>NC_091684.1:96261250-96915000 GCF_041296265.1 Equus caballus | reverse complement strand
ATGGGATTTAGAGCAGAGAAAAGTTCGTGTCATCTGGTTCACTGTACCACCGTTCAGAAGTCAGGCAACTGCAACAGCTAATGGTTTTAAGAGTTTACCATGTGCCAGATACAGTTCTACAGATTTTTCCTGAAATAATTCACTTAATTCTCATAATAAGCTCTTAAGGTAGATGTTATTATTTTACCTACTTCTCTAGGTGAGGAAACTGAGCGAGAGAGGGTTTGAGCAACCACTGGGCCAGCAAATCAGAGGCAAATCTGGCTTAACAATTTAGCAAAAAGGAAAATGGTTTTAACATGGTTTTTAGACGCTGGAAACGTGTTTCCAACTTCTGAGAATAAGCTGAAAAAGAAGGATGCAGAGCGGCAATATCCCTGTCTGACTAACAACATGCTGCCTCAACCGTTCTTGCATCTCTGGAACATTGCTGTGTTGTCTGCACCTGGAACTGGTGCGTGTGTGCATGTGGTGGAGGTATTTGTTTGTTTCAATCTATTAATAATTAATGTTATAATAACTGCTTTCTTTTGCTATTATAAGTATATATGTTCTTTTTATATTGAAACTGTGTGTTTTCCCAGAACTTACTTACTTCTTTATTTACTTACCTACTTATTTAGCACATTTTGATTAAACACCACCACGTGCAGCCTTGTGCTGGGCACTGAGGACACATCAGAAACGAGACATACACATTCTTCGCTGTCACAATCTTTACAGTCTAGCTTTATTCTGACTCTACCTGCTGTAATATTTGGATAAAATTCAGCATTGAAGCACCAGGGAAGGAATAAGAGAGAAAGGCAAGGATGAAGGAGAAATGCAGTCCTGTGGGGAGCCACTCCCAGTTCCCCAGAAATCAGGCTGGGGGCTGTGCTGAGTCCAATGCTTGTCTAAGCTGCTCTCTCTTCTCTTTCCTTCTCTTTCTTCTTAAGCCAGATGAACAGATGCAGGTAGCCCCCAATTAGCCCAGCCACAGGGATTCCCTCAAAGCTTCGTGCTGTGGGGAGCAGAGGTTGGGCATCTGCTGGGCTCGAAAGGTCACTGGCTTATCTCGGCAGCTAGTGGAACATCCTGTCCCTTTTCTGATCATAGACTTTGTCCTTAGCTGGAGCCATTTGCTTGTATGAATGCAGATGTGAGGCTTTTTTATTTTTTTCTCTCCATGCTCCACTGAAATACAATTAAAAGGTCAACCAAGGATCCTGAACAAATTGTGCCGGGGTCGAGGGGGGGAGGAAGCAGAGGGGAGCTCTTTGTCCATGGATTAGCTTGTTTATGACAGAGCTAAAAAACATTTTGTTTCAAGCAGAGTTTTATGCATTTATCAATAAAACCAGGCTTGGAAAGGGCAAAAAGCAGCCTGTTTGTCACGGAGTCCCCACATGCTTAAGGATCCAGCCCCGCAGAGGGGCTTGCAAATGTCGGTACTCATCCTAATAACGCTCCTGCTCTGGCCACTGAACAAGGGTGAGCATCTGCTGCTTTGTCTCAGGAGACCCTGGGACAAGGACTTGAATGAAAGTATTTACTCCAGGATACACCATAAGGGAGTGAGAAAATGAGGTAAGGAAGGGAAGGCAGATTAACGAATAGGTTACTACTGTGGGCACTTGGGGCTCAGTCTGGCTGGAGACCTCTGAGAGCTGGTACGGAACATGCCCCACAGTCGTCCTAGCCAAGAAGCAATGAAGCTGCAGTATATATGCACCAATTCGCTTTGTCACTGGCAGAGCACTATTCCCAGGGGTTCAGTCTCTGCAGTCTTCTAGCTGGGTACTTTTTTGCATGCAGAGAAAGCTTTGCAACAAAAAGTACAGCGCTTACAATAGGCAGTGGTGTGTGGAAAGGGTATATAAGAAGACTACCACCCTTGTTGCCACAACCTCTAGCATCATGGGTAAAGAAGAGCAAAGATCTGGTTATCCATTGGACCCTGGGCCATATCATCTCATCAGAGTTGCAAAGACCATGGCCCAGGAATGGGCCAACAGTTTATCCTCTGAAGGTGACTGATGGAAAAGGAAAGGCAAGGAGAAGCAAGATACCCTAAGGGGGGGGCCAAGAAGACTGGTTCAGGACTGGAAGTCTGAAACTGATCTCCCAGAAAGCAGGGAATGCACGACATCCGTATCAAAGGTTGGAACTAGCAGCCCAAGGGAATTTTCTTCAAATTGCATTTTGTTTTTCCCACAGTGTGTGTGTGTGTGTGCATTTATGTTTAAATAAATTGCTGGCCAAATTATATGTCTAGATAGTTCCTATAAAAATCCAAACTTCTAGCTTCCACTTTTTACAAAACCCTAGAAGATCTGATGATGCTGGGACTGCTTTCTTAGATGGCCACAATCCCTGGGAGGTAAATAGTGACTTCCCCCATGGATGGGGCATGGACTTCTTTGGTCCCAGTCTCAATCACTACCTAACCTGTTCCCTGGCCATGGAGATCAAGAGTCAGTTGCATTTACCAGAGGGCTTGTGCTTTCATTTCTTGATATCCCACTTCACTCATTTATATTCCCTGCCTGGTTGCTGCAGGCTATTGAGTGGGTACCCTCTTATTTTGATAATCTGCTCCCTTCACAACTACACTCTAGGGGCCACTAGTGGACAACTGGTTTCTAAGAATTTTACAGGCTCTCTGTGACACCATCTCCATAGTCAGAAAAGTGTTTAAACTCTTGACTCTGTTATTGAAGACATTCAAGAGCCTTCCTTATCTTGACCCAAATTCCCTCAATTTACATCCGTCACTTCCATTCTTATAGCACATTTTCCAGGCAAAGTGACCAAACTGTGATAGCCAGACTGCTTCATAAGAGTTATGCTTTTCTGTCCTGAACCAAAGTCCTCATCTTCTCACCAAAATCTGATTGTCGCTTCTTCTCAGTGGCAAATTAAGAAACAGCAGATTTGCTCTCCTTCCTCTATGTCACAGAGCACGTCCAATCCATCAGCAAATTCGTTCAGCATTACCTGCATGATTTACCTTAGTTCCAAGTGTCATATTTCAAATCACCTCCAAAGCTACCATCATAGCACAGGCCACTGTCACTCCTCCTTTAGATTACGCTAACGGCTCTTCATGGGGTTCTCTGCCTCCAGCATTGCTCCCCAATAATCTATGTTCACCACAGCAACCTGTATGATTCTTCTAAAGCCTAGCTCTGATCACAGCATCCTTTGCTCAAAGTCCCTCTCTCATTTCCTCTCTGATCTCATCTTCTATTGCCCTCGGCTTCCCTACCCCCAATCAACCTGCTCCAGCTACATCTGCCTCCCTGTTTTTCTCTGAAAACCTCAACATGCTCTTTCCTTGGGACCCAGGCACTTGCTGTTTCCTCTGCCTGGGATGCTATTTCCCTGTGTATCTGTAAAACTTGCAATCTCATCTCTTTGAGGACACGGATCAAATGTCTTCTGAAGGAGGCCTTCTCTGATCACCTTATTTAACATTGTAACCCACTCCTCAAACCCCAGAAATCCCAATTTTTGCTTTTCTCGAGCTCTTACCGCCATCTGACATATTTTACCTGTTCACTCATTACCCGTCCCCCCTACAGGACTTTTATCTGTTTTTTTCACAGATTTATCTACATTTCCTTGAGTGGGGCCTGACCCTGAGTAGCTGCTGAATCATGTCTGTTGGATAAATCAGTCTGTGCCTTTCTTTGCCCAATTCTCCATTCCCTAGACTGGAAATTTCCTCTCAATATCTAACGAAGTCTAAGCCATTTTCAAAGCTTAGGTACTTTTCCACATCCTCCAAGAAGCCTTTCTGATTATTCTTGTTCAGCCTGACTATTATATTTCCTGAAGCTGAATTATAGATGCAAAACCCATCATAAATGATCATATTTTTCGAGAAAATTGAGGAGAGGATTGTGTCGTCTTCATGGCAGCTTCAACAAGTATTTGAAGGCAGAGAGAATGACCAAAAAAAAAAAAAAAGAAAGAAAATCTGTGTTACAGCACCATCTGTGCTGCAAAGCTCTTCTCTCTGACTTGCTGAGTGATTCCCTCAGACTCCGCCAGGCTGGAGTAGAATTCACACTCTTGAGTTCTCTGAATAATTGAGGCAGACAAAGATGCAGGAGAAAAGAAGAGATGAAATAACCATAGATTTTAGTGTATTGGTTATCTGTTGCTATATAACACAGCATCCCAGCACTTAATGGCTTAAAACAATAAGTGTTTATTATCAATCACAGATCTATGTGAGCAGTTTTGTTGATCTGGCCTGGGATCCCCTGATGTCTGCTGGGTTTTCTTAGATGTCTTCATCAGCTGATGGACTGGCAGAAGGTTGTCTGGTCTAGGATGGCCTCACTCTCATTTCTGGTGATTAGCTGGCTGTTGGATGGAATGTGGGGATGATGGGGTCATCTGTCTATTTTTTTTCCAGCATTCTGTCCTGGGATTGTGGGATTGTCCACTTGGGGGTGCCAGGGTTCCTGGAAGGTGCATGGAAACACATAGAGTTTGTTGGGGGTAGGGAAAGGTTACACTTGAGAAGTTTTAGCATATATACTGCCCTAGGAGTTTGCATTTTAATATTTTAATTCTCATAGAAAGGTTGGGGACATAAGATTAATTGTAGGATCAGCCTTTGCATTTATACAGACGTATTAGCTGAAACCTTCAAATATAGAACAAAAAATCTTTAAAGAACAATATCCAGCTTTGCCTGGGAAGAGCTTGGAATACGTTTAGCCACGTGCAGCATAAGCATGGGCCTTCAACCTCGAGGAGAGAAACTAAGAGCATCAAAAGCAGTGTGTTCCCCTCAGTGGTCAGAACCCAGAGGGGTCTCTGGATTGTCCAACCTCTAGGCTTGGGGTAAAGAAAAGGCTGTGTCTGGTACCTTGTGTAATGAGGCAAAAGGAAAGGACTGGAATGAACATAGAAGGGACAGAGGACTGCTAATGGACTTGAGGACATTTTTGAAGGAAGAAATTCAGTGTAGGTCAGCTGGGTGAGGGAGGAAGTAAGGTTGACCTAGCATGTTCAGAGCCCTTTGGTTCTGAAGATGCTTGGTCTTGCTATGTGAAGACATTGATGAAACACTGCTTTTTCTACGGGACCCTAGATTGTCAAATAGATGCAAATCCTGGATGGTAGGATAGAATCCCAATAAGACAAATTCAGGAAACTATGTTCCCTCTCTTTTCTACGCTTCAATATTTTACCAAATTGTTTACTGTCGGCCATGTCATAATTTAATTTTCTTCAAAATTAGCGTGTTTCACTTTGTTTTCTTAGTCACTATTTTGAAGACAGCCTGGTTAAAACCTTCCCACTCATGAAATTGCTAGTCAAAATATTTTAGGAAGGAAGCTCAAACATTCATTGTTTGCCTCATTAAAAATTAACTCAAGCAGATGGAGAAGAATGCACTGTGTTCTCTCTCTACCTTCCTCTGCACTCCAGGTCTCACATAATCTTACCCGCCGGGGGCCATGGGGCACAGGGGCATACTTAGTTGCATTTCACAGGAGTAAGGCTAAGGTGAAAATATCTTGCTCATGCTCTCACAGAGTAGAGGAATGGAATCAGAGCTAGAACTGAGGTTATTTGGGAAGCCCAGTGTTGCTCCCCAGGTGCTGTGGAAGAGCAAGGATGAGGCCTCAAAGTTTCCTTGTGCAGAAAACACTGAGAAAACTTGTCTGCTCTAAACCCTAACCAGTTCTCTGGAAACTTGGGGGAAAGATATCAAAAACTGCAGCCTGCCTTTCTAGTTGCTCTGCCCTCCATCTGTTTTTGAGTCCCCGGCCTGTGGAATCCATCCCTTGGACCCTTTGCTTTAACTCATCGTGCATTCATTTCTGCCAGGGTTCATTGAGCCCCTACAACATGCCAGGCTTTCTCCTAAGTGGTGCAGCAGGGGAAACATCATGCCCCTGCCCTCGTGGCGATCACAGTCTTGCAGGGATGTGGATCATAAGAGTCTGTTTCAGCAAAGCAAGTCCTGTGATGAGGCGAGTACAAGGTGTTGTGGGAAAAGATAGGGGCAGCTGACAGCCTAAGTTATTAAGATACCTATGTTGGGAGCATAGCCCCCATCCGTACCTTTAGCAATTTTTCACTCCAGAAGTAGGTAGCACCTGGAAGGGTGAAAGACCGGAAAAGAGACCATCACCCTTGAGCTGGATTTGGGTAAGCTGCTGAGCTGGCATGGGGCACTTCAGAGAACACGGTCTCTAAAGGGGGTCACAGCCCAGAGTCCTGAAGCTAAGTATTTTGCAGGGAGATCAATCCTGAAAAGAGAAAAATAGCCCCCATATTTTCCACGCTCACCCACACATACTGATCCCCTCCCCTGGAGGCCCCGTTCTCCATTGTATCCCTCATTATCGGAGAATAGACAGTGTTATGTCAGCCATTGTGCTCAACAGTTTTGTAGACTTGATATTATTTAATTCTCCCAACAGTGCTCTAAAGGAATTACAATTTGCACCCCCTTTACAAATAAGGAAACGGAGACAAAGCAGTTTGTTAACTTACCCAAGATCACACTGCCTCCAAATGACTTTAACTTGTGTGGGGGAGTGGGACTAGGCAAGGTCTAATGCAGCCAGGAGTAGGCTGAAACCCTAAGGTAGACCAAGACCCAATGGGAAAGACTATAGCCCCAAATACATTGTTTAAAAGGGCTTAGAAACCACTGGGCTAGCATGGGTTGGTCTTGGTGAACAAGAGGTCTGACATAGTAGGTATGGGCAAAGTCTCAGGATCCCTGGAGTACAGAGCTAATGGGCAGGAGGGTGTAGTGATGTGGCTCCATTAACTCTGCTTCCATTGGGGGCACATGGACCCAAACCTGCCCTTCATGTGGGTTGGAGGGAAGGGGAGGCCAGTGAAGGCTAACATGACAAGGGGACTTGGGCAAATGTTTGTGGCAGGAGTCCAGGCTCAGCCAATATCTGGCCACAGACCAGGCTTGGACACACCTGGAGTGTCTGGTTTGGAGGCTGCCGTTCTGTCTCTAGGGGACAACTGGAGACTCATTCCTGGCCCACCTGCAAGTGCTGCTATTGGTGAGGAGTCTCTGAGCAGATAATCAGGCCTGCCGAGAACTTATTAGGATGAGTTAGATGTGAAAGTCAGCTTGAACTTCTCATCTTTGCATTGGAAAGGGCTGGGGTAGACTATAAGTGACAGTGCCTGAACCTTTGTGAAGCGGAGTGCAGTGTCTCTTTGCAGGGTATGAACCCAGCTGGGTGCTGCCCCGATGCTTGGATTCCCTTTCTGAAAAGTACATCCCACGATCAGAACTCTGTCTTTAGGATTCTGAGGAAGAGAAGAATCAGCCCCCTTTGCTTTGCCAGAGACACTGCCTTTGGGGTCCTCTGTTGGTTCCTCACTGTGACCCAGAAGACAGAGAGATTTCCTTGAACAACTGGATATTTTAAACTCTGACACATTCCCCAATAATCCTGTCCTAAATCTTTAATCTGGGTGCTTAGCAAAAGCATCACTTTCCAGCTGTGGATCACTGCCTGTAAAAGGCACAACTGGGGCCTTGGGTCTGTGTCTCATATAGTGGCAGAAAGACACAAAGATCGGAGCAAGACAATAGGAAACAGACTCACCATTCTCACTCTTAAATAAGTGGACACTCCTGTCTGAACTCCCAGTCTCTGGTTCTCCACCAGCTCTGTTCATTCTCTACGTGGACACCAGAGAAGTTTCCTGAAGCCCCCTTTTTCAGCAAACTTCTGGGACTCCCTATTATGCAAAGAGTACACACCAAGACTACTTGGAATGTAAGCCTCTCTATTATCAGCTAGCATTGTTTTCAGATTCAAAGTTATTTTTCTAGCCTCAGCTTTTCTCCAATTTCCTTCTTTTTCCTCTGCTACAGTGACCCCCCAAATACTTGCTTATCCCAGAATATGTCCTTCAGGCTTCCAGCTCTTTGTCATTGTTCATATTGTTCTCACTGCATGAAAGGTCCTACATATTGCCATTCCTTGAAACCGCCCTTCCTTCAGAGACCAGCTTTCACAGTAAAACTTTCTTTTATGCCTCCCAGGAGAATATAAACTCGATGTCTTTCACGCTCATAACTCTCTGCAATAATCCTTTATTATACCCCTTCTCGTGCTTTGCTTTTTACCCTAGAGTCTTCCCTACCAGATCAGGGGTTTCTGGAGGGCAGGGGCGATACTTAGTTTTGCATCCTGCAATGTAAATCACAGTGTCTGCCCTGAACGTAATGTTTCTTTTCATGTCTTAAGGTCGTAACGATAACCTACTGCCAGGTCCTTCTCGAACGATGTCCTGGACTGAAGCCGAGAGGGTGGAGAGAAAGATAATGGGTTTTAGATTCAGTCAGACTTGGTGCATCCTGGTGCAATCACTTACTGGTTTCATGTTACTGATGTCTCAGAACTCTCAATTTCCTCCTGTGTAAAGAGGGATTATAGATACATGATGAGAGATAATGCCAGAATCTAGATGTCTGAATACTTGATCACTGCCCTGACACTTCCCACCACTTGTGGGAAGGATGCCTGAGACACAGTCTTGATTACCAGCAGGACCTCTATTTCCAAATGCCCACATGGCTCCTACTCTCATGACCTGATTGGCCCTCATGTGGACTGAGCAGGGTAGCTGTCCTCTCAGTCCAAGATCTACACTTGAAAGCATGCTTCAGAGACTTGCTGCATAGACATCCTTTCTCTAAAACTCCTTCCAGGCTCCCCCTTGGCTGTACCAAGACAAAGGCAGAAGGTAGGTGTGGGTCCCATCTTACTTACTGGATGCAGAAGATATGACCCTCTCCCCAGACAAAACAAGAGGGTTTTCTGCAGTCTGGTTCTGTTTAGGATCTTTTCAGTTTTCCCACAAAAATTCTTACCTGCCAAACCAGCCTATCTGACTAACTCTATGTTCCTGAGTGTGCCATTTTGTCTTCTACCAATTTCACAGCTCCCCCTTGATAGTGAGATAGTAAGCATGCATGTGTTTCAGAGAAGTCTTCTTATAAACCAGTTATCTGAACAATATGATGGCCTAGATTAGGCAGATGTAGAGTGAGAAAAAAGAATATACTGACGCCGATCTCAGGTTTTGTCTCTTACCAACTGCAACACACTGGGAAGTTTTCTTAACGCCGCAGAGTTTGAATTGTAAAATAGAGATGATCATATCTACCCCCTTGGGCTGTTATGAGCATCAAATAAGAGAACATGTGTGGAAATCCTATCATAGTAAAAGTTGACCCAACAATATGCTTCTCCCATTTGGCTACAAGTTGCCAGTTTCTTAGGAGGGAAGCCCAGGAACTCCAGACCAGAGGCTAATGCTGATTTTATTATCCCATCATTTTCTGTAATCGAAAGGAAGAGCACTATCAAGGGCTAATTCCAAGCTTTCTGCAGAAGCGAATTTATTGTAATCCCGTGGTGCTCTTGGAGCCTTCCTAGCCTGCTTAGTACCTGTCTATCTGGTAAGCTCAAGGCTCTCAGGTTAAACCTGGTAGTACCTGTTCCAAACTGCTCAGATTGTAGCAGCTGATTTTTGTCCCATGGAAAGTCATGGGCATTGTTGACCCAGAAGGAATAGCTTCTGGGATTTTTTGGTTAAAATGGAGTCATTATTGTTAATTTTCATGATCTGTCCTAGCTACCAAGAGATTCAACACACTGTTACTGGGGGTCATTGAGCTCTTTCCCAGACTCCACCCAGCCATTGCTCCTGGAGCAAAGTGTCCTCCTCCTCCCCTGGCAGTTGGGCTTGAAGCAGAGTTGAGGGAACCATTCAGGCTAAGGAGACTGCATCTCCTCGCTTCCAGGTGTGTGATTTAGGTGACCACAGTTTTTCTCAAAAAGCTCTTGGGAAACAGAAATGATGGTGTGTGGCCACAAGATTTTTTCACCAGCCCCAGAGAACCAAACTCAAGTCCTTCCATGCCCGTGTTCTGACCCCCAGCAGACAGAGACGATAAGAAAGGAGCTTGGGCAGTTCTCTTCCTACCAGAACCAGTGCAGTGCAGTTATTGAAAGCATGGGGTTTAGGGTTAAATCACTACATCTGTGATTCTGCAGTCTGCACAGATGTGTGACCATGGCCCAGGATCTGAACTTCTCCAAGTCCCACTTGCCTCCTCTGTGCAATGGGCATAATAATACTACCTAATTCAGCTGTTAAGAAGATTAAATAAGACAATGCATGTAAAATTCAAATGCAGTGTTTGACACTACTCGGTCAGTGCTGCAACCTACTTGAGAGTGAGGACCCTCCAAATCATGCTATACAGTCCAGAGTTTAAAAATTACTCAAGGATAGGAATCCAAATGAGTTTGGATTGGATTGATTTATCAAAAAACAAAGAGTAGTAGTTTGCCTGAGGCAAATATTAATTCAGTTGGGAGAAAATTGAGGAATTTTCTGTAAAATTATAAGCCATACTTAAAACTAAAGAAGTATAAACTAAAAAACTTTATTATAGTTCTCAACTTTTTCTCTTAAGTGAGAGGTTGGGCCAGTCATAGCATTTGATTGAGTTTACTGGTCTGATTCCCTCACTGATTCATTTCCATCTGCTGACCCCATGATCTTCCTCACGGTGATGGAGGATGAACTTGCTAAGACAGGGAACCTGTTCACTTACCCGCATAGGAAGGCAGAACTTCCCCTCAGTGGAGCCACTTAAGTTATGTCCTGACTTCATGAGACTGCTGTGCCATGCTGGTGCCTTTCCCTTCCCTCTGGCTATGGTTTATTCCTGTCGCTTTGCATGGTGTCCTCCACGTGCACAGAGAAGCACAGATCATTATCAGTCACATACTGTCTCAGTCATCTGTATGTCACACATTTACCTCCACACACAAAACCACATGACGACACAAAGAAAATGCACATGCAGACATCCACACAAACATGCATAGATTAAGTCAGAAACATTTGGATAAACATAAATACACAAAGAGATCACATTTAATCAATATGAAAAACAAAACTTATAAACACGTTTACCCATACCTCCTCTCGCACATATGCACAGAAAAGCATCGCATGTACACACTTTGATCATGTGACTGGTCTGTGAGAGTATACGCAGTGCAGTTCTTCTTGTTTGAATCACATTCTTTTTATGAAGAACTTTCTATGGATCCCTAGATCAGCAGGACAATTCCATATCCTATTACAATCTGCCAAGAAGAAATAGATAAATCTATTAGCCTGCTCTTTGCTTGTTTCATCATTGTGACAGCCTCTCATGGGTCTACATCCATCAGGCTCCCACACCATCTGACAGCCAAGTCTGCACCACTAAGCTGCAGGTTAATAGCTCTTTAATCTCTATTTAATTGCTCATTAATAATTCTAATACTGCTTTCTTCTGTTAATTGATTAAAAAACGGTTTCAGTGGAAATGAATAATGAAATTTGGTAGCAACCAACTATGGAACAAGTTTTCTTGTCATCAAGGTAATCAAGAAGAAAGAGTGACCAAAACACCCCTTGCTCCTTTGCGGGCTTTTAGAACACTGGGACTTTGGAATTCAACTATGTCAGCATTTCCCAAACTGTGATCCACAAGTGATTAAACAGTTTCCTAGGGAAAGCAATATTTTGTGACTATCTAAGTCTGGCAGACATACATACAAATCCCTCTCACATTTTGGAGTTTTTAATCAACATTAGCATATTGATTAGCATATTAAAATCTCTGACATTCCAGAGTTTGAGAAACCTATTTACATTGTTCAGTTGATCTTTACCCAAACTTATTTAATAGTAAAATCACATTTCTTATTGAACACCATTTCAGTTAGCTATGTCTGCATAGTGAATAGGCCCCAAATTTAATGGCTTAAAACAACGTGATGGATTATTTTTCACAATTCTGTGGATTTCCTGCACTGGAAGGTGCAAGATGGTCTGGCAGTTGGTGCTGTCTGAGGTGCTTCAATTCTTTTCCACATGGTTTCTCATGCTCCTACAGGCTTCCTTGCAAGATCGGCTTAGGGCAATGTTTCATAGGGTAAACAACAGAAACTACAGGGCGTCTAGAGGTCTAGCCTTCAATGAAAAACAGCCTTATTTCTGCTGCATAATATTAGACAAAGCAAGTCACAAAGCCAGGCTAGATTCAAGGGGAATATAAATTAACACCCACTACTGATGGAAGAGCAAACAGCCACATTGCAAAGGAGCATGTGGAATGGAAAAAGGAATTGTTGTGCCCGTCTTTGAGTATAATCTACTACAAGCCATGCCACATTTTTTGGAACACTGTTTAGGAAATGCTAATGTAGAACAAACTCCACATTTTCCATGTTAGGATACCGAGACACCTGGATGTGGGATGATTTGCCCAAGGGCACAGACCTGGAAATCAACAGAGATGAGATTAGAATGTTGACCCTAGACTCCAATTCTTTTGTCTTCACCATTGTGCTTTCAAAAGATGCTCAACTGACCGTGAATGACTTGACTGATACCCAAATGCTTACGGCTTGGATTTTGGGAGTCCTCAAACCTGATCTTAGTCTTCTAAGCAAATCCAGCTGGGCTTGTCAGATCAGGAATAACACAATAAACCAAGGACTCAGCTTGATAAACTTTCTTTCCATGAATGATAGTCTCTGGAAGTAGGCAAACTTGGAGAATCTGGCATAAGCTAGCTGAGCTATGACTCAAAAGTTTCTTGTGAGATAAAGTAACCTGGATTTTTTTCTACCTAAATTTTCAGCCATATTGCCTTGATATCCACTGAGTCCTGAACATTTATGATCCATAGTCAGATCTTCACTTAATCCACCCTATCTCTTAAATCACAGTGAAGACCAAGCCTTTGACATCTGACAAACAAATTTACATAATGCTCCCCTGACTTGGCAATTTATCCCAAACATGTTTTCCATGCTATTACAATGTTTACAAGCAAATCCTGAATAATAACTCTTACACTAATTCTTTTTTTTTTTTTTAATTTGTGAGGAAGATTGGCCCTGAGCTAACATATGTGCCAATCTTCCTCTATTTTATGTGGGATGCTGCCACAGCATGGCCTGATGAGGGGTGATAGGTCTGTGCCTGGGATCTGCACCTGTGAACCCTGGGCCACAGAAGTGGAGCACACAGACTAAATTAACCACTACACCACCGGGCTGGCCCCAAACCCTAATTCTTGCTAAACTGGTCAAGATACACATGAAAACTTACCCTGGTATTTATGTCAGCAAATTACGTTCAGGCCCTCTCTATTTATTTATCGGTATGGCTCCTTACTTTGCATATTCTGCAAGATTTTATTGAGTCTACTGACACTATATTTGTGACTTGACTGTATTCCACCCACATACAGTTTATCTATCTGTCTACCTCTATCTATCATCACTCCTTCCTTTTTATTTATTTGTAACATGCTTGAATTTACTCTATTTTATTTTATTATAATGCCAGTACCGTAACTCTTGGAAGCTATCTGATGGAAGAGGCCACATCTGAAAGGGGCGTTTTGCAGATGCCCCAAGGTCAAATCTGCCGTGTTGGTGCCTGGGAAATACTTGGTGGTGATGACTTGATCAATATCTCCAGGACACTGGCTCCTAGCAACGTTGCTTAAACATTTTTCATTAACTTGGCTTTAAATGTTTCAGCTCTCTTTGCTCAGGAAAGGCTAATGAAAGAGAAACATTAAAATGAAGGCTAATGGTTGTAGAAAAAAGTTGTAGAGTACACTTCACAAACGACACATGAGACTGTAGCTTCATCTTCTTTCTGTTAACATTTTTATTGTGATCAGAACACGACCTTTCTGTGGATGTCATTTTCAGCTGATGCGTCACAGCATGAAAGAGTCTGAAGGTTACATCTATTTCCCATTCTTAGCTTGTTACAAGGCAGGAGGAACAGAAGGACGAAGGATCTCACGGCTATGATTTATACATGAGGAGCAGGAGTAGTGTTAAGTCCTTAGGCCAACACTTAAATCTAAGATTACCTGGAAACTAAACAGGAGAAGGAAAAACACAGGCTTTATTATAAACAACCAGTATCAAATAAACTCTGAAAGAGTTCTCTGGAAATGCTGTTGAAATTCAGCTCAAACCTTTGTTTATCTGTTTGATTTTCACTGAGGCTGAGGCTAGGAGAAGCAGAAAGGTAAATATCCTATGTGATGTCTGTCTTTGAGAACTATGGAGAAGTCGGTTAACTGATGAAGTTCATGCATCGAGGAGAAAATCCCCTTTGAGCCACTTCATATCTTGAGACGTGCCAATCTTTGGGACCTGATATTAAAGTCCTGGGAGCCTCAGACGAGGTCCAGTTGGCAGGATAGAGCAGCAAATGACATTTTAGAGACTTGCCTAATCTGATGAACAATTAAATCATGTTCCCCTGAAATTTGTCTTTCCAAATATTGTCTATGCGCAAGTCAAGATGAAAACTCAAATGGTGAAAATATACTGGTTTAGAAATGAAATGACCTCTAACGTGAATAGAAGCAGTCCCTCTGTTCACTGAGCCACTTTCCTAGAATTCTTAACACGTCACCTGCAACCTCTCTTTTCCCATTAAACCATCTTCCCTCACATTCACCCACTTCACTTCCTACCTGTCTTTCTATTTATTGACTCACTAGAATTAGTCACACATTTTGGTGCTATTTCTGCTCCAGGGTTACCCAAGTTAATATGTGTGTAACTGTGGCTCACTTATAGCTCATTGGAGTTAGATAAGTCCGAGGAAAATGCAGAAGCAAAGAGGTGAAGGGAATCCTAAGGAGACGGCAAGTTTACTGCAGCCTCATAACCAAGAGACTTTCATTTCACTGGGGATTGGGACCTGTTTCCTGTGAAAATATCAAGTTTTCCTTTGAATCAGGTTCATGAAAGGACTAAGATTAAGATGCTTTAAATTGTGCCTTTACAAAAGTAGAACACCATGAGGAGAGATGTGTCTAATTTTGGGTAGGAAGAGTTGTTCAAAGGAAAGTGTGTGTGAGGTCTCTCACAGACTAGGTATAAACTTTAATGACAAGATCCATTGAGCCAGCACAACAGAAGGCAACCCAGGAAGAAGATTGGATGGTTAGAACTTGGGTTTAATACTCACGGATTCAAAGACAAAAAAAAACCATAAAGACTAATAAAAATATCTCAGCTTCATCTCCTAAAAAAGGCTGAAATGGAACAACTCATCTTTCTCAGTAGGGTGGGTAGTCTCTTCAAGGCAAATTATCCTCAGAGGCTGCATACTTGGAAATTGCTATAACTCTTATCTGTAACTATAACATGCACATCTGCTCCTATCCAAGCAAAGTGGAATGAGCTGTTAAAGAAGTAGGGTAAGTTTTATTAAAAAGGACTTCTGATTCTGGAATATGGAGTAGACATGATTTTCTCTATTCCTCCCACAATGTACAACTGAAAATTTTGGACATTATATATAAAACAAACATAGAAGATTCTGAAAGATGAAGAGAGGAAAGCAGATCAGCTATGGACTTCAGGATCCAGAAAATGACATAGTGGTGAGTTCCTTGGTTTCCTTTTGGCCTCATATATTCCAGACTTGGAGCTAAAGAAACCAACAACTCAGAAATGCCAACAAGTGCAGACAAAATAAGCTCCAAGAGAAGCCTGCTCTCTCTAGCCAAAGGGTCAGGAAAGATACAGCCTAGCAAAATGGAAAACTTTTAGGTGATAACTGCTCTATTCCAACCAAACATCACACAAAAAAACTGTGGCCTCATTCTCACCCACACAAGCAAAGGCCAAATGCGGAGCCTAGATTTCCATCTTCATGATACTGTAATAAGGCAACACAGCCCTTCTACCGGTGTGGTGTCAGAGAAGGCCGAGTAGGGAGCTGGGACTTTCATCTCTACTAGCCTCTAATGGGGCCCCCATGGTGTTCACATGAGGGGCACATGGGGTTCCTGAATGTCCACCTTCAACTACAGCAACTCATTGCAGCAATGAGGCATCCTTGCCCCTATCCACTGGAGTAGTGTCAGAAGAGAACTAGTAGAGCATCAGGATTTTCACCATTGCCCATTGGTCACAGGACACCCTCATCGCAATGTCAAGGAATATCATGTGAGGAGCCATACCAGCAGTAATGAGAGGAACCCACTGCCTCTGAAGCCAAGTGAGGAACCTGAACATCTACCCTCTCTTCCCTTGTAGGCTAAGACAGAAGGGTAAAATAACATCAAGAATCTCAAAAGAAAAAATGCAAATATCCAAGTTTCAATGAAAAATCAATCATCATACCAAGAACCAGGGAGATCTCAAACCAAATGCAAAAACATATCAATAGATGCCAACACTTAGATGACAGAGACATTAGAATTATCTGAAAAAGATTTAAAGCAGCCAAAATTATTCAACTAGCAATTATGAACATAGTTGAAAAAGATGAAAGAAAGAAGAGTCTCTGCAAAGAGATAGCAGAACCAAATGAACATTTTAGAACTGAAAATTACAATAACTGGAAAAAAAACCCTCAGTGGATGGATTCAACAGCATAATGGAAAGGAGAGAGGAAAGAATCAGTGAACTTGAAGATAGAGCAACAGAAAGTGCTAAATATGAACAACAAAAAGAAAGTCAACTAAAAAAGTAAGTAGACAGAATTCACGGACCTGTTGGATTGTAACAAAAGCTCTCTACTATTTGTGTCAGTGAAGCCTCAGAAGGAGAAAAATAAGAGAGCAGGGTTGAAAAAAATACTTAAAGAAACAATTGCTGAAAAATGCCCAAATTTGGCAAGAAACTCAAATCAACTAATACAAGAAGTTTTGCAAACCTCAAATAGGATAAACTCCCTCCCCAAATCCATATTAAATCCATCATAATCAAACTTTTAAAAATTAAAGACAAAGAAAAAATCATGAAAGAAGTCAGAAATACAGTACCTTACTTATAGGGGGGAAAAACACTTCAAATAACAGTGAATTGAAGATTGAAATAATACCAAGCATCTTTTCTGACCACGCCAGTATGAAACTAGAAATCAACTACAGGAAGAAAATCAGAAAAGCCACAAATATGTGGAGATTAAACAAAATGCTACTGAACAGTGATAGACTCAATGATGAAATCAAAAGAGAAATAAAAATTACATGAAGACAAATGAAAATATGACATGTCAAAATTTATGGGATACAGTGAAAATAGTTCTAAGAGGGAAGTTTATAGCAATGCAGGCCTACTTCGACAAACAAGAAAAATCTCAAGCAATCTAACAGCGCACCTAAATGAACTGGATAAAGAAGACAAAGTCCAAAATCAATAAAAGTAATTAAATAATAAAATGCAGAGCAGAAATAAATGAAATAGTAAAAAACAATAGAAAAACATGAATGAAACTAAGAACTGGTTCCTTGAAAAGATAAACAAAATTGAAAAACCTTTAGCTAGATTCATAAAAAAGAGAGAGACGGCTCAAATAAAAAAATCAGAAATGAAAGAGGAGAAATTACAATCAACACCTCAGAAATACAAAAGATTCTAAGAGAATATTATGAAAAGCTATATGCCAACAAATTGGATTATCCAGAAGAAATGGATAAATCTTAGGATAATACAACTTTCAAAACTGAATGAAGAATAAATGGGGTATTTGAATAGACAAACCACTAGTAAGGAGATTGAAATAGTAATCAATAACCTCCCAAAAAATAAAAGTTCAGGACCAGACAGCTTTCCTAGTGAATTCTGCCAAACATTCAAAGAAAACTTAATGCCTATCCTTCTCAAAATCTTCCCAGAAGTTGAAGAGGAAGAGAAGCCTCTGACCTAATTCTACAAAGCCGTTGCCTTGATACCATAACCAGACAAAGACAACACAGAGAAGAAAATTACAGGCCAATATCACTGATGAATATGAATGCAAAAATCGTCAACAAAATACTAGCAAATCGAATACAACAATATGTTAAAAAGATCGTACACCATGACCAAGTGGATTTCATTCCAAGGATGCAAGGATGGTTCAACATCCACAAATCAATCAATGTGACACACCACATTAACAAAATGAAGAATAAAAATCACATGATCACCTCAATAGATGCAGAGAAAGCATTTGACAAGATCTAACATCCATTTATGATAAAAACTCTCAATACAATGGGTATAGAAGGAAAGTACCTCAACATAATAAAAGCTAGATATGACAAACCCACAGCTAATATCATTCTCAATGGAGAAAAATTGAAAACTATCCCTCTCAGTATAGGAACCAGACAAGGAGGCCCACTTTCACCACTCTTATTTAACAGAGTATTAGAAGTCCTAGGCAGAGCAATCAGACAAGAAAAAGGATTAAATGGATTCTAATTGGAAAGTAAGAAGTGAAACTGTCACTATTTGCAGATGACATGACTTTATATATAGAAAACCCCAAAGAATCTACCAGGAAACTTTTAGAAATAATAAATGAATATGGTAAAGTTGCAGGATACAAGATCAATGTACAAAAATCAGTTGCATTTCTATACACTAACAATGAAGGAGCAGAAAGAGAAATTAAGAATACAATCCCATTTACAATCGCAAGAAAATAATAAAATAGCTAGAAATAAACTTAAGCAAAGAAGTGAAAGACCTGTGCACTGAACACAATAAAACATTGTTGAAAGGAATTGAGGAAGACACAAAGAAGTGGAAAGATATTCTGTGCTCTGGATTGGAAGAATTAACATGGCTAAAATGTCCATACTTCCTGAAGCAATCTACAGATTCAATGCAATCCTTATCAAAGTTCCAAGAACATTTTTCACAGAAATAGAACAAAGAATCCTAAAATTTATATGGAACAACAAAAGACCCCAAATAGCCAATGGAATCTTGAGAAAAAAGAACAAAGCTGGAGGTATCACACTCCCTGATTTCAAAATATGCTACAAAGCTATAGTAACCAAAACAGCATGGTACTGGCACAAAAACAGACACACAGATCAATGGAACAGAATCGAGAGCCCAGAAATAAACCCACACATCTTTGGACAGTTAATCTTTGACAAAGGAGCCAAGAACATACAATGGAGAAAGGAAAGTCTTTTCAACAAATGGTGTTGGGAAAACTAGACAGCCAGATGCAAAAGAATGAAAGTAGACCATTATCCTGCACCATACACAAAAATTAACTCTAAGTCGATTAAAGACTTGAATGTAAGATCTGAAACCACTAAAATTCTGGAAGAAAACATAGGCAGTATGCTCTTTGATAGCAGTCTTAGTACTATATTTTCAAATACCATGTCTGACCAGGCAAGGGAAACAAGAGAAAAAATGAACAAATGGGACTACATCAAACTAAAAAGCTTCTGCACAGCAAAGGAAACCATCAACAAAACATGAAGACAACCTAACGACTGGGAGAAGATATTTGCAAACCATCTATCTGATAAGGGTTTAATATCCAAAATATATAAAAATCTCATACATCTCAACCACAAAAAAACTAACATCCCAATTAAAAAATGGACAAAAGATCTGAGCAGACATTTCTCCAAAGAAGATATATAGATGGCCAACAGGCACATGAAAAGATATTCAGCATCACTAACTATCACTGAAATGTGAATCAAAACTACAATGAGATATCACCTCACATCTGTCAGAATGGCTGTAATTAACAAGACAAGAAATAACTAGTATTGGAGAAGATGTGGAGAGAAGGGAAATTTCATACACTGCTGGTGAGAGTGCAAACTGGTGCAGCCACTCTGGAAAACAGTAGGAGATTCCTCAAAAGTTAAGCATAGGACTACCATGTGATCCAGCTGTTCCCCTATTGGGCATTTATCCAAAGAACATGAAAACATGAATGCGTAAAGATACACGCACCCCTATGTTCATTGCAGCATTATTCACAATAGCCAAGACTTGGAAGCAACCTAGGTGCCCATCAAGGGATGAATGGATAAAGATATTGTGGTATTTATACACAGTGGAATACTACTCAGCCATAATGGTTGATAGTTGAAGCAAAGATTATTACAATGTCTGATGTGGCTCTAAATATACGTAGAGAAAATATATAAGACAATTATATTTAAAACAGTGGAGGTGAAAGGACATAAAGTGAGGTAAGATTTTCATTCTTCACTCAAACTGGTAAAGTTATGGCTTCAGTAGACTGTGATAACTTATCTTGTTTAGATTTTTAGTGATACTCTAGGTAACCGTTGTTGTTAGTGTCATCATGTTGGTTCTGACTCCTGGCAACCCTGTGTACAGTACATCAGTCTGAACAGTCTTGCTCAGTCTTTTTGCTCCATCTACTCACCTTCCAGTGCTATATCAGGTAATGCTCTGCTTCTTTTCATAGAGTTTTCGTGGCCAATTTTTTTTAAAGTAGGTGGCCAGGTCCTTCTTCCTAGTCTGTCTAGTTGGAAGCTCCACTGAAACTGCCCACCATGGGTGACCCTGCTGAGATTTGAAATATTGGTGGCATAGCTTTTAACATCACAGCAACATGCGGTCACCACAGTATGACAATCGACAGATGGCTAGTATCATTCGCTGACTGGGAAATGAAACCAAGAGCACTAAATCTTAAACACTAGACCACTAGTGCTACCTACTCTAGATAATATTACATATATATATATATATGATTATATAAATAATATATTTTATGTATAGTATAATATGTAACATATAATAATGGTATATTATACTATATATAGTATATATACTATAAATATAGTGTTACCTAGAGAGTCACTGAGAAAGCTAAACAAGATATATACTTTAACACATTACAGATAAATAAAAGTAGAATTCTAAAATGTTCAAGAGATCCACAGAAAAGTGTGAAAAATAAAACAGAGAAATGAGAAACAGAGAGAACAAAAAATAAAATGGCATTCTTAAATCCCAGCATATCAATAATTACATTAAATGCAAATGACTTAAATGCACCAACTGAAACACAGAATTTGGCACAGGGGATTAGAAACATGACCCAGCTGGATGCTGTCTACAAGAATCTTGTTTAAAATATAGTCATTTAAGCAGGTTGAAAATTGGAGGAAGGAAAAGGATATACTAGGCAAACGTAAATCAAAGGAAAGCAGGAGTGATTATAGTATATCAGATAAGGCAGACTTCAAAGCAAAGCAAATTGCCAGAGACAGTGAGGAGCATTATAAAGTGATGTGCCAATATGCCAAGAGACACAGCAATTCTCAATATGTATGCACCAAGCAACAGAGCTGAAAATTCTGTGAAGCAAAATTGATAGAACTGAAAGGAGAAGTAGACAAATCCACAGTGATAGTTGGAGACTTCAATACCCCTCTCTCAGCAATTGCTGGAATAACTAGACAGAAAATCAGCAAGGGCTTAGAACTCAACAACACTGTTAACAATAGGATTGCTTTGAGATTCGTTGAACACTATACCCAACAACAACAGGATATACATTCTTTTCAAGTGTCTCCAGAACACATACCAAGGTAGAATATATCATGGGTCATAAAACCAACCTCAGCAAATTGGAAAGCATTGAAATAATGTAGCACATGTTCTCTAATCACAATAGATTCAGACTAGAAATCAGTAACAAAAAGATGAAAGCAATATCTCCAAGTACTTGGAAACTAAACAACATACTTCTAAATAATCATGATCAAAGAGGAAGTCTCAAGGAATATCAAAATGTGCATTGAACTATGAAAATAAAAATAAAATATGACAAAATTTGTGGAACACAGATAATGCAGTCATGAGAGGGAAATTTATAGCACCAACAGTACAGAAAATAGTAAATGTACAGAAAATAGTAAATCTCCCAAATAAATAATTGAAGCTCCCACCTCAAGAACCTACAAAAAGAAGAGCAAAACAAACCTAAAGCAAGTAACAGGAAGGAAAAATAACGATAAGAAGATAAATCAATGAAACTGGAAACAATAGAGAAAGTCAATGAAACAAAGAGCTGGTTCTTTGAAAAGACAAATACAACTGACAGACATCTACAAGGCTGACGAAAAAAGAGAGAGGATACTAATTACTAACATCAGAGATAAAACAAGGGCTATTATTACAGATCTTACAGACATCAAAAGAGTAATAGGTGTAGTGGGCTGAATAGTGGCTGCAAAGATGTCAGGTCTTAATTCCTAGGACCTGTAAACGTTACCTTATTTCAAAAAAGGTCTTTGCTGATGTGATTAAATTAATGATCTTGAGATGGAAAAATTATCCTGGGTCATCCAGATGGGCCCTAAATGCTATCACATGAATCTTTATGAGGGAAGCAGAGGGAGACTGGATACACAGAAGGAGTAGACAATGTGACCGGAGAGGCAGAGAGTGGAGTGTTGGGGCCACAAGTCAAGGGAGATCACCAGAAGCTGGGAGGAGGCAAGGTATGAATTTTTCCCTAGAGCTGCCAAAGACAGCACGGTCCTGCTGACAGCTTCTGTGGGCCAAGTGAAACTGATATGAAAGTAGTATCCTCTAGAAATTTGAAAACAAATAAGTTTCTGTTGTTTTAAGCCACCAAGTTTGTGGTAATTTGTCGCAGCAGCCATTAAACACTGGCACTTTAAGGCATACTATGAAAAACTCTACACACATAAATGTGACGACTTAAATGAAATGCACTGATTCCTAGGAAAACATGAATTCTACGCTGTACCCAATATGAAATGGATAATTGGAATAAACTTATAACTATTAAGGAAATTGAATTCCTAATTCTAAAGTTTCCCACACAGAAATCTCTAGCGCCAGATGGTTTCACTGGAGAATTCTACCAAATATTTAAAAGATCATTAACACCAATTCTGCATAATCTCTTCCATGAAACAGAAAAAGAGTGAACCCTTTCCAATACATTTTATGAAGCTAATGTTACCCTGATGCCAAAACCAGGTAAAGAAATTATGAAAGAAGAAAACTAAAAACCAACATCCCTCATGAATATTGATGCAAACATCATAGCAACATGTTAGCAAATAGATTTCAGTAATATATAAAAAAGAATTACATATGACCAAATGTGGTTTATTTGTGGCTGCAAAGTTTTCAACATTAAAAAAAAACGACAATGTAATTTACTATGTCAACAGGTTAAAGAAGAATAGTCATATGATCCCATCAATTGAGGCAGGAAAAAGTATTTTACAAAATTCAAGACTTATTTGTGATAAGAAGTATCAGCAAGTTAAGAATAGGGTGGAATTGACAAAAATCTACAAAACCCTACAAAGCCAGCAAACATTGTTGGATGTTTTCCCCCAATCTTGGGAGCAAGGCAGGGATGACATTCTCACCATTCTTATTCATCATAGTGCTACAAGTCCTAGACTGTGCAATAAAGCAAGAAAAGGAAACAAAGGCATATAGAAAAAAAGGAGGAAATAAAACTGTCTCTATTTAAAGATGATATGATTGTTTACATAGGAAATCCCAAGAAACATACAAAACAATTGCTAGAACTAATAAATGAGGTCAGTAAGGTCATGGAATACAGGAAAAACTTGCCAATATCAATTATAGTTTTAGATGCATGGAATACAGGAAAAACTTGCCAATATCAATTATAGTTTTAGATGCATGGACATCAAAATTAAAAATTAAATACTGTTTACTGTTACTCCATAAAATGAAATATTTAGGTATAGACCTAACAAAACATGTTCATGACTTGTGTGCTGAAAACTACACAAGGCTGAAGGAAGTAATCAAATAAGATCTAAATTAATGAACAGACACACTGTGCTCATGGATTGGAAGACTCAAATAGTAAAGATGTCAACTTCCCCAAGTTGATATCACAAGTTTAACATAATTTTTATTAAAATTCCACCAAGGTTTTTGTAGGTATGCACAAAATTATTCTAAAATTCATATGGAAAGGGAAAAGAACTAGAGTAGCTAAAACAATTTTGAAAAAGAAGCCCAAGTGGGAGGAACCAGTCTGCCCAATTTCAAGTCTTACTCTATAACTACAATAATGCAGACAAAATGGTATTAGCAGTAAGAAGGGCACGTAGATCAATGGAACAAAACACGAATGAAGAAATAGATCCACACAAGTATGCCCGACTTATTTTTGATGAGGACACAAAATTAATTCAATAGATTCAGAGAGCTTTTTCTTTCTTTCTTTTTTTTTTGGTTTGCTGAGGAAGATTTGCCCTGTGCTAACATCTGTGCCAATCTTCCTCTATTCTCTATATGGGTCATGACCACAGCATAGCCACTGACAAGTGGTGTAAGTCTGTGCCCAGGAATGGAACTTGGGCCAGCACAGGGGAGCACACTGAACTTAACCACTATGCCACGGGGCTGGCCCCAAGAGGGCTTTTTCAACAATGATGCTGGAGTAATGGGACATCCATAGACAAAGAAAAAAAGAAACTCAATCTAAGTCTCACAGCATATACAAAAATTAATTAAAAACGATTATAGACTTCACAGGCTTAAAAATAAAATATAAAACTGCAAAACTTAAAGTCATCAGGATCTAAGGCTAGACAAGGAATTCTTAGAGTTGACACAATCAATATAAGGAAAAATTGCTAAATAGGATTTCATCAAAATCAAAAGACTTTTATCCTGCAAAAGACCCTGTGAAGAGGATGAAAAGGCAAACTACACTCTGGGAGAAAGTATTTGGAAACCTACATATCCATCAAAGCACTCATGTCTAGAATATATAAAGCATGCTCAAATTTCAACAGTGAAAAATGAAATAGCCAATTAGAATAAGAGCAAAAGAGATGAGGAAGTATTTCACTGAAGAGGAGGTATAAACGGCAAATAAGCACATGAAAGATCTTCAATATCATTAATCATTAGAAAAATAAAAATTAAAACCACTATGAGATGTCACTATGTACCTATTAGAATATCTAAAATAATTTTTTATAAAACAGCAACAACATTGAATGCTGGTGAGGATGCAAAGAAACTGGATCACTCATACATTGCTCACAGAAATGCAAAATGTTGCAGATACTCTGGGGCACGATTTAGAAGTTTTATAGGAAACTAAAATAAACATAAAACTACATATGTCCAGCAATCACACTCCTGGGCATTTCTTTCAGAGGAATAAAAACTTTTGTTTACATAAGACTTCTACACAGATGTTTACAGTAACTATGTTTGTAATAGCTAAAAAGTGGGAACAACCCAGATGTCTTTCAAAGGGTGAATGATTAAATAAAGTGTGGCGCATCCGTACTGAGGGAAATTCTCAAGAATAGAGAACAGTGAACTAGTGATACACGCAGCAACCTGGATGAATCTCCGGGGAACTATGCTGAGTGCAAAAGGCCAGTCCTAAAGGTTGCATGCTGCCTGAATCAATTTATAGCATTCTTGAGAGGACAAAATTATAAAAATTGTAACAGATTAGTGGTTTCCAGCATTAAAATAGGGGCTATGGGCAGGAGGAAAGCGAATGTGGCTATAAAAGGACAATATGGGGGATCCATGCAGTGATGAAGATACTCTGTATCTTGAATATGTTAATGTCAACATCCTGGTTGTGTATTGTACTATAGATTTTCAAGATGTTGTCATTGGAGGAAACTGGGTAGAGGGTACAATGGATTAGTGTGTATTATTTTTAATAATTGCATGTGAATCTACAATCATCTCAAAATTTAAAAGTGTAAAAAAATTCATGAAGAATAGAACTTTTTATATAAAGCACTTTACATTTAGAAAATATTAGAAAACAGGTAAAAAGTAGGAATAAGTTTAAAATAAAAATTCTATACTGTTATACTTTAATGTGTAACTTTCAAGACTTTTTTCTATGCGTATATGAATACAAATATACGTATTTTCTTTGAAATGGGATCATTCTATGAATGATATTTTACCAATTACTTTTCCCAGTTAAAAGTATGTGATAAATATATGTTTCATGCTTCTAAATATCCTTCTATTTTATGACTTTTATGACTAGTAAAAGTGTTTACTTTTATGACTGAATAATTTCATAAGATGGATATACCATCAATTATCTAACAAATTCCCCTTTGATGGACATTTAGGTTAATTTTCAATTTTTATATTTAATTCTATAACACATATCCTTGTTCACAAATGATCGTTCAACATTTACAGTGTCTATATATATATATAAATATTTTTAAGCTGTTTGAGAAATTGTCTTCCCTTTTGTATCTCTGATGCTTGAGGTCAAGCTCAGTACTCACTAATTATGTGTTTAGTGAATAAATGAACAAGGTATTGCCAAATTGTTCTCCAAAATGGTAATATCAATTTAAAATCCCTATTTTCATAATTTTGGGCATTATCATTTTGAAAACCCTAGCTTATTTAAGCAAAACATCTCATTATTAAAATCAGTATATCTTTTTTTCTTTTTTCCTAATTAAATGGAGTACTTTTTTCGAATGATGAATGCCCATTTGTGTTTCCTGTTTTAGGAGTGTCGACTTTGTGGATGTTGCCATTGTTTCCATTGGGTAATTTGTGTCTTATGTTCAAGAAGTCTTTATGTTATAATGCCATTACACTTTTTTTGTCAATATTGTAAATATTTTCCCAGGTTATATTTTGCCTTTTATTATTTTATATGTACATGTATTTTGTATGTTCAGTAGTACTTATCTAGTAGCATATTTGAGAAATCATAGCTGTAAGCATGGCATTACCTCATTTTAAATGTTTATTTATGTATGGTCCTTCAATCCAAGAGCTTTTTGGAGCATCTCTTGCAATAGTTAATATTCCTCTCTTGGAATGCACGTAGATGGAGTGTTTAGCACAAAGTTTCTTTCAAAGTGGCATTATTGTATTTTTAAACCAGAGTCTAGAATTACAGATAATAAAGTTCTTAAAGGTGACTGGTAGCAGAAAAATCAGTGTATCCATTGGGATTTTGTTCAGTCTGATAGGGACTGTCATCAAATTCAATTGCCAACTGAAATCTGAATCTTTATAGAAAGGGATACAGATTTCCTTCAGAAGTATATTCACAGCATCCAAGGCACAAACAAGCATATATGTTTCTCTATTCTCTTTAGTTTTGTTCAATGAACTATCTGACCATATAACCACAGAAGATATGGATTTAAAAATAATGACCTCAGTTAAAGAAGAAATTATGAAGTCAAACCCTTCTCTTAATGATAACCTAGTATTTTGCAAAATATGGTCCACAGGCCGCCTCCATCAGAAACTCCTAATATTCCCCACTCAAACTTTGGGGGACCACTCAAAGTTTCAGAGATTCTGGGGGTAGAGACTAGGATTCTTCATCTGTAACAAACTCTCCAGACAATTCTTATGCAAACTAAAAGTTAGAGAAGCATTGCTATAAATTAATATTGTCAAACAACAGTCTATAGCTATCTAAGTTAAACTTTGCTCTTTGTCTATGGGGTCTCATTCCTGACTAGAAAATAATTAGCTTATTCTTTGGTCCTCATCTACATCTGGGAGATGAGCATAAAGTGAGGATTAAAAGTGTTTTTTTCTTTCATAAATTCTCTCCTTGTCAATATTATGGCCATGAAGAACACTGCCATGATGAAGTCAAGGAATCAAGAAGGCTGAGATGGAATGAGAAGCTACATTGTTACTGGTTCCCAGGAAAGGCTGGCACATCCAGTACGTGCTGTTGACTTCACTGCAGGCCTGGAGTTGTGGAAAGAAGCCGGCAGATCTGGGGGTGGAGGAGCTGCTGGAAGGGGTGGAGGGGGTGAGTGTGCAATGCTTAAGCATGGGAGGAAGCTAATGATTGTAAACCGTGATCAAGCAGGAGCCCTGTGAATTCAGGCCATTTCTCAGTGGATTTTTTGAAAAATGAGGAAAGTCTTGTCAGGAAAACAGGGGTGTGTGTGTTGGAAATACAGAACAGGATGACAGGAATATTGGACAGAACATGATGATATCTAAAAAATTTAACTTGGCTCCACTTGCCCTCATCATCTGAGATGAACCCAGCCAGAACAGCTCTGATGGCTCAGCAGGTGAGCCCGTTACCAATAATGCTGCTCACAGACCACCATTCCCTACATGGAGTGTTCCAAAGCAATCTGAATTGTCTCCGTTTTAAATTCTAATTACCCCCTGGGGAGAAGTGATCATCAGTCCTATCCTTTGGAAGTGTGTGAGGCTGAGAATGAGGTGAAATAGAGATGGACAGGCAAGATTAGTAGCAAATTTTAAGGGGAAACAATATCTCATCAATTCCACACTCTTTTTTTTAATTGAGATATAATTGACATATAACATTTTAATAGTTTTAAGCGCACAACATGACTTGATATATGTATATATTGTGGAATGATTACCTCAATAAGTTTAGTTAACATCCATCACCATACTTAACTACAAATTCTTTTTTCTTGGGATGAGAACTCTTAAGATCTATTCTGCTAGCAGCTTTCAAATGCATAATAGAGTATCGTTAACTATAGTCACTATGCTGTATGTTACATCCCCAGGACTTATTTATCTAATAACTGTAAGTTTGTGCCTTTTAACTACATTCACCTATTTTGCCCTTCATTCTTCATTCATTTGATCCTTCATTTTTTTTTTTTTTTAATGAGGAAGATTGGCCCTGAGCTAACATCTGTTGCCAATCTTCCTTTTTTACTTGAGGAAGATTATCACGGAGCTAACATCTGTGGTAATCTTCCTCTATTTTGTATGTGGGACACTGCCACAGCATGGCTTGATGAGCAATGTGTAGGTCTGCTCCTGGGATCCGAACCTGCAAAACCTGGGCCACTGAAGCAGAGCATGCAAACTTAACCACTATGCAGCTGGGCCGGCCTCTCATCCTTCATTCTCAAGAAGAGAGTTCTGACATGTTCTCAGAAACAGAATGGAGGTCCTGAGCCCACAGAGGGGTATTTGTGGAAGATGGCTGGGGAAACTGGGCTAGAGAGAACTCCTAGTTCCTCTTTTAATTTTTGGATCTACTTATCCTGCAAATGTTTTTCTATTCACTGTCTTTCAGGGATGTTCTTGTTGCCCTAAGAAATGAGCCTCTCAAGAGGAACCCACAACCCAACATGAAGAAGTAACGAGAGTGGGGTTCAGGGAAAGGGTGCATTAGGCAATCTACTTGGACATCTTCTTGGCCATGGCAAGAACTGGAGGGGCCATGAAGGTCAAATAATTCTAGAACTATTGCAGGAGAACAGACTGGCACTTGGAAACAGAGCCCTGGTCAATGGCTAAAGAGAGCATTATCTAGTGTGTCTTCAGGGTAGTAATGGTAGATTTCCTTACAGTGGCCATTTGAGAATTGGGGGAATTAGGGTTCTAGGCATCCCATTTCCACCTTGAGATGCCGCTCATGTGGTGTATGAGAGGGTGTGGAAGCCTGTATGGAGTATGCTCTGTGAGCCCTGCGGTCATTTTACCTGATGTTCCTGTAGCTTTCACATATGCTGTGTCAGATGCCTTAGAACAGCAATGATAACACATTTTGGGCTAATGAAGGGGGAGGATGTTACTTCAGCTGCTATTTTACATCATCCTCAGGAGCTTCCTGGGTGTTACCTGAAACCAGCCCCCACAGCAGAGGGTAGGGAGAGACCAAAGAAAGAGGCAGACCACTGGAGGTTGATAGGCGGCAGAGGTAATAAGCAAGGGAACTTCCTTATCAGACTTGTCTTGGGCAGCCTCAAGACAAGTAGATTTCCACGCTGCCTGCCAAATCTTACGCTTTTATATAAAAGCATTAACTGGATTCAGTCATGTATACTGTCCAGATAGTCTCAAAACTACATTTCTGTCTCAAGGCTGTATCCATGGGACAGCCTCTGGGAAGTCGGAAAGCAAGCAGAATGCACATTACAAGGAGAGGAGTAGGGATGGGGAACCTCCAATTGCCCAGGTCCAGCGCACAGGTCAGCCAGAGGTCACGTCTTCTTGATGACCTCCTCCAACATCAGCAAAGCACCAGCATAGGAGAAAGTGTATCCTGTAAGTGTGCTCAAGTTTTCTCAGATACTGTCAACAGAGAAACTGGTGGGATGATCTGAGAGGCTTGTGTTGATTGACAGGGCCTTCTCCTGGAGTCTATGCTTCAGGCGCATTTCCTGATGTCTCAGTATCAACTGAACACTTTGCAGAAGACCATGCCCTAGAGAACTGGGTGCTCCCATTTCTCTCTCTAGTTCCAGTTTCCTTTTGTGTTTGGTTCATGGGTAAGTGGCAGTGTGGAGATGACTCTTATTTGTTAGCTGGATGCAGTGAGGACCTGCCTTTCACTAAAGTATGTAAACGAGTGTTTATGTAGGAAAACGTCAGAGTCCCTTCTCTTTCTCTCTCTCGCTCCATATGTATAAATAATGTTTTTCTAAATACCTCCACTTATAATGCCATTCTCCATGAATTTTATCAAAAAGCTGAGACTTTGATGATCATTATACAGGTTATATTATACATATTATTATATAGATATACTATGAAATAGATGACTGTTATGTAGGTTAGAAGATTTAGAAGCCAGGGTCCCCACAAAGTTAAGCAATTTTTATTTGCACAGCTCAGTAAAGTGGAAACATGGAGCAGATCCCAGACCCTCTGGCTCCAAGGGATCGTGTCCAACAGACATGACAATTCTGTTTGCACGATGTCTGGCACCTTGTAGGTGCTCAAAATATATTGTTGAGTAAATGAATAAATGTCTAGAAGTCTTTTGGTCATGAACTGATTACCTCCATTCTTTTTTCTTTGTTTTGATCTGCTGTGTCAGCCTAGGCAGGTGCTCAATTTTTCTCATGACAAAGTCCCTCAGTCACCTTTTGCCCCTTTGGGGATTTCCTATAGTTTCTCCATCAAGCTCTTTACTAACCCTGCCAAGGAGCAAATGTTTTTATTGGAACAGCATGAAATGTGACATTACTCATGGATTCTAGCAGAAAATTAGTGGTAGTGAAAACTAGCTCAGCACAGCTGGACAGGCTTGTACCCCCTCTCTGGAAGCAGTAAGCTGAGGGACTGTTGGGAGTCATAATGGTCTAATGACGGCTAATGGTGAGGAAACGAGTGACCCGAGGCCCATAAATCAATCTGAACACAGGGATGGCTCAGGAGATGCTTAAGCACATCTGAGCATTGTTCATGTGTGTGTGTCTCTTACTGGACCATTATTTTTTGTTACATAAGGGGGAAGTATAACAGTTTATATATAGAAAGCTCAGAAGGTTAAGATATTTGCAGGTTGGCAAAGAGGTGGGGGGAATATGAGGCTTGTCTTCAGTTTCAGAGGTCTACAATTCTTTCATGGTCTCGGAATTAATCCCTATTTTCGATATTTACCCAAATTAGGGATGGCTCCAGTTTTTAGCCATGGTCTAAGTTTTCTTTATATGCCATGAACAATGAGGCAGAAGACTTAAGATATTAAGAGACTAGAGTTTAGTCAAAGGCTTACACAGTTGCCTTTGCATTCTCCACTCTAATCAATATTGCTAACTGTTCTGATTTCACAACATTGGTTTTAGTCCTCCCTATACTTGCAAGGTCTTCTTGTTTCAAATATTTACCTTTTAAGAAGAATCAAAAAAGAAAATTTGATCAGAACCATAGAAATCTTCAAAGGTGGGATTTTTCAAACTCTTTTAATAATTTCCTCTTGAGCAAAAACGATTGGCGGTAATCATATGCAATCAAATCTCTGTCACTCGAGGCAGATTCAAGGTATAGCCACTTTTTCCTGTTCTTTCATAGAAGTATTAAACAGAGTTGGCACAGTTTGTAAGTGCACATTTTTAACATGAACTTTGCAAGCAAGCATGCCATGTTACGTTTGTAGAAATAATAGAAAATATCTTCTGGAGAAAAGAAGCACACATACCTCGAGACAATTTACTTGAGGGTAATATTAACAGTCATAACTTCTTATTTCCATTTTTTTCCAAAATATAATTTTTCCTTTTTTTTTGAAATATATGGTGAGAGTCAGAGGGCTTCAGGACTATGATGGGGCACTAGCCCAAGGGACTCCTGAAGGATGCCTCGTATGAAATTATCACAACCACGTTTTCGTGATTGAAGATGATGCTGAGATGTGTATGAGAGACTCCATTAGGTCCTTCCTTGTGATCTTTTGTTGGGAGAAGCCTTTTGTCAGGTGTGGCTTCTTGTGTTCCTAGAGTAAGTGCCAACTATACAGGTTGTCACGGAGATTGGAAGGGGAAATGGGAACTTTTAGGGACAATTATATGATTCTTTCAGTTGCTAGAGTAACCTACTGGTTTTCATACAGAAGCGTATTTGACATTACTTCTCTCTCAAGAGACCAAAAACATCCATACTCTGTGAGAATTTACTTCAAGGGAACATGGAAATGACTTTCAACCATGGTTAAGATTAGAGGGAGAACAGGGTCGTGACCTCGAGGAAGGGGCCATGGCTCACTGTAGAAACAAAGCAGATAAAAGAGCAAAACTATGCCAGAAAGAAAAATAAGGTAGCAGTTTCTGCAAAATCCCATTCTCATAGCAATAGTAATTAGGGAAACTGTCCCTGATGCTTCTGGCACAGGTTGCTCCAGAGATGGCCTTTTCATTTTTATCAGCCCTGACTTCTGCACATCAACTCAGAATCATTTGGTTCAGTCAACTGGTTTTGTCTTGTCCCTTTTTCATGCCCATCTGTTTAACTTAAGCCCTACTGAGGATATCATACCCATCTGAGTGACCATTTTCCTTCCTTTAAACTAGGTGAAGCAATGGCCTTACCCTGGTCTCGGGTTTTTCTCTTTTCTGTCTTAGTACTTACAAATCATCCACTCCATTATTGCCAGAAATAAAAGAAGAAAATGCGAAGAAGTGTAGCAGAGATTTGTACTTCTAGGGCTCTAACTTTTTGCTCTACATTGCCCCAGGAAGAGATCGTCTGATCACACTATTCTGGAAACATACTGCAAATGCTTTACCCAGATCCGGGCAGAGGGCTTCCAAGGGCAAATGACTTCCAAGGTGGTGAAGGCTGAAATGAGTGCTTCCTATCTCCTCCAGTCAGTGTCTACTTGGAAATTTTAACAGATACTTGGCCTCCTTGTTTGTCATTCACTCATGGGGAGGTCAGAGTTAGGAAAAATATTGTGACAAAGAAGGGTGCTGGTTACTTGAGATATTTGAGTAGAACTTATATGTGGAATGATTGGCCTACTATTCTGATATTGAAAATGGAGTGTGGATCTCAGAGGTGCTTCTTGGATCTAATGATGTGTACATCTCTTCTCACAGAAGGATGGGATTTTACTAGAAGGGACTATTACTCAAAGCCTTCTCTGAAACTTGGATGAAATGAAAGAACAAAAGCTGAATAAGCACATTTGCAAATGAAGAAGTCTCCCTTTAGGTAAACAAGAGTTTCTGGTTATTTCCCCGTTATTCCAATAACCAGGTAGAAGATGTCAGTAACAATAAACTTGGCCTCTTCTTCCAGCTAAAAAACAAAGGCCTCCTTTGTGTCATTTACTTAGCACAATATCCAGCTAATATTTGTATCAAAGTGAAGTTGTCATGTTCTAACAAATGCCAAGATCATAAGCCAAATATGATCTGAATTTTTTATCCTGCCCTAAAGCCCCACTCCTGGGTGACCTGAGCTGTGCTCTGAGAAATGTCTGACAAAGCTAGCTAATCACTGGAGGTCACAAGTAAAGACATTGCCACTTGCTAAGACACGTAGTTCCTTCCTGGAGTAGCTGGGAATCAGTGATAACAAACCACAATAAACCTGAGCTTAGAAATGAGTTTGAATTTTGTTACTACACATTTTGCAATTTGGGCAGTTTTGAAGGTAAAAATGTGTCAAAGGGTAATATGTCTCAAGGACAGTCACTGTTAAATCAATATTAATTAAATAGACTTCTTATTTAACAAAGCACTGAAGTGTGGAGGAAGGGATCCACTGTGACCATTTTCTTTAATTTTCTTTTGCCATCTGTCAGGTATGGTAAGACCTCCAAATCCTGTACATTAGCATTTTTAAAATATAGCAAATTTTCTGCTCTGGTTGCTTACCTAATGATGTATTTACTATGTCTCAGTTATGATTTACCAGAGATAAAGCTGTATTATTAAACAGAAAGGAACAAGGAGGAGCACCTATAAAGACAAGTTTTTAAAGCAGTTTTGAAGCAAGAAAAATAGTGGAGTGAGTTCTTTTAGTCAAATCAGAAACTACAAAGGCTGTAACAGCACATAGGATTGAGATAACAATACTATCTTTGCCGTGAAACATATAGAAGGAACAATTTGTGGTCCAGCTGAGTTATGGAAATAGAGCAAAAAAGTCTTTGTCTATCCATTTCATATCCATTAAGGATCAGGGTCTCTACTCTTAACTTAGAAATATATAAAGCACATAAAGGAGAAAAAAACTTTGATGAAAGGTAAAAGACCATTCTGTCAATTAGTTATATCCTTTCAAGGATGTAGATATCCTAATGGAGTTGTCAGTAAAACCTGAACTTCACTTTTGATGAAGATGTTACTAAGAGCTAGTTATGTGTGGGTGGGGGGGGAGGGGGCGGACGCGGGGGATGGTTGGAGAGTAGTGAGGACAGATCCCATGAACCATATGAACAAAGCTCTTTATAAACATATGCAGTCCTTTTACCAACCAGGGAACTTCAGAATGTAATTCCGAGTTTTTTACAGATGAAAACATATCTCAAATATTACTAGAACCACCCTGTGGCACTCTCCGGGGTGCTGAATTAGCTAGTCTCAGTTGAGAAATCAGAGTCCCTGACCTCAGGGCCTGGCTTCCTATCCTACCTCTGTCCCCTTTGACCTTGTGCTCCTGCTATCAAATGAATGCCAATTTTGAAATCCACTATAGAACTTCAGAAAATTACATATGTTGGGACTAATCCAGGAACTGTTTTTATATCCTGACTCCTATCATCATATTGAAGAGTAATAAAATGGAGTCCTTATCATCAATGGTATTATTATCTGACAAAAGGCATCTGACAGTTAAATAAATAAGTATATTTATTTATTTTGGTAGGGGCATAGATAGAATTTTTGGTGACCTCAGAAGGAAGATGTTTCTGCCTAGATATGGAAAGAAGGAAACACAATCTTAAACATTTTTTACAAGTATAGGGTTTAAGTCACTTTTGAGTTAGACTTGGAATTGAAGTAGGATGGGGATGAAGTTGTCCTTGTTAAGGCATTAGTTTTTCCACCTGAAAAATGTTTCCATACACATGTCAACTGTTGACATGAACCCCATCTATGACTTCTTGAGAATGAGTTGTTCAGCAACAAAAGAGATAGTACATTTATTTGAGTAAGGCCCAAATATGTACCTTTAAAGCGTCACCACTCCATCCTTACCCTATGTTACAGAGAGTTTCTAACACATAGTTTGGCTTCTTTACATTGTGATGAATGAATTATTTCCATTAGAGTAGTTATTTTCTCATATTCCTGCCTAAAATAACCCACTTTAGTGATCAAGGGTAGTTGTCTATTTTCGGGGGTCACAACACTCCATGCTAGAATTTATCAGTTCTTGATTCAGACCTAATATTTACAAATCTTACTGAATCCAGTGTAAGTGATAAGAGAACAGTATTGTTTCTACTATATGCATGTACAGCTATAATAACACTTTTGAAGGAGTTCTAGTTGCATCAAAGTTTTGCTTCAGGACGGATGAGTGAACCATGATGATAAAATCACATGGGACTTTCCACTCAATTTTCCAAAAATTTAAACACTCCCTTTCCTCTTTTTGAAGATAAGTCAGGAAAAAGTAGCTTTAAAATGCTGGTAAAAACTCATCTTGCTCTTATGTCACCCTCAACATTAAACACTTTACAGCTAGGAACAGATAAGAGAGCCAAAAAGCTGACAATTTTCTGAATATTTGAATATCTCATTTGTATTTTTACTGTCATTAAGAAGCAATTCCAGATTTATTAAGAATGCATAGAAATGCTTTTACCTGTATTAAGAAATGGTATGATCATGGAGAAACAATATTTAGTGATCAATAGTCAAATTATTAAGCACCACTTATTGGATAGTATCCATATCTGTTGTGCTCATTAAGGGGCCTGGAGATACTGAATAATCAAAGATGCTGAAAGCATGATGAGAATCCCTTTCATTATATTAATTTGTGCTGTAGTTTAATTGTTTTTCCCCAAAATTCATATGTTGAAGCCCTAACCCCTGCTGTGACTATATTTTGAGATAGGGCTTTTAGGAGATAATTACAGTTAAATGGGGTCATGAGGATCCTAGTTCAACAGGATTGGTAGCTTCATAAGAAGAGCAAGAGAGAAATCTCTCTCTCTCTTCATGTGCACACACCCAGAAAGGGCCATGTGAACATACAGCAAGAAGGTGGCCATCTGCAAATCAGGAAGAGAATGCACCACAACCCAATCATGCTGACACCCTGATCTTGGATTTCCAGCCTCTTGAACTGTGAGAAAATAAACTTCTGTTGTTTAAGCTGCCCAGTCTATGGTATTTTGTTATAGACGCTTGAGCTGACTAACCTGTCTTGTCCTGAGAAACACAAATTCCTTCCATGTAAACTTACTCATAGCTTTTTGATTATTTGAGTGATTGCTAATCCACTTTCATGGTATAAATTGGCCTTCTGAAAGCAGCAGATCCCGTAACCCTACAGTAGCCCTGGATGACTTTTATTCATCCTTCATTGACCTGACAATAGCTTAAGTGTCTTGAGCTTATGACTTTTTGTTCCTAATTACTCCCTGTCTGTGTACCACCATTGAGGGGTCAACAAAAGCTTCAGGCGGTCTTACATACTGCTTACAAATGTCAGATAATTGATAAATGCTGTAAAAGTGAGCAATAGCAAAGTATCTTTGGTTGGTACTTTGGAACTTCCTATGTAAAATATTGGATGGAGAAACCTTACTTACTAAAATGGTAGTTGGAATCTTGTTGTGAGAACATATAGCACAACCTGAGAAATACATGGTTTGAGAGAGTAGAAGACTCTCTGTGGAAAAATGTACGATTTTGAACCTCTTACAATGTGGCATATATTAAAAGTAAATAAAAGTCAATATTTTTGCAAGGATTAGAACAACCTAAATCTTGAAATACTTTAAAATGACAGTGGAGATTAACCCCTTATCACATATACAATTTGCAAATATTTTCTCCAATTTCATAGGTTGCCTTTTCATTTTGTTGATGGTTTCCTTTGCTGTTCAGAAGCTTTTTAGTTTGGTGTAGCCCCACTTGTTTGTTCGTTTTTTGGTTGCCTTTATTTTTGGCGTCAAATCCAAAAGAAATCATTGCCAAAACCAATGTCAAGGAGCTTACCCTCTATGTTTTCTTCTACAAGTTTTATGGTTTTAGATCTTATGTTCAACTCTTTAATTCCTTTAGAGTTAATTTTTATATGTGGTGTAAGATAGGGGTCCAATTTCACTCTTTTGCTTGTGGCTGTCGAGTTTTCCCAATACCATTTATTGAAGAGACTGTCCTTTTCCCATTGTATAATTGGCTCCTTTGTCATCAAGTAATTGATCATATATGCATAGATTTCTTTCTGGGATCTCATTCTGTTCCATTCAGCTATGTGTCTGGTTTTATTCAAATACCATACTGTCTTGATATATATAATAAGAGGTTAATATCCAAAATATATAAAGAACTCATACAACTCAATAACAACAAAAAACCCAACAAACAGTCCAATTAATAAATAGAGGAACTGAATAGACGTTTTTCTGAAAAGACATGCCAATGCCCAGAGGTACATGAAAAGATGGTAAACATCCCTAATCATCAGGGAACTGCAAATCAAAACCACAATGAGATGTCATCTCACGCCTGTTAGAATGGCTATAATCAAAAAGACAAGAGCTTACAAGTGTTGGCAAGGCTGTGGAGAAAAGGGAAGCCTTGTGCCAATTGGTGGGAATGTAAATTGATTCATTCTCTGTGGAAAACAGTATGGAGGTTCCTCAAAAAATTAAAACTGGAACTACCATATGATACAGGAATTCCATTCCTGGATATATTCCCAAGGGAAATTAAAACAGGGTATCAAACAGATATCTGCACTCTTATGTTTACTGCAGCATTATTCATAATAACCAAGATGTGGAAACAAGTGTCTGTCAATGGATGAATGGATAGAGAACATGTGATTATCTATCTATCTGTCTACACAATTTAATATTATTTAGCTGTGAGAAACAATGAAATCTTGTAATTTGCAACAACATGGATGAAACTTGAGGGCATATGCCAAGTGAGATAAGCCAGACAGAGAAAGAAAAATACTGCATGGTATCACTTATATGTGGAATCTTAAAAAAAAAAAAAAAGTCACACTCATAGAAACGGGGTAAAAAAATATTTTCCAGGGGCTAGGAGTGGGAGTAATAGAAGTGGGTAAAAGGGTACAACCTTTCAACTATAAGATGAATAAGGCCTGAGGATTTAACATAAAACATGGTGATTACAGTTGATAACACTATATTGCACAATTTAAATTTGCTAAGAGAACTTAAATGTCCTCACCCAAAAAAAGAAAAAATAAGATAAATATGTGAGGTGATAAATGTGTAAATTAACTAGATGAAGGCAACCATTTCACAGTGTATACATATATCAAATAAGCGCAATGTACATTTTAAATATCTTACAATTATATTTATCAATTATACCTCAATGAAGCTGAAATTAAACAAATAAATAAAATGGTGAGGAAAAATAAAGTCCAAAGGTTTATTTGATTTTATTTGATTTAAAGTGTTTGATCTGATGATTTATGGCTGAAGAGGTTATTAATTTATAAGCTAAGGTATTATTCATCCTGGGACTATAGCTCTGAGATAAACATACCTCTAGTACTACTAAGAATCTTTAACTTAAGCCATACTAATTATCTCTAAATTTACATTTTTAGTTTGAATTATATCCAGGAGATCCCCTGGAATATGAAAGAAGTCAATTAAAGAGATGTCAACTGGAAAGATTCAGAAGATGGTGAATAACTCCAAGGGTCTACCAGATGATGTGAGTGAGGCATTGGGTTAAGGAGATCACAATTAATCTGTGGTTAACTAGCATGAAGGTTCACAAGTGAACAGGTGATCTTCTCCCTGTTGCAGCTTTTCCTTCTTCTGAGATTCCATTCTCAAGGAACTATTCATCTAATCGTTCATTTGTTTATCTAGTGATTCAAACAAGAAACTTGTCAGTCCTAAAATCTCAATCCCCACAGAAATCAGACCCCAAGTCCTTTTGATTCCGTACCTCACACAGTTTCAAATCATTCTGCTGCTCTTCATCTCCCCTTTACAGCCCAACTCCAAGCTGCCGTTATCTCTTGTCCTGGATCAGTCTCCTTGCTACAGCTTTCATGTCTGTTCTTGCCCCTGCACTCTAGTCTGTAAGTCTGAGCCAGAATAGTAAAGTTTTACTGATCAGGTCACTCCCATGCTTAAGGCTTTTCAGTGTCTTCCTGGTATTCTCAGGAGACAATGCAAAAATTTTAACATACTTTAGTAGGCACAGAGGAGCTGACTAATTTATCTCACTAGCATCATCCTAAATTATTTTTGTTTATCTTTTCATTGTAATCAAATCAAACTGGCCTTGACAATCAAGTACTTGAGAGAGCTACAATTCTTTGTGACTTGGGCCTCACATGTAACTTTATCCCTCTGCATGTCTTCACCATCCTCTATGCCCTTTGCTAACGATGCCTTAATTATTCTTCAGATTCCAAATCAATACTGTCTAAGGGAAGCATTCTCTGAATCCCTAGATTAATACCAACCAGTTAATTTTTAGTATCCTGAATCTGTTACAGCAGGATCTTTTATTTTAGGCGGCAAAATTATGCTCAGAGACTGAGACTGTCTTTGCCAATAGTTTACTTAGTACCGGTTTGCTGTGGGATTTATAACAGTCTCACAAGCCAATAGCATACAGAATAATGTCTCTTAATAAGCCTATAAGGAAATAACATAACGTACTCCAAATCAAATATAGATTAATCACACTATTGTTCTAGGCAAAGGGAGATGAAAGAAAGTCCAAATTAAAGTGTACCTTTTCATATGAGTAGGTACTTGGGAGACATGGCTTGACCAACTGAGAGCTGATGTCCAGCTGCCAGCACAAAACAAAAATGAAAAGTCCCCAGTTGCTAGAGCATGTTGCTAGGGAACAAGGGCACAAGTGTTGGAGGGCAGAAAAATCTTCACAGGGCTGCTGCGTGGCTTTCACCACTACTAATAAGGGAATCACCCTTACCACAGTAGGAGCTAATGCCCCAAGGTCTTCAGAGAGTATATTTAGGTGAGCAAAGTGTTGCCTTGCCAATGCCAAAACTTTCAAAGAATTCTCACGAGCTCTCAGTATTTTTAGTCTAAATGGCCCTTTGTCATAGCCTCTTCCCCACATGTTCTTACTGATGTATTCCCAGCAGGGCCCCTCAGCCACTGGGCTACTGAGTTCTTATTGATGAGGATTTTTAGGCTGTTTAATTTTAAAATGGCTTATGATGAGGATTTTTAGGCTGGTTAGTTTTAAAACTACAGATGAGATTCAGGCTCCAAGGAGTGGAATTTGTTTGCCCCTTTGTTGGGAAACATTTACATTTCTAAGGGAAACCTCTATCTGTGAAGATGCCTCCCTCTCTGCGCCAGGAAGAAGGGGGGATGGTCTTACCTCTAGAAGCTCTTGGTCAATGCCAGAGGCAAGAACTTAAGTTGGTTACTGTCTGGCAACCTCATGTAACTGACCCTCCCCACCACAAATCCTCCTTTGTCTTTAGCCGAGGATAAAATTCAAGTGGTGACTTCTGCCATTTACTCAATCTGGTTTGATTCTTATCTAAAAGTTGTGGGACCGCCAAATGGCCAGACCATACGGGCACTGATACCATTTTAACTTTTGTACATATTCTTTGTCTTGTAAAGAGATAACTCACATACCTATGCCTTAAATTTAGCCCTAACCCTCAACTCGGGGCAGCAGCAGGAGCTCTGACTGCCCATGGGTCCTGTCCCCACGCACCAGCTCTGCCTGCCCATGGGTCCTGTTGATGCGGGGTCGGTGAGCCGAGGAGTCGAAAGAAAGATTTCTTAGACTCTCAAGATCTGGCAGTAGTGCTCTTTTATTTAGAGAATAGTGTGGAATAGCATGGGGACAGGACCCATGGGCAGTCAGAGCTTCTGCTGCCCCCAGTTGAGGGTTAGAGCTAAATTTAAGGCATAGGTATGTGAGTTTTTACAAGACAAAGAATATGTAAAAAAGTTAAAATGGTATCAGTGCCCGTATGGTCTGGCCATTTGGCGGTCCCACAACTTTTAGATAAGAATCAAACCAGATTGAGTAAATGGCAGAAGTCACCGCTTGAATTTTATCCTCGGCTAAAGACAAAGGAGGATTTGTGGTGGGGAGGGTCAGTTACATGAGGTTGCCAGACAGTAACCAACTTAAGTTCTTGCCTCTGGCATTGACCAAGAGCTTCTAGAGGTAAGACCATCCCCCCTTCTTCCTGGCGCAGAGAGGGAGGCATCTTCACAGATAGAGGTTTCCCTTAGAAATGTAAATGTTTCCCAACAAAGGGGCAAACAAATTCCACTCCTTGGAGCCTGAATCTCATCTGTAGTTTTAAAACTAACCAGCCTAAAAATCCTTATCATAAGCCATTTTAAAATTAAGCAGCCTAAAAATCCTCATCACTGTCCCCATGCCAGCGGGGGCAGCAGCAGCGGCTCTGCCTGCCCATGGGCTCTGTCCCCATGCCAGCGGGGGCAGCAGAAGCGGCGGCAGCAGAAGCTCTGACTGCCCATGGGTCCTGTCTCCATGCTATTCTATACTATTCTCTAAATAAAAGAGCACTACTGCCAAATCTTAAGAGTCTAAAGAAATCTTTCTTTCGACGACTCGGCTCACGGACCCCGCATCACTTATCAATGGCAACAGGTGAGATGATGACATCTTTTCATGATTTACTTCATTCTTGTATCAAAACAACCTTTTTTGTCTTTGTCTTAAACAAGTGGATTACAACAACTTAAGTCATAAACAAGTGAATTTGAAATTGTATTAAATCAATACACAGCACAGCATATATATAATTGTGATAAAATAATTTTATAATTTAGTAATTATGATTAGGATCCAAATATACAGTGTAATATTGTCCCTGTAGTGGGAGCTAGTTAAACAAACATTGATCAAATGAGATTTTGTTTGTTTTACTCTTTTTTTGCTGTCCAACTTATTTTAAAGGACTCAACGGTGACCCCAAATGGAATTAACTTCTCCCTTTGGGATGTGGGCAAGTGGGACCCAAGAATCTGTCATAAAAACAATCTGTCATTCTTGTAAATAGATGATGCTTAGTGTGACAGTGAGACCCAGAGTCAGGGATGAAGTTGGTGTCCCATTCTTAAGGTTATATGCTATTCTCAACAAACAGTTTTTGCCTAAGGATAGTCCTACTTTTGTCCATGAGGGTGATATTCCCAAAGTGTAGCTATCTTCATTCTGAATGTCCTTTGCACCGTGACCCTAGGCCTAGCCAGTTCTCCATGGCTCTTACAACTAAAAAGAGGAATTGAGAAGATGCATACATAAGGGAATCTTGGAAAATTATGTTAACACTCTAGTAGTTGATTCAACCCTTGACATGTGGTTGTTCTGGGGAAAAACTACTTTCACAATTATGTTTTGCTTACAGGGTGATCAAATCATTTATTGTCGAAATGATGCGGGATCGGTGAGCTGAGGAGTCGAAAGAAAGATTTCTTAGACTCTCAAGATCTGGCAGTAGTGCTCTTTTATTTAGAGAATAGTGTGGAATAGCATGGGGACAGGACCCATGGGCAGGCAGAGCTCCTGCTGCTGCCCCCGCTGGCACGGGGACAGGACCCATGGGCAGGCAGAGCTGGTGTGTGGGGACAGGACCCACAGGCAGTCAGAGCTCTTGCTGCTGCCCCGAGTTGAGGGTTAGGGCTAATTTTATAAGGCATGGGTACGTGACTTATTTTTACTGGAGAAAAGAAAAGATGATGTAAAAAGTCATTAAATGATTTCAGTGCAGATGGGGTCTGGTAATTGTGCGGTCATATAACTTTAGATACGAATCTGGCCATATAGATTGGCATGTAGGTGAGGATGCCCTGGGCTTCTCTCCCTGGGGCGGTCCTAATTCATACCATAAAAAAAAGTCCACTGGGTCATATAGTTTGGCGTGTAGGCCAGGTCACCTTGGGCTTCTCTGGCTGGGGCAGCCTTAATCCACATCAACATGTTGTAGGAATATAGCAATGTTGTAACATCCATCACTGGAAGGAAAGAGTTGTGTCTAGCTTTTCTAAGAGCATGGAACAAACATTCTTATATCTGTTCCCATCTCCTATCAACTCTTTCAATGTGTTATTTATTCATATAAGAAACACAAGTAAAAAGAATGAAATGTAGATAATAATTTTTAAAAGAAAGAAATCAAGAAAAAAGCTTGAGCCCCAACCAATTCATAGATGAATGAAAATGAAGAAACTGAGGAAATGTGGCCTAAAACAGCTTGGAGACATTGACTCAAAGACAGAGTGAAGAGCTACCTATGAGAATGAGTCGTTAGAGAGAAGTTGGAAGGGAATAGCCTCGAGTATTCTCACCACACAAACGCACACACAGAAGTTAACTGTGAGGTGATGGATGTGTTAATTAGCTTGACTGTGATATTTCACAATGTATACATGCATCAAAACATCGCCTTGTACACCTTAAATATATCCGATTTTTATTTATCAATTATACTTCAATAAAATTGGCATTAAAAAGAAAGGTAAGTGTCATAAACTATTACAAAATAAGATCAATAATTCACTGCATGGAACTTGGGGGGAGCTTGGGAAAAATTTTCTTGTTAGTGCCGTCGAGTCCATTCTGATTCCTAGCGCCCCTGTATACAACAGAGCAGAACCGTGCTGGCCTTTTTGCATCGTCTTTTACTTCCAGTGCTGTATCAGACAGTGTTCCGCTGCTATTCATAAGGTTTCCATGGCCTTGGGAAAAATATCAGAGACCTAATTTCCTTATTTTTCATAGAAGGGAGACAAATGCTACTGTCTCAAATTTAGACATGATATTAACAAATGAGTAATGAATTTAGCTTCTTCATTTTTTTTTATAGTACTATTTCTTAAACCAAAAAGGAAGCTTTTATAAAATAATATTCTTTTAGTGAAGAAATACTTATGTGAAGTATGGCAAGCCCTTTGATTTCACATTAGCATATTTTTTCCTATTAAATTAAAGTAAAACAGAAATTCCCTCTTGGTCTTTATATCTACATTTGTGCAAAAAGACATCTGGAGTGGTATGAAACTAATATTAATGATGGTTTTAGGGGATGTAAGACTGGCGAGCTCTTGCAAGATGGATGGAAATGGACAGGAGACAGCTTTTATTTTTCATTTTCTAGTTTTCTATACTATTTGAATGTTCTAATATTCATCCTGCATGAAAATTTATCAACAGGAGTTATCTGAGCAGAGAGCTCATGGCCCACTTTTTATTCTTATCTTTCCACAATTTGTCATATTTTCACATCCAATAGGTCATATTTGGGTTTGGATACTTTCAAAAAGGAAACATATGTAAATATAGAACATAATAACAAATAAAAGTAAAAACTAAAATTAAATAATAAAATAAATACCCAAAGGTTTAAAATAAACAGTAGATTCAGTAACATAGATCTTATACGGTTAGAGACAATGAATGAAGAACTAATATTTTTGAGCCTTCAATATATTTTAGTTATGTGGGAATTTTAATCAATTGCCTAAAACAACCTAAAAGGTTGCTAATCTATAAATGAATAAAATGACCTAAGTGCATAAGTATGTAATGAAAAATTAACACGCAAAGGCAGATGTATGATTAAAATATACTAAGATTCAAAATACGATAAGAGAAATAAGACAAAAACCCTAAGGATTAGGAGATGTAAAAGAATAAAGAGATAAGACAAGCTAAAACAAATAAAAGGAGAAATATTTACACAAAGAGAACATTATATATTTACACAAAGAGAAAATTAAATTTACTTAAAAACTTTAAATTTTTAATTTTTCCTTCTCCCCAAAGCACCCCATTACATAGTTGTATATTTTAGTTGTGGGTCCTTCCAGTTGTGGCGCACGGGCTGCTGCCTCATCATGGCCTAATGAGCAGTGCTAGGTCCGCACCCAGGATCTGAACTGGCAAAACCCTGGGCTGCAGAGGTGGAGCATATGAACCTAACGACTCAGCCATGGGGTCAACCCCTAAAATAGAAAAGTTTTGAAAAATTACTAATAAGTGTAAAGACTAGATCAGTATAGAGTAGACTAATGAAAAATATGATGAAAAGTACTAAAATCATGAAATGGTGTAAAAGAAAATGATCAAATAAAATTTAAAAAAGAAAACATAAAAGAATAATAGTCCACGATTACATTTTTTATTGATCGTTAAAGTTAACTAAAAGGAATCGGGGTCCCCAGATGCCCAGAGTGTGCAGGTTTGGGTGATACAGATGCTGGCTGTTTGCTTTTCATACTGATCATGAATGAGGACAAGATAAATCTGGACATATTTTTCTGTATCACGGTCATTCCAAAAGACAAACAAACAGGAGAGGCATATAAGGGAGAAAAATTTTAAAGCAAAAACTGAAACAACAACAAAAGTCAATGATTACTGCTATGCTAATTCTGGAAGTCCTGATTCAGATTATAATCAATACTCTGACCAGAGGAGAAAAAAGGGAACCATACAGAAGAAAAAATAATATTTTAAAAGTCAATAGTAGGGTGAAGCATTGTGAAAAGTAAAAATATTAAATCATAAAGGAAATGAGATAATGACAATAACATGAAGAAATAAGCTCAATTGCTAAAAATCAAATAATGGTAAACAATAAGTGCTTAAAAATAATTAGGCGACAGGTGGTTGAAAGCAGCAAAACGTTTAATGAGGTAGCTGGGCAACGTCCAAATTCTAACAGCCTCTTAGTATGAAAAAAACAAGACAAAGAACGTGTTATTTTAATTTCCCTCTATCTGTGGAGGTTAGTGGAAGCCATGAGCATGGACCCCAGGGATTGGGGGAGCTGGTACAGAGTTCAGTTTCTCGAAATAAGAAAGGGGTAAGGAAGAATAGTGAAGATCACAGCATGAGAGCCCAAAGTTGTATGAGAACTAGAGTTTCCAGGGCGGGAGTTCCAGTAGCTGGATTTCCAAATGCCAGCAGCCAAAGAAGGATTTGAAGGAGAACCTATATATCTACTGTTAGGTGTTATTAAAGTGCTTGATTTGTGCTGTGAAATGGAACCCACTTGTCCTCACTTTGAACACACATAAATCCACACACACTCACACACACCACTAAGGGTTTGGATAATGGGTTTGCTTGTGGACACTTGTTGAGCACACAGCACTCATTTCATCTTCATTTCAGACCTAAGAAGGTAGAAATCATTATTTTCCCCATTTTGCAGGTAAGGAAACTGAGTCATAGGGAGGTTAAGTAATGTGTCCAGGATTATAAAATTGGAGAGTGCTTGAGCCTTGCGGCAAACCCGTGCAGTTTTTGGTAACTCTCTACTGTGTCAAAGTGGTCTGTGATTGGTGAGGTTCAAAACCAGAGGCTTCCAGTCATATCAAGCTTATAGTTAAGAATTTGAGGATCCCTCTATGCTATCTTCTCTCAAACCCCAAAGGAGTAGGAGTCCTATTCCTGTTTTAAATCAAAGATGAGATGAGAAGGTATTCAGTGTGTCCTTGAGAATATTTTTACTAAGACTGTGGTCAAAATACTTAGAGGACTCAGTTTTTGTGTTTTCTTTTCCTCTTGGGCTCCTCCTTTATCCTGAGGAAGAACATGCACCATCTTTCTAGGATACTGTGGCATGGCTTGGTGCAACAGGGATCAACTCTCAACAGCTGGAAGGTGCTTGCTTCTTTGAAAGCATGACAGAGCAGAAGACTAGTTTGCTTCTTCACATGGATCTTCCAAAACCTTTAGAGAGACTTTAGCCAATTTGCCAGGATTGTGAAACACCCAATGATTTGGTGGCTCATTTCATTTCAGATCAATGTCCCCCTGCGGTTGGAAGTTATTTGTTCAAAGCTTATTCAATTCATTGGCCAAGGAGTTAGATGTCTCCCTCATGAAGGGAAGTGAGTCTGTCTTACATCCAGACAGCTGGTTCTTTGACCTGCCGCTGGGTATTAAGTGACTGCTGTCTCTGCAAATCCTTAGGTCCTGCTCACTTGCTCTAGCTTATGTTTAATGAGGTGTATAAAAGGCAAAGTAAGGAGAGATGAATTGCATAGGAAAATACAGCAAAAGATGAAGCATAGGGAGTTCTTTCTAAGTTCTGGCTCATCACGGTGCCTTTTAATCACAGCTTAGTGCTCTACACCTACCACTATCTGTAAGTGAAATTTGGATTCCTTATCTTGGCCTTCCAAGGCCGTGCATGACCTTCCGTGATCGGCTGTCATCATTTCCACTTGTATCTCTTGATGATCACTTTTCTCTACAAGTGTTTCACCAGCCAGATGGGTCTCTTTTACTCTATGGATTTCCCCACCATACCCCACCTCTCTGCCTTCACCCTACTCCCCTGACATGATCCCCTGTGCATTTTCTTCATCCAGCTTTTGCTTAAATTTTAGATGTAGTGGTTCCTCTCCAGTTGAGGACCTTACACTTGGCAGAAGGGCAGCTTGTTTATGACAAGAGAGTCCTGTCCTGGGCCCACATGAACCTGTATTTCATGGCCATCAAAGCCCCAGAAATGCAACAGCAGTTCCCTTTATTAAGGGTAGTCTTGGAGAAATAAGCGCTTCTAAGTTGTTAATTTGGAAACTGGTGCCATAGTCCCTCCTACTCTCTGGCCTCCTAACATGGAGAGCAGGGTCAATCAGACAAGAGGATCCAGGTGTGCCTTGTAGGTGCATCCTCCCTTGTGGGAGCCTAAAGGTTCTTTGAACTCAAACATCTGCACAGAAAACTTGCTTCCATGCCAGAATTAATTCTTCTTTAATGGTGAGTGCAACTAAGCTTTCAGAAACGGCATTAAACTACACTCTGAGTGTCCTGTCTTCTTTTCCTTTTATGCTCATGACCTTCTCATTCTGTCAAGAGGAATTGCTGACTTTCTATTTGGCAGACCAATGGAACACATCCATTTTAACTATTAGACCTTATCACCTGGCTTCCAAGGGCAGGACCACTCCAAGCCCCCTCCTACTAGTGGCAGGGCCACCATCCCAAGTTCCTGAACCCAACTGAGTGACAGGAGTAAAGCTGTGGTTAATGTAGGAGGTCCAACATACAGTCAAGGCACTGGGATTTTTTAAATAATAAATCATGAAAGATTTTATACATGTACATCTGTAAGGAAAAATATAATAAATGTCTATGTTCAGTACGTTCAGCTAAAGAAGTAGAAAATTAATTGAGGCTCCTGTGTACCCCTCATCAACTGCATTATTTGTAGGTCCACCCTCCAAAATGTAGTTGGTAGACTGATGTACTGTTATCACACCCACACATTTCTTTACACTGTTACTACCCATGTAAGTATCCCTAACGAATATATGGTATTTATTTGGATATTTTTCAACTTTACGGAAATTATACTGAAAATATTCTTTTGCAATTTGCTTTGTTTTTTGCCCAAAACCCTGTTTGTAAGATTTATTTATTTATTCACGTTGATTTTTTTCCAGCTCTGTGCATCTACTTTCAGTAATTCATTATGTGAATATATTACAATTTACTTATCTATTATGCCATTTCACATTTGGGTAGTTTCCAATATTTTTTTCCTTTCCTATTTCAATGAGTACTGCTATAAACATTTTAATTATATACAGCTCCTCATAACACAATTTTAAGTTGGTCTATAGAACACATATGCTGGTATGGAGTTGTTGGGTGGTAGGGCATCTAAATTTTCAACTTTACTGGATATTTTTAATAGTTTCTAAAGTGGTTGTACCAATTTATATTCTCATCAATGGTGTAATACATCTCCACATTTCTACACCTTTAGCATTGCTTGGAACTGTCATAGTTTGAAAGTTTTGAGGATTTACTGGTGTGAAATAATACTGAATGTGGTTCAGATTTTAATTTCTCTAATTACAAGTGTGATTGGGCATCTTTTGTATGTTTCTGGGCCATTTCAATTTTCCTTTCTGCAAATTTCTATGAATAGTAGTTCTTTGTCTGTCTCTCCACCCTCAAGTCCTTCTCCCCATTTGCATTTGTACAGGAGCCTAGCTCCTCCCTCCAGGGCAAGTCTTGGAGGTTCTTTCTTGGTTTTCCTATTAAGCCCCAAGTACTGAGAAACCTTTCTCTGTGTATCTTCACATCAGTCCATTTTTTCCTTCCCATTTCTTGCTCAAGATCAAGAATGAATCTATCAATACCCAGAAATTTGCCTATTTTTGATCTCTCCAGGAGGGCAGTAGAGTCATTGCCCAGGAGCTAAAGACTCTGATATAATCATTTGCAGAGGAATTGGCAGGGTAAGAAAGATCTGGCAGCCAAGGTCTCTGGTGTGCTAAGGACTGAATAGTGCTGCTGTATTTAGTAGAATAGAGACGGGACAAGGACCCATGAAACATGAAATGATTAATCACGAATTGACTTTATATTTCAAAAAACAGTGGTTTTCCACCACAATCTAAATAGAGTCGTCTGAATCAGAGGATTTGATAAAATATGTAATAGAAAACAGAGAAATATTTGGGGCTAAGTAGAGGGAGAAGTGGAATGTTTTAATCAACATGCAAAGATGATGTGTTTTTCCCCTGTTTTAGTGTTCCTGCGTTGAAACTGTATCTGTAGCATAAGTGCACAGGCCACAGAAAGAATATATAATTCCCTTGTCCATTCTCATTTCTTTTCTTTGTATGTTACCTTTGGCTTGATATTTGGGAGAGAAGGCGGAAGTACTTAGCCAGAAAATCTATGTTAATAAACACAAGCAGAAGCTGGGAGGTGGGTGTTTAAAGGAGGAGAGTCAAGATGGATAAACAGCCATCTGGTGAGTTCAGGGTGGGGTGTTGGGAGCAGGATGTGGACGCTGATCTGGAGTAGCTGTGGGCTCTGGGACTCCTGGGCAGGCAGTCCATGGACTCACCAGAGGCACTGCTGTGAACTATTACTTGGATCCGTCTTTCTGTTCTTTTGAGAGATGCCCAGGAGACTATGGAATCACTTTTGTAATTACTTTGATTATGCATGACTTCAGAAAAGGGCAGATTTTATAAGAGGGCTAACGTTTGTTAGGATTACAGAACTGTCCTAAAGTTATACCACCCAGGATCCCTTGAAAATTCTACCTTCTTGTCTTTAAAATTTGAGATTAATTTAAGACTTTTCGTCAATATGTGATTGTAAGTCCATTAATGTTGAATCTGTGTACTCTCAAATTTGAGATACAGTTAATACCATGGAATGAGTGCTGGAATTCAATTCATAATTTTAAAAAAGTCCTTCAGGTTCTGCTCTTTCATCACTACTAGCATATGGGGTGACTTTAATCTCTGGAGATGTCTTTGTCTCTGTAACATAGTACTAATTACCTCTTCTCTGCCAGCCTCTTGGGGTTGTTGTGAAGATCAACAACCGAAAATGTTTATGCAAACTTGCAAACTATACAGCTGTATCATAGTGGCGGGCTAGTTGTGTTTTTACATAATTAACCATGTTGGAGAGGTGACTGACTATGCCTCATGAGTTGTGGGTTTTGCTCTACTAATGGGAAAGGCATATACTGGCAGCCCACAAATCCTGTACCTTCCAACAGACACTGCACACAAATTTACACGACAGGAAAAATTGAAAAAAGAGAAACACCCATATCTACTACTATTTTGTGCCCTGGATTTGGAAGTTTACTGCAGGAGAGTGTTCTGTGCATGTTTATGAGGAGACTTAGTAAAGGCTTTGCTCTCCCATTTAGACACTTATTGTACTCAGAGAATGACTGTAAATTATAAGGGTGACAAAGGGACCAGCATGAAGCATGGACTCGAGTGGCTGCGCCTGCTGCGGGCATCTTCTCCCTGGCAGCAAATGTCTTCCAGAGGATGAGGGGCACGCAAACTAGGGGAGACAAACTGTTCTGTCAGGAAGGAATATGACAAGTGTGAGATTGCTTTATTTAAAAAGAAAAGCTGCCTTGTTGGAGGCGCCCCATGTTCTTCGGACACAGGCCAGATAAGCACATGGACTCTATTGCCATTAATACTCTCGGAATGAGGAGTGAAACATTTCTTTTGAGTGATAATTTGGGCCAGCAGGTGTGTTTGCACACAGATAAATGGAAAGCCTGGAGAGGGACACAGGAAGTGGGGAAATAGAAATTTGAGTGGAGAAAAAGAAAGACAAAAAAAAATTCCCTGGGTCCCCTAACCCTTGATGACAGAGACAACTGGTAAACCATGTAAACTACCAAACAATGATGAGTTGAAATGTCCAAATGTGCTTATAAGAGGTGAACTACCTTTTGACTCCTGGTTGCTAACCATTTTGTGTTTCAAAATCCTTTGAAAAATTGATAAAAGCTATGGATATTTGTCTTCGTGAAAAAAAATGAGGATATCCATACAGGCCAAACATTTTGCATAATGTCCATGGGGTTGAAGTGTTCCTGAGATTCATCCATGTACCTCTATCAGGACTCCATGCTGACCTTTTTCCTCATCTATATGATGTGTCATGGTATGACGTCACATAATATGATATGGCATGATATAATGATAAGGGACTGCTGGAAATGTTGACTTGGTTGAAGACATAATTCTCAAGTCCATGGGTATAGGAAGGTGAGACCTTTTTGTAGGAGACCTTGCTCTGGGGTAGTTGTCTTTACTGAGTCTCAGTTCCTGATTCTTATCCCCAGTTAAAGGGGGATATCTTTTAGAAGGCACAGGAACATCTATCGTTTTGTGGTATCCAAATGTCAGGTATCACTGTATGCCTAGGCTTCAAATACAGAACTTCCATTGTCCCGCAGATGATGAGTGTCACTATTTCAGTGATGCCATTCCAATAAGTTTTAATGTGAATGGTGGTCTCTGGGGTAGTTCAGGATGGTGGCTGCACAAAGATCAAGTCCAAGATCACCTTCTCACCATGACAGGCATGAAGCAGGGCGACAAAGAACTAGGAGCAACCACAGAGGTCTTTTGTCTAGTGCTTGGCTGTAGGCTGGTGCAGGTCAGCATGTCATCACACGGAGATATCCAAATCAGGGGGTGACTTCTGCAAAGAAAGAACTGCAAACCGATCTTGAGAGCACACACAAGGAAGGAAAATATTGTTGTGCTGGAGCCAGTGGAATAACCAGAGTGAAGGCACATGTGGCTTTGGGTCTTGTATTTCCATGGCTGTGGAGATGGGTTATTGGGTGAGAAAAAGCATATGGAGCACTGGGCACTAATACATACCACTGAACAGTCAATGATAACTCCTTTCCCTTCCCCGAATGTCCCTGCGAGATGGCAATCAGGACACACTTGGGCCCAGTGCCAGGACTTCTGAGTGAGGGAAGTGTTCCATTTCTAACCTGAAGTACATGGTCCATCAAAACCCTCCAGACAGCAGTTCTTTTAGGATTCTTGTCTTTCTGGAAAGGTTTTGCTTCCATCTATAGAAGTATTCATGGTGGAACCAGCCAGAAACCACAAGACGAATGACATTGACTTCTCATTTCTTTTAACAATTGGATAACTTCGGGCTGATTTCATGACTTGGAGTGAAAACACACTCCTCTGGAGAGTGCACTGCAGGTGTCTGGAGCTCCCGAGATCATCACCTGCTTTTTGCTGCCACCAAAGGTAACTGCATTGATACTTATTAGAACAGCCAAGTTTGGGTTCTATGATCTAAGAACTCTTGGGGACAAGAGAAGATACAAATGAGCGCTTCTTGACCACCTCCTGTGTACAGTTTGCACTGCCTCACCCTAATATCCCATAGTTGTTAGGTCATTTGTCAAAAGGGTAATTCTCCATCATTTCTTATTAAATTAAATGCTCTAAACCTCACCTGCTTCTGCTTGGGAGCATTTATTGGAATTTAAACCTACATGTCAGCTTAATTGTGGAGAACAATTTAGACAGAAAATGAGTTTCAAAGAGAAGCTGGCAGTCTGAGTGCTTGTGACAATGACATAGTTGTGTAAAATGTCAGATTTATGTCAAGGTTCTGAGGCACCAGAGCCTCAAGGTACCTATTGCTGTTTGCTGTTCCACAAAATGGATTTTATTTCTATTTTCCATTGCTACCGAGAGAATAATAACAGAGAGCTGGAAGTTACCCTAGCAACAACCAGGTCACCAAATGCAAGCCTTCCTCTGAGAGTGCTAAAAAGCCCTGGACTCTGGGCAGCCATTTCACCTACACAGTACTATACTTTCTGTCGAGTTACCGATGACTCCTCTAACTCATCCATTCCCTCGGAAGTTGAGGCAGTGTTTGTTGAGTACTGTAAACCCAAGATTTGGAGGCAGATATGATGAGCACTCTGTCCTCCAGTAGCTTATCATCTATGGGCATGGGCATAAATAGTGACAAAAATGCACTGAAAGAACACCATCTGAGTACTGTGTGACTGCCTGGGGGCTTAGAGAGGGCTTCCAAATGAGGTTTCGTCTGAGCTGTCATGACGGCAGAGAGAGAGTTTTCCTTGTGGAAACAGTGAGGTAAGTGGTCTCAGCTGGCAGGAGCATCATGAGAAGAGGCTAGAGACACAAAGGCTGTCAGGGAACCCAGTCCAGTTGGAAGTCAGGATTTGTGTGTAGGGAGAGCAGGAGGTAATGCCTGAATAGTGTGGAGGGTGGCCTAGCAGAAAGCTTCTGTGTTTTATTTGTCAGCTTTGTCTACTTTCCTGTTTCTCCTTGGATCAAAACACACCATCGTGCCATGAAGGAATGGTAGACATACGGGAGACTCAGAGAAGAGTGTGTTCCCCAAGAGGATGATGTGGCTGGAGAGACTGCTTGAGTGAGGAGTCTTGCTTTGTTTGACAGCAGGTGGCTCAGAGTTGCAACTTTCTGAACAATCACATTGAGTGGATCAAAATATATTTTGTGGTAGACAGCAGAAAGATCTTCTAAATAGAAAGAGTCCATCATCTGAACTATTATAAGGCAAGGAGAGACTTTTTCTCTGAAGACAGAAAAGGGAAAATAGAATTTTACCTTTCTGGATTATTTTAAATTGAGATCTATACTAAGGCCTAATTCCAACAGAACCTGTCCAGATTCTTCATTTTTGGTGAATATGATCACATTTATCTAAAACTGGTAAGGTATGAATATCGACTGTACTGGGCTATTGTAGGGAATAAGTAAATTACATATGAGAAAGTGCCCATCACAGGGTCTGGCATACAATGTAGAATCAGGAAATATGCCCTTCCTTTTTTTCCTTTCCTTCCCTCCTTTCTTCCTTTCTGATTCTTCTTTCCTTGATTATTTTGATGGCTAAGGGAGATATCAATCTAGCTCGGGTTTTTCACAAGCAAGGTGTTGAATTTATATCTACCAAAACCCATGCACTGAAATAACAGTGACAGGCTCTTTCAATTTTTTCAGCTCATTTTCACCCTTGTGATTGTTGACAGCAAACCCCTGGAACTGAAATATGTTTCCTGACTACATTTCCCCTACTTGTCACACATGGGGACCCTTATTTACTGTGAGAACCTATTTCTAAGTCTATTACTGAGAAGGCTGATGCCAATGTGGTAGCAAAACAAGTACAGTGTCTTTCCTTTGGGAATAAAAGGAGGCATGTGGTAGTGAGGTCTCCAAATACCTGGGAACTCATATGTAGCCACAGTCTTGACTTGAGCTCTTATTTTCCTTTGTGCCTCTGTGTGATCCACTGGTATAGGGCTGTGTGATTCTCCCAGCCTAGAGATGAGCAACAGATAGAATCAGATGCTATACAGAGAACTGAAATTGCTGAGCAAAGAGCTTCCACTTTCAAAGGAGCACTTAATTAAACACAGGGATGCAAGAAACTCAGAAAATGTGGGTGTTTCAAGAGAATGAACTCTAATCACTTGGCATTCTCCCAAGAAAGCCACTGCCAGAGTTGTTCTAAAATATAGGTCTGATTATGTCATGCTCATGTGCACAAACCTTCTTTAACTGCCCATTGATTTCAATATAAAGTTTTAAATCTCTTCTCATGGATTAGTGACACTCATGCATTTAGAGTTAATTCTGAGCACCTAAGGCATATGAATTAAGTACCAATTTTGACTTCTTGTTAACCTTCTCTTGATCTCTAAGATCTCTTTGTAAAGCTGAAGCTAGAAATGGCACCACTGGTGACTCTAAGAGAAAGATTTCTGACAAGGCATGTTATACGTATGTCATCATGACTGTTGTCCCTTTGTTTGGCCCATGAAAGTGACCTGTGAGGAATTTCATATACTCTGCATCAGTTGATGTGAGATGCTTAGTGACCCAGGGCACTAGGGTTCAGGCTTGTGCATTCCATCACTCAGGCCCTGCTCTGAGAACAAGGCTGGTGAGCCAGCTTGTGTCCAGGTCCCTGTTTTCTAACTGCTGGTCTGCTGACCGTAAAAGTACTTTGTTACCTCCTCTTTCTCATATCTTAATCAGTTGTAAGGTAATAAATTGTCAGTAGAGAAGTCAAAACAGTCCTTTGGGTCCTGGCTTTCCAAAGATACTGCCTAGAAGAAAAGACAAATTTTCCAGACAGAATGCTGGGTCATATGTGCATTAAAAACTTATTTTTCAGCCCTGAACACATTTCACAATGGATGTCATGGAGGAATGGTGGAAGCAAGGCCATTGCTTAAAAGCCAGAAGCGGGCAGTGGACCAAGTCAGCAACTGGTGGAAAAGAAAACAATATTGTCATCTTGGTCCATGAGTCACCTGGTGGGAAGCGGTGTTCTTGACCAGTGGTTCCCAAAATGGGTTGTATATACCCAAAGGGTGCTCATAATCATCCATTTCAATATGGATAGAAAACATCAGGGCTCTATTTCTATATTTTATAACAACAACAAAAAAACAAGAATAAAGTTTTACTAATATTTAATGTATGGGTTGACACGAGTATCTCTATGTGGTCCATATGTCGGATGATCCCACTTCAAGTTTAGCTGATGAAATATCAGGGTTCCAAAATAGGGAGGCATTGATGGCAATGCCTTACACTTCATTCACTTTTGGTTTCTGGTGATGTTTTGCAGTTTCTGTGTGTCTGGTGAGGTGGACTTGTAACTTATCTAGTTTTAACTAAACTAGCTTTCCATAAAGGACAAGTGGCTTTAAAAAATCATGTAAAGAAACTGCAGATTGAGTACAGATGAAAGTACTACTTAGAATGCAAGCTAAAGAGAATGGTGATAAAATGACCACATGAGCATTCCCACTCATAGTATGAACTCTTTGTTATCAACGTTAAGAAGTAAAAGCTGCGGTGATATAATAAGATCTGAAATAAATCAGCCAAAGAAAAAGTCAAATTTTTCCAGAAGGTTATTTGAAATATCTTTGAAGACAATATGATCTAGAGAAGCTTTGCCCTAAGTCTGTATTTTGCCTTTAGGTATTAGCTAATGACAGCACAAAACCCACATAATGAGTAAAATGTTTAAAAATATGGCTTATTTCATCTTAACTCAGCCTTTTAAAATTTACATTTTGTGTATATTTTATAATGGTCATAACATACTAGTATAGAAATTCATTATATACATATGCATTAAGTTAAAATACACACATACACATTTTGGAAAAAATGCTCAAATAATTTTACTGATGGGGAGCATTATCAACATATTGCTCTAGGAAATTATGATAATCAGAAGAAAAACCATCTCAAAGTCAATGAATTTTAATTCTCGTTGGTCCACCACTCTATCTGTCTGTAATTATATCATGAAATGGTGAGAGAGAGTATTTTAATCACTTCCTTCATAAAACATCACAAACAGAGTTTCATAATTGAGCAAATTCATCTTCTCCAAATGGAAAATATGGATTTGTTATGATGTTTTGTTACGTTGGATTATGTTTGGCACAGGATTTTATTCACCACTCGCTGATGGCGGATCTGCTCTCCTTTCAAGCTAAGAGAGGTGGGTGTGTCTCACAGCGTATATGAGCTTCTATTGAGATGAGTCACTTGGATTCTTCCATACGTGCTCTGGAGGAGAGAGCCCTCAGTGAAGTCCTGAAGGTTTCAGGATGTGTTAACTTCTCTGGAGTCCGTTCTTGTTGGGAGAAGAGGGAATAATCAGCTTCACTGTGGATGAGTGGAAGGTGTTGTGTCTAACAACAATCCAGATTAAACTGCGTTAAACAGTGAGCTCAGAGCTATTATTTTTAATCAGGGGTGAGACATGGAACCCAGAATGATAGACTGTTTCGTGGCAACATTAGTTTGACATGCTGGTTCAGCCCTAAAGGCCAGTAAAATGTGAGATATTGTCAAGTGGGGTATAGAAAACAACTTCTGCTATTAAATCTAGATCCAGCAAATGGTTGATTGAATCACCTTCCATGTGTCTGTAAGCTGCAGTGATACAGGTTGGCTTACTACAATGTAAAACAGATTCAGAGAGTTGGAAAACTCTAAAAAGAAAAAGAACCCAACAAGTATAGAGGGACGGAGGATTGGGGGAAGGTGGTCAAAAGGTACAAATTTCTGGTTATAAGATAAGTAAGTCCTACGGATGTAATGTATAACATGACTCCAGTTACCACTGCTGTGTGATACACAGGAAAATTGTTAAGAGAGCAGATCCTAAGAGTTCTCATCACAAGGAAAAATGTTTTTTCTTTCTTTTCTTTTTATTGTATCTATATGAGATGATGCATGTTAGCTGAACCTATTGTGATAGTAATTTCACAATGTGTATAAATCAAACCATAAAAAAGTAACTAGTATAATCATTGGAAACAGCCAAATGAAGATAGAATATAAATAATTGTAATTTCTTAGAAAAGTGGAAGTGGAAGGAGGACCAGGAACTAGCTTATGAGATAATAAAGAACAATGGTCCTTTGTTAGGACCATTTTTTGTCAGATTTTTTCTTCCTTGTTAATAAGAATAAACAACAGGGTAAGGGGAAGTGGGAGGAGAGAAGCAAACCAGTTGAACCGTGAGTGTACATGAGGACAATGATAATTTCCCCAGACAAATAGCCCAAAGTCATATTGTTGGACAGGTAGAGTATCAACAGCAAGACTCCAATTCTATGTCCCCAGAAGAGTTGATGAAATCCCCACATGTGTCTTCTCTTCCTCCCAACAGCTTCTTCTTCCTAAACCATTCCCCTCCACCCTCATTCCAGTAGCATCGTTTTTTCAGATAGGATTGGGTCGGGAAAACAGAAAGCACTGTAAGGTTCCAAGCAGGGAGATATTTCATATAGAAAGCTACAATACCATTAGATTGACTGGGAGAGTCGTAGGAAAGTTTCTAATGTCTTCTAGGAATTCAATATGTGATAGAATAATCAGAAACTACCACCAATTATCTCAGCTGCATGCAGCATCAATATGGGTGGTTTGCTAAAATATGCTCCAAACTCCTGGCACGGTTCTACCATGTGCTGAAACCCAAGCATCTGCTCAAATCTGCCACAAAAGCAACATGACTTCAGCTTCTCTTCCACCTTCCATCTCTCACATGAGTGCCTTCCATTGGCAGAATCTAAATCAGAACCCAGCTGGATGGGAAGTGCAGCTCCTAGGCTTGTAGCCCTTGTGATGTAAGAGGGAGCAGAGAAGGAGGCAAATGATGCTGAGTTTCCAACAGATGATCCAGCACAGTCATGCTTTCTCCCTGGGAGCAATTAACATCTTTCTGCTCCACTGGTATTCCTGAAGGCGTTTTAGTGCATAATCACTTATTATACAGAATTATTTAATATGGACCTTTGATAGATAATATATAACAAACTAATGTGAGCTGATACCATATTTTAAATTGAGTTAAAGTTTAAGAAGAGAAGGTTCCCTCTCTTGCCCTAGGTGGGGCTTCCCCAACTCTGTGATGTCATACCATTATCCCGGAGAGATTTTTATTCCTCCTCTCCTGCAATCTGCTCTCTGCAGTGCCCCACTCTCCCTCTCAGCACTGTTTTGTTCTCTATCACTAAGGGTTATTCTTCTATCCTTCTGAGAGAGCAAGTAGTGCTGTCTTCTACCAGGAGTACATTTCTGTCACTCGGGCACAAGACAGGCTTTGTATTCAGACTTTTAGAGTGAAAACCCAGGAATTATGCTACTTCGTTGGATTCAGTCTTTCAGTTTACCCCTGGGAACTTGGCACACTTTCCTTTAAGACTGAAGACACTCTGAAAGAAAATGCCCTGGGTAATGCCCCAAATTACTGATCCTGGACAAAACTGGTTTTCTAAGACTTACTCCCCAGGTCGGGGTGGGAAGTGGGGGAGAAGTTTTCTCTTGTTTACTTTAGCATCTGGAATTAAGACAAAGGTGTTTACTCTCATCCCCTTTATCAAAGAGTCCCAGACTCAGAGAAGGTCCTCAGCTTCAATTGCTTTTCTACCTCTTCCTCACAGGAGGGTAAACACCATGCATGAACCTGTCCTAGCAACTGAGTAGAACATGACATGACATGTGCAGGTGTCCCTGAATTTGAGCAATGGGCACACAGATTTCCTCTCTTCTTGTAACATCTACTGCATCTCCACCAGAAGATCTGCATTAATGTTTTGAAGAAGGAAGTTAAGAAATAAAAACATAAAGGCATTTGTTTAAACTTGAAAGTTAGAGAAATTATGCTTTAAGACTTCTCAGTCAAGCCTGACATTATAACTCAAGGCATAGAGCAGTGGTGATCCACTATGTCTGCTTTCTCCCCATCCCCTGGTGGTCCTGAAGGGTGGAAAGATCTGGTAGCCAAGTAGAGTACTCTCCTTGTGGCAACATCATGGGCTTCTCCTTAGCTGCTGCAGATCATTAGTACCAGAGACCTATGGGCAGGAATAAGGAGAATGCCATAGATTGTCACATTTTTGCCTCTGTAAGTTTCTTCATAGAACGCTGAAGTATCATATTGATCCAGGAGGCACTGGCCACTACAGACATTTCCTTCCACTAAATTAAAATAACAAGAGACAATTTTGAATTGAACAAAGTCTAGATGCTTTATCTTGCACTGACATTTTGAATTTTAAGGAAATGAATTTCCTAACTGTATCCCACAGATAGATAACTCCATTATTCCACTCATTTGTTGGAATTGTAGAAAAAATAATCAACCTTGCCAGCGTGCTCAAGTCTTAGATTTTGCGGCTTGTCATAATTGACACAGGCTCTGCCACAGAGTCTGCTAGAATGACAAGAAGAGGAGCACAGAGAGAGGAAAGCAAACTAGAAATAGGCAAAGTTAAACCCAAGATGTTCATCTGTTTGTTAGGAGTAGTTTCCAGGGACAGTGGCCAGTAGACTGAATTGAAGTGTCTAAGTTGGTGACCAGAAAGCCATAATGTAATATCCTAAGACATTGACCTAGAGGCTGTATTATAATGTCCAAGGAGGGTGGTCACAAAACCGTATTATCATGTCCAAAGTGGCAGTCAGAAGGCCAATTTCCAGTTTACAATGTCATTGTGGGGTAAGGAGATAATGGGACTACGTTATAGAGTCCAAAGTTATGATCATAATGACATTACAATCTACACTAGTATGTTCATGGAGTGAAATGATAATTTCAAAGGGCAGAAGCCAAAAGACCATATTGTGATGATCAAAAAGATATCCAGAGGCTGCACATTGTAGTGTCTTGGATTATGACCAATAAAATCTATTTTCCTAATGGCCAACTGGCTGGCTAGCTGGTTATCATACCGTGATCAAGGACTGGGAGGTATTGCCTTCTAAGTTTCCTGGTTTGTGGTCAAAGATAGAGAAGCAAAGATTTGAGAGCATCAGGGCTGAAATCACTTGCTAGTCCAAGAAAGGATGTGTTTGGGTTGAAGCATCAGCTTTGTAATGCACGTACAGGGTCTTACAGACTGGGCTGGGTGGAACAGGCAAGGGCTGACAGAAAATCTGGAGACAAATCTCAGAAGCCATGCGTATGAGTCGCCTTGGACTGCCGTAACAAGGTACCACAGGCCGGGTGGCTTAAACAACAGACTTTCATTTTCTTACAGTTCTGGAAGCTGGAAGTCCAAGATCAAAGTCTCACAGATTTGGTTTCTGGTGAGGCCTCTCTTCCTGACTTGTAGTTGACCACTTCCTTGCTGCCGCCTCACATGATCTTTCCTCTGTTCTCTCATGGAGAGAGAGAGATCTTTGGTGTCCCCTCCTCTTCCTATAAGGACACCAGTCTTATCAGATTAGGTTCCATCCTTATGACTTCACTTAACCACAATTACCTCCTAAAGACCCTATCTCTAGATATAGTTATGTTGGGCTTAAGGCTTCACCATATGAGTTTGTGGGGGACAAAATTCAGGCCCTAACAACGTGTACCACTGGCTCTCTGTATATCACTCAGTCTTTGGTTGGCCGTGTTGAAGACTGGTCTAACTAACGCTCCTGCACTGCAGGAGAACCGATTCTCTCTGAAGAAGACATTCTGAGAAGGATTTGAATTAACAGACGAGTATGTTTCTGCTCCAATTTGTAACATTTTATTCAAACCTCTTATAGCATTTCTTCTAAGTCTTAGTAAGCTAGGCATTTGTGATATATGATTATATTCATAATTGTTTTCATATATGTGGCTTTCTGGTTGCCCTCTGTTCTTTTCCAGGTCTACTATTCTCTCTTTTCCATCCTGTTTTCTGCCTTGGAAAGTTGTCATGTGCAATGTTTTTGCTCGTCTTTCAGTCTGGGAATCCTAGCTGGAAGTAAGATGGGTGAAGAAGGATAAGGCCAGGATATTAATCCTTGTAGCTCCCCCCCCCCCCCCCCCCCGCAAGGTTTACTAAGGCCATCTGTGTTCTTTAACTGATGGACTCTGATTCTCTCAAGACAGCTTTCTCTGCATGATTCTCTTCACCTTGGGTCTAGTAACTACATTCTTCCCTCATCATTTTGTGTGGTAAGTAAGTCCCTGCTACTAAGCCCAGATCACTACACTATCTCTTGTAGCTCCTTTAAACCCAGCTAATACATTTGTAAATAGTCCATTTGTTAATAAACCTTCAAAGTATCTTAGATATGCTATTTGTGTCACATAGAGGTACTGACATACAAAATATATCATTAAGCCAAGTTTTCCATTTGTGCTTATTCTCTTCGAGTCAATTTACATGCCCATGGCTTCCCAGGCTGGGTTAATGTCACAATTTAGAGATGCCTAGCCACAACGCATTCTAGAAGCTCAGATTATGTAGGAAAAGGGAGGGGACTGGGATTACTGAGGGGTCTGGTCTCGACTGGAGATGGTGGGAGAGTCCAACTCATGGTGTCCAGAACTGTGTGGTGAACCTGAGTGTCAGTCAGGTTGGGGCCAAGATCCAAGGGAAAAAGAACTGCTCCTGGGGTCCATCCAATTTCAGGACAACAGATTAGAAATAAGCCTTAACTATTGTTATATGTTAAGATAAAAATGTTTCAGTGATGCTAAATAAATATATTTCCCCCATGGGATTGATAAAGTATTTTTTTTTATTTTGAATTATTAAGTAATGCTGTCTACAAGCCCCGTTTTTTTCTCTGAATGGCCCTTGTGCCCCAAAGTTGCCCACCCTGATTCTAAGCAGTTATGTTAATCAAGTACAATCACCATGCTGTGATCTAAAGCTTGGGCTTTAGAACAAGAAACAGTCTTATGCTCAAAGACAGTCTTTGTCACGTAATAGCTGTGGAACTTTATTCAAGTTACTTTGCCTCTCTGAACCCCAATTTTCTCATCTATGCCTGGGGATACTCTTAGTATTTATCTTGATGGTTTGTTGAGACATGAATGAGATTCCTTCTGTAGAATACTTAGGTCAGTTCCTTGCATAGAGTAAGCATTGGGGTAGATGCTGCCACACTCCTCCTCCAACGCTGCTTCTCAGCATCAGGTAAGGGGTACTTCATGGTCTTGGGCAGCCAACCTGCCTTGGGAGTCTTCTCAGCTCACATTGGCTAGCATAAAGGATGGATTTCAACCTACATAGAAAAGAGATGGAAAAAACTGTGCAGAGTAACCAGGTCATCAATGGGGCTGGAACCCAGATGTGGCCCACTATCAGCTAGGTATCTGGATGGGGAATCTGAGGATGGCAGGCCACTTTAGCAGGCCCAAGGGATAGTGGTCTTTAACAGCATGGTTAAAGCATGCTACCCATCGTGGCCAGGGTTTGTTCTGTAGAGAAGGGCAGGGGGCATCATGGCAAGCCCTGGTAGCTGGAGTGGGAGAGCATAGAGTTGACAGCCAAGAAGTTTTGGTCAGTTCTTCCAGCTCTAGTATCCTTTGTCAGTGAGTAGTCATAGAACGAGTATAGTGAGAAGGCGTGGTCCTAGAGGCTTCAGGGGAAGACACAAACATTTTGATCAAATAGGACAGGTCTTGACCTGTGAGTAGGTGTTTCCTATTTGATCTTAGATGTTAAAAGGTATTAGATATAATTTTATTTTCTTAGTCCCGGTTGATACTATTGACAATAATATCCGAAATTTATTGAGTGCATAGCATGTGCTTGTCACTGTGCTATTTTGTTTTTTACAACTTAATTACAAGGTAAGAATGGCTATTATTTCAGGTTAGGGATAAAGAAACAGACACAGAGAAGATAAAGAAATTGCTACAGTTCTCCTAGCCAGTAAATATCAGGGGCAGCATCAAATCTGAGTCAGCTCTTAATAGTTACAAGGCTTCAATGTTTAGACACAGAGTAGGCAGCATAGTTGCAGACACTAGACCAACTCCTTAACTATTGCTTCTATTTCAAAAGCCAATAGTTTGGAAAGATCAGTGAAGATGGATTTCTACTCCTGGCTTATCACTTTCTAGATGTGTTACCTTAGACAAGTGAATTTATTTCTCTGGGCCTCAATGTCTTCATCTATAAATGGGGAAAATAATCCCCACTTCTTTGATGGAGGTGTTAAATGATAGAAGATATGAATGAATAAGAAATGATGTGAGGTAGGAAAAGCATAGATTAGATGCTAATTTATGACCATTCCTAGTTTCCTTTCATCACATTCCACTCCAAAAGCTCATCCTTCATCTTGAATACCTCCAGTAACAGAGGTTTCACCACTTGCCTGGGACTCTTATTCTGCTCCATTACAGAATGACCCTGATTATTAATGAGTTGGTGTTTTGTAATGAGGTACTTGCCTGACGTCAGTTCTCTGAGTTGACATAGACTAAGTCTAATCTCTACTTTATATCACTGGCCTTTTCACATTATAGAGGGAATGCTCATGGCCTCTTGATATTTTTCTTCTCCAAAGTAAACACCAACAGTTTCTTCATCCCTTTCTCATGTGAGAAGCCTGTGAGTTGTGTCACCAGACTTCTCATCTCTTTGATAGTGCCATTTGTCGATTTCTCTTTTCAACTTTTTTTATTTCCCAAGAAGCGAATGTTCACTATATGAAAAAAGGAATAAAATATACAGACTTAATGAAATAAAAACAATGATTTCTGATGAAATGTTTGCTGTTTTACAATCCACTCTGGGGACCTCCACTCCTTTGCTATCAGGAGTCTGACAAGCCCCTGGTACTCTCTCAATAGAATAGCTCTCCTGGCCTGATATTAGGTGACAAAGTATAAATCTTCTTAACTTACTCATTAGAGATAATTGAGAAATGATGAAGAAAGCAGTGCTCAACCCTCTAGAAAATGCAGATACTTCATTAATCTGTCTCACTTAGTACTACCATTATCTCAAATTATAAATTCACTGTACTTTCATCACATTTGTACAAAGGGAAATTGCCTGCCCAGAGGCTCCAAGGAATTAGATGGAACCTGGATAATTTGGCCCAGAACAACATCCATTCCCCAAATCTTGGATGATAGGAATCATAACCTGTTCTGCAAGCTCAGGTAATTAGTTCAGCCCGTTGTCATTTCCCATGACAATCTTCTCTCTAGAACTTTTTATTGGTTCCCCAGGGAATTGTCACGTTGAAGTGGGAACTGAAATTGTGACTTCTTTACTTGTCCTAGTGCTTAAGTTCCAAGTTCAATCATTTCCTAGCTCCCAATCCCCAGTCCTCTCATGGTTTTTAATACCCGGAATATCTTCAATATTTAGAAAGAAAAGCTTATGTAGCCAGCATGGTCAAGGAAGAGGGGCACTCCCAAATGCAGTGGTTTTCCAGATTCCATCCACTAGGCATGGTTTAGACAGTCTTAAATGTATTCCCTATAAGATCAGTGCACAATATGTAACTGGGAAATGTATATGGTCTCTACTAGTGTCTTAGCTACCTTAATGCGTGCACATGCACACACACATAATGAAGGAAAACTCAGAAGGAATTGGTTCTGAGGTCAATCTTGGCTTATTTCCCTCATGGCTGGATTTTCTCCTGTTCTTTCCAACTTCAAATCCTTAGGCTCTGTGAACCTAAACATCTCCTTTGCTCACTGCTAGTGGCTCTGATTCTAAGTGTCCGCCGAGTTGATGATAAAGTTCCAAATTTGTAGCTGACATGTGTAACAGTCCTTCCGCCCCCTAGATGGGTAAAGCGCCAGCATTTGGCAGCTCTGCAGTTCACAGTGAAAAGTGATGAGGACGAAATGGAAGAATCACAGAGGAAAATTAGAGTCAGAAGCGGTTGACAATTTAAGATTAGATTCCCAGGCACGAAATAGCATTTTCCCACTGCATTTGTTTATTTGTTTGTTTTTCTTGGAAGTGGAGAGGAATTTGGACCCCTGGAAACAAAGCATTATCAGAGATCCACAAACCTCTGCAGTATAAACCCAAACTACTGTTAGACCAGAAGTTCCATGAAGGCAGGAACTTCTGTATTGTTCACCACAGTATCTTGAGCTCCTGGAAGTTAGTAGGTTCTCAATAAATGCTTGTTGAATAAACAAAGGATTGAATAAAGAATGAAAGTGGAATGAATTTTTGTTCTGTATTTTCTCCATGTTTATTTTTTTTTTCCTTTCATGCCTTCTTGGTTTTTGCAAAGTCTGTCTGGAAATTCTGTGCCATCTCATATGCTTAGGGGCTGGATCTAGAAAACTTGCATCAGTAGTCAGACTAGAGGTTAAAAGTGACATACGGGAAGCCACATCTCCATGGAGCCACCAAAGAGGTTGGATGGGGCACAAGCATGAACAGAAAAAAAGAGAAGGACACACCCATAAGGTCAAATCCAAGCATCTAAGTTCACCCATGGATGGAATTTTAATCCTTGTTCCAAATAAGATGCTGATTCCTTTATATACAGGACATTCTGCAAAGCTGTCTTTTTGTACTTTAAGTAAAAAATCAGGGACTCATTGAAGATTGTTGAAAACTAATCTACCTGGAATTTGAGGCCCATGAAAGGGTGAAAAATCAGGAAGTTTCATGTGAAGAGAAGGAGTCCACTTCTAGAAGAGCCACACTTGGGACCACTTCTCAACTTGCTGAACCTGCATTGGATCAGCCTGACTCCAGAAAACTTTCTGCTTTCCGAGTTTTAAAACCACAGTTTGCAAAGGGTTGGCCTTCTAGGACTCTATGAATAACACTGGAAAATCCCACCGAAAAGAATGAGTGAGGATTGCCTTAAGTCTCAGCGGACTATCTCATTCAAAAAAGTTGTCTTTGTGAGGTTGTGAACTGAGTATTCACTTGGCTCATGACAACTGCACACATCTCGGAAGCTCCCACTTCAGGAACAAGGGTAGATCCTGGGCTAGGTCACCCGGACTCTGTCTGGGATCCCAGAAGTTTCCTCTTAGACCTCAAATACTCTTCTTTCCTCTCAACACAGAACATCATCTGAAGGGTGTGGTTTGCTGAAGGACTGAGGGGGCAGAGCAAGAATCAACTTGCCAAGGGTTTCCTCACCCCCGCCATCTAATCTCATTATTCTTCAGTCCCTCATTCGTTCCCTACCCCACATCATGCTGTGTGGGCTCGTTGTTCTGATTGATTCCAGACTTGCGTTCATGGGGAAAATCGTAGTCTTGTCCAACGGCGGAGATGAAAATTACCTTGAACAGTGCTTCCTTCCCAGGCAGCAAACTGGTCATGGTTTATCTCCTTGGGAGAGTTTCCACACTTTTTTAGGCACAAATACTCACGTCGACTCTCTCTCTGGTTAGCAGAGTTGCTGGTGTGCCCTTCCTCCCTGTGCCCAGCTCTCCCCCGGTGACCCATGTGTGCTGCTTTTTATAAGAAGGAGAGAGGGAGGCTAATGGTGCCACAGTTCTGCAGGGCCAGACAAAGACTCTCCCAGGGAGCCGAACATCCACCTTTCTACAGTTTGTCAAGAGAGAGCAAAGGGAAGTGCACAATCAGAATTAAAATGAGTTGCCTTGGATAGCTAGAATGAAAGGTAAAGAATTTTTGAAAGATTTCATAGGTCTTTCTTTTTTGAAAAAGATAACAGCCTTTAAAATAAGTAAGACTTTCTTCAAGGTCAAGGAGACCCCATGCTCTCACTTTGAGCTTTGAGTGACAACACCCCCATTGCTTATTTCAATAGAAGCCTTCAGAATTCATTAACTTAGGGGGGAACATAGCATGGGGAAGGAGGAAAGGAAAGAAGGGGAACTTGATTCCCCCCAAAGTATCCCAATATAATTTCTTTATTCTGATGTCCAAGAGGGAAAAATATGTAACTGCTTGATATATGATAGTTCATGAAATCAGGTTTTGAATTATGAAACAAGTCACTGTTATGTCACTCAATTTAGTGAAAGGAATGTTTAAAAATATAATCATGGAAGAAATAGAAACAGAATTGAAGAAACTGAAACACCCAGTGTCGTTGCGTGGAGAGGCCTCTTAGCATCACGTCAGATCAGGTCCTCCCACACCAAACGTTTTAGCCTTGCCGTCTCTCTGCTTGGGGGTTCTTTGCAAATGCAAGTATGCTGACCTTTGGGGGTATAGGACACATGTTGAAGTGTTAGCAAACCTCCGGAGACACCTGGGCCATTCACGGACTGATTGTTGCTACAGTAAGTACATTGAGACAACAGGGAAGCTGGTTGCTCATTATGAGATATGAGTCATTAGAGTGATGGTAGGGGGAGAGAGAATTGGGAGGAGAATGGAGATTTTATTGTAATTTGACAAAGAGCCTAATTCCTGTAGTCTCATCTAGGATTGACAAACCACAGAGCTTGCTCCTTACTATTGGTAGGCTTAAGCTAAGTGACAAGATACCCTAGTTTTGATAGCCAAAATTCTCTATTTGTTTACTTCAATACCCCAATGCCTCATGTGGCCATGGCAACTGGAGTAAGTACTGATGCTGGAGAAAAGTTCTTAAGGTGAAGCGATTCCAGAAATTCTGTCAGGGACAAATGTGTCTACCCGACAGCCTTCATAGAATGCTTCTCCGGTTGGCAGATGGAAATATTTTCCAGTTTTGAAAGCTTTACCTTCCATTATCTTCTCCCCTATTTCCCCTCATTATTTTTCTTATATCACAAGTCTCACAGCACAGAGAGGGAAAAAAGTCAAATGCTAAAATGAAGCTGTTCTTGAGTAGGTGAGAGTGAGAGCAAGAGAGACAGCAAGGAGTTCCTGATCTTAATTGGGGTTAGCAGGCACCAGCGTTTTGGCTTCAGACTTAAAATCACATATAGTGAGGTAATTATCAGCCGCTCAAGTGTGGGCCCCTCAACTGCACACACCGGGCTGTCTCCTTGCTCCTGATGTGTGTGTCTGCAGGTGGAGGACAGGGAAAATAAATGTGTGAAAGTTTCAGGCATAGGCCTGTGGGCACTTGAATCCGTGCTCAGGGCCTCGTTCAGCTGCCCTCTCAGTGTTCGCATTATGTGCAGCTGGGATGGGAAAGTTCTTCTGGGCTGTTCTATAAGATCCACAGGCATCCTACTGGGGATGGAAGATCTTTCGAAGAGACATCATTCCTCTTTGGTGATGGGTGGGGAGGCGGAATTGCTTAGAAGAGATTGAAAGACGCAGCCAAGTTAGCAAAGGTTTTCAGCCATTTCTCTCTGAGATGGGCTTTCTCCTCTCACGAAGCATCATTATGAGATTTCCCCGCAGCAATGCAGAAAGACTGGCAAGCAGGCAGAAAAACATAGTTCTAAATTTGAGGTAAGGAAGGATTTCCGAACTGGGGCACAACAAGCACAAATCATAAAAGCAAATGGTAATTTTGATAACATTATAATTCAATGTTCTGTTTATTAAGAAGTGCAATAGCACAACCAGAGGGGCCTACAACTACGGTATACAACTATATACTGGGGGGCTTCAGGGAGAAGAAAAAGAAAAATACATATACAATGACAACTCAAAAACTCAAAAAAGGATATTTGCAATTCTATAAACCCCTCTCCCCTCAGAAAGAAATAATATTCAGAATAATACAAAACTCTACAAAGCACTAAGAAATCATATAAGCTGGGTGGGAGAGGAGAGCAGCAAAAATGTAAACAGCAAATTCACAAAAGAAATCTGAATAGCCAGTATAGATATGACAAAATGCTCTATGTCATTAGAAAAAACGTCAAATTTCAAACTATTCAGGCTGGCAAAAATTAAAAAGTCTGATGATACCGTGGTGGCAAGGATGTGAGCCACATGGATACTTATACTTTGCTGGTGAATATGTATATCGGTACAATTTACTTGAGAAATAATTTGACAGTAACCAGTAAAGTCGAAGTTGCTCAAATCCACTGAGCTGGCAATTCCATTTCTTGGTGGATACCACTGAGGTGTTCTTGAACATCTGTGCCAGCAAACATGTAGAAGAGTGTTCATGACAGCCTTGCTCATAATAGCCACATCTGGAAACAATAGAAATGTCCATCAACTGGAGAATGGATAAGTCAATTATGATACATTCACACATCAAAAAAAAAAATGGAATAGAACACAATAGTAAAATGAAATAACTAGAGCTACAATATCAAACAATTGGGAAAAAGTTGTAATAAACATATGACTAACTATACAGGAAACATTTATATAGATGCAAAACATGCAAAATGATACTACATGTTGCTTGGAGATTCATAAAAATCTTGAAGTATGAATAAAGGCATAGGAATAAAAAACTAAATTCAGGATAGTGTTTTTCTGGGAAGGGAAGGAAAAGAGTAGGAGACAGGTCCAAAGGGATATTTAGTTCTGCTGAAATGTTTTATTTCTTATGATGGATGTGAATGCACAGATATTCAATGTTTTGTTTTAATATCTGTTTGAATGCCTTAAATACAGCATGTTAATTTTTTTTAAAAAAGAAGTCATGGTAGCTGGTGGCATGTGGTAAAGCTCTTACTCCCTTCCCCTCAGAGCAAAAGATTGCTCTCAGGAACGTTCTCCACATTTTCCCCAAAGGTATATAATCCATTCAAAGATGCAACAAGACAAGAGAACTAGGAAAACAAACAAATAAACAAAAAATGTTTCACATCAAGAAGACATCATGTCATGGCTAAGTGGACCTGACCACCATATAAAAAGGACATTCGTTTTTGTCCTGTGTGTGTTTAACCACCTTGCATTCCTTCTTCCCTTTTTGTTAAATATCTTCATTTCCTTCTGAAGGACTCTCCCTCTTCCATTCCCAGTCCACGTGTTTGCATAGACCTCTGTGGAGGATGTGACCCAAGTCAAAGCTAGTCACCAGGCTACAGTGATCAATTCAAGGGAAAATGATCCAATCAAAGTCAATGAGATTCCAAGATTTTGCAGAGTCATTGGAAAGGGACCCTTGCCCTTTCCTCCTCCAATAGCTGAGACCAAGAGAGAATGTAAGCTCCAAATCTACTTCAGGCTCTTTGTGACTAGAAAGCTCTCCAGCAAGTCTGAGCATGAAGGCTGTGAGGAGGAAATCCAAGTTAATAAACAGAGTGGGAGAAACTGGGTCCTGGTGGATTTGTCACACCTGCCAATCAAGCTGTGTTTGACACCAGCCCCACCTCTGAGTTCTTCAGAACTGAAGGTCAATACTCCCCCTTTATGAATATGATTTGAGTTTTCCCATTCTTGCAACCAAAATGATCCCAACTGATCCATCTTTTATTAGTAGTAAAGATATCAAAATTAACCTTCCTGCTAGTAATACAAGCAATCACAATTTTGACTGAAAGGAGAGCACTCTGCCCTCTATGACCATCCATCTCCCACCTGCCAGGTCACCAGTTCCCTTGAAACCCTTCCTACCCACCTCAGTGGCTAATAAAGGAAACACAGCTGGCTCCACTCAGATCCAATATGTAGTCCTTTTGTCACAGAATTGCCTAATCAAAACAACTAAAATTGCCTTCTCAGAAATTAAACCTTTCTTTTCACTAGAGACATTTATCCCAGCCAAAACACTTGATGAAGACCCAGTGAGGGGGTCATTGTTATCTTCACTTTGAATATTCGAGAAAAATGAAGGAAAAGGAGATGAGTTTGTGAGGATGTAATTTGTTTCTTCTAGCCGATGTTTCACAACACAGGTGATGGTCTAAATTTAAAGATTCTTTAAACAGCATGTACCCAGACTAATGAAAATCAAAGTTCAAGGGTGTATTTCAATTCTGATGAACAATCCACCCATTTGTAAGGATTTATTGACTAGCTGGGGAATATTTAAAATTTGCATTTCACTTGCCACTTTAGAATTTTTTTCCAAGAGCATTTAATCTTCTTTCCTCCTTCTCTATTCTTTAAAAGGTCTTGACTTGCTATTCTTAAATTAAATTATCCCTGTCTGCTCCCTCTTCAGTGAAATGAAACCAACTTTAAATAACTCACCTAGACAGCTGAGTTTTAAAACTTTTTGAACAAATACTTTCTCTCAAAGTGTTCTGATGTTCTATTCCATTCCATTTTATTTTAAAATATCTTGGTCAAGACCCACTAAATTGGCTACTGCTGGAATGATTTCTCTCTTCCAGGGTTGTTTGATATTTGTTTAGGAAAATCTTTGAATTGTCAAAGCCATATTTTTTCTTTAACTTCCTTCATCTTATGTCTAATCTAAGAATAGTCCCTTCTTTTTCTCTTGTTTTTGGTGAGGAAGATTGGCGCTGAGCTAGCATCTCTGCCAATCTTCCCCCATTTTGTATACGGGAGGCGGCCACGGGATGGCATGATGAGCAGTGTGTAGGTCCACACCCAGGATCCGAACCCACGAACCCTTAGCCACTGAAGTGAAGTGCACAAACTTAATCACTACGCCACAGGGCTGGCCCATAAGAATATTTTCGATCAATGAGTTAAGGTAATGGGACCTGGGGGTCTTATCAGTTCTATTGGTTTCCCTGCACCTGGCTCCAAAGGGACTTTTCCTGCCATTTGCCTTTTGCACTTAGATGCATTTATTGCCCTTCCTCTATTCCGCACAAAGAAGACAGATTCTACATTTCTCAGGATCTTTTCCCAAGTACCAGTTAGGTTTATCCAAAAAAGGACGCACTGGCAAACGCGTGGCAGTCAGCGGGAGAATCACATTTCTTCCTCTCTGCTTGGCACTGGCTGTGTCTCCCATGAGATCCCCACTCTTGTTGGAAGCCTCTGTTCTTATTCTGGTGTCTACCTGATAGACTTGGCTCCTGGCATCTCTAAACACCTCTTTACATCGTGCTCCTGCCCTAGGAGGAGAAGCAGCTTTCTGTTGCTCATCTCAGACTTGCTTTTTCATCCCCTATTTGGCTTTGTGATGCTTCCAATAGCTTTGTTAACTTTTTCTCGTAATAAATTCCTTCCAGGGAACCACCTGGCATTCACTCTTTCTTTAGACTGATGTATTGGACTGATGTATGCTGGGATTGGTTACATTTGTTATTAATTTGACCCACATCTTGAACTTTAGTTGTGGAAATGGGTGGATTTGAGGCATTTGCTAATTCCTAAGAGGCTGAGAAACAAACAGATGTTTAAGACGTTAAGAAGCTAAGAAATTTGTGTACTCTCAGGGTACTTGAGAGAGAGAGAGCAAAAAATAATTTTAAGGTCTGCCGTGAAGGAGGGATCTTGGAAACAACACAGACATTTAATTGAGACCCTTGAATGACTCCTTTTAGGAATAAGAGCAAACTGGAAGTAGGCCAGGACTCACAAAACCTGAAACAGCCTCAAGCCATCTTAATTCCTGATTAAATCGAGGTAGTCTTCCCAAGGTGGTCTGGCAGAAGAAAATTAAATTCTATCTGGAGGAATATAAGTCATCCAAAGCCTCTATATTTTAAAAATATACAATAAAACTAACTAAACATGCCAGAAAAAAATTACCATACAATTATCACCACAAGTATACACAATTTGGAATTTTTGACAGCTGAAATCACTTTTTGTCTCAATGGCAACAGAAGCAATTTTCACTTGATCTGGTGAGGCAGCTCAGCTGGAATTATACTCCAAAATAAAATAAATATTTCCTGAGGAAAAAACACGACCATACAGCTGAAAATAAAGAGAAAAAATAGAAAAGGAACAAAGCCATGATGTAATAAAACTCTAGATATACAGTGTAATTCCAGAATTTGGAGTTATCAGATGGGTACTTTTAAGAAACTATAGTTCACGTGTTCAAGAAAATAGATGAAAAACTTCAATGGAGAACTGAAATCTATAAAAAGATTAAAATGGAAATTCTAGAACTGGAATAATTCCAATAGAAGGATTCAACAGAAGTTTAGTTGAAACAGAATGGTGTGACAGTGAACTAAAATATGCAGTAGAAAATATATACATTGAATCAAAAAGAAAAATACATAAAGGAAAAAAATAGAGCATGCCAAAAAATCTAAATATGCATAATTCAAGTTTCAGGAAGAAAGGAGAAAAAGAAAAAAATGCAGAAGAAATAATTGAAGAATTACAGGCTAAGAATTTCACAAAATCTAATGAAAGACCTCAAAATCAAATTCAAGAGGTCCTGCAAACCATACACAGAATCAATACAAAGACATCTACACTTGAGCACATTACAGTTGTGTGTCGTTTAACGACTGGGATATGTTCTCAGAAATATGTCGTTAGACGATTTCATATTTGTGTGAATATCATAGAATGTATTTATACAAACCTACATGGTACAGCCTACTGCACACCTAGGCTATGTGGTTCTAATCTATGGGACCACTGTCATACGTGCAGTCTGTCATTGACTGAGGCATCATTATGCAGCGCATGACTGAAGAGTAAAATTGGTGTAACCAAAGTCAAAGTGAAAATCTTAAAAGCACCCAGAGGGAAAAGAGGCTCGTTACCTTCAAAGGAGCAACAATAAGACTCACACGAACAATAAAAGGTAAATTAGACCAAGTTCTGAAAGAAAATATTTGCTACCTGGAGGTCTATATTTCAAAAGTGATGGTAAAATCCTTTTCAGACAGAGAGAGAATTTATTGCTGGTAGTCCCACAATAAAATAAAGAATAAAAAGATAAAGAGAGACATGTTATAAGGATTAAAGGCTTTATTCAACTGGAAATATAAAGACATAAATTTGTCTGCACTTAAGATTAATGAGATAAGCTTGAATATACACAGAAGGCAAAATGACATGTGTAAAAGGATATTGACAAATCCAAACCCATGATCGGAGATTTTGGCATCTGTTTCACAGTAAATGAAAAGAAAAGGAGATACTAAATCAGTGGATCTAAAGAAGACTTTCATAATATAACAAACAAATGACATCTGATATATTTATATATATATCACTACACCCAAAACCTTCAGAATATATTATCTTTAAAAGTGCACACGGAATTTTTACCAAAATAGAACATATGATAGTTTTAAAGCCAACTATGCAAATTTCAAAGATGCAAAATCATACAGAGTATATTCTCCAAACACAATGGAATCCATCTAGAAATAAAATCCCCAAATATTCGAATATTAAGCAAACCTATCTAAATAAACAATCGGCCAAAGAAAAAAATCACAAGGGAAATTAGAAAATATTATGATTCAAATAATGATGAAAAGACAGCATATCAAAATTAGTGGGATGCAACTAAAAATATGCTTAGAGAAAAATTATAGCTTAACATATTATAAAATAAGAAGACTGAAGTTAGATGTTCTAAGCATGTATCATAAGAAATCAGGAAAAAAGATACAAAATAAATGAGTATTTTACTTATAATATTTGAATAGAAGTAGATAAAGCCAAATATTATTTCTTTGAAAATATCATTTTAATTGATATTCCTCTAGCAAGAGTGAACATTAGAGTAAAGAGAGAAGGATTATATTACGGGTATCAGGAATGAAAAAGGGAGCATTACTTTAGGTTATACAGATATCAAAATGTTCATAAGAAATACAATGTAAAATTTATGCCAAGGATGTCTGCTGTCTCCCCTTGTATTCACCATTGCATTGGAGGTCCTAGCTAATGCAATAACGTAACAAAGGAACCAAAAGATATAAGAATGAAAGAGGAAAAAATGCATTTGTCTTTGCTACTGTGCATGTGGAAAATCCAAAGTAATCTATAGATAAATTATTAAAATTTATAAATTGATCAACCAGGTTGCAGGACAAAAAGAGGATGTACAAAAAGTCAATTGATATTCTATATTAACAAAAATTATTAGAAAAGGAATTAAAAGATACCATTTACAATAGCATCAGAAATATCAGCTATCTGAAGTATTTACAAAATAACTATACATTTTTAAAAAGCCCCAAAAGATGCTAAGAGTAATTAAGTAAAACAAAGGGAGCAATATACCTTTGTATGAATTGGAAGAATTAATATTAAGAAGTCATTTTTCCCAAAATATACCTATGGATTCCACCACTAGGAAATCAATCAATGTCATCAGTTGTTTTAGTGGAAACTGACAAATTGATTCTAAAATGTATATGGAAATACAAGTTTTCCCTGCGGCCGAGTGGTTAAGTTCACACGCTCCCCTTTGGTGGCCCAGGGTTTCGCCAATTCAGATCCTAAGCACGGACATGGCACCACTCATCAAGCCATGCTGAGGTTGCATCCCACATAGCACAACCAGAACGACCTACAACTAGAATGTACAACTATGTACTGGGGGGCTTTGGGGAGAAGGAAAAGAAAACAAAAGAGATATAAAGGAGTGAAAATAGCAAAAATGTTTTTGAAGAAGCATGAAGTTGGAGCAGTTGTATTACCAGAAACCAAGTATATGTGCAATACTTTGTCTCAATGTTATTGCCGATACATTTGTGCTATTTGTATTATTTGTACAATAATTAAAAACTGTGGTGGTGAATAAGGATAGAGAAATGTGCCAAGGGGACAGAATAGAGAATTCAGGCAAAGGCTCACACAGCTGGCCTCTTTGTCACCGTAATACAATAGGGTGACAGTACTCAATTCCCTAAATGGTGATGAAACAAATCAAGATGTAAATGAAAAAAAAAAATCACCCTAACCTCTACGGCACCCATAAAAAACCTAATTACAGATTGATTATAGACTAAATATGAAAGGTAAAACAAGGAAGCACTTGGAAGACAACAGAGAGAATGTCTTCAGGACCATTGAAAAGGCCAGAATTTCTTATTTGTTTTTTATTTTTTTATGTTTTCTTCCCAGTTTTATTGATAAATAATTGACATACATCACTATGTAAGTTTAAGGTGTAGAGCGTGATGGTTTGATTTACATATGTAGTGAAATGATTATCACAATAGCTTAACATCTATCATCTCATTAGATATCATAGAAAGAAGAGAAAAAAAATTCTTCTTGTGATGAGAACTCTTAGGATATGCTTACCTATATATCATACAGTGGGGTTAATGATGTCAGCGTGTTGTACATTACAGCCCTTGCACTTATTTCTCTTAGAACTGAACGTTTGTACCTTTTGACCACCCTCCTCCAGTTCACCTGCCCCCCACCCCCTGTCTCTGGTAACCACAAATCTGATCTCTTTTGCTATGAGTTTGCTGGGGGTTTTTTGTTATTATTAGATTCCACATATAAGTGAGATAATACAGTATTTGTCTTTCTCTGACTTATTTCAGTTAGCAAAATGCCAAGTTCCATCCATGTTGTCACAAATGGTAGGATTTTCTCATTTTTTATGCCTGAATCATATTGCTACATACATATATATACATGTATATATATATACACCACAACTTCTTTGTTCATTCATCCATTGATGGACACAAGTTATTTTCATGTCTATTGTAAATAATGATGCTATGAATATGGGGATACAGATACCTTTTGAGTTAGTGTTCCCGGTTTTTCTAAAATATATTCCCAGAAATGGAATTGCTAGATCACGTGATAGTTCTATTTTTAATTTTTTGAGGAGCCTCCATACTGTTTTCCACAGTGGCTGTACTAATTTACAATCTCACCAACAATGCACAAGGGTTCCCTTTTTTTCGACATCCACGCCAGCATTTGTTATCTCTTGTCATTTTGATGATAGCCATTATAATAGTCATGGGGTGATATCGCATTGTGGTTTTAAGTTGCATTTCCCTAATGACTAGTGTTGTTGAGCATGAGTGAGTATTATGTATCTGTTGGCCATTCATATGCTTTCTTTCGAAAAATCTCTATTCAGGTCCTCTGCCCATTTTTTAATTGTATTATTTGTGGGTTTTTTGCTATTGAAGTGCATGAGTTCTTTATATATTTTGGATATTAACTCCTTACAGATATATGTATATATAGCTTGCTAGCATTTTTTCCTATTTTGTAGATTGTCTTTTTACTTTGTTGGTGGTTTCTTTTGCTGTGTGAGGAGATTTTTAGTTTGACATAGTCTCACTTGTTTGTTTTTTATTTGGTTACTTGTGTTTTAGGTGTGATTTCCAAAAAAATCATTACCAAGACCCACGTCAAGGAGCTTTGTTCTTATTTTCTTCTAGAAGTTTCATGATTTTGGGTCTTACATTAAAGTCTTTAATCAATTTACAGTTAATTTTTGTGAGTGGTGTCAGATAGGGCTCTGGTTTCATTTTTCACATATGAATATCCAGTTGTCCCAGCATCATTTATTGAAGAGACTGTCTTTTCTCTATTGATTATTCCTGGCTAATTTGTCAAATATTAGTTGGCTGTGTATGCTTGCATTTGTTTCTGAGCTCTCAGTTCTGTTCCATCGGTCTATTTGTTTGTTTTTATGCCAGTACCATACAGTTTTAACTACTATCGCTTTATAGTGTAGCTTGAAATCAGGAAGTGTGATGCTTCCTGCTTTGTTTTCATTTCTTGGATTTCTTTGTCTATGGGTTTTTCTGTGGTTCCATATAAATTTTAGGTGTGTCTTTTCTATTTCTGTAAAACATGCCATTGGAATCTTGATAGGGATTCCATTACATCTGTAGATGGCTTTTGGTAGTATTGACATTTTAACAATATTAATTCTTCCAGTCCGTGAACACAGTATAGCTTTCCATTTATCTGTGTCTTCTTCAGTTTCTTTCATCAATGTTTTGAGTTTTCAGAGTAGAGATCTTTTACCCCCTTGGTTAAATTTATTCCCAGGATTTCTAAACAAGACATGGAAAGCACTAAACATGAAGGAAATGTTTGGTGGGGACTTTATTTATTTATGAATTCTGGTTTTCAAAATAGACCATGAATAGGAGAGTGAAAAAACACAGGGTAGGATAAGGTGAATGGTTTTCATGTATCCCCCACACATTTCAATCATGTATATTCAAATATATGTAAAAAGCTATATATTTTTAAAAAGGGGTTGAGTAGGTTAAGGTTTAGAGTAGCGTGTTGGAAAAGAAAGCTTCCAAATGTCTGATAAGCATAGGGAAAAGTGATCAGTGTCATTAGTTAGCAGGTAAATATAATTTAAGGCACCAACCTAAATAGACACATTTATATATTACATGTGGTATCTGTGTGTCTATAATAGGAAAGTAAGCTCATAGTACAAGTGTTAGTAAAATGTGAACTAACTGGCATATTAATACAGTACTGGTTGAAGTAGAAATTTATAAAATACTTTAGAAAACTCTTTGATAAAATCTGCCACAGCTAAATTTTGTATACCATATGACCGGCTATTGCACATCTACGTATGTAGCCAACAGAAATGTGCGTGTATTGGCATGCATGTAGACCATAAATAAAACATGAAGCAAAGTGTTCCTAGCAACATTAAGCACAACAGCCCCAAACTGACAAAACTCAACTGCCCATCAACAGTAGAATGGATGAAGAATGTAATATATATTTAAAAGATAGCATGTATATATACAAATAAATTCCTGCTACGTAAAAAAATATGGATGTATCTGACAGACAACACATTGAGTGAAAGAAGCCAGACATAGCAGTATATGTTATATGCTCCTATTCATATAAAGTGCAAAAAACCCACAAAAATAATCTATGGTGATAAAAATCAGAATATTCATTATTTTAGGAGGTGTAAGGATGTGAGTGGCCCTGAGGGAGGCTTTTGAGGTACTGATAATATTTTATAACAGTCGTTGGCAACTTTTTCTGTAAAGGACCAGATAGTAAATATTTTAGGTTTCGTGGGTCATATGAATCTTTGTGGCAACAACTCAACTCTGTCCTTGTGGCGTAAAAGCAGCCACGGACAATATATTTAAAAAAGGAGTTTGAATATTTATGAACACTAGAATTTGAATTTCACATAATTTTCTGTGAATTTTGTGAAACAGAATTCTCTCTCTTTTTTTTAACATTTTATTTTTTTTCTTTTTTTCTCCCCAAAGCCCCCAGTACATAGTTGTATATTCGGTGTGGGTCCTTCCAGTTGTGGCATGTGGGATGCTGCCTCAGCGTGGTTTGATGAGCAGTGCCATGTCTGCGCCCAGGATTCGAACCAACGAAACACTGGGCTGCCTGCAGCGGAGCGCGCAAACTTAACCACTTGGCCACGGGGCCAGCCCCCAGAAGTCTCTTTTAGATGTTTCCAACCATTTAAAAATGTAAAAAAATTCTTAAATTGCAAGCTGTACAATAGCAAGTGGCAGGTCCGATTTGACCCCAGATTGTAGTCTGTTTTTTTTATCTAGTTTGTAGTTGAGAAGGGATGTTCACTCTGCACTAATACATTAAGCTGTAAACTCAAAATTGGTGTACCTTAATGCTGTATGTTGTATTTCAGTCAAACTCTTTATTAAAGAATGCTGAAAAATTCTAGGTGAGCTTGGGTTTGCTGATCAGTTTTTAGAGACAACTCCAAAAGCACTATTGTTGAAAGAAAACTATTGACAAGTCGGGCTTTATTAAAATTCAAAACTTCTGCTCTGTAAAAATCTCTGTTATGAGAATGAAAAAACACACCACAGACTGGAAGAAAATATTTGTAAAACATATCTGATAAAGAAATTGTGTCCAAAATGTACAAAGAACTCTTAAATCCAACAATATGAAAACAACCTAATTTAAAAAAATGGGCAAAAGATCTGAACAGACACCTAATCAAAGAAGATATATAGATGGTAACTTTTAGCGCATAAAAAAGACACTCAATATTATATCATTAGGAAATTGCAAATTAAAAGAACAATAAGATACCACTATATACTTATTAAAATGGCTGATATAAAAAAGAAACTGATAAAACCAAGTGCTGAGGAGGACATGGAGCAACAGGAACTCTTACTCATTGATGGTGGGAAAGCAAAATGATGCAGCCGCTTTGCAAGACTGTTGGGCAGTTTCTTGTAAAGCTAAACATAGTTTTACTATACAATCCAGCAACCATGCTCCTGGGTATTTACCCAAATGAGTTGAAAATTTACGTCCACACAAAAAGCCTGTGTACCAATGTTTGTAACATCTTTGTTTATAATCACCAAAACTGGAAGCAACCAAGTTGTTTTTTAATAGTGAATGGATAAATACACTGTGGAACATCCATACAATGGAATACTCTTCAGTCATAAAAATTAATGAGCTATCAAACCATGTAAAAACTTGGATGAGTCTTAACTTCCTATTACTGAGTGAAAGAAGAAAGTTTGAATGGTACATACTGTACCTTTCTGTATGACGTTCTAGCAAAGACAAAACACTAGAGATAGCAAACACAGATCAGTGGTTGCTAATGTTTCAGGGGTGAAGCACAGGAAATTTATAAGATGGTGAAACTATTCCATATGGTACTGTGACAGTGGATGCATGACACTGTACATTTGTCAAAACTCACAGATCTTTACAGCAAAAAGAAGGAATTTTAATGTATGCACACTTTAAAAAATTACTTAGGAGTTCATGGGATCCCAGGGTGAAATTCAGACTCTACCAAAGGCTCAAACTGTATTACAAACATATGTTGTTACCTCACTGTAGGGATGAGGAGAAAGCTTCCTGACATAAGTGACTTTGGAAATAAGTACAACCTGTAAGACTAAAGGTAAAAGGAGTATGTAAGTGCTGTACTGTAGTCGGTAATTTTTTTCCCCACACAGCTATAGCTTAGCTAGTATGGAAGTATTCCACATATGTACTGGAATAGAACTATTAGGTTAATGGATGGCAGATATTGGGAACCAGGTTTCTCACTGTTGGAGTAGAAGGTTACAGATACATAAGGGGAAGAAGTCATGATATGTCCTCGGCCGTCCTCCTTTCTTTCATGTCTGGGTGAATCATCATGGCGGGTAATAGGGGTATTCCTGGATGTCATTCCAACACATGGTAGTATGCAATAACAATTTTATAAAGAAGGGACTGTGAGCGACATAAATATTTCTGACTAAATGCAAATTAAATTTATCTCTAATTCAGTGTTTTTTAGGGGGACTCTCAAAGACATACAGGACATCTCCAATGCCACCTGATTTAAGAACAAGTGCAACTGAGATCAAGATGATCTCTAACCAATTGTAATTTTAAAAAAAGCAGCTTGGTCTGGTGAATTTTACAAAAGCATCTTTTCATGCAAACGCTTTGCTAGGGCTTTTCCCAAAGCCTTGGGAAGGCTCATGAAAGTGTAGTTAAGCTTTATTTGTCTCATGGTGAATTCATCTCTGTTGCTATCTTTTCTTACTCTGAAGTTTGCCTCTTGACTCTTATAATGATATTTTTGGATGAATAGATGCTTAATTTTTATCTCACCCAAATTATCAATAATTTCTTTATTTGTTCATGCTTTTGTGTCCTGTTTAAGAAACATTTAACACTTCAAAGTCATGAAAATATTCTCTTACAGAAGGTTTATTTCTTTGAAATTTTACGGATTTGTTCCTTTTACATTTTGACATATAATCTATCTGAGATTGATTATTATAAATGATATGAAATAGGTATCAAGATTAATTTTTAACACATATATTGAAAATTGTAGCTATCATTCATTGAAATGCATATGTTAAAAATATAAAATACATAGCCACACTAAAATTCATATATTCATCAAAATATATGTTACAATACATTAAAAGCATTTATTACATGTGTTTATGGCTAAACATTGCCCTATAACCATGGCTTTTCTAGACCATGAGTCTTAATATGCCTATTTTTATCATGCAGCTTAAAATACTTTTTTTAAAATTTCCCCTCTGATTTCTTCTTTTGCCTTTGCAATATCTAGAAGAGTATTATTACTATATGTTTGAAGTCAGCAGTCATTCTTATTGTCATTCCTTTGAAAGTAGTGAGTCTTTTGTATCTGGTTGACTTTAATTATTACATTTTCATTTGCTTTCAGCAGCTTTACTATCATGTATCCTGGTATTTGTTTTTGCTTATTCTAGTTAGATTTGTAACAGTTTTTTAAATTTATTGTTTGATGACTTTTATATATTTTAGAAAATTCTCAGCAATCAACACTTCATATATGGCTTCTGTCTCATTTCTCCCATCTATTTCTGGGATTACAATTACACATATGTTAAACCTTTTCACTTTTACAGTATGTTTATTTTCTTTGTTTTCCATTCTTTGGAATATTAATGCACTGTTATTTTTTTTTTGACCTATCTTCCTTTTCCCTAATTCTGTTTTTAACGCTGTCTAATCCAATGGTAATTCTATTTGCTGTGTTCATAATTTTAGTTAATATATTTTACTTCTGATTTTTATTTGATTTTTTTACATTATCAGTTATCTGTCAATTTTCCCCATCTTGTCCTTTGATTTCTAGACTATCTTAATCACAATTACTGTAAAGAACTTGCCAATAACACTCATACTAGGATATCTTGCACGTCTACTTGTTCTCTTAGTTTTTGGTCAATTGTTTTGAATGTCAAGTTACATTTGACATAGAATCAGTTCAGTTATTATATATAAAAACTTGGAAAGATAATGTGAGGATCCAGATGATATGTTTTTCTTTCCTCTATGTCCATCTCTAGTCCCTGGATTGTTGAGCTAACAAAACGTAACTGTCTTAGTAATCTCATTCTATTGAGCAGATTCTTAAATATTTTGTCAAGATTTTCTAGCTGTTCTGAATGGGAGGACTGAGCCAAATCCAGCTAATTTCCCATTACTTGTAAATAGTAAGCTGATCTATTATTATTATTATTATTATTTGAAGCACGTTGATCTATTTTTCAAAATTACTTCTAGTTCTGGATCCTGTGTTCTTCTTTACTGATTTAGGTTTTGTTATTTATAGAGAAAACTATCATTTTAATTGCTATTGGTTTGTAATACACGTACGTGGTAGATGGCAAAAATGGCCACAGATTTTCTCATCTTTGTATTTATGATTTTTTAGCATGACTTTAAAGCTCTTCTCACCCAGAGATTAAATCTATTTCCACATCCTTGAATCCTGTCTTGGCCATATGAGTTTCTTTGCTGAATGGAACATTAGGAGTCATGATGCAAACAGAGATTTGAAAAGTAATTTTGCCTTGGAACTTCCTCTCTTTTGTAACCACCACCATTCACCATGCAGTTAAGCCTGGAATATTTTGTTGAATGATGAGAGACATGACAAGTATCACCCTAGCTGACATTGAGCCAGCCACCAGATATTTAAGTGAGACTATTTTTGTCCATGCACTTCTAACTAGCTAACTAAGAGGATCATGGGGAAAAAAATGCTTATTTGTTGTTTTAAATCCTTATGTTTCATAGTGGTTTATTATACAACCAAAGCTAACTTTTACAGAAATCAGTACCTAGAAATGCTTGGCTACCATAATATAATAAAACATTTAGCATTGCTTTGGGGACTGGGTGATAGGTAGAAGCTAAACAAAGAGACATGAAACTACATAGGAAAAGCTGGAAAAATGCGTGAACAAACCACTATGGAGGTTGGAAAAAAATAATGAGAGATGGCTATAGTAGGGTGATATGTGTTATATAGCAGCATAAAAATAGATAAAACTATTGTTTCTGGTAATTAGAAGATAGAAAATATACTTCATGAAATTTAGGTATATGCTCTTGGTAAAGCAGAGGGTAAAAAGTCTCAATTCACTTATTTTAGTACATAAGATAAGTTATGGGAAGAGTGAGATGAGCTAGGAAGCCAACTAGTCAATTTGCAGGAATTTAGAGGAAATGGAAAGCTCTTACTGGGGTTGAAAATAAAACTGTTTCTGAATTCTGGTTTACTGAGGCAGCAAAATTTTGTCAAGGTTAGAAAAGACCTCAGTGTAATGATCAAATAAATGATAAGACCCTATGTTAAGATATTGGCTAGATAAGGTGGTGTTTAGTGATTTTCTCAGCTATACCAAAGAGCTTCCAAGATTTGTTATGGTGTTCCTGTATAGTACTCGGGCATATCAAAGAAGAGGGGCACCTGTCTCAAAAAGAATCATGGGTGTGGTTTTATTAAATGTAGTGGATTCAAGTCAGATACATAGGAAACCCACAAAGTTGTTAAAATAGTTATAATTCATAAAGCACTGACAGTTTGAACCAAAAGGGATTGTGATTGTTCAAATTGCAAAAAGATCTCTGGGCCCTCAACTTCAAACAGGTAGCAGGTAGCCTAAAAACCTAGTCAGCTTCAAAGAGTGGCCATTATATATGAAAAGAAAAACCTTTATATCAAAGCCAAGAACTGAGGAGAACAATGGATTTCCTGAGTAAAATAGAGAATAATGGAATAGGGAGCTGCTTCAGGGGAGCAGAACTGGGCCCTTTCAGTTACTATTTCTCCTCCTGAGATCCACTAACTCCTCTCATTATATTCCTTCCAAACCTCCCCAACTCCTAACTACCCTTTGGTCCATGATGCTTTTGGTAGGAGATCACTGTCTCCCATTATATTTCTTCCATATATGATGCTTATGCACATACACCACTCCACTACATGAGGACTAGTGCTACTGCAAACCAAAGCTGAGACTTTTGCCCCAGCTCACTTCCGCTTTATTGTCTCATCACATTCTTTTCCAAAGGCAATGAATCCACAGTCTACACACTTGAATGAATAGGGGAGGAAAAAGGAAATTATCTGGAGGAAAGGAAAAATGATTAACATTTCAAAAATATTTTTTAGTCAAAATTGGCTTGTCACTGCCTATTTCCAATTATTGTTTTAAATCTTCCAAAATATTCTTGCAGTTAATATATAGAGTTCATCAAATTTTTTGTACTTTTAAATAGAGTTCCAGCTGCTTAGTTGATAGTAGAGTGTCCTTAATATGATTGGGATTCAAGAACTTCTCAGATGAAGATGCCATCTGAAAACCACTTGCCAGCAACATGAATAGTTTTTAGAGAGTCATATTTAAATATGAGTCAGGACAGATATTTTGTTAATCATCCTTGCAGATTCAGGAAGATTTTGGGTTTGTTGCCTCAGAAGATTTTATACATATTTCAATGAGATTTAATGGAAAGATATTCAGTACGTGTATTAAACCCATGATTTATGTTTGCTTTCCTAAATGATATTGTCTCATTTATCCATAATTAAGAAGTCTCAGTGGTACTAAACTTTCCTACCAGGAAACACTTTGCAAATGCTTTGAATTTAAAACATAAATCCACTTACTCTGCCCTACCTTTGTTTATTTTTATAGAATTATTCCTTTTTGTGGGCTAATTAGGAAGGTAATTTGAGTTTGCTGTTGCAATCCATGAATGCTCTAGGCCATATTCTCACTGATTTCATTGAGTACTTAGTTTTAATAGGAGCAATAGATCACAATTCTTATTTTCTACCCCAGAGTCCTTGTCTCTTTACTTCGGTCCTTAGAGTTAAGATGATATGGTGGTTGCTGTATTCAGATGGACATTAAGTGTGTGGAATCTTTTATTCTCCATGTCTCTTACTTTTTAATCTTTCCCAGATGTCAGCTAGTAGTCTGCACTTAGATATGAGAAAGGCTCATGGATTCTCCTCTCCTGGCTCACAGACATAAAGAAACCAAAAACGAGTTTCCTCCTTTTTCATCCCAGAAGCCTCTCTTAGGTGACATTCTACATAGCTAAATAAGCTCCTGATAATCTGTTGTTGCTGAGACTCAGCAATGCCTAGAGATATTTGAGTCTTCAAACTACCTTACTCAACCTTCAAGGACTATGGCCCAAAGCCTTTTGAAGTAAGAGAGCCAAATAGTCTTCCCAATAAAGGAAAAATGATTTGCTGTCAAAAATGGATAGTAATTTTACTGAATAGCTTGTCTAATCTGTATTCCAATAAATGTAATTTTGTCATGGCCATACATGCCTTATATCTCCAATGGCAGCTTGAATATGAAAGTTAAATTCTGGGAATATAAGATGGAAACTTCGAATGAGAATTCTATTTAAGTCTAATTCTCCTGGAGCATAGGACAAAAGAAATAGAGTTAATCCAGGTAAAAAGATGTGCTAGGAACATCTGCTTACTATGGCCCATCTAGGATTATTCTAGTTACTACTGCTGCATAACAAGTTGCCCTGAAACTTCGTAGCTTAAAACCACCTCCTTATTTTGCTCGCAATCTTATGGGTCAGATATTCAGAAAGGACTCTTACTACTTGGGCTCTTTCATGCAAGTGCAGTCAAGTGTTGGCTTGTGCTGCAGAATTATGAAAGCTTGACAGGCTGGACATGCAAAATAGCTCATGTACAAGACTGGTAGTTATTGTCCGTCTTCAGCTGGGAGATCATCTAGGTTGTTGAACTGGAGTGCCTATACGTGGCCTTTCCATTATATTGGTCTCAGGGTAGTTAGACATTTACACAAAGACTCAGGGATCCAAAAGTGAGTGTCCCAGCTCATGAGATGAAGGCTTCATTATCTTTTATGACTTAACCTTAGAAGTCACATGACATCATATCTGCCACATTCTGTTGGTTCCATGTAATCCACATTCCTGCCCAGATTCAAGGGAAGGGAAATTGGACTCAACTTCTTGATGGTGGAGGAGCAAGGCCAAGGAAAAGGATGTGGGACGAAAGTATTGAAATCAGTTTTGGGAAGTGTAACCTGCCTCAAATATAACATGAGATCAGAATCTTTAGATGAGCCAAGAGGTGCCAAAAGAAGCCACACTGAATGTATAACTGAAGAAGGGAGCTGGGACTCCAAGAAAAATACACAAGGGCAAAGTGGAAGCTGAGCCAGGAGGATGGCTGAGGCTTCCCTGTAGGTGTTTTATCTTTCAGAAAGTACGTGAACACCGACAGGTCAAGAGATCCTCTTTGTCTTCCATTTCCAGTCACATCTGAGGATCTGACCAAGAGGACTTTAAGTCAAGCATTGAGACAAAGGAGAAAAACCAATTTTTTTTTATCACTAGTAGATTTGACAGAAAACATTGATTAAGTTTGGTACCTACAAATTAGAGCAAAGATTGTGTCTCCCTGAATACTCTGGAGATTAATAAAGAGAACTGAGTAGATCCTTCACCAAGTGACCAGTGACATATGACTCTGAGCAGAAGGAGAGAAGATAAGGCTTGTGACAAAGCAGCCCAATCATGATGATATGATTTCGTTTGTGTTTTATTTTCAGAAGCTGTCCTACTAGGAAGCATTTCAACACTCTCTGAAGACTCTCAGTTTCTCCACTATGGGAGGGGTTGTTTTGGGTAATGATTCAGAGATCCTCCACTGGGTCACTGCACAGGCCAGAATAGAAATTTCCCGAGGGAACCTTTACTCCTACAAGTGGAGATGAAAAGTGAGGTTTAAAGACCATAAAATGAGTGAAATTAATGTCTGTTTGAGTGAGACACTGTTTTGGACATCCTACTGTCTCTTTTTATCTTCAAAACAATCCTGAAATTTTAATAGTATTATTCTCCCTTGATAGATGAGTATGTACTCATCTTTAAAGGATAAATTCTAATTAAAGTTCTTATGGTTAGTGTACTGTAAGTCATAACTTTAAAAAAGGTGCGTCAAATGCCAGAGATCTCCCTCCATACTCCTCTTTAGTGCTTTTTAGGATCCCAGTGAACTTCAGAGGAAATTATTCCCCATTAATATTTTTTTTCTTGGTCTTCTATAAAGGGCTATGTTGATTTTCTTTAACTTGTAGAGGAAACCTCAACATAAAGAAAAATAAAGCCTGTGGCAGAAGAGAAGCTATAGACATTTCCCCATTGTACTCATGCTGAGATCCAAAGCTGGAAAGTCACTCCCTGTAGTCAGAGGTGAGCAGTCTTAAGACAATTTTAATGAGACAGGGCTATAGCTGCACTTCTACGGCTCCAGTTGAGGGACAAAAGGGAAAGGCCTCGGGCCCTTTTGCAGATATTACTTCTGTATAGATGAAGCAAGTGACAGCACATGACAAATGGGACTAACCCAAAGCTCAGTGGATAAAATAATGTCAGGTCTGAAATGGCAAAGAAAAGAAAGAGAGCATTCAGAGAGGATTCTCTGAAACTCCATTCATATATAGATTTATGGTAACTACAAAATGAAATTTCAGACAATGACATTTGATTTAGTACTACCAATTATTGTATTCGTTCACTAATTGGTTCATATATCCAAAAATGTGTATTGAACTTATATTATGTGCCAAGCAATGAGATTGTGTTGTTCCTCAAAGAAAGCGTGATCTATATGGATAGTCTAGTTGGGAAAGCTTACAATACACAACTGAGAAAAAATTACTCTGAAATTACCAATGCTGATAAGTACTGTAAGAGAACCTCATAGTGTGCAAAGATGGGGATTAAAATGACCTACTCCAGAAGGGTCAGCAGATAACATCTTGCTGTGAGACTGAGAACTGAGTCATATGAGGAGCCATGAGAACTGTGATCTAAGCAGAGATAAGAGGTCTACGGAGATCAGAGTCCAGTGGAAAGAAAGTGTGTACTATTGGTTTTCAAGAACTAAAAGAAGGTGATTGTGCTGAAATTATGGAGCACAAGGAGGAATACGCAAATGTGGGCTGGAGGAGATAAATCCAAACCTGGGAATGCAGCACTTGTGGCCCAAATGTGAAGTTTTGACATTATTCTCAATGCAGCAGGTGGCTGTTGGAGGCTCCTTGAGAAAAGAGTGGCATGATCTGATTTACATTTAAATAGTCATTTGTGGATAAGATGAGTGTTTGATCCTCAGCACTTTTCTGAAGGCTTAGGTACTAATGAAATGTACTGGCCTCTTTCCCAGAGAGCCAATGATGGAATATCACCTATTTCCTTTCGCTTTTTTCCACATTCTTCTGAATTCCTGATGAGCGAGGTAACAGGAAAAGGAATTCTTGAGAACCAATCAAGTTCTGATGCATGGTCCTTCTGTAATCAGAACTAGCCCAACCAGCTGGTGTGATGGAGTCCCCTCAAAACAGGAGGTAGTGAGCTGAGCTCAGAGGGGTGGAGACTGAAAGAAACAGATCAGAAGCTGGAGAGCAGGGAATGTCCAAATCTTATCTCAAGTTCAGTGAAATTGGAGTTAATATATGAGAAGTATGAGCTAAAGGTGTGGTCACCTGTTCAATGCAGGAGCAGATCTCCGTGTCTTGTGGAATCCTGAGTCCATAGGGAGCTGTCTACATTGATGCATTTGATATCAGATGTGAAACCCACACCTGGGTGGCTGTCGCTGGTAAGGCCAAGGCTGCCACTGGCTAGATGAGTGCTCAGGTTAAGATTGTCAACCCAGTAAGTGCTGCAGTGAACACAGAAGAAGGGCAGAGGAACATTCTGGTAGATGAATTCCTCCTGTCATGGTTTGGGTTTTGAGGCAGCAATAGCATCAAGTCCAAGCAGAGATTTGGCTCCTTATTAGATGGCATCCATCTAACACTCATGGATGTAGAGGCTAAAGACTACTTTCTATCCCACTGACTGGTGGGGAGGAAGCTCTTCATTTACTCTCCATGATCAGCTTGGCTCAAGATTGGATCCAGACTGAGTGTGCAGGCCATGAGGCCAGCCTTGATGGCAGCTGAGTGGGGCTGGCAGCAGTTGGAAGTTGTTCTCTATCTTTGTCTTTCTGAAATAATCTCCCTTAGGAGATAGTAATCCTAATTCTACTCCTTCTTCTTTTATTCCTCCTACTCTTCCTTCTCCTCCTCCTCTCCCCTGCCCCCACCCCATCTCCCTCCTTTTTTTCTCTTCCTACCCATCCTACTTTCCCTCCCTTCTCCCTTCTATTGCCCCTCTCTTATCCTGTTTCCTCCACTCCTCCTCCTTTGCTAGTATGTTCCCTGTCCTAAACAAATGAGAGTAACAAAGGTGATGCATTGATTCTTCATATAGGTGGAGTCGTGCTCCCCATAACAATGTTTCAGTCAACCATGGACAGCAAATATGACAGTGATCCTGTAAGATCAGTACCATTTTTGCATCTATGTTCATCAGTGATGTTTGCCTGTAATTTTCCTTCCTTGTCTTGTCCTTGTCTCATTTCGGTATCAAGGTTATGTTAGCCTCATAGAATGAATTAGGAAGTGTTCTATCTTCTTCAATCTTTTGGAATAGATTGAGAAGGATAGGTATTAAATCATCTTTGACTGTTTGGTAGAATTCTCCAGAGAAGCCATCTGGTCCTGGACTTTTGTTTTTTGGAAGGGTTTTGATTATTGTTTCAATCTCTTTACTTGTGATTGGTCTATTCAGATTTTCTATTTCTTCTTCATTCAGTTTTGGGAGGTTGTATGAGTCTAAGAATTTATTCATTTCTTCTAGGTTATCCAATTTGTTGATGTATAATTTTCATAGAAATATTTTATAATCCTTTGTATTTCTGTGGTATCCATTGTAACTTCTCCTCTTTCATTTCTAATTTTACTTATTTGAGCCTTCTCTCTTTTTTTCTTAGTGAGTCTGTCTAAGGGTTTGTCTATTTTGTTTATCTCAAAGAATCAGCTCTTAGTTAATTGATCCTTTCTACTTTTTTTTTAGTTTGTATTTCATTTTTTTCTGCTCTAATTTTTATTATTTGCCTCCTTCTGCTGAGTTTGGGCTTTGTTTATTCTTCTTTTTCTAGTTCTATTAGGTGGAGTTTAAGATTACTTATTTGAGATTTTTCGTGTTTGTTGAGGTGGGCCTATATTGCCATGAATTTCTGTCTTATAACCACTTTTCTGCATCCCATCAGAGTTGGTATGTTGTATTTTCATTTTCATTTGTCTCTAGGTATTTTTTTGTTTCTCTTTTGGTTTCTTCATTGATCTAATGGTTGTTCAGTAGCGTGTTGTTTAGTCTCCACATATTTGTGAGTTTCCCAGCTTTTTTTATTGTAGTTGATTTCTGCTTTCATAGCATTGTAGTTGGAAAAGATGCTTGATATGATTTCAATCTTCTTAAATTTATTGAGGCTTGCCTTGTTTCCCAACATATGGTCTATCTTTGAGAATGTTCCATATGCACTTGAGAAGAATGTGGACTCTGTTGTTTTTGGATGACATGTTCTATATATATATCTATTATGTCCATCTGATACACTGTTTCATTTAAATCCACTACTTCCTTGTTCACTTTCTGTCTGGATGATGTATCCATTGTTGTAAGTGGGGTATTGAGGTCCCCTACTATTATTGTGTTGCTTTTCATTTCTCCCTTTAGTTCTGTTAACAGTCGCTTTATATACTTTGGTGCTCCTATGTTAGCTGCATATGTATTCATAAGTGTTTTGTCCTCTTGGTGTAATGCCCTTTTATCATTATACACTTCCCCTCTTTGTCTCTCATTGTCTTTTTTACCTTGAAGTCTGCTTTGTCTGATATAAGTATGGCAACACCTGCTTTATTTTGTTTGCCAATTTCTTGGACTATCATCTTCCATGCCTTCACTCTGAGCCTACATTTGTTTTTAGAGATGAGATATGTTTCCTGGAGGCAGCATATTGTTGGGTCTTGTTTTTTAATCCAACCAGCTGCTCTGTGTCTTTTAATTGGAGAATTCAATCCATTTACATTTAGAGTGGTTATTGATATATATGGACTTAATACTGCCATTTTATTTATTCTTTTCCAATGGTTCTATATTTCCAATGTTTCTCAAAACGGATGCAAAAATCCTCAACAAAATATTGGCAAACTGAATACATCAAAAACATTAAAAGGATTATACACCATGATCAAGTGGGATTTATACCAGGGATGCAAGGATGGTTCAACATCCGCAAATCAACCAATGTGATACACCACATTAACAAAATGAGGAATAACAATCACATGATCATCTCAATAGATTCAGAGAAAGCATTTGACAAGATCCAACATCCATTTATGACAAAAACTCTCAGTAAAATGGGTATAGAAGGAAAGTACCTCAACATAATAAAGTCCATATATGATAAACCCACAGCCAACATCATACTTAACAGTGACAGGCTGAAAGCCATCCTTCTGAGAATAGGAGCAAGACAAGGGTGACCACTCTTACCACTCCTATTCAACATAGTACTGGAGGTTTTGGGCAGAGCACTTAGGCAAGAAAAAGAAATAAAAGTTATCAAAATTAGAAAAGAAGAAGTGAAACACTTGCTGTTTGCAGATAACATGATTCTATATAGAAAACCCTAAAGAACCCATCAGAAAACTATTAGAAGTAATAAACAACTACAGCAAAGTTGCAGGGTACAAAATCAACTTACAAAAATCAGTTGCATTTCTATATACTAATAACGTACTAACAGAAAGAGAAGTCAAGAATGCAATCCCATTTACAATTGCAATGATAAGAATAAAATATCTGAGAATAAATTTAACCAAGGAAGTGAAAGACCTATACACTGAAAACTATAAGACATTATGGAAAGAAATTGAAGAAGACATAAAGAAATGGAAAGATATTCCATGCTCTTAGATGGAAAGAATAAACATAGTTAAAATGTCTGTATTACCTAAACCAATCTATACATTCAATGCATTCCCAATCAGAATCCCAATGACATTCTTCATGGAAAAAGAACAAAGAATCCTAAAACTTATATGGAATAACAAAAGACCCCAAATAGCCAAAGGGATCCTGAGAAAAAAGAACAAAACTCGTAGCATTACAATCCCTGACTTCAAAATATACCACAAAGCTATAGTAAGCAAAACAGCATGGTACTGACACAAAAACAGATACACAGATCAATAGAATAGAATTGCAAGCCCAGAAGTAAAACCACGCATCTATGGACAGCCAAACTTCACCAAAGGAGCCAAGAACATGCAGTAGAGAAAGGAAAATCTCTTCAATAAATGGTGCTAGGAAAACTGGACAGGCACATGCAAAAGAGTGAAAGTAGACCATTATCTTACACCATACACAAAAATTAACTAAAAATCAATTAAATACTTGAATGTAAGACCTGACACCATAAAACTCCTAGAAGAAAATATAGTTACTACACTCTTTGACATTGGTTTTAGCAGCATGATTTTGAATGCCATGTCTACTCAGGTAAAGCAAACAAGAGAAAAAATAAACAAATGAGACTACACCAGACTAAAAAGCTTCTGCAGGGCAAAGGAAACCAGCAACAAAACGAACAGACAACCCACGAACTGGGAGAACATATTTACAAATCATATATCCAACAAGGAGTTAATTTCCAAAATATATGAAGATCTCATATAACTCAACAACAAAAAAACAAGCAGCCCAATCAAAAAATGGGCAGAGGATATGAACAAACATTTTTTCCAAATAAGATATACAGATGGCTAATAGATACATGAAAAGATGTTCACCATCACTAATTATTAGGGAAATGCAAATCAAAACTACAATGAGATATCATTTTATACCTGTCAGAATGGCTATAATAAGCAAGACAAAAAATACCAAATGTTGGAGAGGCTTTGGAGAAAAGGGAACCTTCATACACGGCTGGTGGGAATGCAAACTGGTACAGCCACTATGGAAAACAGTATGGAGATTTCTCATAAAATTAAAAATAGAAATACCATATGATCCAGCTGTCTGACTACTGGGTATTTATCCAAAGAACTTGAAATCAACAATTCAAAGAGACTCGTGCACCCCTGTGTTCATTGCAGCATTATTCACTATAGCCAAGACATGGAAGCACCCCAAGTGCCCTGCTGTGGATGATTGGATAAAGAAGATGTGGTGTATATATGCAATGGAATACTACTCAGCGTAAAAAATGACAAAATCATCCCATTTTCAACAACATGAATGAAGCTTGAAGGTATGATGTTAAGTGAAATAAGCCAGACAGAGAAAGACAAGCATCACATGATTTCACTCATATGTGGAAGATAAACACATGGATAAAGAGAACAGATTAGTGGTTACCAGAGGGGAAGGGGGCTAGGGGGGTGGACGAAAGGGGTAAAGGGGCACATATGTATGATGATAGATACAAATTGGAATATGTCTGGTGAGCACGATGCAGTCTATACAGAAAATGATAAACAGTAATGTACACCTGAAATTACACAATGCTATAAACCATTATGATCTCAATAAAATAACTGGAAAAAAAAAAAGATTAGTACCATATAGCCTAGGTGTGTAGAAGGCTATACCACCTAAGTTTGTGTAAGTTCTATAATGTTTGCACAATGAGGAAATCGCCTAACAATGCGTTTCTCAGAACGTCATATCCCCATTGTAAAGTGACGCATGATTGCACATGTGCTCTTTATTTGGATACTTTGTTCTATTAAATTTTTAATCAATTTCAAAATGGACATTTTGAGAGGAAATAAACTAAAGTTGGCTCCTGGGAATAGAGTTTACCATTGGCTCAGAGAGTCACCCTGCACCTAGAGCTAGATAAAGTCGCAGGATCTGCAGGAGGTGCGTGGGTGAGAACATTCTCCACTTATGAGCCACTAGCTGCATGGGATACCCTTGCCCAAACCACCTTGCTCCAGGGAAGTCAACAGCGAGACTCAGAAGAATGTCTCCTTAGCATATGAACTGATGAAGTCCAAGTTCGATCTGAGTGAGAGCGAGCCATGTGAAGTCAGGATTAGGGTTTATTCTAGGTTAAAGTTCAGTTAGGTTTTGGGTTAGGGACCAGTTAGCATCTGGGTTAGTGAGCAAGTTGTGGGCAGGGTTAGAGAGTACTGAATCAGGTCCAGGACTTAGCTGTTCTGTGATTTGCTGAGGATTCATTTCCTTTGGACATATCCTCCATCTGTTGCAAAGGTGAGAGGCTAGTCTGGGCGGGAATCTTCAAGGCTGTGGGACCCAGTGACTTCTGACAGTAGGACAGCACTGATGTTCCCCACTGTGGTCTTAAGAAGAAATCTAATGCTTGCTTTTGCTTACTTCATGTGTTTCAAAGTGACAGACCAAAATGTCTCAGAGGGAAAGAGATTGATGACAGCCTTTTAAAAAATATTTTCCTGCAGTGGTAGGGAAAAAAAAGTGACAATCCTGAGTGTGTTGACTGAGATGTGGATATCTGCATGGGCTATTTGTAGCTGGCGCTTTTTTGCCATTAGGTGCGGTAGGTCCCACTGCTCGGTATGTGTAGAGTAAAGCCTGGAATGGGAAACAGCATGGCGCTAACATGTCACTGTGAAACCCCCATTCTCCAGCAGGGGCCTTCCTTCTCGGGGGAGGCGGCAAGTCATTCGCAGGCCAGAGATGATGTTACGTGGAACAACCAATGAAACAGTCAGACCGCTACACTTCCTTCTCAGAATGCCCCATCCCGGACTGGCCACTGCTCACAAAGCAAGAGGATGAGACTGACGTCCAGAGAAGCCCTCAGTCATTATAAGAGCCACAGGAAAGGGATCCCTAACCATCAAAGTCTTTACTAGGATCATAAAAAGATGATCTGATCTCCAGTGCCTACCAGGGAGGAATAATGGCACAGCACAGAGGGGCAGGATGGAGACTGCATCCTAACCAGGGCCCAACGTGTTTGTCATCCCACCTGATGAGATGAAGCTGAAATATTAAATAGAGCATATTTCTGAATATCTTTGGCTAGCAGTTGTGTTACTAAGTAACAGTTTTTAAGGTCACAGACTCAAATGACCACAAGAAATAGGATGAGAATAAGACACTAGGGAGTGGTGGGGACTTTGGTCAACTGGATAACACAGGTTAGTGTGAAGTCTAGCAATTAGCTATTCAATTCTGGCAAATTGTTCCCACGTTAAAATCTGGGGCCAATGTTACCAGATCTTTCAAGGTTTAGGAAAAGTGTATCCAGAATTTAAATGGCACATCCTGTTTTTAAAACTTATTGTGTAATTTTGTTGAAACACTGTGTAAATAGAACATAGCACCTCTGCAGTGCTGGACCTGTCCTGGGGGTTACCATTTGTACGCTGGAGCTTTGCGAAGATAATAGTTAGGCATGGTGGTCCTCCTGTTCACTCTAATCCAGTCTCATTTTCTGTGGGACTCTAGGTCCACTGGTAAGAATAGCAACAAAGTGAGTTTTATACACAACAAATGAGATTGTGAATAGATGACCCGGCTGTAAGCTCCTTAGATACTAGAATAATGTGACAGATTCTCATCCCTGGACATAGCTTTATGTGACTATGATGTTTCATTGCTGGGGCTTCAGGGACCAACCCATCTTGCAAGATCTGAGCATCCACAGAATCTTTGCTTCAGAATTTACAAACAGCCACGTATGATGAGCACAGTCTAGCATGTTCTCTGTATTCTTGGCCTAGTCTGATAAAATCCCCATGTCCATCAGCCAGGGCTATAATTGCAACTGACAGATGATCCAGCTTTAAAGACAGGACCTTTCACGACCTGGAGAGGATGCGGCAGATGCTCCATGCAGGGACAGCTGCCCAGGAGGCAAAGTTTAGAAATCACACCTGGGCCCCAGCTGCGGGTTTCATTCTCTGTGGGCTCCAGAAAGCAGCTCTTGATTTTACCAATCCATCACGGACCACTACTTTGAGAAAATGCCTCTAAATATTTCATGGGCAGCTCAGCCCTTCTCAGAGCCTCCACAGGAAGCTCAAGTCCTTCCTCCTTGTCTCATTAATTCATGAAATGTACTTTGTTTCACTTGATGGAAAATTCCTTTGTTGGAAAAGGAGAAGCAGCATTGTTGTGTTGAGAATAGAATGCAAAGCATTGCCCCAGCATCTGTCTGAGGCCAGCCAGACCGCAGGGAACGGCTGCGACAGCAGTCCAGCCCTGCCCAGCTCCTCAGTCCTATAGTCCAAAGAAGCTGGGGGCAGGGGATGGGTGGACATCCTCCTAGGACAAAGGCCCCTGAAATTCCAAGGGCTATAATTGGAGCTGTGGAAATCTCAACTCTAAATCCTGAAAGTCCCCTTTGTAAGGAGGCCCAGGAAAGAGGGACATACACACACACACAGCCAGGGCCCATGCTTTGGAATGCTGCCTGTAGGGAGCTGTGCTCAGTTCAGTGTTTGGTGAATATATCCTTTTGTCGGGAGACAGCAGACACAGATGAGGTCCCTCACTGTTGTCACCACCTGGCGTAAATTCTAGTTATCACTCCTCTCTTGTGCAGCTCAGAGGTTGTTGGAAGTCTTTCCCATTCTTCTCTGAATCCCTGGGTCCAGGCTGAGCACACGGAGCTCGTCAGCTGGCTCTTTCCTTTCTCCCATCTTTCTCAAAATGAGCAAGGGCTAGCAGCAGGTTTAGAAATTACAGCCAATGCATTTTGAGTGTGTGTCAGCATTATTGACTCTAATTCATATTATGGGAAAGTGAAGTGACTACATTATACCTGTATAGCATTGCTAAGGTCCTAGAGCGGCCCATCTACCTGTGCTTTCAGACTAGAGAGTTGGAGGGTCATCCCAGAATTTCAGATCACGAAGAGCACACTCATTCCAGAGAGCCTACACTCACTAGGAGACATCCATAGGCCAGCGAACACCCTCCTCCCCGCCTTTATCAGCCCGTGTGAGCTACCTTAGGCCACATAACACACAGCCTCCATATCTCAGGGCTTATAACACAAAATGCTTGTGTCTCACTCACATCCTATGTCTTTAATGGAGGAATGTGACCATGTCCTACATCTTCTTTGTTCCAGGACCAAAGATGAAGGATCAGCCCCCATCTGGTGAGAGAGTAATGGGGAACCGCACTATGTCTCCTAATTCTAATTTGCAGCCAGGACTGGAGAGCACTTAGAGAACCTTTAAGAGTTCTTCCAGCCTCTGTTCTGTGAGTTGTATCAGTGACTTGAACTCAAATTTTGTTAGCCAAAGTGAGTTACCAGGCCAAGTTGGAAGCACTAGGAAAGGGAAATACAATACTCTTGCATGAAGGAATAGTGACTGGAAAGGATGCTATATTATTCCACAGCCTTATTCCTTGCAGGGTATATCTTGCCTTAAGAAAAGGAAACACAAAGCTCAGAAAAATAAGCTATTTATTAGTTTAACTAATACTCCTTGAATACCTACCATGCGTCAGACACTTCTAGGCATAAGGGATAAGAAATCAGAACAAATTTCCACTCTTATAGAGCTTATATTTTAGCGGGAGAGACAGAAAAATAACTGACATGTAAATAAGTAGTGTATTTGTGATTAGTGCTATGGAAAATAATACAACAAATTAAGAGTGAAATAAAGTTCCAGAATATGTGATGCTTTACTTAGAGCTGGGAAGCTGTTGGCTGATTTAAGTGGAGGCAGGGCATGATCCTACTGATGCTACTGATGTCCACTTACTCTGGCTGCTGTCTGGCAGAGGCAGAAGCAGGTGGACGAGGTGGGGCTTTTGTGGTAATTGAGGCTAGAGGTGGTGGTGGTTTGGACCAGGATGTCGGTGGTGGTGAGAGGGTGTGAGAAATGGTCAGAGTCTGGGTTTCTGTGTATATTTTGAAAATAGATAATGGATTTGTTGGTGGATTGAATTTAATGAGTATGAGAAAAAGAGAATTTGAAGGTGACTTAAGCATTTTGTCTTGAGCCACTAGAACAGATGAAGCGCATTTACTGAGATGAGGAGCTGCAAGGGGAAAGGTTGAGGGACGAGGGGAAGGGGGGACCCAGGAGTTCAGCTTTGCCCTGCGACCTTTGAGGCTCCAGTTAGACATCCAAATGGAGATGTCACATAGGCAGTTGTAGATGTGGTTTTGGAGATGAGGGAGAGGTTCCGGCGAAAGATTTAAATTTTGGAGTCATCATTTGTTTGCTATTTAAAGCCATGAGGCCAGATGAGATGACTCGGGGTGGAATGGGCAGAGAAATGGCCTGAAGTCAGAATCTTGGAGGAGGAGAAACTAGTGATGAAAGCTGGGAAGGAGTGCCCACTGAGGCAGGAGTGAAACCAGGAGAGCGTTGTTATGGAAGCTAGCCAAAGAGGATGCTCCAAAGAGGAAGTGACCAACAGAGCCCATCATGGCCAGAGGGACCTGAGAATGGCCCCTGCATTTAGCCAAAGGTGGTAGAGAAGAGCTTCTGTGCAGAGAGTGTTTCTAGGGGAAAAAGTGGCACCAGGTCCCTGCCTTTCTGAATCGTCTCAGCTACGGTCACTGTGGATTCTCAGCTTTCAGCCTGAGCACACCCAGGCTGCTGTTGGCCTACAATTGCAGGCTATCAGCTGGCTCAGACTCCAGCCTTTGGAGTCTGGAGGCCCTTTTGGACTGCTGGGTCTCAGGCACTCGCTAATCCCATGAACAATGTTTGTTCAATCATGTAATCCACATAAAACTGGCCCAAATACAGGGAGTTGGATTCAGAAGTGTGACATCCAAAGAGCATTGAGAAGCACTTGAATTCTTTGTCGAGGGCCCTTTAAGAAGCGCTAAATGGGGCTTACTTGCTAACTCAAATCTAAAATTCTGGAATCCCTTTCCTCAGTCTCTCTTCTACTCTCTTGTTTATATGCTGCTGAAGATGCCTCTAGATCTCTCCTCTCGCATCTACAGACTCCCCTAACCCTTGGAAACATGACCCAGGCTGGCTCTTTACTCTCTCCTCTTCACCTCCTCTCTCTTTGAGTCTACTGTCTATTTTATTTATTTACTTTTCTATCATGCGTAGATTTCTGCCCTTTCTAATGTAGATTAACTTAGCCTTTCTGGTGGTCTTTCAATTTTCTTCTCTACCATTACCAAGATCAATAAAGCAAAGGTCAGAAAGCTGGCCAGGAAAATATAGAAATCTCCTCAAAAGGAAAGTGAAGCAGGAAAATGATGCATAGTTATTCATTGCATATGCCTGCTTGTTCTGCTTGAAATCGCAAGTGTCAGCCACTCTCCTCTTGAGCCAGGAGCCACAGAGGAGACCACACACCCGTCTCTGGGTCCTCATGTCTTCCCAGGTCCATAGAGGGGTCCCTAGTCCAGAGTGTGGACCCTCATCTACACCCTGCCCACTACTAAGTAATTAGACTTCGCTTCTCTTTTGACTATTTCTCCTCCCTTCTGGGATGTGTGAGTTGATTCTCCCCTTCGAGGATTTGCCAAAAGCAAAAGTAACAATACTAACTGCCTGTCATTTAAACAGGGGAAGATTTATTAGATTTATCAGAAAGTATACAGTGCAAGAGAGATAAAAACACAAGTTAACTTCAGGTCAGGGGGTCAAACTCCTGTCCAGTCAGGCCATCCTGAGCAATCATTCTTCGAGCCCTGCCACAGTCTTCCCAGGGCCAGCATCTGATCTGCAGAGAGCATCCACGAGGGGAATCGGAGGCTCCTGAGAAACTGGAGCTGCAGCCCTGGGACGCTCCCCCAGTTCTGTGTGTGAGTCAGCTTTAAAGCTTTAGTGGGATGAGGGGCTGCGGCTCAAAATGGCTGCTACCTTCTCCCACCTATGCTGTGTGTGGTCCGTTCGGGGTTGGGTGAGGGGACTGGTCACCTCCACTCCAGCTATTAACTACAAGGGCATGGTAGGGGGGCTTTCAACTGGACCTGAGGACGTGAGGGATGAGCTCTGCAGCTGGCGATTCCTATTGTCACTTTAGTCCCCTGTGGGAGCACTGAGAGTAATGAAGAGTTGAAATTGAAAGTTCCATACAAGTAGCGATCAAGGCTTATTTAGTGTCTCCTTAAACACGCAATCCAAATCCCCTTGGACTGAAAACAAGAGCCATTTCCATGGTTACAGAGACCCATTTTCTAGGGAAAAAAATACAAGATGTTTCAAAGTGAATAATCAGAAGAGGAAGTTTGTGTGTGTGTGTGTGTGTGTGTGTGTGTATGCATATGTGTATGTGTATTCTGTTCCTGTCTGCCCTGACTCTTTCCAGTATCCTATTCCAAAGCAGAACTGTGCCTTTTATAAGATGCTTGTGACAATGGGCATCGTGTTTATTGTGCTCACTATTGTACCCTCAGAGGGGATCCTGACCAGAGTTAGGTGTGTTGAATTGATGACAGGAGAGAGAGTCATCAGAGCCACTGCAGTTCCATTTGTTTGAATGAACGCACCCATGCTCCTTGTTGTGCTTTCCCCGACGTATTAGATACCCACAGATAATCCAATGCCAGAACTCAATAGGAGTTTGCCACACCTTCTGGGATGCTCAGATTTGGGCCACCCTCATGACCCCACGAAGGAGAGGCTGAAACCAAGCCTTAGTTTGTGACCCACATATTTCCATCTTCCTTCTTCTTCTCCCTCAGTAACAGTTTGGGCAAGAAGCATAAAAATGGTAAAACTAAAAAAGTGTCTATTTAAAAAAATGTCTTAAAGATCTCAGTATGCAAAGTAAAGGATAACTGTACTGGATCTTGGGCCTCTGATTCCTATGATAGCCAATCACCAGACCCCCAACCCTGGTCCTCACTTTCTTTCTTAGTATAATATGGACTGGGATGGGGCCATAGCCAGGGCATGAGAGCAGAAGATGTTTGTCAGGAGCAGATAATATGGCTACTTCCTTGTCTAGGAGGCAATGTTGGTATTGGGATGGGTAGCAAGAAGGGTTCACCAGGAGGCATGGAGAAGCTTTACCAGGACTTTCAAAGTATGTCCTTGAGAGATGCAACCAAACACCAGAGAACTGTGCAGTAAAGGATTAGAAATACAGAGGTAAAGACCAAGCTGTTCAATAAGGAATTCTGCTGGTCACTCTGGTCTGTTTTTATGGAGCATCATTTACATACATTGCCCTGATATTTCTCTCATCACTTTAAGCAGATAGGTAGTATTCTATTGTGTGATTATACTTTGATTCATTTAGCTCATTCCTTATTAAAGGACATTCAGACTATTATCCTTTGTTGTTGATACACACAGCGCCATAATATGCATGTAGAGTTACAACTTGTCCTATTGTTTCTTAGAATAGATTCCTAATATTTGAATTTTCAGGTCATAGGAGGACATGTTTTTAATTTTGGTAGATATTGCAAAGTTACAACCTGGAAATTTTGCAGAAATTTGAATTCTCATGAATGAGTAAATGAAAGATCCCCATGGTACTTACTAATACTAGGCATTATAATTCTTTCATAGTTTTACTTATCTGATATTTGACAATCAATACCTAATTATTTTGTGTTTATTTATAAATAAAGAGTACTGCTTTTTCGCAATTATTTTTGTGGAAGTTTTAACAAAATTTTTGAGCTTTTTCCTTACTGAATTGGTATTGGTACTTTTATTTACAAGAATGTTTCACATATTATAGATAAGGAATTTATGTCTGTTACATGTGTTGCAAGATTTTTCCAGGACAGAAAAAATGTCTGTTTTGCACAAGATAACATTTCTCTCAGCTCACACAGTGCCTGGCCCAGAATGGGCACTCAGTAAATGTGTTAAAGAAATTAACGGATGCACAATACCACAGAGGTTATGAGGGTTAAGACCCTGGCTTGACTTGCAGCCTTTTCAGCCTTGACTTATTGATTAATATCAACCTCCTTGTCCACTTGATCCCCAAGAGTATGTCTTGTTCCATCCTTAGACAAAGACAAGTCTCTTTGGTAAAGCTCCAGCCTTTTCCTGGTGTTTGCCTCTCAGATCATCAATGGACTTCTTACTGATGTAAGCACAACTTCTCTTCCGCACCTGTTGACAGGAGATGATGACTGTCCAAGGAATGCTCTTCAGTGGTGAAAGGCAGAGCTACTTGCATTTGTCAACTTTGTTCTGTTAGTAGTGATTTGATCATTAAATAAGATATTCAGTGTTATTTATTTGAGGCTTAGCTTGTCCTCTGTGTCCTCATCCAGTTATTTGCTTGTTGGCTCATTCAAGTCAGACATCCCCTTCATACAGAGGTAAGATTTTTTTGAAAGTTGGTTTAATCTGAGCAAAATACAATAATTACAACCTATAGGTGATAATTTTATTATCTTAACCACACAAACCACTAAGAAAGACCACAATATAAACCAATATCAAACTGTATTGTCTTCAATGGAAGAACTCAAACAGTCTTTAAAGGCAATCAGCTTCTTCCTAACATTCCTAGAAAAAGCCTTAATTGTCATCTTCTCTCCAAAGATATGGAACATTTTGGTACTCATAGTGCTGTGGCTTCTACCTAACACCTGGAATATAACAGCATGTCTATGCTGTAATTTGTCGAGTATTAAGCTGGACACTGAAACTCCTAGCGCTGGTTCCCACTCCAGAGGACTCACAGTGGATGAGCATAAGCACTGTCTCCCCTCACCACAAATAATTTTCAGAATACCTAACCTGCATGGGTACCGTAAGACAGGAGGCAAGGCACAAATCAATTTCTAGGGGCACATACCTTTACAGCAAGAGGTCTGTTAAAGAGGAAAATATTCTGATTCCTATCTTCACATCACACATATTACACTCAACTTCAGGGGGTTGAGGGTGGGGGATCCTCAGTGGACTGGGAAAGAAAAAATTATTGGAACACCAGGAAACATTGTCTTCCTATTAAAGAAAAGATTAAAATTTAGAAGAAGTCAAATCCATTCCATTTATTTTAATTTACTCAGAAAATCATATATACCCAGTATATGCCTAGACCTGCACAGGATAAAGGAAAAGATAGATTTTCTGTTTTGGGAAAACCGGAATCTGGCTAAGTTGAGGCTCACACATTAAAATTAAAACATTACATGAAAAGGGACATGGAATATGGTGCTAGGTTTGATACAGTTGGACTTGAGGATCAAGTTTTAGCACATAGTGCCTGCAAAGCACTGTAGAGTATAAGATAAAGAAAATGAGTCCATGTACCCTGGAAGTTTACCATTAAATTGCAAAGTGTGTACACAGGCAATAAATGTCTAGGAAGTTCATGAATCTAATACGTCCCTTCAGCAGGGAGGGAACATGATCTTATGACAGCATGGGACTCTCTCCATGGGGGTTAATGATGACAGGATTTCCAAAACACATTTTTAAATTTTGTAAGTCTTGATTTCCTTGGCTGGGATGATCTCTCCCATTGACAAAGTGAACCAATAGGCATGGAAGCACCATGTCATTGCTCAGAGTGAGCTGTTGGGATACAGCAGGCATCCTTGTGACGTTAATTTCTTAGAGGTAACAGTGATGATGAACAGGAGAGGATAGGTGTCTGGAGACTGTCTCTACTGCTTTTAGGTTAAGAACAATAGCTCCTATCCTACCTTGCCACATGGTTTCCCAGGGATTGTCCTGGGAATGTCTACCTACCATTTGGCCTTATTTTGGGGACAAGATCTCTTTGTGACCTGAACTGGGAAAAAACAGAGAACCAGGAACCCCAGAATGACAGCCTGACTTCTCAACAAGAAAAGGAGATACACAACATGTGAGATGAGAAAACCCATGACCAGAGGCTTACCCAGCATCAATGCCTCGAACAGAAGAGGATGTCAGGACTTTTGGGGAAACTGCCTGGCTGAAGGAGGTCAGAACTGAAATTATATTTTCCACCTATTAGCGTGAGCTGTATATTTTTTCTAAGTCGATCTCTGCTTTAATTTATTTTGACCTAACAACTGAAGGCAAAGAGTACTAAAAATGTTTGTTTGCTTTCTATTTGAACCCAGATATGATCTGATATTATGAAATCTTTTACTTCAAACAAACAAACCCACCAATCACACAGCCATGTAAAAATCTGGCTTCCAGGAGAGCATGCCACGGAAGTCAAATAAGAATCCTTTTTTAACATCCCAGCATCGTTAAGTTCATGGCTCAGGATTCGGGCTGGGCAGGGGCCTGGGAGACAGGGCATACACTGGGGCAAACCTAAGATGATTCCAGCTCTCAGGAAAATGGAGCACTCATTGGAAGCCACTGAGGAATGAAATGAAACAGAAGAATAGACCCATCTGCTCTGTGGAAGAATCTAGTCGGGTAGAATGTTGTCACACATCTTGGAAACCAGCCAGGACACACGGTTACTTCCCGGCTCTGACTTCTGGTCTTGCCACATCCAATTTGCCTTTCATCTTCCTGACTCTGGGAAGACAATTTTTAAGCCGATAGACAGAGGTATAGATAGAGGCAGTGGGAAAATCTGCAGTCACAGCATATTTATAATTTAGGGGAGACCCGTGTATTATGCAAAATGGTTCTGTTCTTTCTAAACCCAAGATGATGAGTGACAATGAAGGCTTCCCTGTGGTCCTGCTGGGTAACAGAAAAGAGAATAATTTAGGACAGCTGACAGAGAGGGATGCAAACTCCATCTCCACTTATTTTCTTATCTGTCCACCCTCTTCATGGTGGGAAGCCAGGTAAGAGGTGGGCTTGGCCACTTGGACCCTGGAGTCTAATGGAAAATGGCATATCGTTTATCTTCAATTAACTTTCAAGGCCCAGAAAGCAAATTCTAAATTTATGTTGTTTTAAGATTGTGGAGTTTAATTCCGATAGGCAATTATAAATATGACTGTTAGGCAAGGGGGTGGGGACAGGATGAACGTGGGTATTCTTGGAAAAATATTGGAAGTCTAGTAGGGAGAAAAGGGATATTAGAGAACCAAGAATGTCAATAGTAAAGACAAAGGATTTAGGGTGGAAAAATAAAAGGTGGTCACAGACTTCCATTGCCTGAGGTCCCACGGACCTGGTTGATTTATGATTGCATGAGTTTGTAAGAACTGATAAGTTGATCCCAAGGGCTGTGTCAGAGAGATCCTTCCTTCCCACTGTTAAAGGCCCATGTCTTGCTTGCCCTGTGGTGCCAAATGAAGGTTCTGACTGTCATTTTCCAGGAGGAAGTCCAGAGGATGGGGGGAAACTCCATCAATTACACACAAGACTAAGTTCAGTAAAAAGAGAGGAAAGGTTCTGCCAGTCTCTGACAACCTCTGACCTCCCAGTAATTTATATTTAGAAATATGAGTTGTTTGTTCATCTCTGTGCATATCCATCTGGCTTGGTTGCTGCTCCTGCCATATTGGACCCTGAGGACCCATAACCTCCAGTGTTCTCATGGCCCAGCACAGACAGATCCTTTAGTTGTTAATTCAGTGAGCGGAAAAAAACACAAAAACTCCAAAGCCTGGACTAGCGTGAGGCTTAGAAGGACATGTTATTCATCTTAAGGAAAGTGTTCTATCTTAGAGGATGCTGGTACATCCGCCAACCATATGGACTTTGGTCCACTCCTCAACCTGGATTTTCAGACCCCAGAATTTAGCCGACTTTAGCTAAGCACTGCTTCTGGGGTCATCTGTTCATTCCAGCTGCTGACGTCCACATGTCCTCCTGGCTGTGACACTCAAGATCTTCACTCTAGCAGGGGCTGTCTTAGAAGGAACCTTTAGGGTTCCTTCAACCTTTTGGAATTCCTATTCCTATTCCTGACTGTGACCCCAAGCACTAGTCCTTTCTCATTGACCTACTGTGCTCACTAAAGTGTATTCAGACAAGCTTGATGGGAAGGCTGTTGCCCTCTTTGCAGACTTTGGCTTTTTCTTCTGAGCCTAGACAGACGTCTGGGACAGAACAACCCCTGCTTTTGAAACTGCAGTGTCTCTCCTCTATCCTGTTACCAATCAAGTTATTGCTTTCCTTCTCTCCCTTCTAGAAGAGTCATCTGCTCTGACTGCTCTTGTCCCTTCACTCTTATTGCCTCCCTAGCCCACTATGGTCTAGCCTCCTTTCCCGTCACCTCACTGATAACGGCTCTCTGGCCCTGTCCTCATACACAGGCATCTGAGGCTTCTCTACAGTGTTTGAGACAGTGGGGCGCTCCCGCCTTGAAACCCTCTCATCCTTTGCTTTTCTTAACATTACATTCTCCTGGGTTTTCCTCTGCGGCCTCCACTTGTCTGTCTCTCTTCCTCCACTTGCCCCACTAATGCTGGTGTCCCCAGGTTTCCTTCTTGTGAGTCACTGGCTGAGGGTAAATATAAAGTGTCAGGTAAGCATCTGTGCTGTGACGTCAAACTACTTGGGTGTGAATCCTGGCTCGGCCACTTCCATTCTTGCACAATTTTTTTTGTTTGTTTTAATTTTCATTGAGTTAATGATAGGTTACAATCTTGTGAAATCTCAGTTGTACATTGTTGTCTGTCAGTAGTGTTGTAGGTGCACCCTTTCACCCTTTGTGCCCACCCCCCCACCCCACCTTTCCCCTGGTAGCCACTAATCTGTTATCTTTGCCTACATTTTTAAATTCCTCATATGAGTGGAGTCATACAGAGATTGTCCTTCTCTATCTGGCTTATTTCACTTAAAATAATTCCCTCAAGGTCCATCCATGTTGTTGCAAATGGGACGATTTTGTTCTTTTTTACAGCTGAGTAGTATTCCATTGTATATATATATACCACATCTTCTTTATCCAATCATCTGTTGATGGGCATTTAGGTTGCTTCCATGTCTTGGCTACTGTAAATAATTCTGCAATGAACATTGGGGTGCGTGGGACTTTTGGAATTGCTGACTTCAAGCTCTTTGGATAGATACCCAGTAGTGGGATAGCTGTGTTGTATGGTATTTCTATTTTTAATTTTTTCAAGAATCTCCTTACTGTTTTCCATAGTGGCTGCACCAGTTTGCATTCCCACCAGCAGTGTATGAGGGTTCCTTTTTCGCCACAATCTCTCCAACATTTGTTACCATTAGTTTTGGTTATTTTTGTCATTATAATGGGTGTAAGGTGACATCTTAGTGTAGTTTTGATTCATTCTTGCGCAATTTTTTAACCTCTCTGTGAGTCAGTTCCCTGTGTATAGGGGAAGCAACTAAGTACCTGATGTACAGGGTTGTTGCAAGAATTAAATAAACAAATGTTTGTAAAGTGGTCGCACAGTGAGCACCCAGCACATGTATCCTGTTTTGACTGTTAGTCTCTCTCTAAGAGCTTTAACTATCAGCTCTATATTCTTGAGTCTCAAATCCATTTTAGTAACTCAAATTTCACCTTTAAGTTCCAGACCTATATTTCCATTTTCTGCATTCCTGGGTACATCAGAGCAACATACAAATGAGTATGTCCAAAGCTAACCTCATTATCTACTTCCTAAAACCAACTTTTCTTCCTGTATTCCATATCTGGGTTAATGATACTGCCATCCACTGGCTTGTCATAATTAGAATTCTCAGAGTCCTTATCTATTACTCCACCTCTCTCACCTTGCACAGTCAATTTTGAACCAAACCCTGACGATTCATCTTTCAAAATATTTCTTAAATCTTTTTATAAACCTTTTTTAGTGTCAAAGCTTCAGTTCAGTCCCTTATCGTCTCTCACTTGGACTATTATAATGATTTTCTTCCTCCGTTTTCACTCCCTTCTTCAACTCTTTTTTTTTTATTTAAACAATGACCATGTTCCGTTCCTGTTCTTAAAATATAAACAAATAAAACAACAGTAATAACAAGACTACCTTTATAGAGTCTCCAATACCTAAAGCAGACGAATGCAGCTAAGCAGCCACTCATCCTCCTTGCTCCGAAAACTGCGTCTAACTCCTTTGAACTCACATTTACCACTTTTCACCTAGAAGTATCTGAATCTCTGCTAGTGAAAAAGGATTCAGGATTTTATAAACAAGTCACACCCTTTCACTTCTCTTTATCATTATTTTTCCCCTTTTCTCTATTTGGCAAAAATCTTACTCGGGTTTAAGGTCCAGAACAAACATGCCTTTTTCAGGGCAGCTCCCCTGCCATCTCCATCCTGCAATGTCCAAGGCAAATACACCGCTCCCTCTTCTAAGCACTGTCTGCTCTTTGAATAGACCTGGAGACTGCATTTGTAATGGTACAGTGATATTATTTATTTCCGTTTCTCTCTCTTAGCTGTGGGTTCTTATTGATCTCTATCCCCTGCATCTGACATGGCTCCCAGCACATATTAGCACTAAGTGAGCATCTATCGACAGCATTTTCTCTGAGAATCTTTCTTCCTCTTGTCAACTTCCTTACCAGGGCAGCCAAACTTGGTGCCTCTTCTTTTTCTACACAGGCATTTGCTAGGTTTCTGCCTAGTGTCTGTGTGCTGGCAGTGGGTCCTCTCAGCCCGCTGGCATTGTCATCACGACCGGTGCTTGTGTGGGAGCAGGCAAGTTTGCCTACAACTCATTTGAGTAAAACTAATTTGGTTCATGGAAACTTTCCTAATTGACACTCACTTAGAATCCATATTTACACAATACATTTTATGGAACATAGGCAATGTTACACTTGTGAGAATGAGTTCTTGCATCCTTTTAGGAATATTTTGATCCATTTTGTCTACTTTTGAGTATTTCAAGTATTTTTAGATTCAGAAATCTTCCATTTATGAATTTTACATTATGTCATATGCAATTCATCAAGTGCATTCCTTTTGGTGTTCTGGCCTACATTTTGCTGTTTGGGGACTATTTTAGGAGACTTTGTGCACTATGTGGACCTATGAAGCAAATCTGGTGATACCCAATTGACTATTTTAGTGGAGCATTATATTTTGACGCTGAGAGAAAATCATTTAGCTCCATTTTGCTATTTTATTCAACAATCTACTTCATAAAGTAATGCTTGATCAAAAAACAGTCTCACACTATAACAATTTAACCTAACACTTTGAAATTTGTAGGTTACTGTTTTCACTATCAACATAGTATGTATCATTACATAAAATTGGAAAGGATGAAAGAAAGGAGTAAGAAAATTAAAATCTTCTTGGTTATCATAATGTTAAGATCCATAATATTAGGATGCATTTCCTTCTAATCTTTTTATGATGATCATTGCAATTTTATTTGATATTTTATCATTTAATATTTATTATATTACTTAACACTTTTTATTTTGTATAAAAATTTTATTTATTTAGTATTATATTGATAAAAACCTTTATAAAATGTGTGATATGTATATTTCCCCCTGAGGTTCACCATGTAGTTGTTGCTCATTCACACTCAATGCTGAACCATTTTTTTTGTTTTTGTTTTTGTTTTGAGGAAGATTAGCCCCGAGCTAACATCTTCTGCCAAGCCTCCTCTTTTTGCTGAGGAAGACTGGCCCTGAGCCAACATCCATGCCCATCTTCCTCCACTTTATATGTGGCACACCTGCCACAGCATGGCGTGCCAAGTGGTGCCATGTCCCCACCCGGGATCCAAACTGGTGGACACGGGGCCACCAAAGCGGAACACGTGCACTTAACCGCCACCGCCACCGGGCCGGCCCCTGAACCATTTTGTATTCCATTTTGTAAATATGCTGGAATATCGTTATATACTCTACTATCAGTTGATATTATTTTTTGCTAAGAGAAAGATTTATTCTAGGAATATTAATGTTTAATATATGGGTATTATCTAATTATGTTTTATTATATATTCTATATAAATACCTAATATATAGGTATCTAATATATAATCAATAATTATAATCATATATATAATCAATTGATGCTAGATGTTATCTATCTATTTATATATATAAAGAGAAGGATCAGAAGATAAATGAATTTCGAAATGCATGGGTAAGAGAGTATGCTTTTTTCCAACTTTGTCAGTTGATATAAGTTTATTTCCTAAATAACATAACATTCCACAAGTGTATAAATGTACTGGTTGCTCTGCAACTTTTTCAACACTTGTATTTTTTTGGGTTAAATCCAGTTTATTTATGATTTTGTATAATTGACATTATATATTTTATAATTGACATGCAAGAAACTGAACATAATGTGCATAAATTTATAATACATTTTGGATATTATATTTCTGCATAATTGACATATAATACAATGCACATGAAGCATATAATTTGGTGTTTCACAAATGTATATACCCATGGAATTACCAAAACTATCAAGATAATAAACATTCATCATCCAACCCCCCCAAAATTTTTCTCATTCTTCTTGATAATTCCTCTCTGATACCCCTACCATCCCCTCCTCCCCATCCCCAAGCAACTACTGATTGAGTTCTGCCATTATAGATTAGTGTACATTTTCTGGAACTACATATAAATGGAGTCATATAATTTTTATGTCAAGCTTTTATCACTCAGCATAAAATAGTGTGTAAAAATAGTCCATTTCTTTTTATTGCTGAGAAGTATACCATTGTATGGATATATAAAAATTTGTTTACCCATTGATCTGTTGAGGTACTTTTTTCCTATATCAAAAAAAGTTGTATGAACATTCAGAAACAAGTTCTTGTATGTTTACATGTTTTTAATTCTCTTGAGTAAATAACTAGGGATGGGATGACTGAATTATAAATGGTACATGTTCCTTTTTTAGGAAACTGCAAAAATGTTTTCTAAAGTGTGCCGTTTTACATTCCCACCAGTTGTGTACAGAAGTTCCAGTTGATCCTCATCCTTGCCAACACTTGGTGTGACCAGGCTTTTTAATTTTATCCATTCTCATAGGTATGAAGTGGTAGCTCATTATAGTTTTAGTTTGCAATTCCTAGGGACTAATAATGTTGAGCATCTTTTCATGTGCTTACATGCCATTGTACATCTTTTTTCCTGAAATTTTTTGCCCATTTTCTTATTGGGCTGTTTGTTTTCTCATTGAATTTTGAGACTTCTTTATATATTTTGGATATAAATCATTTATCAGATATGTGATTTGCAAATATTTTCTCCCAGTCTGTGCTTGTCATTTCATTCAGTTAACAAATACTTTTAAAGAGCAGAAGTTCTTAATTTTGATGACATCCAATTTATCATGATTTTAAAAAATCATAATCATATTTATGATTTCTGTGTTAGTTTCCTAGTGCTATTGTAACAAAGTGCCACCAACTGGGTGCCTTAAAATAACAGAACTTTGAGCCAGCCCTGATGGCCTAGTGGTTAAGGTTTGGCGTGCTCTGCTTAGGCTGCCCAGGCTCGGTTCCTGGGCTCGGAACCACACCACTCGCCTGTCAGTAGCTGTGCTGTGGCAGAACTGAAACTTATTGTCTCATGGTTTTGGAGATTCAAAGTCTAAAACTGAATTGTCAGCTGAGTTGCTTCCTTTGGAGAACAATGAGGGACAATGTGTTCCATGCCCCTCTCCCAGATTCTGGTGGTTGCTGGCAATCTTCGGCATCCTTTGGCTTGTAGCTTCATCACTCCAGGCTCTGCTTTTATATGGCATTCTCCTTGTGTCTCTTCTCAGTCTTCCCTCTGCATGTCCATCTCTGTGTCCACATTTTTCCTTTTTATAAAGACACCAGTCATATAGTATTAGGACCCACCCTCATGATATCATTTTAACCAAATTACCTCTGTAAAGTTGCAATTTCCAAAGAAAGTAGTGGGTATTAGGACTTCAACATATCTTTTTTGAGGGGACGCAATTAAACCCATAACAGTCTTGTGTTTAAGATACTTTCACCTAACCTAAGTTTACAAAGCTTTGTTCCATTGTTTTCTTTATAAAAGTTTTAGTTTTATGTTTTAAATTTTAGGTTTATGATCCATTTGATATTTGCATATGGTAGGAGTGTAGACTAAAGTTGCTTTTTTTTTTTTTGCATATGGTTATCCAATTGTTCCAACATCAGTTTTTGAAAAGACCATCCTTTCTTCATTGAATTGCCTTTGCTTCTTTGTCAAAAATCAGTTGTCTGTACTTGTGTAAGTCTGTTTCTGTTCTCTTTATTTTGTCTATCTTTACACCAGTATCACACTGTATTCATTACTATGCCTGTCCTTTCAAAGATTCTCTCTCTTTTCTTCTGAAACTACAATGGATCTTATGTTAGACTTTCAATCTTGTATGTTTATTAAATTTTCTCTCAAATTTTCTGTCTTTTTTACTGTTCTTCATTTTTTATCATTTAATTTGCCCTATCCTTTAATTATTTGACTCTTTCTTCAGCTTTTTTGAATTAGCTATTGAACTTAAGTATTTTAATGACTAACTTGGTTCCACTTCTAGAATTTCAATTTGATAATTTGAAAAATCTATTTTGGTCATTTTGTATATTTTCTTTTTCTTTAATCATCATTTCATTTTATTTTCCTCAAGATATGTTTTTAAGTGATTATTCCAGTATTACACATGTGCAGATCTGAGTTGGCTGTGTTGTTTCTTCCACCCTCACACATGGCACTTTTTTTCCTACCCTAAATCTTTTGTTTTAATCTTTACCCAAGATATCTCATTCCCTGAAACTTTATCCATTGAAATTCTTTGACATATACTTTGAATTTTCTTTGCTCCTGAGAGGATTTGCCATTTCTTCCATCCAACTTGAAGTTTTTTGTTTGTTTGTTCTTGTTTTTTGCAATCAATATTGTGATAAATCTTAAAAGACTTTTTGCTTTATTCACCAAAGACTTTTAATATTTTTTAGCACTTGGTTTCATCAAGTCATCTAGTTTCTAGACCACCCAAAATATAAGGATCTAGGCTTTTGTTTTGATTCAGCAATTTGCCTCATGTGCCAAGAATCCAATTACGTGGTTAACATCTTATTGGAAAAGCATGTGTTTAAGCCTCTCTCATCATTTAATGTTATCTTATGCTCATCACTGATGTTACTAGATACCCTGTGAATACCAGCTTTGAGATTTGTATATGATGAAGATATCAATAAATTAATATGTTTCAAATGATCAGTGGCTCTTTAAGTTTTAGTTTATCTGTGATATTTATCTTGGGGTAGTCAAAATTGTCTTTTTTTTCCCCTTTATCATCTCTTCTATTCAATTTTAGCTTCAAAGATCCTCCCTACAGAAGTTGAATAAAATTGCAGTTCTAGTGTTTAGAGATCTATTGCTTTACTTTTAGAATATTTAACTGCTCAGCCATCAGGAATTTATCTTTTTGTGTTCTGAGTCTCTAAGCAAATGCCTGTTTACAGCCTCCCAGAGGAAGGAGCCATAGTGATCCAGCCCACTTCTCTCCTCTTCACCTCTGATTATTCATTCTCCTTAGTGCTCAACAGAAAGCAAGACAAATATGTTCTCTGAGATGCTTGTTGTTCTACTCATTATAGGGAAGACATTGCCATTTCTTGTACATTTACCTTACTTCCTCTAAATAGCCGTGCTTTTGATTATTACATTGAAAATTGCTTTTTGTTTGAAATGCTTAAAAATAGGCTACATGGAAAAAAATACTGCTAAAGGAATAGAAAAAAAGGGATTCTCAATGCTATTTTAAAATCAACCCATCATCTAAGAGATGTTGTAAGTTCAATGCACAGGCATTTCAAATGAGCGTCTCATTTAACAAACTATTGTTAGAATTTAGTAGACTTGGTGTAGGCAAATAGACCTGCAGCCTGAATTCTCAGCTATTCCCAGGGTCCACAGATATTCTGTGACTTTTTCCTCAGGAAATTGTTTTGCTATGTCTGATCTTTGCAGGTTCCCCTTAAAATCCCCATGACCTGCAAGGTCTTTGTCTACAGTCTTGCATACAACCTTGATACTGTACCTGTGAGTAAAGGCTGGCAGCCATCTCCGGGAATACCATCTATTTCAATACTTGATGCATAAAGCATTTCAAATGCAACTTGCCTAGCAGAGTCTTGTTAATAATAATGAAAACTGTCCATATGTTGATTACAGTTCTATGGAAGGGGTCCAGATCCCCTAAGTCAAGTGGGTTAAATTATTTCATGTGAAGGTGTTACTGTTGATTATTTTGAATGATGTCTAATTTTATTATATGATTTTCTTTAGTCACTAAAATAAAAAGTAGAAATTCCTCATTTAGTTAAATTCAGCTCATGCATCTCCAGCTACACAGGCCAAGGGAAAGCCTCTAGGTCATTCCCCGTGGATACGGCCACTGGTGGATGGACAGCCTTACTGATACATGCTGGATGGATTCTGTGGCCACCATTGGGGTCATCTCTCCTTGTGCTGCCTCTTGTGGCCTTGCCCCATTGGTGGCTGGGCCCTTGTGTTGGGGCTTTGCTATAACAGGGCTCTAGGTTTGTTAGCAAACTCCCTCGTTACTTATACAGAGATTCTGTTTTCTGACTTATCTCTATTCCAACTCGAAGGAGTTTCCATGCCCTAAGTATCTCTCTTATTGGTCCTCTGCTGTCTATGCCCAGTGGTTCTGTCTTCACTGGGGCCGGTTTACCAATCTCACCCCACAACCTGTTTACCACACTGGAGCTTGGACAAGGATCTCTAAGACATAAATGAACCTGTGGCCTTCTGCTACTGCCTTCTGCAAAAAGTCAGATGATTACACCGCGTCTGTGATCTGGACTGTGCCTACCTCACCAGCCACACTTCTTTTCTGCTGATCTTCACGATCCCACATTCCAGCTACAGAACCCAAACTGCCTCTGTTCCTCTGATGTTTTGTGCTTTTGTGCAAGGAGCCCCACCAGAGACCCTCCCTAGGAGCCCTCATTTATCAAACCTCAACCAAACATTGCATCTTTAGGAAAACCTCCTCTTTCACTCGAGGTCCCTCTCTTCTCTGTTTAATGACCTGTGTGTGCCTTAGTCATGCATCCCCTACACTGTAGTTGTCTTTCATCTCCTTGTGCCCATCCCCTGACATGGAGTAGGGTATAGGAAAGGCAGACTTTGGAGCCAAGCAGTCTGAACTCTCATCCTTACTGTGCTACTTACTAGCTGTATCGCCTTGGGCAAATGATATACTCTCAGCCTCTGCCTCACGTTCCTCATCTGTACAACAGGGATCCCAGTGGTCTGAAGCACATGGGTATGACATCCTGATTAATTAGAAAACAGATGAAGTACTGGGAGAGTCTTGAAACAGAGTAAACACCCAATAATTGCTCTCTTTTGTTAATATCAAGATCTTTATTGAATGAATTGAGCACACATTCCATGTAAGACAATATCAATGATGAGCATGTGACTGAAAAACCTTAATGTGGCTGAGAATATAACAATTTGTCTAGTTAATTTTCATAGCAGAATTATGATGTAGGTGCTATTATTATTCCCATTTACATATTAAGAGATGAGGCCTAGAGGAAGGTCAATAAAATTGCTCCAAGTCATCAAACAAATATGTGGTGAAGTGGGATTTGATTCCAAGCAATCTGACCCCAGAGTTTTCACTCTTAACCACTGTTCCAAACTCTCCCCTAGAACACCGTGTTGTTTCCTCAATGCATATTTGTTGAATGAATTAATTTTAAAAATATAGATTTCTTGTCTATAGATTTTATAGATCTAGATATATAGGGTATGAGAAATTATAGGAATGTCCTGACCCAAAATACCTTTGAAATTTTGCGCTTTCTGAAATGCATTGCATTGGTCTTGGAAAACTCCATAGTCATGGACGTAGAGTGATGGTTTGGGTATAGCATAGATAAAAAGATGTGTGTTAGAAAGTTCCTGGGGAAGGGACATATACACTGGGACAGGAGGTAGAGAAGTGGTGAGGGGAGAGTCAGGAGGCAGCATTGTGTGGGAAAGCCAGACCCAGGTGGAAGGCAAATCTCGTTTCTCATTCTGCTTCTGCCCTGTGTTAGCTGGCTCATTCAGTCAGCAGTTCCCCCACACCTTGTCAACATTGCACTCCTGGTATGTTCCAGGAACTGCTACTTCTTTCGGAACCTCCACTTCTTAAACGGTCATAGTAGTTCCACCTTGAAAGATGCGGGAGAAGATTCAGTGGGAATAGAGAAAGGTGCAATCCAGGGACCTCCTACAGGGGCTTTCTTACCCTTTTACCAAGTTGCCCCTAGCCAGGGACCTGAGGGTGGGTTCAGTTATACACAAGGAGTCAGAAAGCTGACCATAAACCCCAGAAGGAGTAAGGAGTAGGATCATCAAGCCGAAGTCCAGGGTAAAGTTTGGGGCAAGTCAATGGAGACAAGGCCAGAGAACTAAGTCAGGTCAGGAAGCCAAGGGTCTGAGGCTGGGCAACAAAGGGAAAGCGTGTTGAGATCGAGTTAAGGAATAAGGCAGATGTATTCCGGGTTGTTACATTGATCACTCGCTAGTGTTTGAGGTTCATCTCTTTGTCTGGCTGGAGTCTGAGAATGGATACTGTTAGAAGGGAGAGTCTTTTCATCCTTCCTGCTGTCTTTGAGGGGTTTTTCCTCAAGACTGCTCTTGGCCTCCTACCCCATGCTTTACTCCTACCTATTAAGATGGAATGAGTTACCTGGGTAGAGGACAACAACCATAGGTCCACATTTCTCAATAGATAATCTATCAAAGATTCTGACCATGGGTGTGGATTCTTGCTCTTCTTCCTTCTGCCCCAGGAGCAGTGGGAGGCAGTGCCCTACGTAAGTGTGTCTACTTTACAGGCTCATGTTTGCCACAGATGTGCTGCACACAAGAATAGACCAGCATTTTTCAACCTGGGCGCTATCAACATTTTGGGTCAGATGATTCTTTGTTGGGGGTGGGTTGCAGTGTGGGAGCTCTCCGGCACCTTGTAGGGTATTTAGCCACATCCCTGGCCTCTACCCACCAGAAACCCATAGCATCCCTACAGTTGTGCTAACCAAAAATGTCTCCAGACATCGCAAAATTGCACCTTCCGCCCTTGAGAACCACTGCTCTAGACGGACAAATGGAATTGGCAGACCACCTGAAACAGACTCCAAGTTGTGTCCTCTAATTCAGCTTCATTGAAAACGAAGTTGATATTTTGGGCTTCATTTTTACTTTTCCTTTAACAATTTGCAACTTATTCAGAACCCAGATGAGGGTCTCTTTAGACAGCTCAGGGAATTTGCTTAGGGTGGGTGTGCAGGTCCTAGTTGGAGTGGACCTCTGTCACATGAGCATTTCACCCCTAGGATAATTATTCCTCTCACAGACAGTGTTTGGCCAGTTATAAAAGAGAGGGCCCCGGGGCCCTGCCACTGACCTGACCTTTGTGGCTGAAGTTCAAGGGGACGCTCCACTGGGTCTCCTGAATATCCAACTCTCAGATGAGTTACGTAGCCTCAAAATCTAGGTCAAAGGCAGGCACTGACCCCTTAGCAGGTTGGCAGCCTCATCTCAGCAGCCAGCTGGGAGGCAGACCAGTTGGCTCTGGTCCCAGCTACATTTTCTGGAAAGGCAGAGATAAGGTTCTTTTTGAGGCTGGAGAAGTTCTCTGCAGGGCTTCTCTGGGCTGTCAAAAGCCAGCCTCAGCCTGTGAAGTTTGAACTGGGCATTCCAGAGGCTGTTTACCAAACTTCGGCCAAATTGCTGGCTGAGCATCACCCATGGGCACTTTGCCTCAGACAGCCCCAATCCACAGAGCAGAAAGGCTTAGGTTTCAGCTCTACAGAGGCAGCAGCCTTTAGGCTAATTAATAAATCATCAAGGCATTTGTGGTGTGAAAAATGAAATATTTATGCTCGCCAGAGTAATATTTCTGTCTTGCAGCCCCATGCTCTGTTGATGCCTGATGGAGGATGAAGTAAATACCAGCTGCTGTAGAATGAGTGGAATATAATTACTCTATACAAAGTTAAGTGAATATTAAAACACAGAAGTCACAGGCACTGGCACACATCCCTCTCTGGCTCCAGTGCCCAGTAAATGGCGTTCTGACCTGATGTTTGGCTCCACTGCAGCTTCCAGCAGAGATCTCAGTAATGGGCTTGGTTGTCAGCACTGTGGAAGCAGCTGGGGCCCAGGCTGCTGAGAAAGGCAGGATGTCAACCACCTTCCAGAAGCATGAAGAAGAAATTTCCCCGATGCCTGAGAGATGTGAGATATAGTGAAAGGAATGTGGCTTTGGAAATAGAAAGACCAAGTTCTGTGTCCCACCTCTGAAATTTACAAGCCATGTGACCTTGGTCAAGGTCCTTCACTTTTTGTAGCTTAGTTTACTTATCTAGAAAATGAAGGTAATACTGCGTTGTGTGATCAGAGAACTATGCTTCAGGAGTAAATAGATAAAATTTTGCATGGTGACAGGGAGGTAGAGAAGAAATGTGGGGAGAGCTGGAAGGAGATTGGTAAATAATCCCAAATGTTAAGATGATGGCAGTGGAAATGCAAAGGAAGGGATACTTGAAAGGCAAGATTGGCAGGTGATTTTATGACTGGAGAGTCAAAGGGGACTCAGTTATGGACCCAAGTGGCAGGGAAAACAGAGAAGCCCATGATAGAGAATGGGAAGTCCAGAAGGAGAGCGTGCTTACTGAGGGGAGGGAATGGAGATGTGGGCTGTGTTTGGGGGTAGAACTGAGGTGGACAGTCTAAGAGGAGTAAGTAATCAGTGAGATTTTTCCAGCCTTGGAAAAGTGGATGTGTGTGCGTGTATGTGTGTGTATGTGCACGTGCATGCACTGGAGTTTCTGGTCACCTCCATAACTCCCCATGCACATAAACACAATTTCCACTCAGCAAATTTTCCACCATGGAAAACTATACATGGTTCTCTCTATTCCACTCTGAGCTTCTCTCTGTTCTTCATTTTCCATGTTGAGTGCCTCATAGCCAATCCAGGTACTGCAGATCGAGCTGTTTATGTTTTAGGGGGACCCACCTTCACAAGAGTCATTTGTTCACTTTTGCTTGGACCTCACTTTGAAGGTCCGTCCTCACCTCTGTGCAGAAACTATCCGTGAGCACTAGGTTATGGGCACTTAGGCTGCCTGAGATCAGACATAGACATAGTGCTCCTGCCATCCCAGCCCTGGACTGCCTGCCTCTGGACTTGCTCAAATCACTATTTTTAAGGCTTTGTTGCTTGTCATGGAATGCCATTTCTAACTCTCTTTAGGGAGTTATGCGCTAAAATATTAATTTAGAAAAGCTCCCAAACTCCCATTCTCCACTTAGAGGAAACCACGGGCAACAAAGTGGTGTGCATCCTCCTGTACTCATTCTGTGCTTGCTCCATTTGCAAACAAATGTAGGTGCACATACGTCTTTTTAATACATTAATGATGTGCTCTATTTTTCTGTAATGCTCTTTGCACTTGTTTGAAACTGTGATTTGGAACCCTACTATTGAAAACATTTAGATATTTACTAGGTACTCTGCTCTGTATGTGGTGGGACAGTAGTTTTCCAATGGGGATAATTTTGCCCCAGCCTCAGAGGCTGTCTTTTGTCAGTGTCTGGAAGCAAGTTTGGTTGTCACAACTGTGGGGAAAGGACATGCCAGGAAGGAGAGAAGTCAGAGATGCTGCTGACCATCCTACACAGCACAGCCTGCCACAGCAAAGAATGATCCAACCCAAAATATCAACGTTCATGTTGAAATGTCAGAACTAAGGTCAAGAGAGCTTGCTATGAAGTATTGCATAATATGGTTGTACTATAATTTATTGATATTGTTTCTAACCATACTGAAAAGACCACCATTGCCCATATATATTTGAGATTATATATAAACTTTTTGAGAATAAATTTTTATGTGTGGAATTGCTCAAAGAATATACACAGTTAATATTTAGATGGTGCTGTCAAATCACCTACCAAAAAAGGCTTCCTTAATTTACACATCTGTCAAGAGTACAATAGACATTGCTTATTCCCCTGAATCCTCACCAGTGTTAGATATCATCCATCTTTTTAATCTTTGTGAACTAATAGAATTATTGTTGTTTAATTTGCATTCTCTGATATGAATGAGTTTAGGCATCATTTTGTCTGTTAATCGGCCATTTTGCTTCCTTTTATGTGAAGTGCTTCATCCATATTCTTTACCCATTTTCATTCTGATTATTGTTATGTTTTTTCTTATTGATTTGCAGAAGCTCCTTTTATATATTGAACATTAATGTTTTTTGAATCAAATGTGTTAGAATTGTGTTCTGTCTACCTTTTCCTGCTGCCTAACCATTTAGGAAAGAGAGAGTAAATGAAGGTTGTGGAAGTCAGGAAACGTTCTGTTCATCGTTAATTAAACCTGATTGCTCTGGGTGCCTCCTGTGGGTCATGTAGTACTATGGGAGACATCATGGGAGGAGAGTTCATCCTGCCCTCAGGTAGCTCAGTCTAGATATGGATGACAAAACATGTACTCATTGCCTTTATTTTGATCCTTATTAGGAATCAAGTGCCTAATAATAGAACCTCTCCTTCATGCACAGTTAGCTGAGTCTGTTGAACATTAAGACAAAAAAATTAGCAGAAGGGATATCAAAATAGCTCTTTTTTACCTATAATAATGATGCTGGAGAGGGAGACAGATATTTGCAGATCATGACCCTAATACTTATCCCCAGGATTAGATAGACAGACTTGCCCATTCATTGTGAGGTTGGCCACAGGGCAGAGAGCAGTGGAGAGCATGTACCCGGTGCTGGCAGGGCCTGCACCTAAGAGAAGGAGAGAGGCTCTGAGTCACACGCACTGAGTTTATTCTTTCTATCTTTACCAATAATATAAATCACTCAGTATGTTATGGGGGAAGAGGAAGTGACGGGACAGAGAAAGGCCAGGAGTGTTATATTAATGATGACTTTCCACCTGGAAGGAAAACGAAGGATGAGGAATAAATGTCACCTACTTTCTGTTGTAGAAAACTCCCATAAGACCTTTAAAGTGTCCCACTCTTTACGTCCTCCACAGTTTGTTTTCAAACAATTCCTCAGACACTATGTCTACTTTTTCATACCACCTCTGCTCCTCAGTGCGTCATGTATCCTTCCTTCCTTCCACCCTTTGCACTGATATTTGATATTGTGGTAGCAGCTTTCTTCATGTTCAAAATTCTCACATTTCCATCTGTGGCGTCCCCTGATGACTCCCTGTCTTCCTCCTTCAAGCTTTCAGGTGAGATGTTTTAATACCCACAAGTATTTAGGATAGTTTACTAAGACGACCTTTGCGACTTTGTTTTGTTCATAATTTACGTGACTTCTTTTAAGTCAATGTCCATTCTCCCCTCCACATTCTAAGAGATGCTTTATGTTTATTCACATTTATTCTAGGTAGTTTTTTTTTTTTTTTTTGGCAATTCTTCCTTTACCCTCTCCCTGCTCCCTCTTGCTATGTAAAATGTTGGTATTCTTCAGACTCCCACCCTCAGCTCTTTTCTCATTCTCTATCCTCTGTAAATGCATGATTTTACTGTCAACTATATAATAAAAATTTCAAAATTTATGTCTTCTAACCTAAGCTGCACACACACACAAACCTGTGTTTCCAATCTCTTGTGCATATTTACACCTGGCTGTCACACTGCTATTTCAAACTCAACATGACCAAATCCTATTTTTCTATCTATATTTGCCTCAGTTAATATCATTAGCCTCTGTTCAATTAATAATGCAGGCACTTTCTGCAATGCAACTCTGTCTATCTTATAAATCATAGGTTTTATCACTATTTGATTACAACTTTTCAAGGGCTCTGTATTACCCGGAAGATAAAAAATAAAACTGTTGGGATTATAAACATGTCTTCTTGCTTTATGGACCTGTGATGGTTAATTTTACCTGTGAACTTGACTGGGCTGTGGTGCCCAGATATTTGGTGAAACATTATTGTGGATATTTCTGTGAGGTGTTGTTTGGGTGAGATTAATATTTAAATCGATGGGCTTTGGATAAAGCAGATTATCCTCCACAATGTGGATGAGCATCATCCAATCAGTTGAAGACCTGAATAGAACACAGACTGACATCCCCTGAGCAAGAAGGGATTCTGCCAGCAGACAGCCTTCGGACTTGAACTGTATCATCAGCTCTTCCCTGGGTCTCCAGCCTGCCAGCCCACCCTGCCAATTTTGGATTTACCATGCCTCCACAATTGCATGAACCAGTTCCTTAAAATAAATCTCTCTAAATATCGATGCACACACATCCTGCTGGTTATGTTTCTCTGGGGAATCCTGACTGGTACGGGACCTCATCCTGTATCTTTAAATGAAATCAATCATTTTTTTGAATACTGAAAATAAAGGAAAAATTAATCAGATAAACAATCAAACAAAAATAATCAAATAGAGCCAGCTTTGATCGCCTAGTGGTTAAAGTTCAGCACACTCTGCTTTGGTGGCCCAGGTTCGGTTCCCAGCACAGAACCACACTGCTCATCTGTCAGTAGTCATGTTGTGGCAGTGGCTCACATAGAAGAACTAGAAGGACTGACAACTAGAGTGTACAATCATGTACTGGGGCTTTGGGGAGCAAAAAAAAAGAGAGAGGAAGATTGGCAACAGATCTTAGCTCAGAGTGATGGTTTCCCAGCAATAAATAAATAAATAAATAACCAAATGGAAAACCAACAAGTAGAAAAACAATTCTAAACCACCACCAGCACAAACCTGTGGTCCAACCATGTCAAAGGCCCTGTCACTCTGGACACACGACACATTCTTTAATGCCTCTGTGTCATACTACATGCTGGTCTTCCATCTTGGAATACTCTTCCATATTTCTTTGCCTGACTTTTCTCAGCTACTCCAGGTAAGGTTAGATGTGACCTTCTCTGTGCTCCCGTAGCACTTTGTCCCTATCTTTATTTGGGCAGTTGAATGACAATTATTTCCATCTGTCTTGCTCACTAGGGCTCACAGCCCCAGCACCCAGCGGATCCTCAATCAATCTTTGTGGAATGGAATATCTTTAATCTACAACTAACTTCATTAAATTCTTTTTGTATGCGGTTAGTGTAATTGGTTCCTCCAGAGGAATTCAAATCCTGCACCCTCCCTCTCCGTCCCTGACATTCAAGCACGATCTGCCTCCTGAATTCCTTCTGCATTTGAGTGCTGTCCAGGTCTCCAGCAGGAAGCCCAGGAGCCAAAGATGATTCAAGATCACGAAGACCATTGACATCACTCAAGGACTCATGACCCACAACAACCGCAAGTGATGTTGACCACAGGTGGGAGATGACTTTGGAGGAGGCTGCTGCCTTTTGCTCTACTGAGTAGCAAGTGCAGAGATAATTACACTAAGACAATCCCTGACTCTGTACACTTGGGAGAAGTGGCCAAGTCCTTTAATTATAGACTGGGGGCTCCCTAAGGGCAAGGGCTCTGCTCTTCTCCCCTCATGACTCCATGCTGTGTGCAAAAATGAATAGATAAGTGTTTTTTTCTTAGTAGCTGTAGGTAAATCCTCCCTTCAGTTGATTAGTATGGTAAGAAATACCTCAGTCTGGGAGGCTGGCTTATTGAAGTAAAGTAAACACATGTAATAAGTTTTAAGGGAAGGTAGGAAGGACCTTGCTCATTCCTAAAAGCTACATTTGTAACGCTGTAAGTTATCACCTCACCCGACATCATAGGATTTAGTATGAGATACAAGAATTTAAATTTTGACTTTCGCCTTACTATGTGAGATTGGGCAATTATTTTACCTCTCTACTCTCAATTTCCTCATCTGTAAATTATGTCTTATAAATCCCTTTTGTTGTGATGAGTATTTGAATGAAAATATGTCAAAGTGCCCATCACCAGAAGTCGCTCAATAAAATAGTTGTTGAATCTGAGTCTTCAACACCCTCTTTATTATAGGCAATCACAGTTCTTTTCTTCCCCCCACTTTCTGAGCTGTAAACTTTGCCAAAATGCTCAGACTGTATTAACCTTTCAGTAATAAAGAAAAACAGCAAGGTAATTTGGGAAATTTCCAATAGCAAAATTGTCTATTAAAATTTGAAAATGGTATAAAAACTATATGACCGCAATAGCCTCTTTCTATTGTGCTGGGGAACCAGAGGTGGAACATCATATTTCTAGTGCTTGGCTTTCGCTGTTTGCTTCCAGAAAAGACAATTTAAGTGCTGGTTAGTAGAGCCTGTCAATAAATTTCAGAAGTGAAGCAAATCTCGCTCAACTGACTGACAGCTAGAAATTAATTTTGCTTTCTTTGAACAACTAACCAGCCTAATGTTCATGCAGCTGACAAGTCTCACTGTGTGTTGTTCTCTTGGCCTAGCGTAGCATGTTCTGAACATCATCACGTAGAGCACATTATTTTGCTTTCACTCAGTTCTTAATGGGGAAGACAGTGCAGTTTCTTAACAGACACCTGGGCGAAAGAGGACGGCAGTTTAGAATTCTGTCTTTGGAGAAATACACAGCCATGCTAGGAGACGTTTATAGCAGGAATGGCCCCCCACTTGCAGGGGGCCCACTCAGTTCTACTTGTGATTTCTTATTGCATGAATTCAGCAACATTTGACCAAATACTGTGTTAAATGTTGGGGATGAAAAGAAAAATGCTACTCAATTCTTTTTTATAAAGATGCTGCAGGCTAAGAGCGAAAGAGACACAAATAAGGACCATCTGATCTGTTGTAATTATAGCTGTAAGAGGCAGTGAGGACATAAAGGAAAGAGTGATTATTTTACGGCTAGAAGTTTGGGTGTGGTGACCAGTCAACTATAGGAAATGATGCCCCCAAAATGTGACTTATCTATTAGTATTTGTTTTCTTTTTAAGTTAGGCGTAACAGATATACAGTAATGTTCACACATCTTCGTTGTACAGCTCAGTGAAATTTTACATATGTATACATCCATGTAATTACCACCCAGATGAAGATATTGGATGGGACATTTCCATCTCCCAGGGAGGCTTCTTTGTGCCCCTTCCTAGTCAATCCTCCCCACATCCAGAGGTAACTACTGTTTTATCACTATGGAATAATTCTGCCTGGTTTTGAATCTCAAATTAATGCATCCATATGATAGGTTCTCTTTTGTAACTGTCTTCTTTGCACAACATTTCTCTGTGAGATCCATCTACGTACAATGTGTGTCTATAGCTCTTTTTATCACTACGAAATCCTCCCTATAGACACTGGTCTTTGAAGTATGGATATGGGTTGCTTCCAAGTGGACAGTTGGGATGAGGCATGGCTTACACTTAAGCATGGTTTGTTTGGAAAGTAGCTGTAGTTACGTTATAGGGATTTGGGGATTCATGCAGAAGATTTTGCTGAAAAAAAGATTGGTGCTACACTGGGAAGGATGAAGACTATACTGTAAGATGTTAGAACTCTGTTTTTATAGATCATCTCCCAACATCTTCGGAGGTAAACAGGAAGTGTGGTATGATCTGATCTAAGTATAGCACCCATTATTCTGATATAAACATGACAGGTGCATGGAGGCAAGGAGAATTCAGCACCAAGGAACTAGAGGATGGATCATCATAATAACCCACACAAATTTGAGGTCAAGAGAAGGAGAGAAGTGGAATAATCAGAGCGAGATTAACATCTTTGGAGATGGACAGGAAAGTGAGGGAGGACACAAAAACTGAGTGTAGCATATAAAGCAGAAGCAGTTGAGCAGACAGGAAATAAGCCCCCACTTTTGATGTTCATTTGAAACTGAGATGTGAGAGTGAGTGAGAACATGCAAGTTCTGCTGAGACGTCCTCCGTCCTCCCCGCCATCCACCCACTGCACCTACTCTGACCCATGCTTACCTTCGCAGTAAGAACTTAGGAGGAGATGGATCAAAGCCCTCCAAGGAATTATGCACACTTCATTTACGTCTGGGTCTGACTTCCTGTGCCTGCTTTTGTGTCATTTTGCCATTTCAAAGAATAAGATACCAGAGGTTTTTATTCCAGCCCTGTGGTGGTGCCCTTTTTGAGAGAATAAATCCCACATAGTGTTGCCAAGAGCCAGTGACATTTGCCATCTTTGAAAAGGCCTTATTTTGAAGAATGATTATTGATTCTTTTTCACATTTCATATCATTCCTTTGATGCTGCCTTTGACTGGCCCTGGTGAGCAACCCTCAGCTGCGTTTTCGGCTCCTTGACACAGCAGTTCACCCGAAAAGAAGGCAGTGTTCTTCCAAGCGGCACTCACCCTGAGCCTGACCACTGGAAAAGTCACTGTTTCTCTGAATATTTCATCACATAGAGAAGCTTCTCTAGGCCTCGGCAGGGTTGTTGAGGCTATGTAGATATGCTTATAAATGAACGCAGGTAATGATGGAGTGTGTGTGTGGGTGGGTGAGTGAGAGGTATGGGTGTGCTTCCTTAGAATGAGTGCTAGCAACTTTGGGACTCTATCATTGCTGTGGGCCTGAAATTTCCAGAAAGAAGTAGGATTGAGAAGAGAGCATAGCAGAAGGGAGTGGGAGACCAGGAGAAAATGATAAATAATCCACTGAAATTGGTCACAACATACTGACTCCTGAGGAGTAAATATGGAAAAGAATGATTGGGTATGGATGGCGTCTCTGCAACAGAAGGCAGCCCTGATTTCTGGATTTCAGAATCACAAGCCACTAATGCTTCTATCTTAGGAATCCTGACATTGCTTATGAGTGTTAGCAGTGAAACCTCACAAACAAAGGCAGTGATGGTTTTGTGAGCCTAATAGGAGAAGTAAAAGGAAGGGTTGAAGCTTCAATTCATGGTATATATACTCTGCATATTTGAAATGTGTTATTTATTCTCTATTACATGTGTTCCCAAATATTGTTGTTTTCCAGGTGTTGGCAAATAGAATGGATGGAACATTGCATGCTAACGAATTTTTAGGACTAGGAAAGAACATTTATCAAATACTGATTTAATTTCTCCATGGTAGCATAGGACTAACATCCCAAACATATCAGAATTAATATAAATACATATTGTATAAATACACAATGCATGTAAAATTATATACAGTTGAGTACTTAACCATTTGGAAGGTAAAGTCTTAAATTGTGAATAAGGTAGTTAGCATAATGCATAAAGCAAAATAATTATTATCCCACTTTCTCCTTTAGACCAACTCTTTGCAGTGGGTATGGATGCTTCTGTTTTAAACCTGAAGATTCAAACATGCACTCTTAGTGACTTCATTTTTCTGCCAGCACTGGGATTTTCAAGTAGAGAGTCAATGAAACCAGCTTGGCATTGGGTTACTGAAATGTATCCACAAAGGATGGACAACCCCATGGCACTCCCTCTTCTGCCTTCTCTGGATATACTCTTTCCTAGGCCAGCACCATCACGGACCCTGACTTTGCTTCAAGAAATGCAGCGTCTCCCTCACAGAAGTTTATTCACTCCATTGAGAACCTACAGTGGAGTGTGCTGTCTGCACGTGGCTGAGATACCCAGGCAGGACTCTGTGGTACAAGGACAGGACATGTTGTTAAGGTAGCTTCTGTCTGTTAATAGGATAAGCATTTGTCCCCTTTAAAAAGCTGTATCTTTCCATTTCCTATTCAACATTAGAAAAAAATATTTCCATTTATATTTTTACATCAGCCTTTATACTACCTTTTCATGGATGCTTATAGTTTATGATTTACAGCTTAATACAGTGGGTCTCAAGTGTTAGTGTACGTTATAAGCACATGGGAAATTTGGTTAAAGTGCAGTTGTCCATGCCCAGCTCCCAACTTACTCAAACAGACTCTCTAGACAATGTAAAAAAAATAATAATAGTAATGCTGATGCTGATAACCACTAGTGAACTCTTCTTTAAAATTTATCCTACCTTCAGTCTTGGAACCAAACACATCCTATGACTGTACTAGGATCTTGATATCCAAGTTATTGCCACTTCTGAGAGTTATTGAGACCTTTGCCTGCAGCCTGATCAGTCCGTTCGTTCACTTTATATGTTTTGGATTATTAGAGGTAGGCCTCTCAGTGAGAGAGTTGTCTGTTGCACATATCATGCTTTCCACGCACCGGGGAAGAAATAACGAGCTTGCACATGGTGACTCTTTGATCCCTAATGTCCATTATGGGGGCACGAAGTCAAGGAACTAATACTTCAGACAGACAACTAGAAAGTGCAAATGTCAAAAACTAGGAAGTGTCTCAAACTAGTAATTGGTACTATTTCAGAAATAGTCATCAGAATTCTAAGTGTGTCAAAGTCCAAACACCAGAGAAGTCACTTCAGCAGGTACAACAGACCTGTGCCTGTGATAAAATCTGTCATATACTAGACACATATTTCTTTCCCAAGAAACAGTACAATGTGGACGTTCCTGGTCAACAAGTGGCTTTTCTCCAGACAATGATTATGGAAAAAAGACTCCTTCCAACTTGTGGTTTCACCATCCCCTTGGGCCTCAGGTTGCCCCAGAAGCAGTTGACAGATGGGCAAATAGAAAATGAAGACAGGATACCCACTTCTTCAATGTTTCTGCCCCAAAGTAACAAGCATCACTGCAGTTCACTTATCTTCGGTGGGGACTGATTACATGACCTCATCTAGATTCAAGAGGTCAGAGAGTCAGCAACTATAATCCTTGATTGGGCATCCATTTTTCACCATCAACTCTATGGCAAAGCTGAGTTTTTCATCGCTTGTTAGGTAGTTCCAAATCTTGAGACTGGCCTCAGTTGAAATTCCCTTTCACGTGTATATAATGTACATATAATGCTCAGTAATGATGGAAAGATGACCAAAAAGGTCTTTCTCCTAAACCAACTGTGTCTGAGTGAACACTACCTGTCTTAGTAGCCTTTTAGCCATAGTCTTCTCTAGGTTGCACTGCTTAAAATTTTATTATAAAATGAATTCACTTAGTAACAATAGCTGACTCCATTAACATTTAATTTTTAACTTGCTTTTTCCTACAAAGTCCTCCAGAAATTTTATTCTAAAGGGATCAGTGCTTCTTCTGGTACAACATAATTTTAGACAATGTTTAATCAGAAAGGAAAGGTTATTAAACAAATGTTTTTAAATGACTTTGTTTTTCAAATGCAGAGGACAAACTGCGTGTGAAATGGATACGTTGCAGAGGCTGGATTCTACGGAGCAGATGGGCTTCCTAGGTTCTCTCAGGATCACTTATACTTTTGACCAGCTTTGAGAAAGGATTGATCTGCCATTGATGTTGATTCTGCCATGACATCAGCTGTCTGGGTTTTACTGATACATGCAAGACATATATCATGGGCATATTCAGATTTCTGTTCTACTTCACTCTTAATAGTAGTAATCCTTGAGCACTAGCCAATTTTTGAGTGCTTACTATGTGCCAGGCACTATAATAGTTATTTGTGAACACAACACAATCTCCTTTTATATCTTACAATGACACTATGTGAGGGTAACGTATTATCTCCATGTCGCAGAAGAGAAAACACTCAGGCTTAGCGATGTTTAGTTTCTTGCTCACAGTCACAGGACAATTCAGTAGCAAATCAGTGTTTCCGTCTCAAGGTTGTCCAGCTCCAAAGCCTGAGCACCAACCTCAAGGTGAAACAGCCTTGGCTTCTCGTACATACTTCCTCACTTCTTAACCCAACTTATAAATATTCATTGAACAGGTACTGGGTTAAATGCTGAGAATATAGCAGTAACCAGAAAGACATGTTCTCTCACAGTATGAAAAATACATGTTAGTAGGGATGACTACAATTAAGTTAAAGTTACATGAAGAACCGTTTGAATGCACTTGTGGTGAGAACTATGGTGAGGAGTTCAGGGTGCTATGGAAGGATTTAGCAGGGGGGTATGTTATCCGAGGTGCCCTAGAGAAGGAGGTACTTAAGCTGGGACTTAATCCAAGGTAGACATCAGCTTCAAAAGAAGGGGAAAGAGCATGCCAGGCAAAAGAAGTAGGTGTGTGTAAGCCCAGAGAAGGGGATGGCTGGCAGCCATCCACAAACATGGAAGGCCAGTGTCGCTGGACTGTGGAGAGCAGGCAGAGTGGTGAGAGAGGAGGCTGATCAAGCAGGCAGGGCTGCGCTCAAGAAGGGCCCAGAATCCACACAGATGGTGGAGAAAAGCACAGAGCAGTTCCCAGACTCTGTATGGTCAGGAATTCTGGAAGGTTGAATGCTGCTGAGGGCTCTGGTTTGTTTCCTTAAATAACTTCACGCGCATAATCATTGACAGTGCATTAACTCTGCGGCAAGGCGTTTTACATAGCACTAGCTGGTTTTATCCTCTCATATAGAAGATTAGGGAGAATAAAGCACTCAAAATGTCATCAATAGTAAGAAAATCAATTAAGGCAGCTTTTCCAGAATAGTGAGTTAAGAAATGTAATTTGTAGAATATTAAATATACTGGATATATGATTTATGCTATTTTGGATAATCAAATTGTAAATAATTAGGATATAATTAAATACTTTAAACATTAAAACTATAATAACATAGTTCAATTTTCTCTGAGGCTTCCAGTTAAACAGAGCATCTTACTAGGTAGTATATAGCATTCTCTTGTTCAACTTCTCCCAACTTCCCACCAAAAACACAACTGATGATAGGAGAAAACAAAATATATCAAACAAATGAAAAACTTACCTAAAATTAAAAACACTGATTTCTGGAAATTCTGAAATATGGAAACCCTCCAGATAATAATTGTCCATTGAACACCCACTAGGTACTGGGTTAGGAACATCATGCTTCATATGCTTTATAATCCTTCCAACCACCTTGTCAGATAGGACTTTTAATTTTTTCCATTTTAAACCATAAAACTAAATGTTAATAATTTAAGTAATTTGTCCAAGATCACACCCCTGGTAAGGGGTGGAACTGGGCTCTGGAGTCCATGCCTTTCACCACAAGGCCAATGTCACCTATGCCTAATGGGCACCATTGTCACTGAGCCCTAGGTGAATGCAACTTTTCTCCAGGGTCAGAGTTGTGCATGTGAGAACACAGATTAGCGCTAACCTGTTTTCACCTTCCTTTCCTTCATCCCACCATTTTCAGAAAGAGCTGGCCTACCTTCTCCTCTGCAGGGCTGCAGCCCAAACGGGGCGTGCAATCTTTCCAGCTGAGGCTCAAGCACTTCCTCCTAGATATCCTGGTTTCCCCTGCGCTGAGCCAAGATGCTGGGCACATCCCATCTGTGCTTGTAGCTCCTGGTCTCCTTCGGTGCAGCAGAATGGAACAGAGACAGTGGGACTGAGTCCTGATCTGTCTCATCTACCTGCTGAGGCAAGCTGGAGGAGGACAGGGGAGGTTTCAGGTGTTGAGAGAAAGCTCAGCGCGGCAGACAGAATGTTGATGATTCCTGACAGGTTCTTGGAGCCTGGGCATCCTATTTAGGTGTATTCATGCCACAGGTGTTTTCCTGTAGGTAGGCAAGCAATCCTGCATGGTAGGCTAGTTCAGGAGGAAGAAGCGCAGTGCTGTCCCTGAGCACAGCTCTGTGCCTTGTGCCCCACCTGAGATTCCGTAATGGCTGCCAGGATTCCTGAGCTGGTCAATGCCACACCTGGGATGTAACACGGGTGAGTACATGAACCATCATAATACAGTGTTATGCTAGGGGCATTTGGAGATGCAGAATTAAGATGAAAGAGAAAAGTATTAACTCTTATGGGTAACTCCAGAAAACCTCCACAAAGGAACGTGTTATAGAAAGGAGGGCTTTTCGCAGCAGATTGATGGGGGAAGGAGGACGTGGAGGGAGAGAGAAAGTTTTATAGATGTGAAAGAATATCGCTCGCTCAGGGAATTGAACAAATGTGGCGTTGTTAATATGAATTAACCTGTTGGTATAGATGCTGTGAGAAATTTTGTGGTGAGCATTTGTTGTGGGCACTGCATATGTTCTTTCGGTTGCAAAGAGGCATGATTTATTAAGAGCACGTAGGAGTTAACGAATCACCAAAAGACAAGGATTGTAGCCCTTTCTCCAGTATCAGCGCAGGGCCTATTCCCTTACCCGTCTCAGACAGTAGAAAACCGGGGATTATAACATCAAGAGATTATTAGCCTATGACCACGGTCATTCTCTAACAAGAAAAAAAAAATAACTTGACAGTATTTTGTCAAATCTTCATTTATTACTTCCTACTTCAGTTAATAGCATTCTCGCCTCCTTGGATATGGTCATCTCAGTCTCCTTCACACCTTGCTCAACGCACTGCATTCTGACTTCTTCCGCTCACATCACATAAACTACTCCTTCCAAGGTTAGTTGTGATTGCCTCATCACTAAATCCTGAGGCTCCTGTCACCCGCTATGGTATGAGTGCTCTGCAGGCTTTGTCACTGTTAACACTGTCCATCCTTCTTTGAAGTGACTGGCGTTTTCTTCACTTCACTTTTCAGGACACTCTATTTCCAGGCTTCTCTCTGTGGTGGGCACCTACCTGTTTGTTCTTCTAGTATCTTTTTTTCCTGAGAGTAGTCCTTCTCTCTCCAAACCCCACCAACTCAGTGGGAGCAGTGATGTTACAGTGTGGCTCCAGCCCAAGTTGGCTGGTCCAGCGCTGGGAGTCTGACCCAAGTGGGACCAATCATCGTCCTGTGTATTGGGAAGACCAAAGCCACTGAGGGAAGCAGTTTTGGTTGGTTTTGATAAAGAGTCTCTCACTGGATATCTAAATTCACAGATAGAAACTGCAGGAACCGATGGGAAGTTTCTAACCATGTGCACTAGAGAAATGGGTCCTCAGTAAGACAGTGAAGGATGGAGCTGATGCAGAGAGAGGAGAGACAGAGAAGATGACTGCTGGGGTGGAACCTGTGCCTACTCCTCGTTGTGATCCCTCTCTCGCCCTGGGTTTCTTATTTCCAGAGATAGCAAAGGAAGACCAGGAGGTTTTGAATCAAGGGCAACACGGGCAATGGGAGAAGCCTAGTGTCACAGCAACCATATTGCCTAAGGATTTGGGAAGGGGATCCTTGAAGGCAAGTCGAGGTACTCTTCAGAGATTTCCCAACCGCCTTTATTTTTATCAGCGTTTTCTTTTCCCTCCTCCTCCTCTTCTTCTTTGTATTCTTCCTCCCCTTCTTCTTTTTCCCTCTCTTCCTCCCTCTTCTTCGCAGAACATTTTTTTCAAATAAACTCTTATCCAGAGATTTAACATATAAGCAGATCTTCTCTGGTAGAAATGTGAGCTGAAGCAAAAGCCTCGCTCTCTTTTCTGACAAGTCCTGGGTCTTGGTTAGTAGAAAATATCACGTGGGCTGCTTTCTAATCAATTGATCAATTCCTAGTCAATCAACATGATCTCTCTTGTATTCTGGTTACCAAAATAATACGGCATATAAAATTCAAATATGTTAATATCCAACATTGGATACAAACAAATGTTCTGGTCTTTATCAATTTGGTAGATAAGAAGTGATGTAGCATTATATTTTCAATTTGTTTCTTCTTAATTATCAGTGTAGAGAATATAATCTATTTCTAGACATTTATATATTTTGTTTTTAAATTGTCCATTTTGTCAAGTACTTATTTTTCTGTTGGTTTGATTGCCTTTTCTTCTTGGTACAAAGGAGCACGTTACAGAGTGTAGACATGAATGCTTTATGTTTTATATATGTTGCAAATCATGTACCTCAAGCTATGATCTCTTTTAGGCTTGTTTATACAAGATTTTAAACTCAATTGAATAAAGAGGAAGGAGTCACCACAAAGTGGTAGAAATATCACTGATTTTATGTCAGAGGAAGATCTAGGTTTGAATCCTTACTCCTCTGCTCAATGTCTGACATTTTGCAAGTTCTCTAAATCTCTCTGAGCTTTTATTTCTTTTAGATAAAGAAGGTTGATATTATCTGACTAATATAGTTTTGAGAAGATTAAATGAGATACAACTGAAAGCACTGTGCGCATATCAAAGCACCATCCAAATTTAAGTGGCCCATTGTGACTACATGCTTTTCGATAGGGCGCAGCGTGTTTCTCAGCTGGAAATAGACATGACCGTTGTCTTTCATACAGGCAAAATATTCCGAAATAAGACCCGGATGATCTTAAGCACTAAACCTCAGGTCATTGTTTTCAATCTTGTCTTTTTCATACCTGATAGCACTGATACAGACTGAGTGACCTGCTTAGCTTTTCCATTTTGTGGAACGATAATAAGCCTTTTGTGTGAACTGACCCATCCATTTAATGAACTCTATTCTTTGGTCTAAAATGAGCTTTGCAGCTGTCTATTTGTCTATTTGTTATCAAATGCATTCCTCTTATTTCCTCTGCTCTATATTTCTGAGGACTACTTTTTCCAGGCTTCTTTGCCTGCTGGCTTTATTTACTAAATCTTCTGCAATAAAAAAAAGACTTTATTAAAAATGTATGCAATAGGGCCGGCCCCGTTCCCAAGTGGTTAAGTTTGTGCACTCTATTTTGGTGGCCCAGGGCTTTGGTGGTTCGGATCCTGGGCACGGACATGGCACTGCTCGTCAAGCCATGCAGCGGTGTCCTCCCACACAGCACAACCAGAAGTACCTGCAGCTAGAACATACAACTATGTACTGGGGGGCTTTGAGGAGAAGAAGAAGAAGAGGAAGATTGGCAACAGATGTTACCTTAGGGCCAATCGGTGGGAAAAAAATATACATACAATCATTTTACTGATTTGTCAATCATTTACTTTATAGCCTCTAGTGTTTTTTTTTAATATTAACTAGGAAAGGTCTTGCCTTCTATAAGAATGTGAAAACATTCTCTGATACATTTTGTAGTATATTTTATAGCATTACAAAAGGAAAGTTATTTTATTCATCTAGAATCTGTTTCTATATGTGGTGTGAGGTATTTATATTTTGTTCCCAAATGAATAATAAATTGCCCCAAAGCCACTTATTGAATAATTGAGTAATCTATCCTGCTCACTGATCTGAAAAACTGCCTTCTGCAGATGTGAAATCGGCATATATACATAGCTTGTCTTGTTCTTTTTCAATCACCTATTTATCTATTTCTATACATTCTTGTACCTTTTATGATACAAACAAATTCAGAATTCTTCTTTTTGAGGCTCTGAAGCATGTTAAATGACAAAAAAGACTTGTTTCATCCTCAAATTCCATCATCAAAATTTTGACTAATGCTTTATGGGTAGACATTTGACTGTTTTTGCAGGCTATATTATGACTAAAAGTATGTTATGTATGACTTCTCAAGTCAAGTTTGTGACTTAGATTTTTTTATAATGATTTATTTCATCTAGATTTACAAGCATATTTACACAAAATAGTCTCAGTTGTTTTTCTAATATCATTCCTTAGATTCCTATGTACACATATGTATGTGTGTGTGTGTTTCCTTGACTGACCTGTCAGAATTTTATTTATATTTACTCATCTTTTCAAAAAAACTTTAAAGCTTATTTATAAAATCTATCTTTGTTTTATTTTTAAATTCTGATGACATAATTATTATGTTCTTTCATCCATTTTATTTGAGTTTATTTTATTCCTTATCTCACTGTTTGAGTTAAATGCCTCCTTCCAGGTTCTACTTTTTAAAGAAAATAGACAAAAGGGAGCCAAACTAGGATATGTATTGGCTTTATTTAGAGCTTTTATTAATTATGAGATTGCAAGATACTTGGAGTCTCCGAGAAGGAAACAAGAGGCTCTATGGGAGCTGCCAGCCTTCCCCTGGTGAGTGAATTCCAAACTTCTCACCCTCAGGTTACAAGATTCAATGGATATTTAGTTCTCACCAATATTGCCGATCAGATTAGACAGTCTTGAGGGGAGGAATGAATAAGTGGAGGAGTGGAAGAGGAACTCCGTGCCCTTTAACCCCCTACAACTGAGTGAAAGACAAATGTCCTTCCTGTGACTATCAAAGAAATAATTTCACCCAGAATGATCTATATATTGTACTCTCTAACTCTATTGGATTTAGTTGTGAAAACTGTGGTCACCCAAGTTTGTGGCAATACCTCTAGAAGAACGTACAACATGTTCCTTTTCCATACACAGTTCCCATTCGTCAGATGTAAACTATTATCAACAGACTGGGTGTTTCCTTTTAGCTATGAATTTACATATGAGCATAAATATAACAACGGATTTTTAGGGGGAGATGAATTTATTTATACAGAGAAGATTATTCCATATGAATTGTTATATAAAGTGTCTTTTTTTTATCTAATAACGTGTCAAGATCTTTCTACTTAGTAGATATAGGTCAATATAAACTTTAAAAATGCATAATACTCCATTTAAGGGTATCAAATAATTAAGTGAATTACTTTCCTACTGACAATTTTTAGATTGCTTTCTAATTTTGGCTATTATAAACAATGAAGCATTAAACATTCTTGCACATGAATTTTTATATGCTTCTGTAATTGCCTTCACATTTTAATAGATAATTGACAAATTCTTTCTAAAAGCTGTTACCAATTGGCACATCCACCAATAGTCTGTTGAGAGCATCCATTATTCTCACCAACACTTCTCATCCTGCATATTTTCAAGACTTCCACTCTGATAGCTAAAAGATACAACATATAATTTTCATCTAGAGATGCATTTTCTTGCCTACTTGGGAGGACAAACATTCATATATTTATTTATCATTTTATGTTTCCATCTTTGAAATTTTTATATTTTGTGGTTTGTCTGGGGTTTTTTCCCACTTATTTTTAGGAGCACTTTGTTTTGGACAATCTCTTGATTGTATATAGACGTTGCCAAGGGGCCAGCCCGGTGGCACAGTGGTTAAGTTCGCACATTCTGCTTCTCGATGGCCCGGGGTTTGCCGGTTCGGATCCTGGGTGTGGACATGGCACTGCTTGGCAAAAGCCATGCTGTAGTAGGCATCTCACATATAAAGTAGAAGAAGATGGGCATGGATGTTAGCTCAGGGCCAGTCTTCCTCAGCAGAAAGTGGAGGATTGGCAGTAGTTAGCTCAGGGCTAATCTTTCTCAAAAAAAAAATTGCCAAAAATACGTATGCAGTTTATTTTTTACATTTATGGTTATTTTGTCATATAGGACTTTTAGTATTACTGTAGCCAATTGTGTCAATCTTTTGCTTTAATTTTGCATGTTTTGTATCTTGTTCAAGAATTCCCTCACTTTGTTTATGACTATGTCTTCTATCAAAATTTCGATTTTGTCTTCATGTGTAGATATTTAAGTCATACGTAATTTGTTTGGAGATGATATTATAGAGGTCTATTTTTTATGTGTTCGGAAGATTGTCCCTGAGCTAACATCTCTGCCAATCTATTTTGTATGTGGGATGCCACCACAGCATGGTTTGATGAGCGGTGTCTAGGTCTGCACCTGGGATCTGCATTCACAAACCCTGGGCTGCTGAAACAGAGCATGTGAACTCAACCACTATGCCACTGGGCCAGCCCTATAGAGGTCTATTTTTGAAACTTTTAAAAATTACCATTGTATATGCCAACTTCCCAAATATACATGAGATTCTCTGGTTGTCTTTCACTGTTTTCCTTTTATCCTCTGTGTTCTGGCTACTACTGCAGAATCAATACCCAGTTTAGTTACCATTTAGTTTATAATGACTCCTAAGATCTGTTAGAATATGTGTGTCCTCCCCACCAGACATGGCCAGAGAGAAGAATGAAAAGCTCCCTAAGGAATTTTCCCCACAGCCAAGGAGGTGGTTTTCACAAAGCCTTCCCAGCTAGATTTCATCAGTCCTGTGGACAAGCCACTTATCTTTTCACAATGAAAATGTCTATTATGAACTATCTATGCCTTCTCCACCATTGTGTGTCAGAGAGAGCAGATAGCATATTGTTTTTATTATTATAATTTTATTTAAATCATTGGCCCATAGGGAGCTACAAACAAACCTGATGGAGATGGATGAGAATCATCTAGAAGTATTCAATTTTGAACTAGATTCAAGGCATGGATAAGCATTTGGGTTATCTCCTTGTATAGGGGGAAGGATAAAATGCATATTTTGTGATGAGAAGGTAAAATGTTTCAGATAAAAGGCTGTGCCTTCATCAACACCCCTTTCTTACTTTTCCTGGGTTCAAAGCTATCCTGTATTTCTTATCTGTTTTTGCAGTTTGTTATGATCAATGGACTATTTTCTAGCCAAAAGAATGTGAGTAGAACTGATAAAGGACACTGGATAATCAACATTCTCGTTTTTGATTTTATGTCAGCAAGAAATAAACTTTCATCAGGTTTGAGTCATTAAACATTTCAGTGTTTTTTATGGCAGCTAGCACTACCTTAATTAATACCCCAGATAGCATTTTCTTTTCATTTTTCCTGATTAGGATTTGTTTTACTTCCAGGATTGGAAGAGCAAGATATTTGACTTGTTCTGGAATTACTCATTATGCATTGTCTGTCCTTCATTCTCTCTATTCTTTCTTCTCCTACTGTACGTATGTTGGTCCTTATTAGTCTATCCACCATTGTGTCTCAACGTCTTTCATATGTTTAACTTCTGCACTTCTCCAGGGTACCTCCTTAAGACTAATCTTTTATTTCATTATATCTCTATCCAGTTATGTCTGTTCCACTTTTTAACCTATTCACTGGGTTTTTAATTTTAATGAGTATAATTTTTAATTTCTAAAAGTTTGATTTGGTTTGTTTTTCAAATACTCATATTCTTCATAAATAGCATCTTCTTTTGTATATTTTAGATTTTCTTTTATTTCTTTAAATATTTTAAGTCAAGATTTCATGTTCTGTATCCAATAATTCATTTGTCTAAACTCCTTGGAGATCTAATTCTTTTGATTGTTCGTTCAGCTTACCTTAGCTCGTAGTGACTTCTTTCTGTATATGCGCTCATTTTTACCAGGTGTCTATTTGTGACAAAGCTGGGAAAGCTGGCTTCTTATCTCCTGAAAAAGATATCAAGGACCTAAAACCACTTTAAGTTCATATCCAGAATTTGTACTTTCTGCAACATTCAAATAAATGTAACCTGTGTATGAGCAAGAATGCAATTATGACTTTTTGGAAGGAATTGTTTAATTTACCCAACACCATGATCAAGACAATCAAAATTTCTTGTTATCTGTCTTTGGAAACAGGTAGCTTTCTCTGAAGGTGTAACCCTCTGAGGGATTTATATGGCAGATTCAGTATAACTCCCACCTGTATTCACCTGAGACATTTTCTCCTAAAGACCTTGAGGTGATGGAGAGTCAAACTTGAGTGTATTATAAGTGGAAAATGCCCTTAGGACATTAGACAGCTAGGTCTTCAGTGGTAGCTTAGGATTTGAATTAGTAGTTTCCTCCTAGGTGTTAGAAGATGAAGATCTTCCTAACATTCTTGAGAATTCAGCTAGGCAAGTAAAGGAATCTTTATTTCATTTTATCTGATATTTCCAGATGGTTTTAAATGAGAGTGTTTTCATAATATAATCAACAACATTTCTAGATATAGGATATGTTTTCTCTTTATTAAATTTGATTTTATTAGGTTATAATGGATTCTTTTGTTCTTGACCTGAGTTTCATGAGATGGATCCTTTTGCTGTTGTCCTCACAGATTGGACTTTATACTCCACGTATCTGTTATACTATTTGTTACACTGACTTCTAAGAAAATACATTTAAACTTAGAGCTTCCTATATAAAAACTGGATTGCCAGCCGTCACCCACCGCTAAGCTCCCGTAGAATGAGGCAAAAATTCTAGTATGATTTGAATTCTTCTCTTCTTGCCAGACCTTTACTTTTTGGGAAGCGAACATTTACTTAATATCTGGACTAAGTTCCTTAGCTTTATTAGCCGTCACCATTTAAAGTTAATTTTCCTTACCTATCCTGCACATCCTAAGATTAATTTCTCAGCTTGCAAGGGTACGTTAATGAATACATTTTTTCAAAAAGGAAGTGTAAGGAATATATAGTTACCTTCCACCGATGGTTAAAATGTCTACTTTTTTTACTGATAGTTGGGTCAACATATTGATAGGGATAGGATTTTGTAGTTCAAAATTCTTCCTTCTTGTGTGCTATTTTCTAGAATCCAATGTTTTAGACAAGAAGTTGGATGCCAGTCTGAATCTTAAGAGGATATCAGCTATTGTAGATCCAACTTCCATAAATTCTGCTTTATGTCTTTTGATTCTTATTGCTTTGACCTTTTTTTTTGGCTGAAGAAGATTCGCCCTGAGTTAACTTCTGTGCCAATCTTATTCTATTTTGTGTGTGGGTTGCTGCCACAGCATGGCCACCAACGAGTGGTGTGGGTCCACACCTGGGAACAAAACCCAAGGCACCAAAGGGGAGTGAGCCAAAATTAAAATGCTGGGCCACAGGGCGGGCTTCTGCTTTGACTTTTTCAACTCTACATTGGGATAATTTTTTAGTTTTGTCTTCCAAACCACCGAAATAATCTTTATCCATGACAATTCTGCTATCAAATCTTTGCATTGTTGTTGCAATTTTTAATCTTAGTAATTAACGTTTTTGATTTAAAGAAACAAATAACTACTGTCTACTTTTCGAAGCATCCTTTCTTCTCTATGAAACTACAAATACGAAATAGTTAAAACCTTTCTGTGTTCAATGCTAACTCTAATTCTGCTAGTATTAATTCTCCCTGTTTCTTCCTTTTGATTTCTCCCTTTATGGTGTTAAGATTTTAATCTTTTCTTTCTCCCAATGTCTAATGATTTTTTTTTTTTTGCTTGCTCATTTCCATGTATTAATGAGCTTATAGATTCAGCTGTGATTGTTCTTGGGACTCTCCTTGGTACACATGATGGTTATTATTGGCACAGCAATGAGTGCTGAGGCCAAGCGTGTCCACTGGAGAGGAAGGGAAAACCGGGCTGGCATTGCCTTGCAGGTATAGAAGGAGCCTATCTGGACAATGTAAGTGGCTTTGACCCCCACAGCTAGAGCCCAAAGTCACCCCATTGTAGTCCTCTTGGCAGAATTCCCACGGTCTGTGAAAAGTGGTCCTGCAGCTTTATCCAGTTGGAAATGTAACAGACAGCAGGCCTGAAATCAGGGCCTTGCAGCAACTGTTTTTTAAATCTTTAATTAATTACACAGTAAAAAAAATCTGCACTCTGTTGTAGCTCCTGTTCTTTCTCTCTATGATCTTGTTTGTGAGGGAATCTTTGGGAAAACTCAATTTTTCAGAGGTTCCCTCTTGTGTCTTTATAGATTTCAAGGTTCCTCAGCCATATTAGGTTTGGGGATCAGTATTGTTCCATTAGCTTAATATCTTCCATAAATACTCTATATTTCTTAGCTTTTAAAGACACCATTCTCAATATTTTAGCATTTCTATTTGTGTTTTTTTTCTGAATCAGAGTAATTTTGTGACTTTCGTGAGACTTTTGAGAGAAAGAAGAGGAAAATATTTACACTCAGTGAGTCATTTTAAATGAGAATTCAGATTCTAGTTTTTCCTTTCATTTTTTAAATTCAGAAAGTTCACCCTCACCACTTTGGGTAGACCTCTTAATAAAGATTTCCAGTGTGAAGCCTCAAATCTCAACTCATTGGACTTTCTTTTTGTCTGTAATTATTGCTTATTCATCCATTCTATAGACCTTTCCTAGAATATGAGTGTGCCTAGTAAATACTCTGTCTTCATAGATTGTATCCTTGAACTTATATTCATATTCATCTCCTTATCCTTGTCTCCTGAGCCCTATTTGATATTTTACAAACCAGATTTCTAATCCACTATTTGTTTTGACAGTTTCTGACCTGATATTTATTACCTTCATTGACTTCACCCTTTTTGGATAATCTAATTTTTCTTCTGAAAGTGGTATTTTCTGCTTGTTCAGTTTTTCTTTTCACATATTTATTTTAAACTCAAATCTTGATAAATATATATGAAGCAAAAAATTTATTTAAGGATTTTTTTTCTTCTTAGGATAATTTGTTTTAGAAGGAAGTGCTTAACCTTGCCACTCAGTTTCTTTAAAATTGTGTTTTGTTTCATTTTCTGTTTGCTCTCATCAGTGAGGAAGCTCCATGTTCGTCTAATATTGGGAATCAAGCTGGGCATGGTTAGAGGTCATGCGGAGCGTCGTTCTGATCTCCAGGGCTGGATGAGTGCGAAGAACATGTTTAGATTTGCTGGCTTCTTTTGTGTGTGGATGTATAGTGGCCCGAGAACACAAGAGAGTGACAAACAGGTAAACGTAACTGCATGCTCTGCTGAAGGCCGCCTCTGGCTTTCTCTCTCTCTCTTTTTAAAACTAATAGCTTAAAGATACCTGATTAATATAACTGCTTTGTAAAGAGGCTGGTCCTCCCTCATTAGGAGCCAGTTCGAGCAGGACCTCCTTTCTTTAATGCAATGTCCACAAGGACAGATCTGCTGTGCTGGTTACCCCCTACCCTGGCAAGGCTGCATTTAAACTGTGCTGAATATGCAATGGCCAAAGGTTGCCTTCAAGCCCTGCTTCTTGAAACTCCAGGAATTTGCTGGAGGCTGCCATCCACTCCCAGGCACAGGCCGCTCTGTAAGAGACTGCTGACCCTTCATTTTACCCAGAGCTTTTACGCTCTAGTTTACAGTCTTTGAATTTTTGTTTTGCCCTTGGGTGCCATGTTTCCTTAGTTTCGAGTGGTAATACATGCTTCTCCCAATTTTGTATTTCTTTATTCGTTTCAGTGGGGTTGCCAGAGGGGCAAGTTAAATGTTGGTTTTAAATTGCTATTTGATCTGAAAGCCCTACTCATTTACTTCCAGCTGTTTCAGTTCTGATCATTTTTATTCTCTAACACGGATTTTGATTCTGCTTTTTCTTGTTTAGATGCCTTGTAAATCCTTCTCTGATCGCCCGTCTCCCTGTGAATCTCATCCTCTTCATTCCTTATCTCATTCTGTTGAATTTCCGTCTCTGTCTTTCATTGGCTTAAGGTTTTCTACTCTTGTTTAACTGAGTGTATGTCTTCTTCTGTTTTACTGAAGATGCCAAACTGAGGTTTTATTCTTAAGCCGTTGTTGACAATTTCCTTATCAGTCTGAGATCTTTGCTACTCCTGAGTCTTTGGGCTGTGGTCTTCTTGTTTCACTCTATCGTAGTTTATGATGTGCGCCTTGTGTGTTTTTTCTCTGTTTTATTCACTGTTAAAGTCACCATATAATTTATCCTTTACAATGAGACCATTTTGAAAGAGAAAGAGATTACCTGCATGATAAAATTATATCATTTAAAAATATCTCTGGGGGCCGGCCCAGTGGCACAGCAGTTAAGTTTGCACTCTCCGCTTTGGTGGCCCGGGGTTCTCTGTTTCAGATCCCAGGTGCAGACCTACCTACCACTTATCAAGTCATGCTGTGGCAGGCGTTGCAAACATAAAGTAGAGGAAGATGGGCACAGGTGTTAGCTCAGGGTCAATCATCCTCAGGAAAAAGCGGAGTATTGGTGGTGGATGTTAGCTCAAGGCTAATCTTCCTCAAAAAAAAGTCTGTATTCATAAACAAGTTGGTTTTGTAACATTCATCCCTATAAAATAATTCTAATGCAAAAATCCTAAACATAATATTAGTGAATGAAATAATTTTAATTTCATTTTCAATTCAATTTCAAATTCAATTTAAATAGATAATATGCCATGAAGTAGGACGGTTTATTTGGATCTGTAATGCTGACTTAACATTTGAAAATCAATCACTATTATTTATACATTTACATAAAGGAGAAAAATTATATGATCACTGTGACATATGTAAAAATAGCATTTGGTAAAATTGTACCCTCATTCATGTTTAAAAATAAATGGCAAACTAGGATGAGTAACTCCAAAATGTCTACTGTAAACATCATATTTATCTTTGAAATATTGAGTTTTCTACCTAAGATAAAAAAATGAGACAAAGATGCCAATATCATCATTTCTGTTCAACTCTGTACTGGAAGTCCTAGCCAACGCAATCAAGATAAAGTAGTTACATCCAAGTGGATTGTAATGCTTCTCTAGCAATTTTTGTCTTCTAGTTTTCATGTGGTGAGAAAAAGTACTATGGCCTCATAGTAGAAAGTGAATTTTGACAAAACATTGTGTAAGTTACAGGTTCATCACCAACTTTTCTAAGAGATGGAATTTCAGTCCTTTTTATTTTTGATGAAATGTGCTCTTACCTTTTTCAGTTACTACTGCCAAAGGGCTTACTGCAAAATTAAAAAAAATAGCGTTATAAACAATAAAATAAATAATTTTAGATTTACAACATATAATAAATAAAATCACCGTAGAAACAAGACTTACAATCTTCTCTTCACTCTGTGACAGGACTGCATAGCTTTTATTTAACATATGTATTTCAGTACATCTAATCTATGCTTTACCACATTCCCTTCTAACTCTTCTGACTGTCAGCCCAGCAATTTCATGCATCTGACAGATGACCGAAAGAGCCCCAGTGAACTGGTACACCAAGTAGCTGGCTGGGACAGCAGCACTGAATACCTGAGACAAGAAAGAATTAGCTGAACCTGGCCACTGGTTGCCCTGGAGATTACAATATACCAACTTAATTTTTCTAATTCTACCTAGAATTTACATATTACTACTTTATGTAAAATACAGAAGCTCTGAAGCCATGTAGGATGTTTTTTTTTTATGAAGATTATGATAGATTACAACCTTGTGAGATTTCAGTTGTACATTATCATTAGTCATGTTGTGGGTACACCACTTCACCCTTTGTGCCTTCCCCCCGCCCCCCCTTTTACCTGGTAACCACCAATCAGTTCTCTTTGTCTATATGTTAACTTCCACCTATGAGTGGAGTCATATAGATTCGTCTTTCTCTGTCTGGCTTATTTCGCTTAACATAATACCCTCAAGGTCCATCCATGTTGATGCAAATGGAACAATTTGGTCCTTTTTTATGGCTGAGTAGTATTCCATTGTGTATATATACCATGTCGTCTTTATCCAGTCATCAGTTGCTGGTTCCACGTCTTGGCTATTGTAAATAGTGCTGCAATGAACATAGGGGTGCATGGGACTCTTGGGATTGCTAATTTCAGGTTCTTCAGATAGATACCCAGTAGTAGGATGGCTGGGTCATAAGGTATTTCTATTTTTAACTTTTTGAGAAATCTCCATACTGTTTTCCACAGTGGCTGCACTAGTTTGCATTCCCACCAACAGTGTATGAGGGTTCCTTTTTCTCCACAACCTATCCAACATTTGTCACTCTTGGTTTTGGATATTTTTGCCAATCTAACGGATGTAAGGCGATATCTTAGTGTAGTTTTGATTTGCATTTCCCTGATGATTAGTGATGATGAACATCCTTTCATGTGTCTATTGGCCATCCTTATATCTTCTTTGGAGAAATGGCTGTTCATGTCCTCTGCCCATTTTTTGATCGGGTTGTTTGTTTTTTTGTTGTTAAGCTGTGTGAGTTCTTTGTATATTATGGAGATTAATCCTTTGTCGGATAAGTAGCTTGTAAATATTTTTTCCCAATTAGTGGGCTGTTTTTTTGTTTCAATCCTGTTTTCCTTGCCTTGAAGAAACTCTTCAGTCTGATGAAGTCCCATTTGTTTATTCTTTCTATTATTTCCCTCATCTGAGGAGTTACAGTGTCCGAAAAGATTCTTTTGAAACTGATGTGAAAGAGTGTACTGCCGATATTCTCTTCTAGAAGACTTATTGTTTCAGGCCTGATCTTTAGGTCTTTGATCCATTTTGAGTTTATTTTTGTGAATGGTGAAAAAGAATGGTCAATTTTCATTCTTTTACATGTGGCTGTCCAGTTTTCCCTGCACCATTTGTTGAAAAGACTTTCTTTTCTCCATTGTAGGCCCTCAGCTCCTTTGTCAAAGATTAGCTGTCCATAGATGTGTGGTTTTACCTCTGGGCTTTCAATTCTGTTCCATTGATCTGTGGACCTGTTTTTGTACCAGTACCATGCTGTTTTGATTACTGTAGCTTTGTAGTATGTTTTGAAATCGGAGATTGTGATGCCTCCGGCTTTGTTTTTCTTACTCAGGATTGCTTTAGCAATTCGTGGTCTTTTGTTGCCCCATATGAATTTTAGGATTCTTTGTTCAATTTCTGTAAAGAATGTCCTTGGGATTCTGATTGGGATAGCGTTGAACCTGTAGATTGCTTTAGGTAGCATGGACATTTTAACTATGTTTATTCTTCCAATCCATGTGCCTGGAATGTCTTTCCATCTCTTTATGTCGTCGTCAATTTCTTTCAAGAAAGTCTTGTAGTTTTCATTGTATAAATCTTTCACTTCCTTGGTTAAATTTATCCCAAGGTATTTTATTCTTTTCGTTGCGATTGTGAATGGGATTGAGTTCTTGAGTTCTTTTTCTGTTAGTTCATTGTTAGTGTATAGAAATGCTACTGATTTATGTATGTTGATTTTATACCCTGCAACTTTGCTGAAGCTGTTGATTGTTTCTAATAGTTTTCCTAAGGATTCTTTGGGGTTTTCTATATATAAGACCATGTCATATGCAAACAGCGAGAGTTTTACTTCTTCATTGCCTATTTGGATTCCTTTTATTTCTTTTTCCTGCCAAATTGCTCTGGCCAACACCAGCAGTACTATGTTGAATAGGAGTGGTGAAAGTGGGCACCTTGTCTTGTTCCTGTCCTCAGAGGGATGGCTTTCAGTTTTTGTCCATTGAGTATGATGTTGGCTGTGGGTCTGTCATATATGGCCTTTATTATGTTGAGGTACTTTCCTTCTATACCCATTTTATTGTGGGTTTTTATCATAAATGGGTGTTGGATCTTGTCGAATGCTTTCTCTGCATCTATTGAGATGATCATGTGGTTTTTGTTTTTCATTTTGTTGATGTAGTGTATCACGTTGATTGACTTGCGGATGTTGAACCATCCCTGTGTCCCTGGTATAAATCCCACTTGATCATGGTGTATAATCTTTTTGATGTATTGCTGTATTCGGTTTGCCAAAATTTTGTTGAGGATTTTTGCATCTATGTTCATCAGTGATATCGGCCTGTAGTTCTCATTCTTTGTGTTGTCTTTGTCAGGTTTGGGGATCAGAGTGATGTTCGCTTCATAGAATATGTTAGGGAGTACTCCATCTTCCTCTATTTTCTGGAATAGTTTGAGAAGGATAGGTATTAAATCTTCTTTGAGTGTTTGGTAGAATTCTCCAGAGAAGCCGTCTGATCCTGGACTCTTATGTTTGGGGAGGTTTTTGATTACTGTTTCTATTTCTTTACTTGTGATTGGCCTATTCAGATTCTCCATTTCTTCCTGGTTCAGTTTGGGGAGGTTGTAAGAGTCTAGGAATTTGTCCATTTCTTCTATGTTGTTCAATTTGTTGGAATCTAGTTTTTCATAGTATTCTCTTATGATCCCTTGTATTTCTTTGGTATCTGTTGTGATTTCTCCTCTCTCATTCCTAATTTTATTTATTTGAGATTTCTCTCTTCTTTTCTTGGTGAGTCCGGCTAAGGGTTTGTCGATTTTGTTAATTTTTTCGAAGAACCAACTCTTTGTTTCATTGATCCTTTCTACTGTCTTTTTTGTTTCAATATCATTTATTTATGCTCTTATTTTTATTATTTCCCTCCTTCTACTGACTCTGGGCTTTGTTTGTTCTTCTTTTTCTAATTCTGTTAGATGTCGTTTGAGGTTGCTTATGTGAGCTTTTTCTTGTTTAGTGAGGTGAGCCTGTATTGCAATGAATTTCCCTCTTAGGACTGCCTTTGCTGCATCCCAAATGATTTGGTATGACGTGTTCTCATTTTCATTTGTCTCCAGATAATATTTGATTTCTTCTTTAATTTCTTCAATAATCCATTGTTTGTTCAGTAGCATGTTGTTTAGTCTCCACATTTTTGCACCTTTCTCTGCTTTCTTCTTGTAGTTGATTTCTAGTTTAATAGCATTATGATCAGAAAAGATGCTTGATATTATTTCAACTCTCTTGTATTTATTGATGCTTGCTTTGTTTCCCAAAATATGATCTATCCTTGAGAATGTTCCATGCGCACTTGAGAAGAATGTGTAACCTGCTGTTTTTGGATGAAGTGTTCTATATATATCTATTAAGTCTATCTGGTCTAACTTTTCATTTAATTCTATAATTTCCTTGTTGATTTTCTGTCTGGGTGTTCTATCCATTGGTGTTAATGGGGTGTTGAGGTCCCCTACTATTGTTGTATTGTTGTTGATGTCTTCTTTTAGTTCTGTTAAGAGTTGCTTTATGAATTTTGGTGCTCCTGTGTTGGGTGCGTATATATTTATAAGTGTTATGTCTTCTTGGTGGAGAGTCCCTTTTATCATTATATACTGTCCCTCTTTGTCTTTCTTTATCTGTTTTGCTTTGAAGTCTACTTTGTCTGATATTAGTATAGCGACACCTGCTTTCTTTTGTTCATTATTAACTTGGAGTATTGTCTTCCATCCCTTCACTCTGAGTCTGTGTTTGTCTTTGGGGCTGAGGTGTGTTTCCTGGAGGCAGCATATTGTTGGGTCTTGTTCTTTGATCCATCCTGCCACTCTGTGTCTTTTGATTGGAGAGTTCAATCCATTTACATTTAGAGGGATTATTGAAATGTGGGGGCCTACCACTACCATTTTATGTCTTGTTTTCCGGTTCTCTTCAATTCCTTTTGTTTCTCTTCCCATGGTTTAGTCTGTTCTGATGGAGAGCTGCTACTCTCTGTTGTTGTCCTTCTACTTATCTCCTCTGCTCTTGGTTTTGTAGCCCCTTTCCTTTTTTGGATTTTTCAGGAAGGAGGGTTTTCCTGAGCATTTCTTGAAGAGGAGGTTTTGTGGCAATGAATTCCCTTAATTTTTGTTTATCTGGGAAAGTTTTTATTTCTCCATCATATTTGAAGAATATTTTCTCTGGGTAGAGAATTCTCAGCTGTAGGTTTTTGTCCTTCAGATTTTTGAATATATCATTCCACTCTCTTCTAGCCTGTAAAGTTTCTGCTGAGAAATCTGCTGACAGCCTGATGGGGATTCCTTTTTAGGTTAATTTCTTCTGCTTGTCTGCCCTTAGTATTCTCTCCTTGTCGTTGACTTGTGCTAGCTTCACTCCTATATGCCTTGGGGTTGGTCTTCTTGCATTGATAAAGTTTGGAGATCTATTGGCTTCTGTCACATGAAGTTCCATCTCTCTCCCCAGGTTTGGGAAGTTCTCAGCCATTATTTCTTTGAATAGGCTTTCTGCCTCCTTCTCCCTCTCTTCTCCCACTGGTATACCTATAATCCTTACGTTGCATCTCCTAATTGCGTCAGATAATTCTCGGAGAGTTTCTTCATTTCTTTTTAGTCTTAGTTCTCTCTCCTCCTCTGCCTGCAGCATTTCTATATTCCTATCTTCCAAATTGCTAATTCTTTCCTCCATATTATTGGCCCTACTGTTCAGTGCATCTAGATTCTTCTTAATTTCCTCTATTGTGTTCTTCATTTCCAGTATTTCTGTTTAGTTCTCTTTATAGTGTCGAACTCTTTTGCGACATAGCTCCTGAACTCATTGAGTTGTCTATCTGAATTCTCTTTTAACTCATTGAGTTTTTTAAAGATGGGTGTTTTGAAGTCATCATCATTTAGGTTATATATTTCATGGTCTTTGGGATTGTTTTCTGTGTATTTGTCATTTTCCTTCTGTTCTGGAGATTTAATATATTTTTTCATATTGCTTGATGGTGTAGATTTGTGCCTCCGCATAGAGAAAGAGTTTAGTTACTGCTTCCACTTGTTTCTGCTGGTGTGGTGGGGGGACAGCTGTTTATACTGCACCAACCAGGAACCCTATCAGCTGTTGCTAACTGGGCCTGGGCCCCTCCTCATAGTCACAGTGGTCCTGTGGGTTCCCTCTTCAGCTGTGGGGGCCGTCACAAGGGGGCTTCAGGCAGCTGGTGCCTTCTGTTGCAGACCACCTAGACGTGCTCCCTCCTTAGGGTCTGCAGCAGTGTTATGGGCTTTCCCAGTGGCCAGGGGCAGGATCACTTATATTAGCAGCTCTGTCACTGTTGGCACACACAAAATCTCACTTGTCCACTATGGGTCACAGCAGAGATATGGGCATCTTCTGCAGTCTGTGGTTAGCTCACCTAGCTATGCTAGTTTTGTCCCAGGGTCTTCCAGGCTTGTGGTTGCCGGGTGGGTGCTCTCTACTAGTGCTGTGCAGAGGCTATCACTGAGGCTGCTGTGAGACTGGAGAGTTTCACCCTGGGCCACGGAGCCAGGTCGCTGGAACTCCACCCAGCCACAGACCTCTCCCCTAGGATCTCGGGGAGCCCCTTACCCTGTCTGGGGGATAGCTGGAGACCTTGAGTTCAGTGGCAGCTGGCCGGCTGCTGCCCTGCCTGGGATTCTCCTCTTCGGGACCCTCCCGGTGTTGTGGATGCTGGGCGGGGCCTCTCTGCTAATGGCAGGTAGAGACTTTGCCTGCTGCTCAGATGGAACTCTGGAGTTTCCCCCCCGGGCCGTGGAGCCGGCCACTGGAGCTCCACCCAGCCCCAGTCCTCTCCAAGGAGATCTCCGGTAGCCCCAAGCCCCGCCCAGGCGAAAGCCCAGTCAGTGAGGCTGGCGGCGGCAGCTGGCGGGCCACTGCCCCATTTGGGATTCTCTCCAGGAGCCTCCCGGCGTTGTGGATGCTGGGAAGGGCCTCTCCGCTAATGGTGGGTATGGGTTTTCCCCACTGCCTCCAGTGTGTAACTCTGGAGCTTCCGTCTGGGCTTAGGTGTAATTGTGGGGGGCTTAGGTAGGGCTCTGGTCACCTGTTTCCACTGTCGCTCCTCTGGTGTGCACTCCCTCCTGCCCTTGGTGTGTGGCGATGTTCTGGGGGTGTCTGCTGGAAGAAAGCCGCTTGCAGGTACTAGGCTGTTCAGGGGTCGGGGTTGGAGAGTTTTCACCTATCTCCACCTCCTCCCGGAGGGAAGTCCATCTGCCTTCCAATGTATAGCAGCGTGGGTCTCTCAGGCGTCCTGAGATGCTATATGGATATCCTTTGTTAAGCGATGAATGTCCAATTAGTTGTAGATTCGAAGGGGGAGAGACAAAGAAGACTACTCACGCCGCCATCTTGGATCTTCCTCTCCCATGTAGGATTTTTAATTCTCTGGCCTCCTTTTAGTTCTGGTTGTCATCTGTGTTACATCTATTCACATTAACATGTAAGGCAATTTATAGTTTTTGCTTTAAATAGCATATGTACTTTTGAAGGAGCTAAAAAAAATAATAATCTTTTATATTTATCATTTCAGTGTTTTTCATTCATTTCTAAAGAGTCTAGTTTCATTCTGATATCATTTCTCTTCATGCTGAAAAATTTCCTTTGAACACTTCATGTGCTTCAAAATCTGGTGGCAATGAATTACTGTAGTTTTCCTTTATCTAAAAATGTCTTTGTTTTGCCTTCATTTATTAAAGTATCTTTACTGCTCACAGAACTCTGGGTTGACAGATAGCTTTTATGCTTAGCCTTTTAAAGCTGTGGTTCCACCATCTTTTGACCTCCATAGTTTCTAATCAGGAATCTACAGTCATCCAAATTATTATTCCCTTGTAGGTAATATGTTGATATTTACTGGTTGCTTTCAAACTTTTTATATTGTTTTAGCAATCTGATTATGATTTGCCTAGGTGTGGTTTTCCTCAAATATATCACGTTCAGTATTTACTGAGCTTCTTGAATCTGTATGTTTGCTTTTTAACAAATTTGGGAATTGTTGGACACTAACTCTTTAAATATTTTTATCCTCTTTTCTCTCTCTCTCTCGCTTTTAGACTTTTTGAAATTTTCCTCAGGACCCTCAGACTGCTTATATTTGATATTTTTCTTTCTTGTGTTTAGATTGTGTGACTTATATTGATTTATCTTTGTGTTCCCTGATTCCATCCCTTTTTTTGCTGCACTGTTCTTAAGCCCATCTGCTAAAAAATTTATTTCAAGTATCATATTTTACAGGTCTTAAATGTCCAACTCTTTATTTTTTATGTTATCTATTTCTTTGCTGACATTTACTATCTTTCCATTAATTATGTGTTATCAGTTCTTTTTTTACTTTATTTTAGTGTGCATACTTATAATAGACCCTTTAATATCCTTATCTGATACTTCTAGCATTTGCATCATCTTGAGGTTGGCATCTGTTGCATATCTTTTTCCTTGTTTTTCTTATGTCGAGTAACTTTGGATTGTATCTTGGACATTTTGAATGTTATGTTGTGAGGATTCTGTATTCTCTTATACTTTCCCAGAGATTGTTGATTTTTTTTTAAGCAGGCAATTCACTTACAGGACTCAAATCCAAGTGATCATCTCTGTGGAGCACAGTGGTCCAAGTGTCAATTTAGTTCTTTGAGGTCGAGCTCAAGTTGCTTTTGATTTTCCTTTCATATGCATGATTTAGAAGTCAGTCATCAACTTTTACAGTTTATCCACAGTACTAGGAGTTCCATAATTTTTCTTCTCTTTCGCTGTCTTATGTATAGTGTTTCTTGCTCATTCTCTGTTTGGCACTTGTAGTTCCAGGGCTTTTACTAGTGAACAACCAAACTAGTGGTTTTTCTACGAAAGTTTTAGCTATGTGGTGCAATTGTGATAACTGTGACTGTGGCTGCCCTTGAGGTAAAGCAAAAGAGAGAGAGAGAGAGAGAGAGAAAGGAGGAAGGGAGGAAGGAAGGAAGAGAGAAAGGGAAAGAAAGAAAAACAACAACAGAAAAAGAAAAGGTAGAGAGAAATTCACTGCTTGCTAGACCCTTTCTCTAAATTTTGATTTCACTCCAAATAGTGTCTTCTTTTGTTTAGTCTCCAGAGCCCTCCAAATAGGCATTTTGTCTTTTTTCCCCCATTTTGTTTTGTTTTCAAGCTAATTCAGGGCTCATAACTATTACTTTGGGGTGGATCAGTTTATTAGGAGCTCACTTCTCTGTACTGGATGCCAATCTCAGAGTTTTTAAACTGTCATAGCACAGGGGCAAAAATCTGCACAATCTTCATGCCATAAATAATTGAGTGGTATTGGATTTCTTGCTAATCCCAGGAGGTGAGGCTGATGCAGATTTAAGATTCCTAAGGAAAAGCATTTTCATCCTCCTAAGTATATTACATGCATGTGTGTGAATTTGTGCATAAAAGGATGTTAAAATTAAAATTTTAAGCAAGAAGCCAAAGTACTAAAGATGCTGCTTATAAAGTGAACTACACTAAACTAAAAGGAGGGATTTCAAAATAAGTGGTTAACGGATGTCATGAATCATGATCAGCCTTAAACAGTGACTCCTGATGCAACTCTAGGCTAGAAAAGGTTGAGAGAATGGAGATGAAAATAAGATTTCAGGATGAAATTTCCATGGTAAGAAATGATGTGGTACCTGATTTACTTGGTTCCCACCTAAAGGAGTAGATGAGTAAGGGTGCTACCTCCTTCACTTCAAGGCTAGAGACAGAGATTTCACAGGAACCTAACAGAGAACTTTACACGTGAGACTAGAAGGGGATTGAATCTGGTGAAAGGACATGGAGGGCAGGCAACATAGACTGTCAAACTGCTCTATCAGTAGTAAGGAAGGTAAGCTACTGCTACATCTGGGAAGCAAGTTAATTCCCCTCTGTTGGAGGGTCAAAGTGGAAGGAGCATTTTCTGGGAACCAGAAGTATAGTCTGCAGAAGAGGGAGCCAGCCTGGAGCTATTTTGTGGGTTTCTCAAGAGCACTATGTAAAGAGGCGGTGGAACTGCAATAATAAGAGTGAATGTAGACCTCTAAAGACAAGGGACCAGGGGAAAGTGGGTAGTTGAGTGATGTGGGAAACTACATGTGACGTGCCCTAGCAGAGGATCCTACAGATTTCTGCAAGAGTGCCAAGAGAGTCACTATCAGCATTTGCCATGGCCTGAGACCTCAGAGACATCTTGTGGAAGTGCCAGCTCTAGGAAGAGCTTCCCTGTCATTTTGTCTTTTCCTGCATCCCTGGAATGATCAATCAAAAGAGAAGAATCATGGCCTCTTCTTCCACGGCGACAAGCCAATGTTATTTTTGGAGATTATTAAAGTTTTTGGAACTTGACATTCTAATTTCTGAATTGAGGCTGTTTCCAAAGTAAAGAAATAGGAGGAATTATTATTATCCAAGAGTGAAGTAGTCAGTCATAGAGCCTAACAAATATTAAGGTACGAAAATCTAAAAAAAGACTTTTTTTTATTATATGCTACAATTTGTGCTTGTGCAATGTGCTGACATTATATACATTCATAGAAAGAAGAGGCAAGCAATTGATTTTGTTTGAGGATCCTGGGGAGCAGCAGAAAGGATGTGACATTTGAAATGGGTCTTAACAAATTTGAATAAGAAAGAAAGCAAGCAAAATGAGCAAAGACATGGAGTTTTGAAATTACACAGTGTGCTATAGGTAACAAGGAGAACTATAGTACATAAGACAGTAGGATTTGGAGGAAGAGAAAGGTGAATTTTCAAAAGTGGCCTGAAGCCAGTATATTAAAAACAGCGTGTCAGGTGGATTTATGACAAAATAATGAAGCCACCAAATGAAGCCATAGTGGGAAGGCATCAAATTCCTAGTATCAGGGAATTTCATGAAAGTATTTGTGTTTTAGAAAGGTAATCTTGTGAGTACCTTGGAGGCAATGTTAGAGGGACAAAGATTAGAGACAGGGGCGTGTTTGTCAACAGTTGAGGCAGCACGGTTTAGAGGTGATTCTCACCTGGGGTAGGGAAGAGGTGGCAGTGGTGGATATGCTAACTTTGGGGACAAACAGAAGATGGGGTTCACCGAGAAGGAGTAGGTAAGAGCAACACTCAGATTGTCTGGTTTGAAGTCTTCAGCTGGCCCACGAGATGACTTAGACAAAACTGGTTGAAGGAGGAACTTCAGGTTCGAGGGGGCGGAAAATGAAGCTGACTTTGAAGATGTTATTGTCAGTCAACTCCCCTATAATATACCCAAATGCAGCCATTCAATAGGCAATTAGAAAGAGATTTCATTGACTCAGGGGCTCTAAGAGTTGGGAAAAGATGGGTATTTATAAGTTTAGGTTTAGGTATGGACTAGAGAGACTTTGCAAATCATCTTAGTGAAAGTGAGAGGAAGAAGACTTGGTAAACAGAGAAAAGGGCTGTCAGAGGCGTGAGAAGCAGGAGATGACATCACAGGAATCAAGGAAGGAAAGAGAAGTGTTAAAAACGATGGGGTGTACGCCAGCATCAACTTCTGCAGATAAACCAAATAGGATGAGAACTGAAAAGAGTCCACTCCATTTGATTATTAGTCAATCATATAGGGCTTTTGCTGAAGTGTTTAACAGGCTAGGGGTCCGGGAGTCAGGAAGCCATGGAGAGTGAATGAAAGGCAACAGATTAAAAGCAGTAAATACTGCCCTAACAGCCTAAAATATCATTGTGGAAGAGAAGGAGAGAGCTGGAGAACCAGATGGATTTATAAGTGCCAGTTTTAGAAAGGGAGATGCCAGAGATAATAGGAATATGAAGTACAAGGGCAGACAGAGTAAACATTAGCTCAATGGTGCCCTCTGTGACTTCTGCAGTGATTGAGAGTGAGAGCATCTAATATGTTCTTACAGAATACGTTTCCTTGTCTTTATTCCCTTTGGCTAACTTTAATTAACTTAGATCTAGAGATAATACTTGACAGTTGTGTAAGAAAAATTGGATAAAGCAAAATGCAAATAATCTTTCTGCAGATGATCCGGAACGAAGTGATAAGTGCTTTCTCTTAGCCCTCTGTACTACTGTATTTCTAGATTATTTTTTATATTTGTCTTAAGGAGAGACGAGGTATTGGCTGACCAATCACAGAGCAGTATGATCTGAATGTGTTTTTTTAATCATTTATGGTTATTCTATGTAGAAGTTGGTTATTTATTGATTTATATAGTGGGTTTGAGACCAAACAGATCTGAACTCAAATACCAGTTGTACTGCTTCTTAGGTGTATGGTCTTGACTAAGGAGTAACCTTTCTGAGACTCAGTTTCCTCAACTAATGTGGACATAAGGCTGCCTCCTCTTTCTGAGGATTAGAGATGACTCATGTTAGGCAACTACACAATGCCTCATGTACAGTGTTTAGTGAATGGCAGGCTCATCATTAAGCATGATCCAAATTTCCAGTGGGTGGTCCACAGCAGACTTGTCTGTAGCCATTTCCTAGAGGAACAGTGTTCTCCCCATCTTGGAAAGTCACATGAAATAAGGCAAATAAAGAGCTAAGGGAATTTAGATCTCTGCCAAATATTTCACTGTCTTGCTATATGTAACACTATGGCCTATGAGAAAATTCTGCCGCATAACAGATGTGGAGGACTGAGAGGAGAAGTGTGTCTTTGACAGTTGTTGTGAAAATAGATCAGGTTTCAAAAATATCTGATTTGTGCTCTCGGTAAGATAAAGAGGAATCATGAAACAAGAAAAATCACATATAAGGAAAGAAAGGTAAGATAAAAAGGCAAAATTCTGGGATCAAATAGCATAAGCTAAAATTTTAAAATCTGCCACAAAACCAAAAAAAAAAAAAATAGTTATAGCACGTTTAAAATCGGCATTGTGGTCAAAAAGGAACAAAATTGGTAGTGCAGAAAATTGAATTAGTGTTGAAGGAAATGTTTGAGAAATTATTCCATGTGGGGAGAAAAAGATTTATAGTGTTGAGAAGGGAGAGACAAAAGAGAGAAGAATATCAAGAGAGAGAAATAGATGGAAAGGGCAAACAATTTATAAGGGAAACCACTTATAAATTTCAGGAATTCCTGTAGAAGATCTTCTCCATCTAAAAAATGAGCCAGAATGGCTGGAGAAAAGGGTTCTAGCAGACAAGAATTTTGAGCTGAAAAACAAAAAACTACTCCAGTCTAAAAGAAGCATCATAAATCAGTAAGGACAAAGATGATTATTTAATATCTGATGCTTGAATAATTGGGAATAAATTATATCCCTACCTCATACAATACTGCAAAATAAATTTTTTGGATTTAAATATTAAAAAACACAACAAATTAGAAGTAAATATTTATTAAATTTCTGCAAGGAGGAGCATTTTCTGATCTGAGAGGCAATGAAAGAATTCTCAATAAAAAAGTGAACAGATGTGGCTAAATTGAAATGAGAGTAACGCAATTAGGATGTGTCCACATTCAAAAAGGCAAAATCAATCTGGGAATGATGTTTCAGTAAATATGACAAGCAATGAGATCTCACTGTGTTTCCCAAGTGAGTTTATTCGGCAGTGATGGATGTGAGAACTAGAGCCCAGACTCCTGACTCCCGTGTCCACCCAGAGAGATTGGACACTGTGCATCCACCATGAATGGAACTGTAATAATGAAGGACATCCTCTGTCATGGACTCAAGACAAAGTAGTGTTCTGGTTGAACAACCATATAAGGAATTGACTTATGCAGCTACTGGTGTATTTATCAGAATTACCTGAAAATTAACGTGGTTTTTGCACTGCCATTATACCTAGTTCATCGACCATTTTGGTACAGAAATTCACCAAAACTCAGATTACCTCCTGAAGGAAATGAATAATCAAATATAGAAGAGAACTAGCTTGAGGTGAGCCGGGAAGGCTCAGAAGGCCAGGAGACCTGCTTGTTGTTATTTACCCTGAGACCTCCTTCCCTTACAGACTAAGGGGAGGGGCTCAGGAGTCCAGATGCTTCTTCTGTTTCTCTCCTGGTATATGAGGCTTTTATTTTTCTTTGTATTTCCTCTTCTGTTTCTCTTCTATGTTCCTTGCTTTTTCTTCATTTCCTCTTTTCTCCTTTTCTAGTAAAATGAATGGATCAGGGGCTCTGGAATCAGTGCAGTCAGTTCAGCCACGTAATGACTTTTAAACCTGACGTAAATTGTGTAAGAGCCATAGTTTTCTGTAAAATGGAGACAAGAATACTTAGCCTCCAGGATTTTGTGGGTATTAAATGAAGGAATGCATGTGAAATGGTTGGCAATATTAGGAGCTCAGGGTCCCTTTTCCCTCATGGCTCACCTCCCTTTCAAGTTCTCTACTAGGCTGAACTTTCCTGAGGGTCTCAGGCTCGAGAATCCATAAAGCCCTACTTGCCTGAAGCCAATCTGTGAAATGTCTAGTTGCTTTTCAGCAGCAGGAATAGGCGATGAGATCAGGGTAATTTTATGTTGGTCTTCTACCCTACAAACACCACCATGCTTCCTGCATCCCCACACAACGCCCAACTTCCCACCTGCCCATATCTGGTTGACTCTGGTCTTATCGGTTTAATCTCTATATACCAGAGATGGTCAGAGTGTGAGGTTCTCCTGATTCAAGTGGATTCCAGGACACAGACTCTGTTTGAAGAGGGGTTTGCTCAACACCATTTACAAAGCTTCAATGGTTCCTGTCTTGGAATTTTGTACATGGAGGAAGCCCGGGGTTTGGGCAGAGATAACAGTCATTTCTCCCTCCATAGCTGGGCAGACCTGTGGCTCTTTCATTCCTTCTTCCCTCTAAGGTGGGCAGTGATTATCTAACTCCCTTGCAGACGACACTGGACATGGGAAACTTGCTGGATTTCTAAGTGGAATGTCCCAGCTTCCTTTCCCTGTAGCAAGCACCATAGCATCCTCATCGGTTGGAAGTATGAGTCTATGGTGCGCTCATGGGTGCAAGAGCCAGGGCACCTAATGTCACATAAAGATTGTAAGAGGTTTTCCCTCCATACTAACCTGTCTAGGAAATGAGGTGTGGGAAGGGCAACCTAAGCAAAGAACATAACAGGAGCACATTTCCATAAATCATAGAAAATATAGATGATCTTTTATTATTCAGCTTGTTTGGGCCCAGGGCAGGTTGCCTCAACTATCCCACAAGGGCATATTGAATATTTTGAATTAAAGTTACTTGAGAAGCAGCCAAGGCAAAAGGAAAAATAAAGCATTTGACTTTCCTCTCTATGTTCCCCCTGAAAGCAGGATATAAATCCCCCACGTGACAGATGCTCCCCCTGCATCCTTATCACTAGAGCTTGGGAATTCAGGACCAAGAAGCCCGTACAAACAAACCACGTGAATTTACTACCCTGAACCTAAACTCAGATTAAAGTCCTCACTAATTCCATACCTCACTAATGCGTTGTTTCTTTGTGTAAAAGATATATATATATATATATATATGTATATATATATATATATATACGTATATATATACACACACACACACGTATACACACTGCCTGCTCTGTTCACTCTCTGAGCATCATTTCTTTATGATCTCCAACATGTATGTGTTAAACTGGGTTTTTCTGCTGTTAACCTGATCGTGTGTCAGTTTTACCATGAGTCCAGCCCTAAGAACACAAGAAGGGTAGAAGGGGTAATTCACCCCTCCCTCCCCAACAAGCTCAAGTATTGACTGAGCAGCTACTAATGGCTAAGATCTGGGAAGATAAAGACGAAGGAAACACAGTTATGGTGTTGAGGAACTTTCTTTCCAGTGGGCAAGACGCTTGCATAAGTGCTTTAGTGTTCCTAGCTGTGATAAAAATCTGAGGGGCCCCATGGTAACATGCGGTGGGAGGCATCATTTGGAGCAGGGAGCCAGAGGTGGGGTGGGGGGTCGGATGATGGTGATCAAGAAATGCTTCCTGGTGACGATAACTCCTGAATTTTCCTGAGGGGCTTTGCTACACTTAATTGCACGCTGTGACAGGTGTCTCCAGGACCCCATGTTAAAACAGGGCTTTCTCGCTGCTGCTGAAACACCCACTCAGACACCATTTGGCCTTTCAGGGTCTTAATGAATTTCTCATCTAATATCTTATTCAACCAGAGATACAGACTCTAATTTCAATTACATTTTCTGAGAAAGACTTATAGGATCCAATTTAGGAGAAATGCTGAAAGTGGAATATGAATCCACAGAATCCCAAATATGTCATCCTTCTTCTAACTCCCACGCTGAGGTCCCTAGTAGAATGCCCAGTGTGGGCAGAATCTATAAATCTTTCAGCGGAAAACAGCATCAAGGCAGTTGGGAGACATCAGCATCACAAGAGCAGCTCATCTTATCACAATAGTCCATCTTGTTAAATGGCCATAAAAATATAAGGTGGAAATCAAAAAGGAATCGGAGCCAGCCCACGTGGTCTATCTGCCCTCACTTTCATGCCACTCTCCTCTGAGTTCCGTTTTTACTCTTTTCCAGGAAATTTTTCTATCTATGAATTTTCAATGAGGTGTTTGCATAAGCCCTTCCCTTGCAGCACATCTCGCCAATGGGTGAAGTGTTTCATGATTAATTCCAATAAGGCAAGAGTTTTAGTGCCTTCAGCGTTGTCATGGTCAATTACGTTTGAATTAAAACTGCGGAGTAAAATCTGCAAAGGAGCAGACCTCAGTTAATGCCCACAGTTTGGCATGTCGTGCTTCAGAACACTTGTACACAGACACACTACAGAGGGCAAAATGGTTCCCTTAGTAACTATTCGAAGACTTTGGAGCCACATTTGGATAGAGAGAAGTCACTTGATCTCCAGGATTGAATGCTAGACAACCCATCTCCATATTGCCACGGAAAATGACCCAGGCAGGAGGAACGCCCTCTCTTACATCGAAGGAGGCGGGCAGGTCTGTCCTTGCTCCTCATTTCTGGAAGCGAAATTAATGAATATGGCTTCTTGAGTTTTGAAATAGAAGTGCCTCCAATTCTAGGCTAAAAAAGCCCAACAAGTGTGATTGCTTGTCAGTGAGAGGGTAACGTAACAAAACTGAAGTTCAAGGGGGAAGAAGAGAATCGCTATTATAAAAATACAGGTAAATGTGTTAAATGTGCTTAGATGCACAAAAGGTAGTTAGCACGTCAATTGAATTCTGAAGAGGAGAACACAGATAACCAAGTCACTAAGGACCTATCTACAGTGGATTTTTGGTGCCAGAGTTTGACTTGCCACCCTTTCTAATGAGGTGATAATGAGCTGTGAAAACCCAAAGGAGATGTTGGCTAGCAATCCTTATAAGGTAAGGTAAGCCTATTCCCACATGCATGGTCAGTCCTGGAATTTAGCAATGAAGGCACTAATATCAGCTGCTGTAACTTCCCGTAGAAAGAAAACGTGGTTTTGGAAATGACACTGACTGAGGCTTCTGATTTTTGAAGTTGTCAGGAATTCCCTAAGAATGACTTAGATGTCAGGAAATGAGAATAGACTTGGCAAGATGTGAAGGCGACATCATAAAAGCAGACAACCTACATCTACTCACAGATGGAGACATCTGACTTTGGGCACCAGCCCCAGCCCCACTCCTCATTCTTAGGATTAATTCTATATTTAGGCAAAATGGAATCAGGAGTTCCTGTCCCACCCTCTGAACTCATCATTAAGACTCTGGCTCCAGGTGGTTTGGAGCTCTGGTTATTTAACTCAAGAGTTAAGTGTCTGCCTCAGTAGAGAAATAAAACTGTTTATTCTAAAGTTCATCCTCTCAAAGACTGAGACTTTGTCTTGCTTTTACTGGAGTATTTTAATTCTTCCCCTAAACCCCACAGAGAGAACTAAGGACTGGCCACTTCTTTTTAAGGTCTAGCCGAGAATGGCAGGTGGCAGCCAGACCACAGCTAGAGATACGACGAAGGTCAAAGTCCAGGAGATCTGCTCAGAGCCATCAAGGAAGGAGGCCAGGAGGAGAGGAGCTGAGCTAACTTGTAAGAGGATAGAGGTTCTCAGAGCAGAGGTAAAGAAGAAGAGTCAGGAATTTGAAATAAGTTCGTGCCAGAAAATTATCTTGAAGGCAGCAAATGTATTTTTCTTTAATCTGGCAAAACTTGGTTGAAATACGACGTTAGTGTAAAAATGGGTCAGGGACAGTGATGGAAAGCTTGGAGTTTGAGAATATTCACAGAGCAAAAAGACAGAAATAAGTTTGCTCAAAAGTCTCTCCCAGCTATCCGTAATTGGAAGTTGCCCCCGTGTGGCTTGCTTTGATCCCATGCTCTGGAGAAGGTTGAACCACTGTATGCATATTGATTAGATGCCAATTGGCTCCCTTGGCCTTGTAAGACCCCCATGTTCTGGCTCTCTGGCTCCTGCTAGCCACTCAGAATTCCTTTGTTACTCCTTGTGAGAAGTTGTAAAGAGAAATCTAGGATGCAGTGAGAACCAATCACAGGGGATACGGCCTGGTCTGTTACAGGTCAGATAAAACCTGTCTGGGGAGGCGGCATTTAACATGAGATCTGAAGGATGAGGAGTAATTTGGTCAGGAGAAGGACAATTTTCCAACCAGAAGGCATGGCCTATGCAAAGGTCCTGAGGCACAAAACTGTCAAGGCAGCTGGTTCTGTGTGTCCTGGGTCAACCTCCCTCCAATAGTTCCTGCCTAGCCACAGCCCTGCCCTGGAGATAGCTGCTAGAGGAAAGAAAGGAACGGAATGAAAGTATTTTTGTAGAGATGCCCAACTTGCTTGGTGCAGAATGGGCTGGGAAATGGGAAAAATAAAGTAGTGCTCAGAGAAATATAGTTTCCTACTTCCCATCACTTTGGCCAACATTTCTGAATTGGAAATTAAAGAGAGTATTTGGCAGGCCTGACATTTCACCACATTCTAGCTGACCTCCAGTCACAGAAAAACTGGCCAACTTCAGTGTCAAAGGAAGTTGTTCTTATAAAAAGTTTTATACACACACACACGTATAGTTCCATTTTCTCAATGTTGAATGATTTGGAACTCACTCTATATTTACTCAGCTGTGCGTAGCAATTACCAAACAGCTAAATGGTCAAGAATTTCCATAAAGTAAAACACAAATACCTGATATTTATGTTTTAAAGTCTCCCCTTTCAAACCATCATATTTAACCCTGAGCAAAGGGATTCCCTGCTGACACTGGGATTTGAATGACAGAAAGGATCAGCCACTATATTTTGTTTCCATTGGGATCACATTATCAACCTGTAATTTCTCCATATTGGAAAATAGTGCTTGATTTCCAAATAATGAGCAGTTGCACGATGGCTTTGCCCCCGTGCCACCAAACATTAGTGCCATTTGCATCTCCCCATGCGGAGGCAGAGATGGAGACATGCTACTTTTTGTCACTTTTAGAGAAGACCCTGGGGCCCCCAAGACACAGAGCCACACTATCCTTTGAGAACAATACACCTAGCAACCCTGCTTCCTTCCCGCCCTCAACCCTAAGCGTCCCAGGCCAGGGAGCCTCTGACCTCTCTCACATGAGGAGCATCTCCAAGCATCCTCCACACAACTGGTACCTTCCCTAAGTGACAGGGGTACCGTCCTCTGGAGGCTTCAGGACACTATGGGTTGCTCACAGAAATATATTTACAAGAACATGGCTCAAAAAAACTTTTTTCAGCAAAGTCTTGTCTATATATTACAGTTTCTTTCTAGAGCCTTCAACCGTTGAAGCTCTGAGGTTCCATGTCCAGGGGAAGGCACTGACAGTTTGTGGTCCCAGAATCCCCAGAAGCATCTGAATCAGAGAGGGTTGCACCATCTGCACAATGCATTGGACAGGAGGGGCACAGACTAAGAAGGAGGGATGAGATCTTGCAGCCCTTTGGGTCTAGGGAGACCAAAATCACAACAAAAGAAGACTAGTTGTTGTGAAAAAGCTTGAGTCCATTAATTGGCACACACCATTTTCTGTGGGGGTGGTGTGAGAGGTGAAATTCTAAGGGAGGCGGGTGGGAGCTTAACACTCAGCGTCCAGACATGCAGAAGTAAAGTGTGCCCGGGAGTGCCCATTGGAGATACAGCGTGGATGATGAAAACCAGGAGCTGGGCTCGAAAGGTGGGCAGGTTTCCCGGGAAAGGAGAATGACGTGACACAACATTCCCCAGATTTCAAAGAACCAGAGGGACGGAGAAGCCTGGGCTGCCCCTCCAAATGTGGGGGGCTCTGCATCCTTTAGATGCAGCCCCTGAGGGCTGATGTGCTTATTTGCTCTGGCTCTGGAAAAGAGTCATCCTGGCAGTGGACACCTGACTAATCGTGGTGCCCAGCTAGAAAAGAGCTTGCACTGAGATTGGCCATAAGGCAGGGCAAAGAATCTCCAGTGACAGGTTTTCGTTGGATGAGGCCTCGTTGCTAAACACATAGCGTTTGTATCATTTGCTCTGGCTCTGTCCTAGGCAGAAACAGAGAATATAGCTTATGCCAGTCCCCTGGGGTATTAATTTTGCCCAGGCTTAAAGGTACGGGAGCACCATCTAATACACACTGCCCACACACATGCAGGCATTATTTTGGTTTCCATGGCCTTTATTGGCAAGTTTTATTTTTACTTCTTGAAGTACCCCTCAAAAGGCTCCCTGCTCCTTTCCTCTGTAAGGAATGGACTCTTATAGAAAACTACCAGCATGGGAGTGAGGCAGACTTGAGATAAAATCCATGTTCTAACATAACTAACTGTTTGACCTTGCAAAAGTCATGCCTCTCCCAATGTAGAGAAAGATAGATGATATTGACTTGAAATTTAAAATACTGGGATGAGGAATAAATGACATATTACATACCAAAAGTCTCGCACTTCCCTTAATTCAGCATGTCCCAAACTTCTGTTTGACTGTTGATCTCTCTTTCTCTTTCTCTCTCTCTGTCGTCGAACTCCTATTAACATCCTCAGAAATACTTATGAAAATTCCAGCAGCCCCTATCTACTGATCCTCTTTCCTGTATGGATGAGATGCACACCCTTAGGCTGGGACGTTACAATTTCTTTGCCTCAAGCTAGCCAACCTCTGTTGGATGTCAAGATATTGTGAACTCTCATTAAGGATCCCCTAGAGGCTCTTTTCCAGGGTGGCTTGACAGGGTTATAATATGAGAATCTTTGTCAAAGTCACTGTGCTCCACTGTGACCTTCCTGAATTTCTCATTTAATAGGGCACATGTTTGTTTTTTGGCAATGGATGCTTTTCTTCCCAGAGCAATGATGGGTTGAGGTTGTTATTCAAGGACCCTCCTCTATGTCTTATTGATCTTCCATCAAATTCCATTATGGTCACATAAAGATTTGATGTGCCCTTTGTCTGTGTTGCTGGGTAATTGGGGAGGTGGGGAGAAGGGAACTACCAATGACTGAGCCTCTCTGAGTGCCTCAAGAGGAGGATGCAGTGGGGCCGCAAGACACTGAGCTAGAGCTCTAACAGAGGCAGCTTACCCACTGCAGGGTGGGGCAACCACCCCATTTACAGATGAGCAGCCAGAGGCCCAAAGAGCTTATTCAGCTGGTCCACGTTCACACAGTTATTAAATGGTGCTGGGCGTATATAGTTTGTTTTTCCTGGTGCAGAATGCTGTCCCGTCACTCTTCCTCTTTAGAAGGCCTGAAGATTTAGTGTTGGCTTCTCCTGATTTGCTCTGCCTTAGGCTGTCGGTGGATCACACACAAAAACTCAGCTGGCTTTGTCAAGTTGACAATCGATGCTACAAAGGTCCTGAGGACCAGGAATTTTGGAGGATGAACTTTTGCCACTTGACCTGGTGTCCCTGGAGATGCCCGAGTGATTGATCTCCCCACTGGGCCCTGGCAGGGCCTGGTTCAGAGATCAAAGCAAGAGGTCCCTACAGAGGCACTGGGCCAAGAGTATGCCCTTCACAGAAGACATGAAGACAATACCCCTGCATAAAAGGAGCAGGATAATGAAATATAACAGGAAGATTAAATTAAAATTTTATGTTAAGATTTTATTCTAATCTCCCACAGGGCTTTAAGATTTCCTTGGTTCATAATATTCACCAGGAAAAATGGGGCTATGGTGTATTCTCATTCTGTAGCTTATAGTCTTTTTTTAATTCTCACACTAGATACAATATTAGGTTATTTTAATTAGTTTTTCTATAAAAGCACATTTGCAAGTATCGTCTGGTTTAAAATCTAATGGAATCATAGTTTGTAAATGCTCAGTTAAAGATTTAGTCAAACATGATTGTCCCATCAGTGAGTGCTCTGAAAATTTGTCCGTACAAATTAGATTTTTGACGCTGCTTCATTTCCCACGTGGCATGTCATCATCTCTTTACTGCACTTTGCATTGGGTTATTGCTGCAGACCCAGCCTCAATGTCAAAACAATTGGGAAAAACATTATTGTATTGTGAACAGACTTGGTGATATCTTGCTGCCATTTGGGGAAGGAGACAGGATACTCAAGGTGCAACCCCATCATACCCATAATGACCTTACAGAAGCACAAGTCACACCTCTGTGGGCTGGCTGTCCCCTGTCTAGGTCATGAATAATTTAGAAACCACAGAGGACTGAGACTTGAAAGCTGTGAGTTGCTGGGGTGGATGAGGCTGGCAGAGGCAGGCCTGAAATTGTCAATGCGCAATTGCGTCTGTGCCAGGTTATCATTATTCACTCGGGGCTGCACAGGGATCACATTAATACACCGCCAGCTGACTCTATAGGAGAACGACTGGGTAGAAAGTCATCTTTGCCTGGAAACAATTCAATACCCAATTGGAGTGAGGGACAGAAGCCAATCTCCTCCAAGTCCCTTTCCGTCTCTCTTTCTCCTACATCCCCTGGGTCAGCTCATTGATAATGTAAAAGGGTTGCAGGGCTATTTCTCCTCTGTAAATTCATCTGAGAAGGGACGCTGACATGATACACTACATCAGTCCTGGCCACTGAGGGTTCTACTTGTAGAAGGGGTCTCTAGGCATTAACTGGGCACCTCGGAGTTAAACGCATTATCAGTAAGACTGATGTGAATGCCCCACCTCATCAGGAGAGGGGAGATGCTAGGACTCAGAGCAGCCAGAAAGGTTGACTTTGGATGTGGTGCTGTAGGCAGAGCTGTTTTCCTCAGACCAATCCTACAGAGAATATGCCTTGAGTTTTTTGAGAGAGGAGGGAAGATGAAAATTGGACCAGCAACACCAATAGAATTGCTGTTGTAATAGAGCAAAAATGAAGAGAGAGAGAGGGGCCGTGGGTTGAAATGTCAACAAAAATGAGGACAAAGCTTATTTTTCTCTTCCCTGGGGCAATCTAGGCTGAAAAGTGGAGTGATGACGACCCAGAAGGGAAGGAAGGAGAGCTGCCGACAAAGCAGGCAACCTTCGGGGAGAGACCGGGGCCCATCTCATGTGCGACAAAGGTAAGCGGTAAGAAAGCCAGAGCAGGGCTTTACACTGGCGGCCACCAGAAGAGCTGTCCTGGCCATCAGAGAGATTCATCAGTCCTTTCCAGGGGTTGAGGGGGTTGAGGGGAGCTTGGTGGCAAAGTGGGGTGTAAGTACTTTCAGTTTCTTTACAATAGAGACAACTACAGTCATGTGCTGCATGATGATGCTTCAGTCAACAACAGACCGTAGGTATGATGGTGGTCCCACAAGATTAGTACCATATAGCCTAGGTGTGTAACAGGCTATACCATCCAGGTTTGTGTAAGGACACTCTACGATGTTCGCACAATGATGAAATCACCTAACGATGCATTTTTCAGAGTGTATCCCCGGTGTTAAGTGCCACGTGACTGTATAGCAAGACCGTGGGTAAGAGTGCTGGGGCTGGAGTCATACCACCTGGGTTCAAATGCTGGCCCTGCACTTGCTACCATTTATTAGTCTGGAAAACTTCACTGCCTGTGGAAGACATGGAGATACGCTGCTCGTCTTCCCCTTCGAGAATGGACTTGCTGCTCAGGTAGAGGAGTGTGGATAGCAGACAGCCTCCAGCTATTAGCAGGGTCCACCCTGGCTTTCAAGCTGAGGTCATGCCACTATTGAGGCAGCCCCTGCCAGTGACTAAGCATGAGATGGTGCGAACACCTAGGCCTTTCATTCAAAAGGAGGCCTCCTCGAATGGGTGGTCTTTGCTCTGCTCCCCGTTGGACTTGGCAGAATCTTTGTCAAGTCCAGATGTTGGCTCCCCTTGACCAGTCCTGCTTCCTCCCCAGTTCTGTCACAGGTGTTACTCCACCGTAAACTTGTTCTACTCTTACTTCCATCTCAGCATCTGCTTCCCAGAGAACCGAACCAGTGCCACGGCCCTATGCCTCAGTTTCCTCTTCTGTAAATTGGGCATAATAAATTTGAAAGCTAATTTATTGCTGTTATGAGGATGAACAAGATTATCATGTAAAATGCTCAGCACAGCACATGTCACAACACTGTCACGTCCTCCGTGGAGTGAAGACTGGAAAGGTCAAGATTGTGTTATTTTCTCTAAATAATGAGCTTCATTCTCCCTCGCTCTAATTCCTTTCAGCATTCAGCTGCTTAAGCATATTGTGGTATCTAAACCCTTGGCCCCAGGAACTGAGCCTGGTCTTATGACTGGAAGATTTCTCCTTTTTGAAATTTCCCTCGCAGAGACTTCGGTCTGACCATCACTTATTTACGGTTTAACCACATGAACCAGCTAGAGGAGGTGTCAGTTGTCTTGACAGAGGGAACCCAGGATTCTGGAATGAAGATTTGGGTGTTCTGGAGAGGTTTACACCCTTGGCTTCTAAAGCGCAAGCCAGAGGCTCCAGAGCAGTCTGAGGAGCACCATGAGGTATTCCTTATACTGTGCAACAGGGGATTGCCAGCAGTTTTAGCGCAAACAGATCTCAAAGGCTGCAGGATGCTCTGATTAGAAAGGGTTGGAGTTTCATGACTACGCTGAATTCTTGATGTAGAAAATGACTGCCATGAGTCATTCTTTCTGTCAACAAGAACCCCAGACACTGCAACAATTTTTATCTGAGAGATCCCGGGCAAAATCTCTTTTCCCCAGATACTGCCAGGCCCAGGGCAGTAGTCATAGTGATGGTCGTAGAGAAAGTAGCTCGAGGCCCCAGCTCCACATCCCTGTCTATATGACAAAGTGGTTATGGCTGGAACTTAAGCTTTCATTTCTTTTCCTTCTTTTTGCTCTCTTTTTCTCCTTCCTCCCTCTCTCCTTTACTTTCCTTTTTCTTCACCAACTGCCCTTCAAATATGCATTCAAGAAATTTTACTGATCTCTTTCTAGGTCCCAGGGTGACATAGAGAAGTAAGATATAGTAGTTACTGTCAGCAAGTTCATTGTCTGATAATTATTAGAACAAAAAATAAAGTATCACGATTTGGGGCAGTTAGGAAAGACTTCACAGAATACACAATTTATGGACTTGGTCTTGAAGAGTGATAAGGAGCCTTCCAGGCAGAGTGGAATGGGGGTGATGGCAGTGGCAGGGGTGTGGAGATGACGTCACTGCAAAGCAAAGTGAAGAGCACATACAGAATCAGAGAGTTGTCAGACATTGTGGACTTAAAATACTCTCTCCCAGGGCAGGACTGTACTCAGTGACCCAGCAGCCCTGGGAAGTGATCTTTCAGTGGCATGGAATCCATATTATGCCAGGAAGTTTGTGAAGAACACGGAACTATTTTTAACAGGGCAGGATTAGAGTTAAAGCCTGCTAAGGTCTTTCCTGGCCGCCTAAAGCTTGGATTGGCGAGTCTTGGTTTACATTGGACTTATGAGTATAATCTCTCCAGAGAGAATGAGGTCCTCCAACTTAAGTGGCTTCCCCAACCTTGTTTTTTTCTGTAAGCAAATATATGCATTTGAACCCATGAACTGCCACTGATTTATGTGTAACTGAAGAAAACAATGGAAATATGGCCACGTGGGCCAAAAATTAGGGAAAGCTGAAAAACCAGGAAACATGAAGGACTCAAAATTAAGATAGGCTATTTCCTTTAAAAATATACATTTAGTGTCATCGGTGACATTCCAGGGAACTTGTGATCTGAACCATGTCTTTGGCAGTGGCTTGGGCTGCTCATGGCCAAATCATTCTCTCACCTCATTGCCCTGTACATAGACCCTAATAAATCACATCCTACTTTATCGCTGTGCTCTGGCTTTATGTTTCCTCACTCACTATCTAAGTTTTTCAGCTTTCTCAGATTTAACAAAGTCATAAATTGGTAGACGATTTTGACTGAGCATATTTAGTGGACTGACGTTTATAGTTAAATGTTATGTTAATTCATGGTTAACTCAAGTCCATCACCACACACACACACAACCTTTTCCTCTCACGTTGGCATCACTGCGTATCTACTCTCTGGTAGAGCTCTTGTCACTATGCACACTGCACTATCTGTCTCCAACTCCTCAAGATTACCATGACTCTGGGTCTTTCTTGCAGTGTGTAGAGGTTTCCCAGACTCTTTTGGAAGCTGTCCTTTGAGATTATAGTCTCTACTCTGTTCCTGCTTCTGGATTATTGGAGAAGGTTCAAAGTTTCTGCCTGATCTACAATTAGATAGGTCCATTGATAACCACTCAATGAGGACATCTTTTCAGGGAGTCAAATATTTGTTTGAATGTTGCTGCTTTAATTCTCAACATTTGTTGCATTGAGCTCTGCCTGGACTCTTCCCCAAAACCCACTGAGGAAGAAGGAAAGCATCCCGCATCCATATCCACTCGGACATCGGTACAACTCTCTTCTCATGCCCTCTATGCCTTGCTCTCTCTCTCCCTCTCCATGATACACAGATACACTCAATCTTCCCCCTTCCTCTATGTTCACCATAAGACTTCCCTGATTCTAGAGGAAAAAATAAAAAGCATTGCCATCCAGAAAACCTGTCTCTTGAACAGACTAATATATCTGTCCCAACACATTCAATGGGAAGCAGGTTCATAGAAATTTTCTAGGTTTTCTAAGGAGTAAGTATGGTAACTCCTATTAGATGCTGAGCTTAAATGCTCAGCAAGCAGAAGAGGTGAGATCGTTGGGATTTTTAAAGAATGTCCACCAAAGGAGCCTGCTGGGCAATCCCACATAGAAGAAAGAAAACAGGAAATATTAGACAAGGATCCCAAAAGGCCACCACACTATATGTGACCTTGGGCAAGTTACTTAGCTTTTCCCTGCCAGGCTTTGTAAAGTGGGATGATAGTCACATTATCTTCATCATAGGACTATGATGAGAATGAAATGGAAAAATGAAAATGCACCAAGTCCTTGCACCATGCCTGGAATATAGACAGTGCTCCCTAAATGTTAGACATGTTTATTTTTGTTTCTTAGTGTGACAAAAAATTGCAAAGTTTACAGTAGCAAAAAAATAGAATTCTGACATATGTTTCACAATTTATACTGCAGATTTACTGTTCTTTTGACAATTCTGTAATATTTCCAAGAGTAGCTATGTTGCCCCACAGGACCACTAGGGGATTAGGTTGGGATGGTAAGAGGAAATCATTCGGTTTCACATTTTCCTAATACAACACAAATGGCCCAAAGATCATGTTCGGTCTAATGTATCACACAATCTGTTCAGTGTTTTACTTTTTCACAAAATGAAATGTTAATGCCTGAAAGATCATTTACATATGGCCTACTAGTTATTTAAGAAAACAGCAATTAAACATGTTGAGATAATTAACAGTGTGCACACGAATAACAATGCTTTTTAGATGCTAGACATTAATGGAGTAGATGCCACATAAATGTAATCCCACACTTCAGTTAGGATTTCTTCGTTAATTACATTAATTTACAAATTTAAAACAACAATCACATTCATTCAAATAAAATGAGTATTTTAAAAGTTGAAACAATCAAAGCGAGTCTCCGCTCTGAGGACAGAATGTATCAGATTAACTTTATTTTCTGTCCCCACCAGAGGACAGTGTAATTAAGGACAAGAAATCACCTGCTACACTGCAGGCTTGTCCACAGTGGACTCACCCATCCCTTTCGTGCACATAATTTGTTTTCAAGCTGACTCGCCTGCTGGTATCCAAAAGAATGGAATTGTTCTGCAGCTGTGATTCATGTGCTCTTCCCTGGGTCTGAGTCCTGCATTGACCCCACCATACGGATTCTAAATGGAACACGTGGAAACGTCAGGTGAACAGAGTCTCGGGTCAGCCCCTGGCTGCCTGGCCTGGGGTCACAGACCTAGCAGATCCAGGAGACTCTCAGATCCATTCATATTCATGGCAACATTTCACAAGCCCAGGACTGCTCCCAAGATCATCATAGTCTATTTCTGAAGGTAGTGACCCAACCACCACTGTACCTGGGGCAGCCGAGAATACATATCCCTCTAGCGTCTGCTGAGCCACTGGCACATGAAACAGCCCCATCGAGGGGCAGCCTGATCCAGGGAAAGCCTTGGAATGGCCATGTCTACCACTTGCTAGCTAGGAGGTCTTGGACAAAATTATACGCCTCTATGTTTCTAAATTTGTAAAATGGGGATAATATCTCCTTCATGGAGCTATTTTGAGGATTGAAATGAGATAATCCCTTGAATGTTAATTCCCTTCCACTGTTTTGAATGTTTTTAAGCCCTCAGGATTCAGGCAGCTGCAGCAGGAAAATTTAACTTGAAAGAGAGGAAGGGAAGGAGGGAGGGGGGAAGGGAGGGATAGGAAACTTAAACTCTACATTCATTAGATGACCACTTCGTGGATCCACGGTCATCACCGTAAGAGGTTCTAGCTGTATGGCTAAAGGTCAGGCCAAAAATAGGGCAATATAAGGGCGAATAGGGCAAGTGACAGTTGGAATCTGGATTTGATTCCCAGGGTATTCTTATGGAAAGGGGCTTATGGCAAGGATGGAAATTGGCATCAATTGATCATCTATATCAAATTTGACCCTATGTCTAATGTTTTGTTTACACCCTTTTTACATAGTTGGTGAGTTTCAAGGCTCTAATTTGAACCCATGACTCGGTCTCTGATTTCAGAATCCTGGTCATCAAGACCTATAGCTTCCTACCTAGTCTCCTTGCTCCTGTTGCTACTATTCATGTCACAACATGTCACTGAGGGACAGACTCTCCATTTCACTGGTTCTCAGCTCCCTTGGCCCACAACATGTCTTGGGTGCTACCAAGTCAGGAGGCTCCATAGAGGAGAGGTCAGATGGCCCACTCTGGGTGAGATAAGTGACCCTGTGTAGACCCCACGTGCTAGAGCCCCACACCCAAAGGACTGCAGTCACATCCTTTTTATAGCACACTTCCTTGTTAGAACTATACTTGGGTTTGGGGTTTCTGTCTCTATATTAAAAGCACTTCTGGCTTCAAGCTTAAAACTTATCATAGCTTCCTCTCCTGACCCTTCACAAAAAATACTAATTTGAGATTCTGTGTCTAAAAAGATGCTATTTTAAAAACTCTGAGTCCTCAGAATGCAGCAAGAATTCAGGTAGGTTCACGTTCCCAGGCCTTTGCCTTATTTCATCCTTGTACCTCGTTAGCATCCGTTGTGCCTTCTCATCATGCCAACCTGGTTAATTGCTATTAATTATTCAACATTATCCCAATAATTATCTCCTCCAGGAAGCCTTCCATGACTATGCCTCCACCTCAATGTATGGTTATGGGTCTTCCTTTCTGGAGCTTCCATGATCATCATAACTCTGAGCATTACATGTCCCATTGAGCCTCTGAACCCCTTACTATACCATGTACCTCCAGGCAGACACTGTGTCTTGATCTTTGTGCCCTAATACCTACCTATCCATGCCCCGAACTAAAGAGGTTCACCAAAAAAATGTCACACTCCATCTGGTCAAGATATTGAGGTCCCATGGAATCTGAACATGAGTTCAGCAGTCCAGACAAGAAATTGATGCAGGAATCCCGGCCCAGCGTATTAGGATGGACACAGATGAAACTCATTAACATGTGCCAGCCACACTCTCTGGAAAGAAAATGAGATCTATTTAAAGCAGGCAGTTTAATTGAGCTCCCTTCACCAAGTTCATCTGGAGCCACAGGGACTGGAGAGGAAGGTCAGCAATTGTCCCATAATTTAATCAATGCAAGAGCTGATCTTGGCAACTCATACTAAAGGAACCACCTGTTCATCAATGGCCTTTTGTTCGGACCTCATTACAGTTCAATCTGAAAGTGAAATTTTCCTTTCCTTGCTGTCTTCTGCTCCTTGGCCTCTTGCCCTGCTGTGGAGCAGCATTTCTCAAACTCCTATGTGTCTAACAATCACCTGGAAATGGTGTTAAAATGCTGATTCTGATTCAGAGTTCTAGGATGGGACCTGAGATTCAAAGATTCCCACAGGCTCCCAGGTTAAGCTCTGCAGCCACTGGTCCATGGAACACACTTTGAGTAGCAAGGTTTAGAGATGTAATTTTCAGTTTCTGCTGTGCATTCAAATCACCTAAGAAGTTCTATAAAAGCACCAGTTCCCGAGTCCCCCTTCAGATCATTTAAATCAGAATGTGGATGAAGTCCGGGAATGGTATTGGGTCAAATGTCCCCCGGAGATTCCAATGGGCAACCAAGGTTGAGAACCGTTGGCCTAAATTAGTGGTTCTCAAAGTGTAGTCACTAGAACAACAACATCGGCATCCCCTGGGAACTTGTTAGAAATGCAAATTCTCTGTGAGTAGACAAACAAATTTTGGTAAATCCAATGAAGAGAATATTATTCAGCAATAAAAAAAAAGAATGAAGTACTGATACATGTTACAACATGGATGGATCTCAAAATTATCACACTAAGTGAGAAAAGGTAAATGCAAAAGATCAAGTATTGTATGATTCCAGAAGAGGCAAATTATAGAGGGAGAAAATGGATTAGTGGTTGCCACGGACTCAGAGTGGGAACTGGGAGTGACAAGAAATAGGCACAAAGGATCTTCCTGGAGTGATGGAAACATTCTAAAACTAGATCATGGTGATGGTTGTAAAAGTAGGTCAAGTAATTAAAAATTGTGGAATTGTACACTGAAAATGGTTGAATTTTATGGTATGTAAAGTATATCTCAATGAAGCTGTTAAAAAGCTAAAAAAGGAAATGCAAATTCTCTGGCCACACCCTAGATCTACTAAATTGAAGACTCTGGAATCAGGCTGAGCAATGTGTGTTTAACAAACTCTCCTGGTAACTGAAGTGCTCTCACATTTGAGAACCCCTGGCCTAGGGTGGCGGGGTTTTGAGAGCTGCCTACTGCTGGGATGGGATCCTGGGAGGGGTTTTGGGGTAGAAAACCCAGGAAACTGCTCTGGGGGGTTGCAAAATGGAAGCAAAACAGTATTCCAGAAACCGTGGAGTACGAAACTCTTGGTAATTGAAGGAAAAAGCCTGTGTTCCATATCTGAATCTGCATCTTTGATGGCTGCTTGAATCTGGGAAAATTATTAGCCTTTTCTCACCCTTGGTAACCTAATCTGTAAATGGGAATAAAAACATATACCTGTCAGTGTTGCTGTGCAGATAAAATTAGAGGACAGACATGAAAGCTCTTCACAGTAATAGACCAATATGAGGCCCTGGTATAACATAAATTGAGGAGAATAACAGACGACGGTCCATTTTTCCTTCATATAAACTGCTATAATCCAGCCTCTTATGAGAAACTCATCTTGGAATTTTCTGTTGCTTTGGAGAAGCTTTGTGCTGCTATATTTAGAAGGTTATTATTCCAGCAAATGCATATTCTCCTGGATTCTTTCTTGCCTCTGGGGTCTCACTTATTTAAGGCTGCTTATTTTCAAAGTCACATATATCTGCTACTTGGAAAAAGCTTCTGGACAATGCCCTGCATTCAGTTTCATCCTCTTTGTTATTACAAGAACAGAAGCAGTGTTTTTACTGGGGAAACTGCCACCCCTGGAAGAGACCCCATCCTTATCTTGGAACCAAGGATTTCTCTTTGCACTCCCTGACCTAGTAAGAGGACTAAACGTTACAAGAGAAGAATATACGCTTGTTCCCCAAAGTCACCAATTAGATGTGCTAAGAGAATTTCAGTTTAACATCAATGAGACAAGAAGCAAACAGAATCAGGCTTCAGTGGAATATATTTTAGGGTGACATATAGCACTATAGCAATCTGAGCTCAAGTCAAGACATAATCAACTAATCATTGGCAATCATTGGTAATTCAGATGTGAATCAAGCTAATTTCCAGACAAACAGCCCTTCAGATGGTCCCATTGAGTTGCAGGCATAGGTGTTTATGTTGAGTAGCATTTGGACCCAAGGCAAAGGGAAAGTGCTGGACTGTGGGGCAGGGATATTGGGCAGCAATGCTAAATCCTCAGTCGTCTGCTGGTGCCCTACCCACCTAACCAGCCCACGAACAGACAGAGCCGCGGTCTTCTTTCCTGAAGCCCTGTCATGTCCTTGAAAGGCAGTCACGTCAATTTGCTTTGTCTTCCAGTTGCTCAGTTAATGTAATGCTCAAAGTGATTCAAAAGGAGAAGCCTACATCCCAGCTAATAAAATTTGTCTGCTATCTATGTCCCATTATAAACTTCTTGAAGGAAGTGTCTGTGTCTTGTCCACTGATGTGTCCCACGCAGACAATGCTACACATTGCAGCAGGGCACTATGCATTCAACATCTCTTAACAGTTAGTATCCACACTGCTCCTGTGGGGACAATATTATCTGGAATTTATCAGGAAGTACAGGGTAGAATTGGGGGGTGACCATACATTTCAAACTCCAAAGCCCATGCTGTGCATTTGCTCCTTCTTTGTCTCATCCCATATTTATATCTAGAAGTAGGCAGCAAGTTTGATGCATTGGAACTTGACCCTCCAGTTCATCTCTTAGTTCTTGGGTTATCTGGGACAATGGAGGCTTATAAGCCTTACGTGTCCACGCAGTGACAAGAGAACAAGTCCACACTCCCTGCTTGCTGTTTTCTGAGGCAGCCCTGATTGAGCCAAATCCATCTCTCCCAAAACCTCTGAGTCCAGTTCTGCCCATAAGCTCTCTAAACAGCTTTCTCATCCTGTCTATAACAGTAAAAATCCCTAGTACAACAGGCAAGGAATTGCTTGAAATTCCAATTAAGCTAAGTCTTACCAAAGCCTTTTCCATTATCTCGGTAAGCTGCTTTCTACATTAAAAGGCTCCCCTTAATTAATTCTTCTTGCTGGTCTGTTGACATGCAGCGCTTTATTATGACCTATGAATTCAAAAGCAAGAAAATAAAGTGTAGATAAGCAGTGCCCTGAACTTCCTTCATCAAATCAGAGCAGCATCATATCGCCCTGTAACTGGTCCTGACTGTTTCTCACTCCAAAAATGAAAGCACTTCTCAAGGGCGCGCTGGGGAAGGCTCAGGAAAGGGTTCTCTGGGGTCCTGGGTATGAACAATGGCATCTTCTGGGGGGCTGCTTGGATAGCAGTGTGATGTGTCATGTCCTCTTCTAGATGGGAAGCTGAAACAGGAGAGGGATGACATTGTCCCACACTTCCAGCCCAGCAGTGAATGCACATGAGGGGTTTGTTGCATGAATAAATGCATGGTGGTGACAATTTTTGCATGCTGGATTCTGACATCTTATCTTCATATGCCCACCTGCCAGGGGTTCTGTCATGTAGAGCCCACCTTACTGAGGCAGACTTCTAGTCTTGTGTCTACTCTTCTCTGCCAGCCTTCCAGCTATCCAAAGACCTAGTTTCAGAGGCCTGGTCACCTTCCAATGAAATCCACAATGGAGATATTGACCTTCTGTGTGGACCTTCTGCCCGGCTTAACCCCATCTTGTCCAATGCCATGTTAGCGTCTCAGAAAGTAATTACCTCTACAGGGCACATAGCATTTCCCTAATTCTCCGTGGATTTTGTGTCCATCTGCTCCCCTGATGTTTGTCTGTTTCTCTCTTCACTGCTGAGTTCGTCTCAACACAGGCTTATTTTTTGATGTATTGATTTTTAACCAAATTCCCCAAGATCTACTGCCAATCCCTGGGGTGAAAGAAAAATCCTTCTCAAACTTTGTAACATTTCCCCGACATGTAATTATTGGTCCAGAGCTAGACTTTCCTGGACTTTAGTCCGCTTTGTGAGAGCAAAAGTCTCTCTGACCTAGACTCCTTCTCTGGGCAGAGAAGCCAAGGCAGGCAGTCTTGGATTTAGAGTTAAACAGGATCCCTGAGGCCTGGGGACATGGCTGCTTGTGGGTGCCTGCAATGATGGTGACCCTGTAGGAAAAGAAAGAGGCATCTCCATTCAATCTGACGACAGGTTTAGGTTTCAGCCATGACAGGATAAAGCTTTACTAAAATTGACACCACATCCATAAATCTATCTGTTTCCCCCAATGTATCTATTTTTTTCCTCTGTGTCTCAGATGCTGGGCTGTGAAAGGCAAGGTCCTCACTTTTAGTGTTTTATCACTCACCAAGCAGTATGAGCCGGCAACTGACCACAGGGTTGAGTTGTTATAGTCACTTCTGTTTCTCCAGAGTATGCAGAAGGACAGCCTCAGTTTTGATGGAGAAGACATTCTGAAAGTATTTCTAATTGCTTTTATTGAAAGGGATAAAAAGAAACAACTCTAGCAGATAAAGTGGGATGGCTCCTGGGAATAATATCTGCCTCTCAAGATTATGCTTGATTTATGGTTTTGCATGACTGAATGCCAGGGTTCTACCTCCACTTCTCTGGAAAAGCCATTTCTTTCTCTCCATCCCCACTGATATATTGTTTTAGTTCAAGCATGGGTCTTTTCTCATAGGGACTATCACAGCAGCCTCCTGTTTCACCCACTCCCCTCTTAGCTCCATGAAACACTTAGAACAATCTTTTTAAAACACAAAGCTAATCATGCCAGCCTCCTGAAGGAAACCCTCCCATGGGTCTCCATCTCCCTCTTCAGGATGATCATCTGCTCGCCTCATGGAACTGCAATGGTTAATGAGATGTCACTCAGCATGAGGCGAGCATCCACTGAGTTGGCCACCGATATGTGGCTGCTCCCAGGTCCTTCTCTCCCACTTGTTTATCTCCTCTCCAAGTCTACGACTTTTTCTTAATGTGTATTGGCTTCCCCGGCATCCATGTGGTTTCTGATTCCTAAAATGTGCTTAGGAAATGTTTTGAGTGACTACCTCTATTCCACCACTACTTAAGGACAATTGCTTTAGGTCGAGTAATGTCCTTGGCACCGGAAATACAGCCATGAGCCAAAGAGAGCTCTCTGTCCCCATGGAGATCACCTAGAAAATGAGGGAGGGCAATGTCATATAAGGTGTCCAGGAAGGCCTCCCTGTTAAGCAGACACCTGAAAAAAGTGAGGACGTAGGTGTTATGGATATCTGATGAAAGAGCACAGTAGGCAGAGAAGAGCCAGCGCCTTCCTTGAGGTGGAGCCATGTTCGCAGGGTTCAGGGATCAGTGAAGGTCCAGTGTGGCTGAAGGAGAGGAGCTGTGGAGAGAGAAGCAGTACAATCAGAGAGGAGAAGAGGAGGCATGTGGACAAATGCAAGGGATTTTTTTTTTATATAGTAAACCCAGTTTATTTACAGAATGCATATTCTGCCATGCAGCTTACTGAATTGCACTCCCTGTAATAACAAAAAAGGCAAGCACTATCTTGCTATTTGAAAATGGCTTTAAATAGAAAGATCATTGTCTCTTCAATGAGTTAACTACAACCTTACAAGTCACTATAAACAATTTAAAACAGCCATAGATTTGAACTTAATCCTCAATAAGACAAAAAACCGTTGGAGGATTTTAAGCAGAGAAGTAACGTCAGCTGACTTCAGTTTTCAAAGGACTTTTTAGGCTGCTATATGGGGGTCAAGTAGACTAAATGGCAAGTGCAGGAAAGAGGAGAGCCACTGCTAGACTACGGGGCAAGAGTGGTCATCATACAGGTAGTAAGTAATGGGATTCTGGGTGCATTTTGAAGGTAAAGCTAACTGGGTTTGATTATAGATTGGATGAGTGGTATAGAGAAAGAGAAGAGTTAGGAAACAAGGAAGGAGGGCTCCAAAGTTCTTGGCCTGGATAACTGCAACAGTGGAATGGCCAGTGATAGAGATGGTGAGTATTCAGGGCTTCGTGGGGGAGAAAATCAGATATTATCTCACAATGCTGTTGAGTAGTCAAATCCCTCCTACACCTACAGGCCTTCCCCACCACTGCCACCTCTTTGAGCTGCTCTGTCTATGAGAAAGTTATTCATTGTCTACGGCTCAAATCTAGGTTCTTGACATTTCAACCCACTGATCCCATTCAAGTCCAGGCACATAAGTCTTCTCTATCACAGTGTATTTCAATGATTATGTCACTCAATTGGTTCCCCTTCAGACCAGGCCTAGTATTCTCAGTCCCATCACCCCATTTCATACCTTAGCTTGTCTCAGGTACTTCCCTCTGAAAACTTCTGGTTTGTCTATTTTCCCTTAAAACTGATATTCAAGGGGAACAAAAGCTATCAGGAGGAGGTAAATGAGAATTCTACAAAGACTCGCCTCTCATTCTAGAATCTTCACTCTTCTCTCCCTCACTCCAGAATCACATTACGTATGATTGCATCTTATTTCCATTGCTGCCTGACACTGTCCACAACGTTGGCCAATGACCTCCTCCCACTGGACCTCTATCATAGCCTCCTAGCCAACATGGCCGCTCTTGTCCCTCCACCACAGCCCTTTCTCCACACAGTCTACAGGGTGAACCAGATCCTGCATTACGCCCAAAGTAACACAGTTCCTCCCTTTCAAATTAGAGTAAAAAGTCAACTCTCCATCGTGGCATAAGTCTCCCATCACACTGGGTACTACTCAGCTTCCATTGTCTCCTTTCCCTTCTTGAAACACATCTAACCACCATGGTCTCCCCAAGGCTTGACACCTACTATTCCTTGGCCTCCACACCTTTCCCTCAATATCTTCTGTGGTTGATTTAATCTCATCATCCAGGTTTCATTTCTACTATTGCCTCCTCAGAGAAGCACACCTACCCTGACTACCTGATCTGAAGGAGCACCCAGTTACTTCCTCCATGTACCTTCATAAGCCCCTGTACATTTGTAATTCATTGTCTCACTAACTTATTAGTTTATTTGCTTACTGCCTACCTCCCCAGGGAAATGGAAACCCAGTAGGGCAAGGAGCAAGTCTGTCTTGCTAAGCGTTGCATCGTTACCTTCCATAACGCCTGGCACCTAGTAGATATGCTATGACTGGGGGGTAAAGGGAAGACTGTGGGACAGGTTAGGGTGTAATTCTAAATGCCAAAGACTTTTTTAAAAGGGGAAAATTCACCCATGTCTCCAAATTAATCACTGATATAATTTTGGTGCAAATCCTTCTGAAATTTTTCTTATACAGATGAAAACATACTGAGTATGATGTTTTATAATTTTTAAAGAAGTAGCATTAGATTGTGAACATTCCACCGTAGGAACAATGTAGTAGTAATAAAATACTAGTATCATAGAATTCTATTAATATACACAGTGTATTTTGTATATTATAAATAATATAAGAAATTTGATAATATTCTTGGTTTCTTTGTATCGTATAATATTAGCATACCATAATTTAAAGTACAGATAGTCTATTTTTAGATGTTTAATTTCCTCTTCGCCAATTCTGGAGTTTATAAACAATATTTCAGTGAACAAACTTAGCTAACCACACATTTCTGTTTTTTACCCAACATACATACCTGAAAGTAGGTTAGCTAGATCATTTTATGTTGATCTTTTACTTATAAATTTGGAAGAATTGTTTTTTAAAATTTTGAGATTAAAAACATAGACTCTTGGCCTGTCTTATATGTTGTCTTTATTTTTCTGCTTACTTCTATAATCGATTTATAGTGAGTTTCTTCCTCTATAACTTTTTAATTTTTATTTTCTAAAATCTATTAGTGATTTTCTTCATGGATTTTTCTTTTAATGTTATTCTTAGAGTTTTCCTAGCCTAATATTTAACATATATTTGCCATTATTTAATCATATTTATGCTTTTATTTATCGCTTAACTCATAATCCATCAGAAAATTTTTGGTGTATATTGTAGAGTAAGCATATAAATTATACTTTTCTCTAGTGGTATACCAATTGTTGAATTTTAAGAATAAGCAATCTTTTCCCCAGTGATTAAAAAAATCTCTTTATCATACATATTATGTAGCTACTTTGTTGAACATCTTTGGGTTTCCCTTTATTGCTTGTTGTTGTCTTTTCCTATATTGGTCACTATGTATTTTTATTATTTTATGGTTCCAAATAAAATGTGACATATGATAGTTCAAGTCTGTGACTTTGGGCAAGATACTGAATAATTCTGAACCTCAGTATTCTTATTTGTGAAATGAAGATAATATCTGCCTCATAGGTTGGTTCTGAGGATTACATTATGTAATACATATAAAGTGTTTCTTTTCTTCAGCAAAAATTTATGGCTTTGCTCAAAAGAATTCTGCAGATTGCTTACTATTTTGTAATATATCTGATATTGGAAAGGGATTTTTTTTTAACTCTTCCAAGTGATTACTTCTGAATTGTAGGACAAATTTTTAAACACAATTATATGTAAACTAGCTTCCTTAGATTCTTTCACTATTTCTAAATTTGTTGAGTAAATTATTTTGATTTGCTGGGTGGTCACCTGCCTCTTCTTCCTTCATTTTCCTAGATGCATGTCATATTTACTTTTCTTGGCTTCTTGCACCAGCCATGGCAATGTTAAATAACAGTCCACTACCTGAGACCTTCTGGGGCTCTAGTGGCAATGACACTAGTACCTCACTTAAACATAATGATGGCTGTTGATTTGAAACTGAGGACTCATTCTTATCTTCCTAGTGGTCTACATTAAAATAACTTATGGATTCAAGATTTCATCAAATACCTCTTCTACTTGAGATAATTATATTGGGCTTTTTTCCTATTAAAGTAATGATATATCAAAGGATTTCCAAAATTTTAAAATTCCTTTGCCTTGCTGCTTTATTGGGATTAAGACTTGCAAGTCTATCATATGTCATTTTAAAATTTTTGAAATATTTTATTTATGAATATACATACACAAACATGTATTCATAGTGAGACTAAGTCGAAGATTTTCTTTTGGTGCTTTTTTTCAAGTTTTGCTAGTTTTATATAGCTATATAGATTGAGAAATTTGAAATAATTTCTTATATTTTGACAGTTTAAATAGCGCTGGATAAAATTTTTTTCAAAGCAGCATTTGTCTTGGACATTTATTTTGGAGGAAGTTCTTCAACAACTTTTGTCATTGTCTACGATGTTAATGGTCTATTTCCCTCTTCTAACTTTTCTTGAATAAATTTTGGTAATTTACATTTTTCTACAAAGACAAGCATTTATCAATGGACTGCATGTTATTAAGCTTATCATGACATGTTGCATTCCATTGTAATTATTTCCCTTACTCTCTTATCTGTGCATATATCCTACTTTGTATAAATAATGTTACACATTTTTGTGGGGGTTTTTTGCTGTTTTTCATACTGCCAGAGTTATATCCATCTTATTGCTTTTTTCTCAGACTCAGATCTTTGATTTCTCAATTTTATTGCATCTTATTCTAATTCATTAAGCTCTGCTTTATTTTTGTTACATGTTTTCTGTTCCTTTTCTAGAAGTTTTCATTGTTCTTTGGTTCTATAACTGAATGAAAGTTTATTTCATTAGTTTTTCCATATTTAACAGTAAATTGTGTATGCAGACTAATATTCTTGAGTACAGTTTTGTATGAGGTAATCCGTAAACTGTAAAGACAGCTTGACACTAATTAACTTTGAGAAAAATCCTTAATTTTATTCTCGACTTCAATCAAACTTAAAAATTAAAAAATAAACGCTTGGAGCTTTTTCCTTAATTCTTTGTTATTTAGTTTTAAATCTATTGATTGTTTTCATAATTATAATTATTAACTGGATATTTTGTCAAAGGTTGTTATTTAGTATTAAGTATTTAGTTTGTTTGCATTATAATTAGTCAGTTGTAACTTGTAGAATTTCTGCTCTTGGGATCACTGAGATTCTCTTTCTTTTTTAGTATCAAATTTCAGAGATCATATCTGATACTAAAAAATGTGCAAAAATTGCATTGGCATCAGAAACATATATTTTCTATAGGTATTTTCTGTAGCTATGTGTTTAATATATACCTATTAATGAAAAATAATTAAGAAAGTTTTCCATATCATTTAAAAAAATTTTTGTCTTCTCTCTGTGTCAAAGACTAAAATTTGTTTCAGACTTTCACTATAATTATGATTGTCAATTTCTCCTTGGGTTTCTATCAGTTCTTCCTTTATATTCTTCAATGTTTGATTATTCATTTCACAAATGTTATATCTTCATTGTGGATTATTCATTTTAAAATGTAAAATAACAGTTAGTATCTTTTTATATGTTTTCCCCTCCATCCTCTTTTGCGTGTTACTAATTTTGCTACATCTGCTTCTGCATTTTCATTTGCTTGATCTGTTGCTGCTCTTCCCTTCCGTAATTTTTCCCACCTTTATTGAGGTATAATTGACAAAGAAAATTGTAAGATATTTAAAGTGTGCAACGTGATGATTTGATAATCATATACAGTGTAAAAGGGTTTCCCCCACTGAGTTAATTAACACATCCATCACCTGACATATCACCTTGTATTTTTTTTGTTTTTGGTGCGAACATTTAAGTTTTGCTCTCTTAGCAAGCTTCAAATTATACAATACAATGTTATCAACTGTAGTCACCATGTTACACATTAGATCCTGGGGATTTATTCATCTTATACCTGAAAGTTTGTACCCTCTTAAAATCTCTCCCCATTTCCCCCACCCCAGCCCCTGGCAACCACTTCTCTACTCTGTCCTTTGTTTCAAGCTTGTCTCTTGACGAATGGCTTATATTCTAGTTTGCTTTTGTGTTTTGACCCTACCTCAGACATTCCTCTTTAAAAATTCTAATTATTTTTATAGCTGATATGTTTTGGCTTACTTCAGTTCTCTTATTATTCCTTACTGTCACTTTTCTTTTTGCTTTTTTGTTTCCTTCATAATATTTTTCTGTGTAAGTGATTTGGAATTTACAGCTTTCATGGGTAAATCAGAACTGTGCTGAAGCATTCCATTCAATTAAGTAAAAGTCAATTTTGACCAGTCAGCGGGCGAGTGCCATGGCTGGGAACGGACAACGGCCTGGGTTCTTCCCTCTGGGAGCCCCCTTATTAGCCGCTGTGGTCTCCACAAAGGCTCCTCGCAGTACCAAGGGGAGGATGTTCTGATGCTCAGCCTCGCTTCTTCCCCTCCTTCTGCCACTTTATTGTCTTGTGTGCCAGGTGATACAGATTCATTATTGTTTAAACCTCTTATTTAAAAAAAATTCAAACCTACACAAAAGTTATAAGAATAGTATAGTGGGCATTCACATACTCTAAGTAGATTGGTCAAATGGTAACATTTGCACATTTACATGTGTGTGTGTCTGTGTGTCTGTGTATTCTGAATCATTTGATATGTGATCATTATAATGACCCTACGGTCCCTAAAACCTTTAGTACAAATTTCCTAAGAAACAAGGCATTCTCTTATAATCATGACTTGATTATCAAATAATGGAAATGTGATATTGGTAGATTGTTGTCAGCTAGTGTGTACAGCCCACATTTGAATGTTACTAATCTTCCCAAGAATGTTCTTTAGAGCAAAATAAAATACATTTTCTTCTGGTGAGTACCACCTTGGCCAACTGACCAAAGGTAACGTCATCAATCTTGGCACAGAATCCTATCACTTGCTTCTTGCACTGAAAAGGATGCAGCCTCATTTCAGTGGTATTCCTGCCCCAAACACACAACCTGAATCTGATCATGAGAAAACATCAGACAAACCCAGGGTGAATGAAATTCTACAATAAAACTGGCTTATATTCTTCAAAAATGTCAAGGTGAAGAAATGCAAAGAAAGGATGAGGAGCTAATCCAGATTAAAGGAGCTGTTAAGGACCCAGAAACTTAGTGAGTGGGAAATCCTGGAAGGGACCAGTGTAAAATAGCTCTAAAGCAGGGGTTGGCAAACTATTTCTGTAAAGAGCCAGATAATAAATATTTTAGGTTTTCTGAACCATATGGTCTCTGTTGCAACTACTGAACTCTGTGGTAGTAATGCAAAAGCAGCCATAGAGAACGTGTAAACAAATGGGCATGATTCTGTTCCAATGAAACTTGACCTATGAAAACAGATGGCGGGTGGGCTGTAGCTTGCAGATCCCTGCTCTAAAGGACATTATTAGGACAATTGACAAAATTTGATATGGACAGATGATTAGATAATATTTTTATTTTACTTTATCGGTGTTAAATTTTCTAAAATTGATAACTGATTGGTGGTTATGTAAGGGAATGTCCTTCTTCTTAGAAGATACACACACACACATACATGCATTTAAATGGAGATACAGAGGGAATATTACTTATGGATAGGTAGACAGATAGATCTTCATCTAATGTATACCATTTTCTTTTTTTGATCCAGGCTGTAATCCAGGGCCATGACTTTTATTCAGTTTCTTTTAATGGGAATGGTTTCTCTTCTTTTCTTTCTCTTCTGTGATTTTGACATTTGTGAAAAGTCAAGCATTTTTTTGTTTTGTAGCATATTTCTCAATTTATGTTTTTTGGGAGGACTGCTATAAAAATGATGTTCTGTTCCACTCAGCAGATGACATCAGGAGGCATATGATGCCAATTTATCCCATTATTGGGGAGGTTAGCATTCATCACTTGGTAAACATGGAGTTTTCCAGACTTCTCCACTGTAAAGGTAACTTGGTTCATCATTCTTAATTTATTATGTTCAAATTTATTCAAACAGCCTTCATAGTGAGGTCTGAGATCTTTCTCTATTCATAGGCACGATCATCTTTTGATTTATATACTTACAAAAAAGAACCATCTGCATTGTATTGGTGACCTTCGAACTCAATAGATGCTTGTGAAATCTTCTTGTAAGAGTCGACATTTGTTGCTGTCACATTAAAAATTCTTTCCATTATATTTGCACATAACAGCATATCGCTGAGGCTGGGCCTCTTAATTACGCGGGTGGGCCCCTTGCAGAGGCCCAGTATGTTTAAGAACACACTCTTCTATTTAAAGGTTATTGTGCGAATACCAAATAACTAGCACAGCTGGGTGTGAGCTGGTGGCTTTGATTCATAGACCTTTCGGGGCTGCTGTGATTTGCATTACTATAGTTAGAAGGCTTTATTAAAAGTTATACATTGTAATAACCTAGATTTTTCCAAAAAATGAATACGGTCTTAAGATATTGATGTAGCAGCTACACAGCTAATTAAGAGCTCAGAAAATCAAAAATACCAAGTTTAAGACTTTGAGTGTTTCAAATGATTTTTAGAACTGAAACGGTATAGGTTTGGTTATGAATGTGGCACCAAAATGATTTTCTGTGCTTTAGCTACACAGCTCAGGGGGTACAGGAAGCCAGGACCCTCAGGGACATTCATCTGGGTAGACCTCAGGTGCATATCCATCTGTCCTCAGGGCTACTTAAACATCTGGGCTTTGTGGCACAGCGAAGGTTATAGGAGAGTTACATGTGAAATGAAGAAGTGAATTAAAAGAAGAGAAAAAAAATGGAAGCCTTGAATCCAAAGAGAGCAGTAGGGTTAATAATGTGGATACATCCTTCATGAGGAATGAGGCAAGATGACATGCTCACCTGTAATGGAAAATGCCAAGCACCTGCAAAGCCAGTGGATTAAGAGAATTTTCAAGCTTGACACATTGGAGCAGAAAGAGGAAATCATTTGGGGTTCCTTCGCCTTGATGAATGGGGCCATACAGTACATCTTGGCTTTGAAAACAAATATACCCAGCAGAATGAAACGGAGGTAACTGCCGAAAAAGAGTAAACTCAGAAGCCGCTGTCCTCCCAATTATCTTCGGGAGAGATAAAGATTTATTGAAGGATGTTTTTTCAGGATGATCAATAGTTTCCTGTCTGGCTTTAGGTACCCAGCAGAAAATTTTCATTTTCTATGATGAGCGGAGGACACCGTTTATCTCTCTTTTCTGAGGTTACGCTTGACTGGAGGTGCAGACAGTGAGCACACCTAACTTAGGCTCTTCCATCACGATCTTCATAGATGGGGATTCAGTAAATTCACCTTAGGAAAATATCCAGTGGTGCGTTTGCTTCCTACAGGAAGTTTTGGTGGCCATTCCTTAGACTTGGGCCAGCAGAACGCTTGGGCAGAAATGAGTGTGGAAGGAATGGGAAAAGGCTCTGAGTGACAGCCAGAGCACACAGTTGCTTGTCAGGCTCTGAGATCTGTGGAGCAGAATCAGTGTTGAGCAAAAGTCAGTCTGAGAAGCCCAGAGCCACTCCAGCAAGAGCCAGAGAACTAGATTCTAGCTGGAGCTGAGCTGTGAGACAGCAGGGGGATTCAGTACGGCTGTTCGTTTTGTTTCATTGGCCAGGTGTATGTTGAGTGGCTTCCATCCCCAAAGCACTGCTCATTCCCAAAATGCCCACTCTGTTTCCTGCAACCCACAGAAGCCCAACCCAAGTTTGTGCAGCAATCCTCAATGTGGGTCTGGGAGGAAGCAGGGACTTCTGGCAACAACTGGAGGTAGGAAATGGAAAAGATTTTCCAGCATGATGCCCCTGATGGTAATGGGGAGCCTTGCTGCTCAGGATGCCTGCACCACTTCTTTGTTCCTGTCTACCCATGCGCCTTAACTATCCACTCCTTCCTCAGAGACCCCACTAACCCGTAAAAATGGCCCTGGGTAGCTGCAGCTGTTATCCATGTACGTGATCTGCTTCCAACTCAATTTTCCTTCTGAGTTAACAGACCAAGTGAGGTGAGGCAATTTGAACTTGATCCCCAGTGAGCCTGCGACTGAGTCTACATTTAGAAGAGAACTCATCTCTCTCCTCCCAGGACTGCTCCCCACAGCCACTATGTCCCTGAGCCTCTCAGCTCCATTTAGATGTCGTCTAGATTAATATCCACTTAAGCACCACATGGATGTTCGCCAACCTCTATTGCCTGGAAGACCATGCCGAAGGGTCCTTCACCCATCCTCAGCTAGGCACCATCAATCCTTCCATCCATCCATCCATCCATCCATCCATCCATCAATCCTTCTATCCATCCATCAATCAATCAACTTTTGTAAGTTAGACAAAATTTTCCAAAGGGCATGTTTGCCCCCAGGCATTCCTTTTATCACTCCTATCACTGGGGACTATTTGCAACTTTCTTTTTAAAAAGAAGCATGGAGAGGCAGACCAGAGAACCTTCAGAGGGGCTTTCTGACACTTTGCCTGGATAAGTTATTTTCTAGCTCGTATTCTATTCTTTCTTTTTAAAATTCATTTCTTTTTAAAAAGCAGCAAATCTGTAATCCGACACATGGAAACAGTTTCCCCATTACTAATGAAACCAATTTTTACAGCAAGCATTCAATTTGGCAGACATAGACATATTTCCAAATCTGATCAGAGTATCTAAGATATATTGGGTATATACTCCAGGAGGAAAAATGTGTGCTTTGCCCAGAGTGCTTGCTTAGCATAATGACAATCAGAGCATTGAACTGGTGAAGGACATGGATAATTCAGACAGATGGGGACCCTGTCTTGAAGGGCTTAGAGGCACAGAAAGACACAGACAGGGCTGCAGGCAAGCAGGGCCAGAGGATAGCAGGATGGGGGTCAGTGAGCATTCCCTGGGGATGAAAGGTTGGGAAATGAGTTACAGCCTCATGGACACTGGAAACCCCAGGAGGCAGTGTCTCTGTGGAAGATTTCGTCTAAATCCCCCTTCCCACTTCAACTTTGGATCTGGTGACATCAGCAGGGATGGGAAACATGGCATGTGTGGAGCATTTCAGCTCCCTCTGCTGTACAGACCACACTATCTGATAGGGAATTCATTGGCTCACAAAACAGAACTTATTGGGGCAGGATATGTTGATCTAGTTTTCCATATATGGGGATTCCAGCTCCTGGGAAACGCTCAACCCAAGGAGCATGTACAGGAGACAAGGCATGCAAAGCACTGAGCCCAATGCTTTGCATGAAGCCAGGCTTAATTAATATTTCTTGAATGAATAAAATAATGAATGAATAGATGGATGCAAGTTTCTTCTCTTTGCACATTCTGATTCCTGCAGGATCTGTAATTTGGAGACAAGCAAGGATCTTAAGTGATATTGTTAACGTGGCCAGCAACTCCAGGGCTGAGAGTAGGTATAAAATATCAGCCTAGCCTACCTTGGGCCTCACTCACAGTGTACTAGTGAGGAAAGACAGGAAGCAGGGATAATAATAAGCTTGGTCCAGAGCACACTGTCTGCCAGGCACTCTTTCAAATCCATTGCATGTCTTAACCTTTTAATCCTCACAACACATCTATAATATAGATGTGATTATTAACCCCACTAACAGTTGAGAAAACTGAAGCTCAGAAAAATTATACAACTTGTCAAAGACGTCCTGCTGGGACTGACCCCAATGGTAAGAACTGTAATCCAAATACCATTAAACAGATGGAGGCTGTTCTTGAGGATGAACGTGAACATGGGAATCCCCAGGAGAGAGATGACTCACAGTCAGGTGGGAGGCAGTTTGTGGCTCAAGGCAGCCCCTTCAGTTTATTGGAAAAGCCCTGCCAGAGACCAGATATAAGGGGATAAGGACATCCCCTGAGAAGAAGCCTGTGGCAGAGACTAGGCAGGAAGTCAGGACTCCAGAACAGTGCAGAAAGCTAGAAAGCAAAGCAAAGAATGAGGCAGAAGGACAAACACATTGCATTGGGAACATGTGGTGGGGATTAGCAAAAGCCTGCAATCTACCATGGATGAGTGATGATCCAGGGTTAGAGAGCAAGACAAATCCAGCCCTGTCTGCAAATGGCCTGGCCTGTTGAAACTCAGCCAGCTTTGCTCAGGGTCTGGATGGCCTGGGTGTGAAGGTCTCAGACCTCGAGGACTCAGAGGGACCATGATTGCTGAGGTCGGAACCCAACACAAGTATGCAAAGGTAGCACAAAAGCAAGCCGTCTGTCGTAGGGAGGGGAGAACAGGTGGCCGGCAAGTGGTCCTGGCAGAAGGCTGGAATGGGACCCAATATTAGCGTGGCCATTCAAGCAGAGGATGAGCACACAGTTGGCAGATGGGTGGCATCAGGTGTCTAGAGTACATAGAGGTGAGCAGCCAGATGGTTATCTATTGATTACCAGAGGTACAGGTGCAAAGACAGCTGGCAACAGGTGACTATGGTCTACACAAGGTCCAGGCAACTCGCTGATGAGATCAGAGATCAACAGAGGCACAGGTGAATAAAGAGATGGCACCACAGGATGACCAGGCATTCAGATAGCATCGGGATGCTGCCAGTAAGTACATCCTCACTATCCAAGTTGATATCCAAACCCAAGTATTGAATAGGGTTGGATGAGTGAGGATTCTTGTGTCAGGGACTCTGTCTTATGGAGACTGGGTTCCATGGAATAGATCATCCTGAAACTGGAAGGACTGGGAAGGGCCTAGATGCCAGGTGAGTGAATACAGGATTCCCAAATAAGTGCTACATGGGCTTTGCTTGTAAAGTCTCAACCCTCTGGACAGGTCAGACAGGCTATCATGTCTGGATCCACTGAATAATGTGGCCATTTAAGATTCTACTTCCCTGTGCACCTGTTCCCCACACTGTGAGGAGGCCTGGCACAGAGAGGAGTGGGCCAACCTGGTGGAAATTAATCACACACCAGACCCGGAGGCTGCTGTAGAGGCCCCGCCCAATGACTCCAAGTCACGTGACGCTCCACCCAACATAGGCCTCTAAGAAATACTGGAGTGTGAGGCCCGGCCCACCCAAGCCCTCAGCCTGTGGAAAGGATTTTCTGGTTTTCTGATTTTGCCATACTTGATAATAAACGGAATCAAACCTGGAACCTCCCCCACCACTTCACCATACACATACACTTTCTATACCCTTGGGAATGTGGCTTCTGTCCCACAATTGACATTTTTCTCCCTTCCAGGAACCCTACTTTGTTCTATGCAGCCACAGCCAATCTTTCCTGCTGGGTAGAATTGAATCACCCGTTTCCCCCTCCACTATGTCGGCCTCTGCCTGCCCTGTGCTCATTCCTCGGCCTCCCCTGGACCTCTGGAGTATACTGTAGACAACTCTGCAGAACCCTGAGGCCCTGTGGAAAATGACAGAGCCAACAACAGGGGCTGGGCACAGCTGTGAGTCAGAGCCCAGCACTAACTGTGTGGTTTCATCTGGCCCAGCCAACCCTGCTCCTGCTCAAAGGCCCTGGCCTCGCTTGGTCTCGTGGCTCCCAGGTACTCTTTCACTCTCTCTGCTCTTTCAACTCCTCAAATGGGTCTCACTCCCTCCTCCCACACGGTCTTACTACTTGCCTTTCTATCTGCCTAAAATGATCCCTCCTGTCCTCCTCACTACCTCCTATGCATCCTTTAGGTTTCAGCTCATTCATCACTTCCTTAGGGAAGCCTTCTCTGACCCCGATCAGGCACACACTCATTCTAAGAGCACCACGGCCTGCACTGGTGACCATTGTAATCACATGTCCATTCTTGTGGCTATTTGATTGTGTCCAACTCCTTCCCTGAGCCATAACCTCACTTACTACATTCCCTCCAGCATCCAGCACAGGACAGGATACTTCATAGATGTCCAGTGCTTAGTCGTTGAATGAATGAATGAATGTTCCTAAGGAACGCCCCAACATCCCTGAGGCTAAATTTCCATATATGCAGAATGAGAATAATGCAAGTAAACTGCCAGAGTGATTGTGGTGAGGATTAAACATAAACCGTCTATAAAGGTCCTCTCATGGTCCCTGGCATGCAGTGGCACCCCAAACCTTCAAATTCTCCTATTCTCTTCTCCCCAATACCCAAGACTGGTGAGGCCTTCTTCTCCTGCCTGGAGCTCTACTCTGCAGTTAGCCTTGAAAGGGACACACAGTACTAAGAGCACTGATCTTAAATCAGCATTGACCTCTAATGTGGTCAAATTGCCTGATACTGTGGTCCTGGCAATGCTTTATTTCTCTTAAGCCTCAGTTTTCTCAGCTGTAAAGTGGGGATTATGATACTTACCTCATAGGGTTGTCATGGATAATACGTGGAACGGTGCTTAGAACAGTCCCAGACATGTGACAGTCAGGAGTCGGTGATCGTTGTTATTATATTTATCTCTATCACAGGGACCCAATTAGACACTCATGGGAAAGGAATTGTGAAACCTGACCAAGAGTTTGTCATACCCTGAATATTCTGTTAGGACTTCATATAGTTGAACCAACTAAATGCCATCCTTCTGGCCAGGACAGAGGTCCTGCAAAACTGAGAGAACATCACCATGCTGTTTTGGGTAGAGGATTGCCTTTTGTAAGCTGGCTTTTCAACCTTGTCAGTTCAGCAAAATGCATTTTACTGAGGCTTGAAAATGCTCACTTGATCATATTTCCACTTATCCTTTCTGAATACAGCTCTCTTTGAACCCTGCTAAGATTGGCAGTTGCATTTCTCAATTCTCAAAGGACATCTCAGAGGATAAAGGAAAATTCTATTCACTGTTGTTGGCTGTGTATTACTCAGAGAAGAGTTCATACATAGGAGACCAGCTTGAGTTCTTGGTGGACAAGGGGAAAAAAATTGCAAAGGATGAGCCAAATAGATGAACAAAGAATGCAAAAAAAATAAAAGAAATGAAAAGGAAAAATTTTAAAAAAGGAACATATACTTTTTGCCCTCAGGGACAGACCGTATCCAAGTTCTTGAATAGAAGCCGGGCCAGCATAATAGGGAGAATTAGGGAGGAGTCCATGCTAAAGTCAAGATGCTCCCAAGAGGTATCTTGAAATAGGACGTTACAAAGAGGAGGATGGGACTCCACTGAGGGAGCCCAACAGCAGCTCCTTACCCTCTGGCAGAAGGTCTGCAGAGTCAGCCTGCAAGTAAGCCTCGTTCCTGTACTTCTGCTAGAACAGGGGGAATTGCTTAAAGAAACGGACAAAAATATAGGACAGAGCCGGGAGAGGCCAAGTAGGTCAGTGGAAACTTTGGAAAGACTCCTGTCAGCAGTTCTGCTCTCCACGTGGATTTAACTTCAGGTCCTCTCTACAGGTCTGGAAGTAGAACTAAGACAATTAATGACTTGCCTTAGCAGTACAGGATTAAGCTCTGCCTTATCCCAGTGGAGGTGGAACTCCTTTAGACTCTGTCTTACATTGGGGCGTGGTTAGCTGCTCTGTAAACTGCATGGTACCTGGCCTACAAAGACTTTAATGGTTCTTGAGTATTAAACAGGGTCGGAGAGGAATATTCGAGAGCAATTGAACCATATATTGTTGATTGATTGATAGGCAATAGTATGCAGTTATTTTTGGTGCACACACACACACTCATCAAGGTGTAATTAATATACTTTGGGATTCTGTATTATCTCTAACCATTCCCTCAACACCCTCTTGGTCAGGCATCTCCAAAGAAAATCTCTCCTCCCCATGTTTTCTCCCTCTTCTTGCCTTCTCCCTCGTTCACTCACATTTCCATTTTCTCTATTGCAGGTTAAAAAGATCTTGTTGCCTTTGAAACTGCAGAGACCAGAGGCCAGATGTCATCTGAGCCATTTCCTAAGTGGATAGCCTCTGGCAAGTTGTTAAACTCTTTCCGTTTCCTCTACTAGAGAACCAGAATAACAATAATCACGCCCATAGGATTGGTAGAAGGATTAAATGTCATCATAGAGCAAAACACCTTAAAACATGCCTGGCAAGAGGGAGGCTAAGGAAATGATAATTCTCCTCCTTTTTTCCTTCCATATTCTAGTGCACATTGGAGTGCACTCCAATTGCACATCTAGTGCACTCATTGCGTATTTACATCACAGTATTACACGAACTACAGAACTTTTCAACCTGCCCTTTCTCAAACTTAGGATTTCAGTCTAGACTCTTCATCAACCATGAAAAAAGCTCTAGCTACTACTGTTCCTAATTTGCTATTCTTCAGGCATGTGCAGTGCTTGAACTTTGGGAGGTCCCCTTTTCCCTAATTCTAAATCGATTATTGGAAATGCATTTTGTTCCTCTTTTTATATCTGCATCACATTGAGAGGAGGAGTTTTTGGATTGCCATGGCTTGTCATGGCAAGAGAACCTCTTTCATATTAAATATCCATTAAAAATTTCCCTCTGGCTGACAAAGTCATCGATTTTGTTACAATTCCAAATATGGCCCCAGGTAATTTAACCATCTCTTGCATTGCGCTGGTGATACAGACAAAGCAAGAAGTAGCTTCTATTCATACTGTTTTTGGAGCTGAGAAGAGAGTCCATATGCTTGGACTGGAGTGGCGGGGGATTGGAAGTCAACCATTGTAGTTGGCAGGGGAGTGGCTCCCTGGGCTGGTCGGGGCAGAGTGTTCATATGATTGAGAGTAATTATGTTGACAAAAGGGGAAGTGTAAGGGCACCTCGTAATTACAAGCAGATGTGTCTGAATAATGGCAACCAGGCTTTCAGGGGCCCAACAGACTGATGCTTCAGGAGGGACTCATATCCCCAGTGGGACAGAGATGCTTCAACACCTCTGATAACCCAAACATGGCAAGCCAAAGCGATTGAGCCATTTTCAGAGAAAATGATACAAAAGGAAATCAGATAAGGAGGGCAGTATAGTAAGAAAAATATGCGTTTTGGAACCAAATAGTTTCGTTTAAATCACAGATATACCACTTAATATCTGGGTGGTTTCATATCAACTATCCAAGCAATCCGTGTCTCAGGTTCCTTATCTCTAAAATGACCGGAATAATACCCACCTCACGAAGTTGTTAGTAGACTTTAGGAAGAATATGTCAATGGTCTAGCACATAACAGGCACCCAATAGTTTCTAGTCCAAACCAAGGTGATTGTTTGCAGTCTCCGAGCTGGTCTCTCTGCTTCCATTCTGATCCCCAGATTGTCTGTCCTCTAGAGGATCTTTTTAAAAACATACGTCAGAACATACAACTGCTCAAAACTTTCTAACAGCTTCCCATTCCACTTGGGCTAAAATCCGGGCTCATTATCCTGTAAGATCTGGGCTCAGCTCTTAGGTCTCTCCGACCTCCTCTTCTCCCCTCCGTAGTGCTCTCCACCTGAGACTTTCTCTTGGTTCTTGAAGCATGGCAAGCTTGTTCCACCAGATGATTGCATTCCTGGCTACTTCCCACCACTCATTTCCCAGCTTAAATGTGGCCTTCCTTGGGCACAATCTTGGTTGGGTTTCCTAGAAACAGAGCCTGAGAGAGGGATTTGGAAGCACATGATTTGTTTAAAGTGTATGCTTAGAAAAAAATCCTGTAAAGAGGTGAGGGTAGCAGGGAGGAGAACAGGAACAGAGTAAAAGGATGTGGTCTTAGATGTGGTCTCAGGTGATGTCCAGCTTTGGACTGGTCCAAGGATTGTGGTCAGGGGGAGGGATCTGGAGCAAGAATCATTCCTCATAGCTGATCTGCCTTGAAGCCAGGCTTTTGTACCACTGTTATCCATCAGTCATTGGCTGCCTCACAGGCATCTCCTACCAGCCAAGGGCAATTCTCCTGAAAAGGTTGCAGGTTTCAGTCACTGGCCACAGAATCATCCTCCAGCAGCTGGAGGACATGTGCACTGCCTTGTAAATAGGATCCAGCAGGGCCCCAGCTCATCTGCTGCGACCACCTGGCCCAGCACTGCCATCTACGCACTCCATCACATAAACTTAGTTCAACTCTTCGGCTTACATTTATTCTCTGATATTTTTCTTGCCTAATTATTTGTTGATTTCCTGTCACCCTGACTAGAGTATAGGATCTTGAGAGCAGTGACCCTGTCTCTTTTGTTCATGGATGCATCTCTAGACTCTAGAACAAAGGCTGGTTTAATGAGTGAATGTTGATTGCCACACAACTTCTCCTTCAGAAACGGAAAAAAAGTTTATGTTCAGACAAAGAACGTGTCAAAAACAAAATGAGAAGACTGAATCGTCCTTGTCATGGTCACCTGATCCCCAGAGTTCCTTTGTTTCCTGTGCCATTTTCATGTTCCATCAGTGGAAAGTTGGCTGCCTTTTTTTTTTAAGCATTTCAAAGAATCTTGCTTATAAATTGTGTTTTCTGAAACAATGATGTCCACCATGACTTTTTTTTTTTAAGCGTTTCAAAGAATCTTGCTTATAAACTGTGTTTTTAAAACAATGATATCCGCCACCAGGGAGAGAAAGTCAGCTTTCAGCACTTATCCTGAAATATTTACAGAACAGATTTGAAGACAGGGAAAGGAAAAGCTGTCCCCAGAAGCTTATCTCCACAGCTTTCTTAATAAGACTCCCTGAATGATATTCCCCAACCAGTTAATTGCTACGGGGGCCAAATTTTATGGAGTAAGTATTTTCTACAGAGGAATTTCTTCTCGCCCCGGATCTTCCATGTATATCAAAGCACAATCTGTTGCATGTGTTGCTGTTGTTGTCTCTCTCTCCTTCCTTGTCTTTGGGGAAAGGAGATTATGACCAAATAGCAACATGTTAGAGGATTAACAGGATAATGAGATGTGTACCTCCGCCTCACACTGTGTCTACACAAATCATACACACACAACCCCCGTTGAAAAATGATGGCTGCCAACAGCTTCTGTAGCGGCCTTTCTAAAAGTTCCAGCTGCTCATGCCCTCTGGCCATCAAACATTCAAAGACAGTCCGTAGAATTCTGGGCCATTTAAATAAGCAGCCAGAGGCATGAGGAAAATAAGGCAACCCAGTTGCCTGGATGAGAGTGAAGAGGCGAGGGGCATTATAATATAAAATAATATTATACTATCTGGAGGACTTACAAAGCCTCAAGCATTGTGCTAAGCAATTTTAAACATCTTATCATTGGATCCTTAACAGATGTTGTGAGATACACAAGATATTTGTTTTACAGATGAAGAAACTGATACACAGAGAGGATATGCAAGCCGTCCTATATCACACAATTGGTTTGGTGGCTCTTTATTATTTTTGCCTGTTCAGCATCCATTTGCCATTATTCTAGTATAATACCCTGATTTACCCAACTTTTAGTACATGTTGCTTGAGTGGGACTGACCTCATTCCATGGCCTGTGGCTGGCTAATCAAATTGTTCCATTATCCTGGCCATTTTGTGAGTTCACGATGGGCACATGGCCTAGCCAGACCAGGGAGACTCAGCTCTTGGATTTCCCTGCAAATATTAAGAAAGAAAATACCTCTTTCTTGTGATTGCACAGGTAAGATAAGTATAGCTCATTATGACCAACTTGCCACCTCAAGGAGAGAGCTTGGTGACAAAATGCTGACATGAAAGAAAATAAAGACATGCACTAAAGAGAGACAAATTCCTGATGCCACAGTTTTAGCACCTGTCTTCCACCATGGCCAAAGTTGGTGCTACCTATGGGATGTTTTAGGAGGTCAATAACTTTCCTTTATTTCTTAAGACAGTTTACGGTGGATTTCTCCCTCGAGGAGTTGAATGAGTCTTAATATGGAATTAAATAAGTAACGGTTGACTTTGGATATTAGCTGAAGAATGGCTGACCCCTCGATGCTTGTGTACATAGCTGGAGAGCAAATATATTCCAAGGATCACGCAAGGGGAAGGGATTGGATATTTAATCTGCTTTTCCTCCTGAACCTTGGGCTCTTTGAAACACAGTTCTCCATCTGGCCACAGAACCAGCCTAGAGGAGAAAGAATGAGACCAGCTTACAGATTGAAATACTGAAGGAACCTGGGCTTGGAATCGGACAGCACTTGGTTCAAATCTTAGCTCTGATACCGCATAGCAAATGGCTTCGGAGAATTACGGCCCCTCAGTTTTCTCATAAGTAAATGTGATGATAAAACCTGTCTCATATGGCTATTCTGAGAAATAAGTGCCAGTGTGCATGTAAAGTGCTCGGCTGGTGTAACCAATCTATAAATATTAGTTCCCCACCCACCTCAGGGGTAACCTGTCTGACTCTGATATTGAAGCTCACAAATACCAGCTTAGGGGAGTGTTAGGCGTTTTCCCCCATGTCCATCCATAAATAGTAGCTCCTGGCTTTAGGACAAGTAAATGAGGCACGTTTGGGCTCACTGTCTAAGGATTTGAACAACTGGGTGTATGTGTACTTTATAGACCCCCTAAGGGAAGAAGACACATTTCTAAACAAAACCAACCCAACTGATAGAAAACAGCCAAATAACTGATTGTGTTCTTGACAGCTTGTCAAATCACTGATTTGACTGATTTGTCTCTTCCCTCTGAATAAAGATTGTCTGGATTGATCAAGCCAAAGAGATTTCTTGACAACCTGTAATAGTAACAGGGCCATCCTTCATCTCCGTGCTGGCCCTTGAATAGGGAACAGGTGTGGACAAGGTCATCTGTGCTCGAAAGAGTCCCTCAAAGTCAGTAAGAAACCTAGTTAGAGGTAGGGCATAAATAATGACTAGAAAAAGGTCTAGATAGATTTGTCTCCTGAAGAAAGGGGCTATGCTTTTATCTTCTTCTGCTGTGGGAAGACTATGAGGGCAGTGACAGGCCACGTGCATTGTAGCGAGGAATAGCACTGCCAGGGGCTGGATGGAGAGATGACCAGGTCACAGTCTTGGCTGCAGTTATTAGAGTCCACTTATTCAACATGCATTTATTGAGGGCCCACTATGTGCCAGGAAGTGTTCTAGGCGCTGGTCTACAGATAAAACTCCCATCCTCATGGAGCTTAAAATTGACTGGGAGGAGACAGACAAAAGTAAGTAAAATATATAGCATGTTAGAAAATGATAAGTGCTGTGAAGAAAGCAATAAAGCATGGAAGGGGGTTAAGAATAATAGAAGCCAGAATGCAGCAGCTAAAAATTGCAATTTAAGAGAGAGTGTTTACTGAAGGCTTTAGTGAAAAGGCAGTGTTTGCAGGGGGCAATGGTGAAGGAAATGAAGAAAAGAAAAAAAAATAAAACCTGCTGGATTTCTAGGAGTGGAGCACTCCTCTGCCGTAGGGGTCTGCCTAGCACGTTGGAAGACAGCAAGAAGGAAGACCTAAGTGCCCATCAACAGAGGGATGGATAAAGAAGATATGTATATGTATATATGCACAATGGAATACTACCCAGCCACAAAAAAGATTAAATCTTGCCATTTGTGACAACATGGATGGACCTTAAGTGTATTAAGCTAAGTGAAATAAGTTGGGCAGAGAAAGACAAATACCACATGATTTCACTCATATGTGGAAGATAAAAACAACAACAACAAACAAACACATAGACATAGAGAGTGGATTGGTGGTTCCCAGAGGAGAAGTGGGGAGAAGGAAGGGAAAAAAGGGTAAAAGGGCACATGTGTAGGGTAACAGATGGCAACGAGACTTTGGGTGGAGAATACGATGTAGTTTACACAGAATTCGAAATATAATGATGTATGCCTGAGATTGATATAATGTTCTAAGCCAATATTACTCAATAAAAAATTAATTAATAGTAAAATGAAGGAATCAAGCAGCAGAATAGGAGGGTAGAGAGTGGAGTGGGGAGAGGCTAGGATGCAGAACCCTTTGCCTGGCGGGGAGAGGGAGCCATCACTAGGTTTTGAGCATCTCTCGCTTATGTTTGAGTCTCTTTGTTGCTGTTGCTCTGAGAATAGACATTGCAGACACATGGGGAGGAGGAGCAAGAACATGGATGTGGAGACCAGGTAAGCACTGGTTACCACAATAATGCAGGTGACCAACGAGAGGGGCTTAAACAAGGACAGCAGCCGTGGAGAGCATGAAGAATGGCTGGCTTACAGAATGTTTTAGATTGTGCCTGGCTTCTCCCATAGACTGGGGTAATACAGGTGCTCATCCCTCTGGAAAAAGCCTGAAGGAGAAGTTTCAAAGACTTGAATAAAATGGAGAGGGTCTCAGGTCAAGGACTTTCAGGCAGTTTAGGAAAGTGTCATATTGGAATTATAGGCAAGAGCACAAGTTTATAATTCCTCAAGCCCTAGAAGCGAGGCAAAAAGGAAGAGAAGGAGGTAGGGGATATCAGTGAGCCTGGCATGGTTCAGGAACAAGGCCAACGGTGGTGACTGGCATATGGGGTGGTGGTGTTACAGAGCCCCCTTAGATGTCATATGGCAAAACAAGGAACTTCAACAAGACCCAACGGATGAGAGAGGGTGTCAGAAGTGGAGCACCTCCAAGAAACAAGGTGGAAACAGGATTGGCAGGGAAGGGCAGCCTCACCCAAGTCGATGGGCTGCTGTGTGTGCACTTCTGGAGGAGGTGACAGGTGGTCCAGGTTGGGGAGGTATGAACGGAGTGGGTGGCTGATGCCAAGGAATGGCCTCACCAAGGTTTTCTTTTTGTGGGAAATCAGAGTGAACACATAAAGTGGCTCCTTCTCTTCCTGGGAATGACACTGATTGAAGATGATCCTCCCAAATTTCATTACAGAAAATGAAGAAGGGCTCCGGATGAGTGTGATTTTTGGCCTCCCTGACCCAGTGCTGAGGACAGAGAAGGCTCATCCTTCAAGCTGAGTCCTCCACACTCGAGGGCAGCACTCACCTCAGGGCGAAGTGCATCTTTCACCTGGACAGAGTCCCAGATCCGACTACAGGCAGAGCTCAGCTTGTTAATCTTCCAAATCCTTCAGGCCAGAGATCAATCCTTTGCAGAGACCTGAATCTGAACATAAAGGGAATAAAGGGGAGGAGGAGAATCTACGAACATTAACCATTGCCTCTCAGTCAGCATCATACCAAATACTTCTCATTTTTTATGGCGCATCACTCTCAAACTACCCACAGAGGCAGGGTCTCGAAGGTGACCAAATGAACGAACGGAAAACAGGGAAGTGACTTGCTCAGGTACCCTCCACCCTATGTTTCTCACCCCAACATCAGGATCACCCCATTTCACCCTGCTGCCTCCAGACCAGGCTCTCAGAAAGGGATATTGAGCCTGTCCCTCTCTCTGGCCATGCCACCAGGAAATGTTCCACACGAAGCAGTGTCCCAGGGCTGCTGCTGTTCACCGCCCCTCCTGGCACGAGCCTGTGAATAACTGCGGAGAGGGACTTATATTTTCCAAGTGCATCCTTTGAGAGAGGTTTTGTATTCAGTGTTTTTATAGAAGATTTCATTTCGCCTTCATCAGAGCTCCATGAGGAAGGTGTTATTTCCATGAGGAAGCCCAGAGAGCTTACCCACCCAGAAGTAGCTTTTCTGGGAGGCAGGTGCAGCCCCCAGTATATTTCCAAATTCTGCATTCACTGGTGCTGAGCCCTGGGGAGCCTCGCTGGTTTAGGCAAGGTCTGGGGACAACCCTCTGATTCTTTTCAAGAGTCACAGAAATTAAATTCAGAAAATCAGACTCATCAGAATTACTGAGGTCGGAGGATAGTGAAGAGGCATCCTGGTTTGATGTCCATTCACATGGGTCAGTGATGAATGGGGAAGGTAGATTGAATTCAAGCTGTCAGCATTCAAGAGTGACAATGTCCATGGGGCTCCCAAACGTGACTCTGCCACCTGCCAACTGGGTGGCCTCACACATGTTACCTAGACTTTCTGTTTCCTTAGCTATGAACTACATTGGATATAAGAACTTGCTTCCTCCCAAGTTTCTTGTGAGGATAAAATGAAAACCTGTTTTACTGCATTTAGTACCATGCTTATTATGTGCTGGGTAAGTCCCAGCAGTAGTACTGGTTGTTGCATAAGTAGTACTTGTAACCATAGTCATTTCACTGTCAATAGCTGTTTACTCTGCAGGGTCATATTTATTTGGAATTGTTTAGAGTCACCATTGGAAGGAAGAGATGAGAAGGGAAGAGAAGGAACAGGAGACGGGGCAGGGAAGCTGGTGGACGATGCTTGAGGATGCTGGTGGAATCACATTACCGTGTGTGGGACACCATGAGCCCAAGAGGCTACTGGCAACCAGGATCACCTTCCCAGGAGGCAGTGGGTTGAGGTGATAAGCACCTGGACCACTTGGAGCAGTAGTGATGGGTAAAGGAGAGGAAGAGGAGCCTTGTCTTATCTGCAAGTTCATTTTCTTGTGAAAAATGTTATAAGCCCCACCCCATCCCTGGCTGGGCTCAAGCATGGATGGGAGGTGACTCCATCTTCGTTTCTGCTTTGTCAAGATTCTAACCCTCTTGTCTGACCAGCCAGCCCTCCACTCTTGAATGTGCAGTAGGGAGAGGCTGGCTGGATGTGTGGATCATGCAAATGAATTGCAAATTTTCTGCTTGGCATCCCCAGCCTCCTGAGGCAACACACACACACACATTTTCATTTCTTCTGGACAATCCTTTTTTGCTCTGTGGCTCTAAGAATCATTATTTCTCTTGTGCTTTCTACTGAAAAAGACAAAAGAAAGAAGTTGAATCCTCAACTCAGGCCATGGCTTCTAATTATCTTATTAAAATCATTTGGGTTCCTCAAGCCTTTTCTGTTGGTAACTCTAGGACAATCTTACTACTTTCTGATGTCATTTTTCAATGAAGTGTTAATCCCTGCTGATGAGTGTGAGACGAAGAGAACTTTGCTTTAAAAAAGTATTTATCAAAACATGATTCTCACATACAAATAGCCTCGGTTTTAAGAGGCCTGCAAGGAGAAGGGGTAATTTGGAGTGTGTACTCTTCACAATGGAGGCCCATCTGAAATGGTACAGATTTAGAAAACAGGAAGAGTTGCAGAAGCCAAGCTCACTTTTAAACAAAATAATATTTTTTTAAAAACTGCCTTTGTGGTTAGGCTGAAGGCAGCTCACCTGCTCATTTGTCAAATTCGTGATTTTTATTGCCATCAAAATAAGAGAAACAGAAAGAGGAGAAGAGTGGAGAGAAAACATTTATTTTGAAGGGGAAAATAAAGACTTTTTTCTAACATGATTACCAATGATCCTTCTCCCTGATGGCAGACAACACGCCAGAAATCTGAATCATCATAAGGCAGCCCATTTGGACACATCATACCTTGAAGATTATGTAAGTAGTAGGTGAAAGATGGGAAAGTCAAACCACTGGAAGCTTCCATGGTCCACGGAATAGACCACCCAAGAAGAAGCCCACTTAACCGCAGGATGTCACTAACCCCTTAGTCTGCCCTATAACACCATCATGACCCCTCATCTATGTGTGTGGCTTTGTCTCTTGTCTCTTTAACCCCTTCTTTCTCAAAATTTGTGCTCACATTACATCGAATCCCATTTTCAACAGCCCCAAACTATCTTGTCGCTGACACTTCTGGGTTGGCTCTACTCATGCTCTCCACTCTCACTTCTACCTCAACCCTCTAACAATTGCCCACCCAGCAAATTCTGCTTTCCTGACCCCCACAAGCAGCCTTTTGTCCTTCCTCCCTGCTGCTTCTGCCCAGTTCCTTTGAGCCTCAATTATTGTCAATCAATACTAATAAGCGGTAGAAAGGATAGTGTCACAAAACATCCTATCTTTTATCTTTTATATCTCCAAGTACACACCATTTAGGCTCATGGACTCCTGGGGGTTTCTTCTGTACATATGGAGGAACTGACGCAGAAGGCTGTTTTAGCCTCCAGAAGTCATGCACCAGAGAGAATTCAAGTTAAGGTTTTAGCATGCTGAGCGATACTTACTTGTGGCTCAACTATATTGAAGGAGCCCAAAAAGAATTTTACGAGAAACTGCCATACTGGACAAAAATCAACACCGAAGCAGTGAATCCATTTAATTACATTCAACACACACTTCTCCAGCCCCCACTAGGAGCCAGGTACTGTACTGGCTCCCGGTTTGGGGATCCACCCAGAGCTCCAAGATGAGGTCTTGTCATCGAGGAGCTAAAAATCAAAAGGAGAAGACAAGGCAACAATATATCGCATTTGGGGTAAATGCTAATATCTGGGGGATTTTTTTTCTGATAGTGAAACCAAGTGGGTTTCTTGTGGTCTCCACCCACTATGCCTGCCCCTTGGTGGGACCCTCAAAAAGTTCAAAAGTCTCCATAATACAGCAGTATAACATTTTTCCTTTTTTATGAACATTCTTAGGCTACTCTCTCCGTTTTTCCTCAAGCATCTCTTTTTGTATGAAACAATAGTCTTTAGCTTTTTTCTATTCTAAAATGATGACTTCCGCACCCTGGCCGCTCTTTCCTAGACAGTCCCAATCTGTCAGTGTTGCTCTTAGAGTATGCTGGCCAGCTCCAGACCCAGTGTCCAGCTGTGATCTGAACCACGCTGCCTAGACCTTAGCCACCACCTTCCTCCCTGTTGTCAGCTGCTTCAAAATCCATCTCTTGATGGCACTGGCAATTTTTTTCCAAAGATTTAGAACGTGCTCCAGCATATAAGATACCTACATATTAGAACGGTTTCTTATTCCTGTCATGTAAAAACTTGATAAGAATATCATCATTGCCTGTCTAAGTCCATAATAAACATTTGAATAAGATGAAAACTATATGCAGACTCTGTTGTGAAGCAATGACTTGTACCCTGAGAGTAATGGACCTGGGAGGGAAGGAGGGTATTAACATAGGTTGCCAATATTTTATTTTGCCAAGCAAGGGCACTATTTCTTTATTAAAAAGAGAAAAGAAAAGGCTGCCATCTATCATCACCATTATTTCAAAAGAGAAAGAACAGGCACACCCCACCTCCACCACCATCAATGTCCTACATATCATGGTGCCACAGCACACACTTAACCAATATTTGTGAACAAATGGATGCAAAAATAAATATGATTTATATAAAATAGGCTCCACTGAGTTAAAAATTATCTTCAACAATTCTTCAGCTCAGTGGCTATTGATCTGGTACCAAAAGAAAGTTCATTTGTCAGAGGGGACATGGCCAAGAGAACAGTTTACTGCCCTTGTGTGACCAAGTGAATTTGTCTTGCATAACATGGTCTCCTGAGTCCTGTAAATACTCTGCCTTTCAAAAGAGCTTAAATCCCAGCATCCTGGTCCTACTACCTTGGAACCCCATTTCTATCAGCAGGATAGTACAACTATTCTGTAGTACATCCCACACCAACATCTGTGAAAACTCAGAGACATCTGTACTCAGCAAAGGACTATGCACCCCATTTAGGTGCCAGCTCCAAGAAGATTCATTTAGTAAATGACGCAGTGACAGTTCTCTCTTCCTCAGCCCCCAACTGATAATCCTAACTCCAGTTTTCCCCATCTCCCAATCATTCCAGGCATTACCAGATAAACTTCCCTAAGGTTCAACTCTTACCATAGCCTTCTGCAGCTCAAAAATCTTTAATGATTTCCCATTAGGCATAGAAACAGGCCCAAGTCCTTAGACAAACAGTAAAGAACTCCTATAATCTGATTTTAATGTATCTTTTCAGCCTCAATGCCTTCCAGCAGTTTGTCTTCAACTCCCCTGTGGCCTTTTCAATATCTGCTTTGCCTGTTACAAGTATCTGTGTCTTCTGTCCTCTGCTAGAGAATGAGCTGGGTGCCTCCCTGACACTGACACAAACTCTTGCAAATACTATCTCAAGTTATAACTGTTGGATGAATGAATAAGGTAGGCAGGCACAGATAAATGAAGCCGCACCCTTACTCAATTACTCATACTGTGATTGGCCCAACACCTAGCACAGTGTTAGGCACCCTATAGGTACTCAATGCCTAGGACTTGCATGAAGAAAGGATAGAAGGCAGGAAGTCAAGAAGAAAGAGCAGGAGGAAGGAAGGAGAAAAGGAGGAATGCGCTCAAGGGAGGTCAGGACTTAAACTATATTACAATCCCATCAATAAAATTTTCTCTCTTGGACCACAGGGCAAAGGTGGGGGGATAATGCTGGCAGAGTGAGGGTGATTCAGATGTTATAGATCAACTCTGTCCATAAAGAGTCAGAGAAGGAAGAAACAGTCTACTGTCACAGGCAGTGGGAATCCCTGTCTTCAGGAAAGGAGAGAAAAACTAAATGTCTAAAGTGGGCCAAAGATTTGGTGAAGGTCAAACACGGAAGTACCAATGGCTTCCAACGATCTTGTGCTCATCTGCTCCATGTCCAGATCTTCATCCAGACGCTAGCTCTGCTAACCAATAGTGGTCCCAGGCTATCATCAGACACTTGTTTGCAGTCCCCCAAAAGCAACAGCCACACAAAAGCAATGGCTTTCCATAGATGTCTCTCCCAGATCCTCTTCATGGTCCACTTTGGTGCTTTCTCAATAAGCTTCAAAGCGTCCACGTGCTCTATGTCTCCAGGTCATTCAGTTTGTCAATTTCCTCTACTCATCTACCTTTCCCTTCTAGATCTTCACTCGCCCAGCTCCTCCCACAACTGCAGGAGGCTAATTACTATAATAGATCCCTTATCCCACAGTACTTGTAGTGTATCTCCTTCCCTAATTGAACCCTGACTAACAGGAAATGAGTAGGCCTCTATGCTCACAATCTTCTTTAGACAGGAAGCAGCCTAAGAAAGTTACCCCACTGCAAATATGGACTGTTTCTTATATAAAAGGAGAAGCATTATAATGTACCCAGCATTTGTTTTAATCACCTATGTTAAGATAGCAAACTCTCATAGAGGAAGTTTATACTCACAGATCCCTAAAAGCAGGAGGAATGCCATGCCATGTAAGGCCATATGAGGAAGGATCAGCAATGGTCAGGAGGCAGAGAGGGTTGGGCTGGTAGAGAAGGATTCAGAGCCTTTATTGTAGTTTTCATAGGAAGGAATGGGTGAGGCAGGGTAGATATACTGAGTCAGTTTAGGATTAAACAGTTTGAATAATTTCAGATGGGCTCTGGGCTATAGGGGCAGTCTCTAGTTGACCAGTACCTGGCCCTGGAGTGATTTAGGACAGAAAGAATATTAGCTTTGTGTGTGAGAGTTTGATAAGGGAGATGGTTGGGGATGTGGGTTCTGGATTAGTTGATATCAAAGGCATACTAGAAAGGGAAGGGCTTACTATCTCTAGGAATTAGCTCACCCTGGGAGGGGCAGTCTCTTCAGGATGAAGGTCCCAAATGCCAGAACATCAAGAATACAGAAAATAAGAACATACAGTCAATACAGGAGCGATGACTCAGAGGGTAGGACCAAGGACTCTGACAGCAAAGCTAAGATCTGAGGAGAACCAGATATAACAAAGATCTAACCAAACTAAGACCAGAGGGAGCATATCTGGGTCATAATCAATATACATCCCTTGCCCCCAGAGCAGGGGTTGCTATGACACATGCTCAGCTAGACTTCAGAATTGCTATGGAATAGTGATGCTTGTATTCCTCCTGTTTCCTCCCTTTGTGAACATGAGTTTCTTTAGTAGTTGTGCTACGCTTGTTTCACCATTGTGTGTTGTGTTGTGTCTCATTCATTCATAGATCACCAAATCAAAAGAACCATACTAAAAGGCCTACCCCCCGGGAACAACACATCCATAAATTTCTCACACACTCTTGTACATGGTTAAATGACAAAATCCTGAACTTCAAGCCTAAGACTGATGCTATAATCGAATAAGACTTTTGTGGTTCTGGAAATGTGGAGGAGCGTATTTTGCATGTGCGAGGAATGTAAATAATCTGTGACCACAGGATGAACTAGAGATGATTAAAGATGGTGGTAATTTTTTTGCCACTTCCTTCATCTAGAGGTGAGACTTATTCCCCTCCCCTTGAATGTGGGCTGGCCTTGGACCTGCTTTGACTAATAGAAGGTGGAGGAAGTGACCCTGCGTAACTTGCAAGTCTGGACCTTAAGAGATGTGCAGCTTTTGTGCACTAGGAACACTCTCTCTTGGAGCCCAGTTGCTGCACTGTGGGAAGCTCAAGCTGTATGGAGAGGCTGGGTAGAGGACCAGCAACTCTCCAGCTCACAGCCCCAGCTGAGCTCCCAGCCAACAGCACCACCAAACATCAGCCATTTGAGTGAGTCATCTGGCTTGCTCCGTCCTAGTCAACCCTGCAGATGATTTCAGTCCCAGCCAATGAGATGAGGAGCAGAAGCACCCCAGCTAAGCCCAACTGAGCTCTTGAATTGTGAGAGATGATGAATGGCGGTGATTGTTTTTAAGTATTTGGTGATGTGGGGAAGTGATACACAGTAATAGGTAGCTGAAACAGCAAGAGAACAGCAAACTTGGAAATTCCTCAAAAAAAGCAAATCTACATTAGGGACTCTAGCTTATGATCTCAGATTTTCCCACTGTACACACTTGTAAGTGTCTACTTCCCTCTATCCTTCTCCAAAGAACCACTTTCCTCTAAAAAAAGGACAGCCACAAATCAGGCTTTTGGAAAAATACACTGAATCTTCTATTTGGACAAATCTTGTCTGTCCTTTGAGAAGTTTTCCTCTCCAATTTCTTATGTTAGCACAGACAGAGAAATACTCTTAAAATAAAAAAAATATTAAAACTTCCCTTTGAGATTGATGCTCCTGAGTTGAGAACTAAGAAACATTCTGTGGGTTGTAGCCATTGTGTTTTCATTTTGCTTTTATATTGCTGCTGGCAAATCTACAAATCATAAGACTATATCTCCACATTCTTAGGACAAATATGTTAAATTTCCTTTATAGAGTGATGCCTCTGAATGAAGGAGTAATGTGGTTTATCTGGTCCTAGCTGCCCTGTTTTCATTTTCTATTGTATTGCTTTTGGAAAATCTACATATCATAAAAAAACATATTTGTGTCTGCTTGTCTGAAGCTTGATAAAATCTTTCAAAAGTTGCCTAAAACATGGTTAAGATTACTCAGGACAGTCATCATGCCTTGGGATGTAAATTAGGGCAACCTAATTTGGTGGGTGCCCTTGAGTTCTTACACTATTCAACCAAGCAGGGCAGCTAGAGTGGTGAGGTATGTGCACAAGTGGGTTTCCAGAATTAGTGAATACAACTACACGACATCAGATAAACAGTAAACAATATTTTCATACAAGTATATCCGATGCAATGTTTGGACATATTTAAACTAAAATCATACTTAATTGGATACCTGTATTTTACCCGACCAGCCTGTAAGAAGTCACATTAAGGTAGAGGGAGGCCAGGTATGTTTCTATAGTTATACATCCTTTTAAAAAGTGTGTCTCTTTGTCTACTTCTGTGGGATGCACAGTAACATGGTTGATGCTTTAACACATGGAAAAGATGAGACAGACTTCTGGGAACCAAAAGCATTTTGCTTTTATATTGCTGCTGGCAAATCTACAAATCATAAGACTATATCTCCACATTCTTAGGACAAATATGTTAAATTTCCTTTATAGAGTGATGCCTCTGAATGAAGGAGTAACTTGCAGTGAGGAAGAACCGTCATATCTATTGAACACATAATGTGTCCAATATTTCACATATGTTATTTCATGCGATCTCAACAGCCCCAACAGTTGTGAGTGTCACCACCTTGGTGTGAGGAAACACATTCAGAGAAGGATTTGCCCAGGGTCACACAACTGGTAGGTTGAGGCTCATCTCTCTGACCAGAACTACCTGGTTCCCAAGCCGTGTGTCTGTAGCCCCACAAAGTGCTGATCTCTAGGGAGGCACATCAGGAGACTGGGGGGTGTGAGGAGAGAGGGAAGTTCTTGTTATTTTTCCGTCACTCCTGTGCCTGCAGGGTGTTCCCTTGTTGCATGACATTTGAGAGGCCTGTTGATAACTCTATACTTTATTGAGGACAAATGAAGGTAAGAGAAAAACAGGGAGGATGTGGAAAAGACATAAACTGTGCCCCTTTTTTAATCTCTGAAGGAGGAATAAATCCTTTTTCATTGACTCAAACAGTCCCCAAGCCACTCGCTCTTGTCACATACAGATGGTAGCAGATTTCTCTTCCGCAGAAAAGGAGCCCAGCAGAGGGATTGCTCTGCAGTAAACCTGAGGTTAAGTGATCCCTCTTTGGTCACTCAGGGTCCTGGCGGAACAGAGTCTATTTTTACATGGAAGAGGCCCTTGGTACAAAGTAGAAATAGTAGGACTCCTCTTCTGAAGCTTCAGAACAGCTCTCTCTGTCCTGGACTATTGCAGGAGGGAATAGAGAGAGAAGAAAATGAGGACAATGGGCAATATCAAGTAAGTTATGGGTCCCTGTGCTGTGTAGTTCTGACCTATGCTGCTTGCTAGGGAAGAGGAGCCTTAGCAAGCAAAATTTAGGAATTTGATTATAAAAAGGTAATGAAACATTATATCACCCCCATATGGAGGTTTCCTTTGCCAAAAGGAGCAAGCCAAGACTTAGGTCCAAGATGTTAGCAGGTCAGTATCTTTTTTATGAGAGCCTGACGTCTCTTAGCCAGGTTCAGTAATTCCAAACTTGGCTTCTATTTTCCATCACTCCTTTTCTTATAGTTGAGAGCTCAGAATAAACCAGTCAGCATTTATCCTTGAGCTTGACCTAAATCATTTTCTGGAAGGACGCTGACATGAAGGGAAATCAATGGTCCAAAGCTGAACTGAGCAAATGATTCACAAATGCTTTTCTCCCTGCTGAAGCATGTGGTCCTGATGCTGCTGGGAACCAGGGTACAGAATAAGGGTCCTATCTGGCCCTCAGCCACTCATAGACACCATTCAGGATGATTTTCTTTCAAGAGTCCACATGGGCTTACATCACTACCAAGATTAGGACTCGGAAATGCTCATAGTAGGAAAAAGTTCCCAGCAAATTCATTAAATGTCCTTGTGCTTACATACTGATTCCCCCAGATAATTGTGGAAATATCTCTTCTGCTTTCTGCAAGATGTCTTTTTGTGTATTCCGTGTATATTTCTGGGACGGGAGCTTGGAGATTTCAATAGATTTTCCAAAGGAATCCATGAGCCCCTGGTTAGAGAAGTTACAAATTACAGTTTACTGATTTGGAGGACCTATGTGAAGAATGAGCTGATATTTTGGCTAGGCCAGAAACTCCCTCTTATTGTTTGGTTTTAAGGCAGTCTGCAAGGTGCAGGTGAATGAATATCTTGAGCCGCAATTGTACGCCAGGTCAGTGCAGCACTGCGATCTGACAGATCTTGTCCCTGGAAGTCATTTAATCCACTCTGCTGTGCTACGGGCATCAGTGCCCTTGGCTCCCATGTGAATTGACCTGGACTGATTAAACAGTGGCAATCACATCAGACCAGGTCAATCACTGCCAGGGGATGACACAGCAAGCATACCTAGCCACATCTGTCTGGTTCCAGTGCTAGGCTTCCGGTTGCCTCTTCTTTGCTTCTTGGTTCATTGAAGACCAGTTCATTCCTTTGCTATTGACCGGTGCACTGCCCAAGTCCTTATCACTTATAAGTGCCTGAATTCTTTTGCTCTGGACCCTCTCTTGCTCTGGAACCAATTTTGCTATCCTCACCATACGTTGGAAGCATGGAAGAATCAACTCTCCTACCTCTAGGATTCTCCAACCAAGCCTAGTGAAGCTGGTAAAGGAACACTCAGGTGGCCGCTCCTCAGTGAGGTGACGCTGATGGGTGTGGTGCAACCTGTTTTCTAGTTTCCCTGTGAGGCTGAGCCCCAGGCTCTGACGCTGGTAGCTGCTTTGCTAACTCCTTTTTTGGCTGCTTTTCCTTTCTTGTACCATTTTTTCATCCCCCAAGGGGTGCTTCTTAGCTTATCTCTTGTATCGTTGTCCCATAGCCTGCTTTTGAGGGAACCCCCAAAATGTGGCCTGAGCTGCTGGAAAATAGAGACTGAGGGACAGAAGAAATGTGGGGGGTGTGTGTGTGATGAGAAGGGTGGCAGAGGGTATTAGCCCAAGACGAAAACTACCACTCTTGTTGGATTTCTACCTTTTCACTGGTAAATGCGATAAAAATACCTGCCTTACATAACTGTTGAAAGCATTAAATCGCGTGATGCATGGAAAGCTGCTGCCTACAGTTGGCGCTCAGTAAATGTTGGGCAATTGTAGAGTCGAAAGATCACGAGCTTTGAGCTTGACCTAAATTAAACACCTAGATTTAAATTCCGGATCTGTCACTTACTAGTTACACAAGTTTGGGTAAATTACTCTGAGTCTCCATGCCTTTTTCTGTGCAATGGGCATAAAGATATGCAAAGCTGTGCAGAGGACTGAGGTAAGAGATGTACGTAAGCAGCTGCAGACAGGACATTGAAGCTTCCCAGACCACGGGAACACCTTGGCCTCTGCTTCTCCCACTCCTTCCATGACACCAACAGAGCCTTCAGGCATGGGCTTTCCAGCCTTAGTCCCACTCTAGCAGGAATTAAAATCACACTTGCAATTTCTCTGAGTGATTAATAGGCATTTCATGATGACTTTATCACTTGGTAGAGGGTGAAAGTCACTCAAATATTAGCCGGGTTCCTCCATTAAAACCCACTGCCCAAGACATACTCTAATTACCCACAAATTCCTGTTAGGCTTTATAGTATAATTGCTATTCATGGTCCAATTAAGGAGCAATTGCAAGCTGAGAAAAAAAAAACTGCTTTATTGCTTCAATTTTGAAATTCGTGTATTTAGGAGCCTTAATCTACCCTTAGTCTATAGGGTTCCACATAAAGTGATGCTCACGCTGCTGCAGGGAGGCTGTGGGACGGCGCTCCCCTGGCCAGGCCTCTGCAAGGAGAGGTCTCCAGCCCACAGCAGAGCCTCCACAGGCTCGACGTTTTGCATTTAGAAGGCAGAGGGACAGGTGGAAAAGGGGACCTGCTCTTTCTGGTGTGCTTAAGACCTTGAAAGAAAATCATTAGGCCCTTTCAGAGTTTGAGCTATCAGGGTGGGTGGGGCTCTGCTAGGTTGGAAGCTGACCCCCTAACCACCGAAAGAAGGCAGGCTGCAAATGCCTGGGGGAAAAGCAGATACCACCCAAAAGCCTGAGAATACAGGCAGGTCTGGGTTCAAATCCCTGTTTTATCATTTCCTGGTGGTGTGATCTTTGGCAAGAGGACTCTCAATTTTCCAGTGTCCTCATCTACTCTGAATAGGGATAATAATAATAAACTCAACCCTTAGCGAGATTGTAAAGATGTGTGAGATAATGCATGAAAATTGCCTAGAACATAATTATCCCTCAGTAAATGCTATCATCATCATCATCATCACCACCATCACCACCACCAATATGGCTGCTCCCACCTCTACACCATTGTCCTGTTCCCAGCATACAGGTCAGGAGGGAATGTACCTGCTAATTATGGCAATGGTACCCAGTAGAGCTTAACAAGGCTCATAATGTAGATTAATGTTAAGCATCTCAGAGCATTCAATCCTCTAATTTGTATTATAAATCTGAAAAACGGAGTTATGAGGCAGCACAGAGCTTAGTGGCCATAGGTATAGACTTTGAAGTCAGAGAGGTCTGGGTGCAAATATCTGGTTCTGTGCTATCAACCTCTTGACTCTCAGTCTCTGAATCTATAAAATGGGAGCAATCACATTTCCTTCATCGATGGATGTGTGAGGATTAAATGAGATAGCATGGGAAAAGTGCTTAAACATTCAATAAAGGCTAACTCATCAATATTGCTGATTTGTATCTTTAAAAAGAGATGGGGTCATACTATTTCATGGAAGCTGACCATAACTCCTCTTCTGTAAAATTACTGAATCCTGAAAGAGAACAAATATCTGTCCAAGAGACTTCTCTGGAAAATTATGGCATTACTATACAAAGTGAGGATGGATGCTGGGCAGGCAAAAAAAGAGACCACTGTGTTTTGTATTTGATTCAGACTTCCCAGCGGATGTATAAGGACCCTTAGGGGGAAGGGTTATTGGTTTGCTACCACTGGTTCAATCAGATCTGCATGAGGAAGACGCTTTTCTGAAGAGATGCAGAATGGAATTCCCAACTAGATAGAGATTTGGGGGAAATTCAGAATGCGCCCAAGTAAGGACAGAATGGAAACTTTGGCCTGGTTATCAAGCATGCCCTTGATCAACTATGAACTGACCCTTTGCTGGAAAAGACAGAGACTTGTTGAACAGCCCTTACTCTACGAGACATTGTGTTGGATGCCATGTCTAACTTCTTCGGGTGTCTTTTTCCCCCCAAATCCCATCTTTAGAAAGAACCTGAGAAATGTGGATCTAGCCTTATCTCCAAACACTGCCAAGTTTGCAGGGATGTGGCCAAACAGGTTCCACCCACCTGCAGAAGAATTCCCCAGGCTTCTGCCCATATGCCCAGAGGAATATGCTTATGCATTCCTTCATCTTCCAGAAGTCAAAACCCAGATCCATAGATCTGACAGTCGAGCAGCAGGTGGTTAAACTGCCTGTGCTCTATTTTGCCAGAGAATTCATTTCATGCTGAGCAGAATGGATCTGTGAGTCTGGCCCCATGGTTCCCAGGGCCCCACTGGTGGAGCATTACCCATTCTCACTCTGGCCCATTTGTTTTCGCTGCAAATGTCCCAGAGACTTACGGATGTGATATTCATAGATTTTCCCATTTATGCTGTTTCCTAGTGCATAACAATGATCTGCCGGCTTTCATTTCCTTTAATGATCCTCTGTATGGGGAAATGTTCCCTTGTCGTGTCACATGTCTGATGCTGGCCTGATTTCAGAAGTTGAAACAGTCTTGCATGATGATGACCTAAAAAGGGTCACTCTCCACCATTTTGCAGGCTGGTGACAAGCCACCTTCCAAAAGGGAAGGTGTCAGAGAGAGGCAGGCTGGGGCAGGCTAAAGAATGAGTCTTTTGGAGTCAAATAGGCAAGGATTTCATATACAGCTCTGCTGCTTTCTCAATGTCTACACTTGGGCAAGTCATTTAACTGCTTTATGCCTCAGTTTGCTCAGCTGTATAATGGAATTAGTGACACTGTGAGATGGAGATGATGCTTGTAATATTACTGCCACGCGCAGTCATAACATGAGATCCCTGGGAATGATGGAATATGATGCTGTATTCCACCCTGGCTTCTCCAGTGATGAACAAACATCAGCAAATGCAAACATCTCCAAGTGATAAAGGATGCTTAAAGTAATCTACTGTACTTATTTGTTTACACATCTCTCCCCTAAACTATGAGTTTCTTACAGGCAGGAGCTATGACATTTTCATTTGCATCCCCAGCAATCACTAATCAGTAAACATTTATTGAACTGTGTTCTGAGGCTCAGACAAGGACAGTGGCTCTTATTGTAGGAAACAGCCCAGCCTTGAATGGACACTCTCTTACCCTGGAAAGGGGGTGAGCTCTGGGGAAGGCGATGACCTATCCCAGCCAAGGCCCTGGAGATGGGTGAAGCTGCTCTGAGAAAGGGGAGCCAGCCCAGGGTCTGTTCCCACAGACATCTGGGACTTCCTCTAAGGTTCAGAGTTTCAGTCTGTGAAAAGATGGGAGCAGAGCTCCGAGGAGCTGGTCTTGGACAGAAAAGACTGCTCACCACTGCGGGGAGGGAAGGAGTGGGAACTGGATACACCCACGGCTGCCTATGCAATTTGGGATTGATCAGTTTTGCTGTGGCCCTTCTAAGAGGCCTGATATAAAATCCTTCACAGCAAATGAGTTTGCCAATGTTTGCAGATTCCTTCGGAACCTCAGGGGACTCAGCACGGTGAGTTGCATTACTCTGAACAAGCCCTCAGGAAGCTTGGCTAGGGTCAAAGGACAGGAGGCCGTGCTGGACCACAGTGAGCACACATGTACACACACACACTCAAGGATGGGAGGAGCCACGTGTCAACCTGTGCAATCCCATTCCAAGCCGAGAAAGAAGGGTGAGTGTGACCACAGGCTTCTCACCATTCTCACCGCAGCATCCATCCAGTGAACCCCTGCAGGCTGGTCCTCAGGGCTCCCAAGGACCCCTCCACCCCTACCCATCAGTAAATAGTTGGGTTCCAAATGCAGCAGGGAACATGCCTCAGGGATTTCTTTCAGATGTCACAGTAGGAGATGGAAAAGGTAAGGAACAGAAGGAGGGAGGGAAGTAGAAGTGGGAGGGAGGAATAAAGAGAGGACAGGAAAGGAGGAGGGGATCAGCTATGTGTAGTGACTTCCACGATGTGATGTGCCCAGTCTGAAATAGGTTACATATCCAAAGTCCAGTGAAGAGGAATTGATCTTAAGTTCTTGTTAATGCTTTGCTCAAGGACTGCCCCTGCTGGGAGGGCCTGTATGCGCCAGGAGTCAGCTGCCCTGCGGAGCTTAATAACTGGAGGTTGCTTGGTAATCATGTCATTGCCCTTTTAGCTCCCGTCAGAGTCCATGGGGATTATTTCCTTGCAGCCACTGAATCTTCCAAGGCTGCCGCCTTTCCTCTGATGATGTACCCAGCTTTGCCTGGCAAATCATTTTAAATGAGAGACACATTAAGGGCCTTGTTGGAAAGGGTGGACCCCTAGCGGGCTAGCTCAGGCCTTGTCCGGAGGCCCACACAGGTGCAGCTCGGGACCCGCCATCTCCTCCTGTGTCGCTCCCTTGGAGCAGCCAGACGTGGTCATCCAGTTATTGGGTCACATTCTATACAGGGAAATCGAGGGTAATAAAAATAGCACCTCACATTTGAAAAATGTTTTAAAATCACCAAAGTGCTTTTCATACCTGTCATCTGACTCAGTCCTCACAATACACATCTCCGTGAAGCAAGAAAATATCCTATTTGACAGAAAGAATCCCTGCGTGGCAAAGTCACCTGCCTGACATCCCACAGCAGGTGCCCAGTGTCCTACCTCCGTGGTCCTGCCTTCCTGGGTTGTAGCTTGAAGGGAGGTGGGGGAGAGGCATGTGCTGTCGCCATGGCAAGCTTCCTCCGTTGCCCAAGCCCCTTCACCCTCCAATCCGATTGACAGCTGTTCCTGGCCCCTGCTAAATAGCTGTTGCCACCTGCTCCACCGGTCACTCCTGGCACAGACTGTCGGCGTCTCCTCGTCGCCACCTCCACCCACTCCCCCCACTGCTCACAGAAGAGAGCAAGATGGCAGGTGCTTTTCCTAAAACACAAATATGAACATGTCACGTTGCTACCCAGATTTCTTCAGTGGCTCCCGAGGACAACATCCAGGGTCTGGCCTGATACACAGATCTGTTACAGGATCTCAAGTGTTGTCATCCACAACCTCCTTGAACACCCTGTGCTTCACTGCTATGACCGATGACCATTCCAAATGTGTCTGGAGGCCACGCTCCTCTGGGCCTTGCTTATGCGCTTGCTTTCCTGGAATTACAGTGATTGCAATAATTGTAATTGTAATAATTGTAATAACAACAACAGTAAGGACAATAAGGTGGATGATGGTGATGATGATAAGCATATTTTGTTGATAGTTTACCATCAAAGTGATTTAATTCGCGTATCTATGCAAATGTCCACCTGACAGCACAGCCTACATGGAAAATACACCCTCCGCCTTCTTGTCATCAAGATCTGAGTGCAGACCTTACCTCCTCAGGAAGGGCTTCCCTGACAGTCTTCCCTAAAATCGTCTGCCCTCCTCCGTCCCTCCCTGGCATCGTCATCCTATTTTTATTTTGTCGCAGCTCATCTTATTTATGCATCTGCATGGTAATGTCCTGTCTCCAATCCCCATGCCAGCAGCTGAGTGTGAGCTCCCTGGGCACAAGGACAGGACATCAGGCTTGTTCACTCTGTGACTCTGTGCCTGGAACATGCCCGTGTTCAAGGCATTGAGTGACTCAGGACCATTTGGTTGATGAGGAATCTGAGGTTCAAAGAACTTAATTAACTCACCTAAGATCAACCAGCTACCGAGGGCAGAGCCACGAATTGATGCAGGGTCTCCTGACTCCAAAATCAGCTCTGGTCTCAAGATCACAGGGTCCTGAAACTTTCTCTAGTGCCCCCAAGACTATGTCTCAGTACACACGTGCACACACGCTCACATGCTCCCCGTCCCCAGTAATCATCCCTGTCTTGGCGCTTACCCTGCCTTGCGACTGCCTTTCCGTGTATCTCTAGACACAGGCCACCTGACATCAGGGATTCCGTCTTGTTTACTGGGTTATTGCTAGTTTTTGGCCTGGTAACAGAGATCAAGAATGTGCTACATTTATTGAATAACGTATGGAGGAAAGCAGCCATCACTTTGCTGGGTGCTCTTTGCCTTAGCATTACTTTAGACTAGAGCTACTCAAAGGGTGGTCCCAGGACCAGAAGTGTCAGCATCCCTGGGAAGTTGTTAGAAATGCAGATTCTCAGGCCCCATCCAGACCCGTTGGATCAGAAACTCTGCAAGTAGGGCCAGCCCTCTGGGGTTTGCAAAGCCCTCCGGAGGATTCTGACACATGCCAAACTTTGAGAATCACTGCTTTAGACCAAGGACTGACACCACCAAGTAGATTTAACACAACTCTGGCTGAGTCCCAGAGTCTCTCAGGCCATGAGATGCTGTGGTCTCAGAGGAGAAGGCAGTATAACATGCAATCACCCAGCCTCAGCTGGAAAAGTCAACCCCTGCTCACTCGGCACAGACACGTAGGCCCTTCCCTGTGCAGTGTCACGTTGGCATTCCTTCTGTAAGAACCTCATGCCCACTGGCAGGAGCCCTGAGCAAAGGAGTCCTCCCTGCTCTCAACACTCTCTCTCACCCTCCTCCACACTATTTGTGTCTAGGGCACATCATTCTGGTTTCCCCGAGTTCTAGATTCCCACCCAGACCTCGGTGGCCCCTTGGCTGGGTCTGACTTGACCAAGAACTCCTCTCAGAATGCAAAGTTGGTTCTACTCCTTCAGATTCTGGCAAACAGCCTGCTTTGCTTCATTCATTCTTCGGCTTCCTGATAAGCTGGATTAATATCACCACCCAGATTCCTGATGCTGGAAATTACCACCCTCCTCGCACACCAGTCCAGAGTGGAATGGCCCCTTGGAGATAATGAGGTTGGGCTAATGGCTAGCTTTCTTCACAGTCAGGCACGAGAAGTAGTCATTTCCCAGAGCCCTTTCCCTATGGTGCCTGGCCACTGCCCTGACACTCCCCACCTGGCATGGATATCTCAGCCTCCCGGCAGGCCAGAGTTTCATGGAGTGAGCCCTTCCCCTACAACCTTAAATGCTGCCCCAGCCCCACTCTCAGTGACAAGAAACTCATTGCCTTCCGACGTGATCCCTTCCATCTTCAAACAGTATTGGCTGTTAGAATGTCCTCATGTGACCACAATCTACTTCTCTGTAACTTCTGCCCATGGCTCCTGATTCTATAGGCCAATTTCACCTCCCTTCTCTACAACCCCCAGCCCAAATTATTCACTAGTGACTCCCAAGTTACCACCAGTGCTCTAAGGATGCTTAGACCAATGTCTGCTTTGATCCTCACTAAATCTATGTTTCATCTTTAATGAAATGGAGGTTGAGAGAACCTGCACCAGCCATACAGTGCTAAAAGGCGGGCTGCAATGTTTCCAGGGTACGGGAGCAAACCCCAGTGCTGATAAGGCAGGTCTCTGCAAATGTGCCGGTGACTGCCCGGAGCTCCCCAGAAGCTTAGCTCTGAGCAAATGAACGTTCCTACTTCAGAATAGGTTCATTTTATTTTTAGAACATGCCGTGTGGAATTACAAGGTTGGAGGGACACGGGAAAGCACAGGAACCTTCTCAAATCTCTGCAGACACGTAATGCCGGCGTGAGAGAGAGAGCCTCCAAGGGGAGTGAAATGTCAAAGAGTAGGGCAATAAGGAGGGCAAAGCTCTTTGCCTGGTCCAAGGGCCCTTGAATAGAACATCACAGCCCAAGTCAAGACCTCTGGTGCTACCCCTTTATCTGTGTGTGTGGGCTCCTGCAGCTTCCAGCCCTATCTTCTCTGGCCATCCAGGATCTCAGTCACCTGAGTCATACCGTGGCAAAGAAATCAGACTGAGTAACCTCCTGCCCCATCAGTTCATTAGATTTGGGGACCCTCTTGGCTACACATTAGCTGAATGACTTCACAGTGAGTTCTTAGCATCCACAAACCTCAGTTTCCTCATTTATATAATGAGAAAGGAGCCATATCTATGTTCACAATGTTAGATTAAATGAGAAAATAAATGGAAATCACATAACACAGTCTGACACATGGTAGGATTATCAGATGCTTGAATCATTAATATATATCTACCCATAGTTTTGAAATAGGAATATCAATCAAAGTTATTATATGTTATACAGCTATGAATCATTTGATAGGGCTTCTCTCCAAGAAAAGACATTGTGTTCAGCTCCGTGGGCAATAAAAGGAAACAAAGTGTGATTCACAAGCTCAAGGGATTTATGAATGAGTAGGAGAGATAAGAAAAATAATGGTCATACAAGAAGTAAAGTGAGACCTAGAGAAATAAGTCTGGAATTGCTGAACCATGGGAGGAGGAAAGGCGACTTGTGTTTACTAGGTGGCTACTCTGTCTCGGGAACTATGCTAGAAGCTCACTAACCTTGTTTCCAGTAATCCTCCCAACTCATGTGGGGTAGGTCTATTACTCTCCCCATTTAATAGCTGTGAGAACTGAGGCCAGAAGACTTTCCAAGAAACCCTGACTAGTAGATGATGAGAGGGATCTTACACTGTCTGACCCTGAAGTTCTGCTCTTTCTGGAATACTCATTGACTCTAAGGAGAGAGAAAGTAGAGAAGGAAAGATGTCTTCACTGGTCCTAGAAGAAAGAGAACTGTGCTCTTGCTGCAACTTTACATTGCATAACAGGGAAACTATAAGCAGTTCTATAAAAGAGAGGTGGAAATCATGGCGATTGTTTTTTTTTCTGAAATGTTAGCTATGAAAGAACAAGCATAGCTTCTCTCATTGGTGCTGAGTGTGGATAACGTGGGTTGTACTGGCAAAGCAACCTCCTGCAGGATCTCCTATGGTTACAGTGGGGAAGCATCCAATGATGATTAATTGGAAATTGGCCCAGAACATCTTTATGAATAATTGGGCCATGGATCTTTTCCAAACTGTGGCCTCAGAAAGTAGATCATGGATAAAAATAAAAATATAAAAAATAAATAGTTTTTAACAATTAAGAAAATAAATAAGACAACAAAAGAAACAGGGGCCGGCTCCGTGGCCAAGTGGTTAAGTTCATGTGCTCCGCTGTGGCGGCCCATGGTTCTGATCCTGGGCGCGGACATGGCACCACTCGTCAGGCCACGTTGAGGCGGCGTCCCACATCCCACAACTAGAAGGACCTGCAACTAAGATATACAACAACTATGTACCAGGGGGGTTTTGGAAATAAAGCAGAAAAAAAAAAAAAAAAGGTTGGCAACAGTTGTTAGCCCAGGTGCCAATCTTTATGAAAAAAAAGAAACAACTTGGTTGTCAAGCCTCATAGATAGAGAGTAGGAGGTGATAACATTTACATAGCAGCTAATGTGCCAAACCTTGTGTTTGGTGGACACTTTTTGGACTTTATACAAGAGAATATTGAGATGGGATCACAGTAGACCAAGAGGAGGAAAGGCATTACCCAGAGCACTTGTTCCAGATGTGATGAGAATATAATCATGGAGCTACCAGGGTCAGTATATTGAGAGAGGCTGCATGAAAGGGAACCCCACACAGAGGAAATCAGAGCTGAGGAAATGGGAGGGAGCAATGGGAAGACCAGGTCCTGATGAAACTCTACTAACCTCTGCATCCAGGTGCACATGAATTCAGGTCCATCCCTGGATTCTGTGGTTGTGTAAGCCATTGCATCTTCTCTTTAGTTTAGCTAGTTTGAGTTTGAGTTATCACTACCTACAACCCAAAGAGTCCTGACTAAGACGGAAATGAACTCTTCCTGTATCTCCAGCAATGAGGACAACGGAGGGCATACAGTAGATGCTCAAATATATTATTGGGATGGGTGAATAATATGCTTGATCCTTACAAGCAATTATAAGCAATGACTCAGAAATATTATGGTTACGGTGACAGAAATAGAAATAAAACTCTCATCTCTTGATTTCTAGTTCAGTGCTCCTTCAATTACTTTACATGGGCCCTTACTAATTTGAGGAAAACCTTGTGCCTCTAGTACATATAGAGGGATGTTTCTGTCTTCAGATTATCTTTCTATGTTTTATGACTTAAAAATTGTACATGAAAACTTTTTCATCGTAAACGATCTGCGCACTCTACTGCACCGCTATTCCGTTCTCAATCGCAGTGTGATGTGTGCCCTCATAGACCTTCTCCTATGCATGTGTATAAAGCTAATTAAGCATCAAGTTGATGACAATCTTCGAATTAAAAATAACATTTTAATTTGCTTCAAAAAAATGCAAGGAGCATATGAGAGGAGACAGTTGGTGGGGTTCCGATGAAACAGAAGAGGCTGTGCTGATCATTACTGAAGCAGCGTGACTGTTACACGGAGGTTTGTCCCTCCATTCTCTGTATTCTGTGTATGTTTGACATATAGAAAACATATACACATAAAATGAAATCTGGTTATAAAATAAGTATGTGTGCAGTGTAAAGAACTGAAGATGAAAGGAAAGAAAAATGAGAAAATGAAAACATCGTATTCCAATTACCCAGAGTTTACCACAGTTAAGTCTATATTCTTGCATGGCCTTCCAAATTTTTATGCATGTGTAGACACAGCCATACACACTGTTCTTATTTTTTGTCTTTTATTTAACCAAAATTAAAGTATACATTGTTTTTTAATCTGAGGATTTTCTGTTTGTTGTTAGTGTGTTTATTTTATTATTTGGGAGGAATAGTTTCTACCTTTCCAACTTTCCATGTCAATATTTAATATTCTTTGTCTCAATAATACCTATTCCATATGCAAATTTCTCTAACCATCTTTATAATTTATTTATTTATCTATGAGCATCCAACACTGGGCCAGGCATTGTAGGTAGTTTTTATGCCCTTTAAAACTGATGGGGGAAAAAACCCAGCTTTATTGAGATATAACTCAGATCCCATAATTCACTCATTTGGAGTGTACAGTTCAGTGTTTTTTAGTACATTCATAAAATTCTGAACCCATCACAACAATATAATTTTAGAACATTTCATCACTCTCCAAATTAGCACTCACTCCCTCATTACCCACCTGCCTCCCCAGCCTTAGGCTACTTTCTATCTCTCTGCAATTGCTTGTTCTGGACATGTCATATAATGAAATCGTGCTATATGTGGTCTTTTATGATTGGCTTCTTTCCCTTAGCATAATGTTTTCAAGGGTTGCCATATTGGATCATGCGTCAATATTTTATTCCTGTTTATTGCCAAATAATATTCCATTGTATGGATATAACACATTAAGTTTATTCATTCATCAGCTTATGATCATTTGGATTGTTTCCACTTTTTAGGTATTTAGGAATAATGCTGCTGTGAACATTTGTGTTCAAGTTTTCTTGTGGGTTTGTGGTTTCTTTGCTTTGGGATGTATACCTGGGAGTGGAATGGTTGGGAATACAGTAACCCTATGTTTAGCATTTTGAGGAACTGCCAAACTGCACAATCTAAATGGGTGAAATATATTGTATAAGAATTATATCTCAATGAAGCTGTAAAAAACTTGAACATCTTCCTTCCAGGTTTGTTTTTAAATGGCTTAGCCCTGCTGGTAAGATTCCCTGCTAGGTAATTTACTGAATGTCCCAGATGTTCAACATGGCCTCTCCACTCGGGCTGGTTGGAACTAGAAAGTTGCTTATCCCTGGGTGAGCTCTGACAATTGCTCAGTCTACAGGTCCTTGGTCATTCTTTGCCTGGCCTTGCGAAAAATCAGCTTATACATGCACAGACAAAGATTCAAAGAGAAACCTAAGAAAATTTCTGTTGGTTTTATCTATGTGGCTTCTTCCTCTCTGTTATCTGCCCTGGAAATTCTAGCTCCCTCAGACTTCATGAGCTCTGATCTCTTTCCTCCACTCAGGGAGACCACATTCCATGCTTGGACTCTCGTTCTCTGGAGAGAGGCTCAGAAATCTAGGTTAATTGTAGGGCTCACCTCATTTATTTCTCTTCAGTCAGAGATCCCAGTCCCATCCTGCCCACAGGAAACAGTTCTTTCATATATTTTGTCCAATTTTCTACTTGTTTATGCAAAGAGAATAAGTCCGACATTTACTCAATCTTGGGTAAATACACCCTTTTAGACCCGCTTCCCCAAAAGGATTTCCAATTTTACTAACAGAAGTAATTGATACTTCTTTTTCTTCCATTTCCTAATTACAAATAAAATTTTATAAAGTCACTAGAACTTGGATCATTATAGTTCATAACACTTTTCCAAAGGAAGGAGCATACTGTGTAGTGATGGGTTTTCATGTGAACATTGGGTGGAGTGGTCTAGTCAAACACTGTGACAGACCCACTCTGATTTTACATGTCCATTTGGCTGTCGGAGTTGCCTGCTTTTACTCAGAAAATAAGGGCATAAATTTAAAAAAAAGTTCCATGAATTTATCGGAAAAAATAGACATGGATGTTGCTGAAACTACTAAAACCATCTTGCTGACAGATAAAAGTCACGATATAGGTTTGCAGTCCATCACTTCTTTTTAGTGTGCATCCCTTCTCCACAATTACAAAATGTCAGAATATTTTGATCTGAAACCTTTGCAGCGTCTGCTGCTACTGAGCTACCTGAGGATAGGCCCACACATTATTCCTCCACGTCTCTCCAGTTCCTGGCTTTGTCCTGGCATAGGGTATGTGTGAAGTCGTTCTATGTATTGAATGAATGACTGAGTATGACAGATGTTGCACATGCCCCAGGCCCTCCTCCAAAACAGTCTCTCAGAGATGTCTAGGATGTTAAAAGTAACATTTTAAAAAACCCATATGAGAGGAAGAGGGAGAGGCAAAGGTGAGCACAGAGGTATGTGCAGACAAGACCAATATAAGAGTAACTTTTTATCTCCATCAACAGTTGGATTTCTTCTCTGGGATAAGAGCTGTTGAGTTCCAATGAGGCCAGAACAGTGAGATTTCATCAAGGTAGATGAAAGGTCAGAAATTCTTTTTGCTCCAGAAGTAAAAGGAATTGCTCTGGAAGTAACATTCTCTTTAATAGTTAACAGTCAGCTTAACAATACTTCCTCTTCTGCTCAAATTGGGCAGAAACATGGATTAATTACAGCATGGGCTATAAAACAATATCATGGTGAATTCAACAAATATGGTGAAACACAAAGCTCCACGACTCTGTTCATCTAGGAAAACAACTAATAAGCTGACAAAAACTGTCAGAACTAACTTTTACAGAACTCTGAAATCTAGCCAAAAACTTTCAATAACCAGGGCAAAATTTAATGAAGAAGCAAGTGGATGTATTAAAATAAGAGGGAGCTGTGGCATTTTAAATCACCTGCTTATCCTCCCCACTCTCTAGAATGTCAGAAGCCAGGAAAATGCAGTCTGAACATCTGGTACAGGTGGAAAGTACTATAGGGAACAATAAAGATCTTACTATCAAAAAATTATGCTTGTGGACTTCACCCTGTCTGGGAGCTCCCTCAAAGATTGGCACAACGGCTGACATTGGTTTTGCCTGACTTGGAGCATTCCCAGGGCTGAGTGGCTTCCAAGGCAGCTTTTAGTGAAAGCATTTAAAGGCAAGAGAATTGATTGCAGGAGCCTGGGGCAAGGGAAAACAATCAGGACAAGCAATAGACAGACCAAAACTCCTGGGAAAGAAAAGGCTGGGAAATAAAATATGTAAGAGGAATAAGGAGTTTAAAAAGCTCCTGTGTAAACAGGAGAATCAAGAAGGTCAAGCCCATTCCTATGGATGGATGCATTTTCAGGAAAGATGTTAAGCTTTCACCTCTGGCTGAACTTCAGGCTCCACAAAGGCAGGAAGTGAAGGCTAAGGCAGAGTTGCAAATGAGCTGGCTAAGCATTGAAGAAGAGTCTCAAAACAGAGCCAATCTACCAAGGCTGAGATTATTTCCTTTTTCTTTTTTTTGATGTCAGATATTTAAGAAAACTCTCTCAGAACATTAGTTGACTACTAAGCTAACAGAACAGAGATTTCAGCAGCCACATATGACAAAGAACACAAACTTTAGAAGAAGAGTTTAGAGGAATCATTATCAAGCAAACAGCAGCTCCCATCAAACAGGAACACAAACCCAGGGAGGGTAAAGAATGGGATTTCTAGAGTTGTGCAGTAAAATAGTTCAAAAATCTAGTTTTCAACCAAAAATGATAAGGCACGCCAAAAACACCAAAGAGGTATGTCCCAGTCATAGGGGAAAAAAACAAATTAATAGAAACTATCCCTGAGAAAGTAGACATTGGATTAACTAGACAAACACTATATTAAATATGGTCAAAAAACTAAAGAAAATCATGGACAAAGAACTAATGGAAACCAGGAGAATTATGTCTCACCAGGTAGAGATTATTAATAGAGATACGGAAATTATAAAAAAGAACTAAATAGAGATTCTGGAACTGAAAAACAAAGTAACTGAAATTAAAAATTTACTAAAGCAGTTTGTATCAAATTTGAATATGAAGAAGATGGAATCAGCAAACTTGAAGATAGGTCAATTGAGATTATCCAGTCTGAAGAACAGACAGAGAAAAGAATAAGGAAAAATGAGTAGAAGCTGAAGAGACTTGTTAGACAATATCAAGCATATTGACATATGCGTAATGAGAGTCTCAGAGAAAAAGGAAAGAAAGTGGCAGAAAGAATGTTTCAAGAAATATTGGCCAAAAATATGATGAAAGACGTGAATGTACATATCCAAGCTCAAGGAACACAAATAATGTGAACTCAAAGATATCCACAATGAGAGAAATTATAGTCAAATTGTCAAAACCTGAAGATAGAGTCTTGAAAGCAGCAAAAGAGAAGCAGCTTGTCATGTACAAGTGATCTTCAATAAGATTAGCAGTTCATTTCTCTTCAGAAACCATACAGGCCAAGAGAAAGTGGGATGCTGTATTTAAAGGACTTAAAGAAAGAAACTGTCAACAAACCCTTCTATATCCAGAAAAAAACTATTTTTCAAAAACGACGGTGAGATTAAGATATTCCCTGGGGCTGGCCTGGTGGCGAGGTGGTTAAGTTCGCACGTTCCGCTTTGGTGGCCCAGGGTTCACAGGCTGGGATCCCAGGCATGGACCTACACACCGCTCATCAAGCTATGCTGTGGCAGCATCCCAAAAACAAAATAGATGAGGGTTGGCACATATGTTAGCTCAGGGCCACTCTTGCTCAAGCAAAAAGAGGAATATTGGCAATAGATGTCAGCTCTGGACCAACCTTCCTCCCCAAAATAAAAAAGATATTCCCTGATTGAAAAAAAAATAGTCCATTACTATTAGACCTGTCTAACAAAAAAATGCCAAAATGGGTCCATTAGACTGAAATGAAAGGACATTAGACAATAACTCAAAGCCATGGGAAGAAACAAGAGACGTTTGCAATGGTAGCTCCAGAGATAAATGTAAAAGCCAGTATTTTTTAATTTTTGGTTTGTATCTTCCCTTTTTTTCTCTCCTATACAATTTAAAATAAAAGCATAAAACAATATTTATTAATCTATGTTAATGGACATACAACGTATATAGATGTAATTGGGATAACAACCTAAAGAGAGGATGGGTGAAGCTGTAAAGGAGCAGTTTCAGTATACTACTGAAATTGAATTGCTATAAATTCAAATTGGATTGCTGTAAAGTTAGATATTAATTGCAATGTTATGGTAACCACTAAGAAAAATACTAAAAAGAAAATACACAAAGAAATACCAAAGGAATCAAACTTATATATTAGAAATAAATCAATAAATCATAGGGAAAGGCGGTATGGAAGAATGTAGGTATGAAAAAAGACATAATATACAAAAACCAGATAGCAAAATGACAGAACTAAGTCCTTCTTTATCAGCAATCGCTTTATATGTAAATGGTTAAAAATCGCCAGTTGTGTCACAGATTAGCAGAATGGATTTTAAAAAATCGTGTAAGTATAAGCTGTCTACAGGAGATTCTCTTTATATCCAAAGACACAACTAGGGAAAGTGAAAGGATGGAAAAGATAATCTGTGTAAACAGCAAACAAAGAGAGCTGGAAACTATGCTAAAATCAGACAAAATAGAGTTCAAAAATTGTTACAAGAGACAAAGGATATTACATATTGATAAAAAGGTGAATCCATCAACAACACGTAACAATCATAAATACATATGCCCCTAAAAACAGAATCCTAAAATATATGAAGCAAAACCTGACAGAATTGAAAGGAGAAATAGTTCCACAATAGTAGTTGTCGACTTCAACATGCTGTTTTTAATAATGGATAGAATATAGAGATTGAAAACCAATAAGGATATTGTGGTCTGTAACAATACATAAACCAACTAGACATAACTGACGTATCTGACAACAACAGACTATACATTCTTCTCAAGTGCACATGGCACATTATTCAGGATAGATTATATGTTACAGCACAAAACAAATTTTGATAAATTTAAAAATATTGAAATCATACAAAGTATCTTCATACATATTGACATTATACAATGTATCATCTTGTTAAGATAGCAATGTACAGATTCAATGTGTTGCCTACAAAATCCCAAATCTGCTTTTGCAGAGGTGGAAAAGTTGGTCCTAACCTTAAAAAAGAAAAAGTTGGAAGACTTATACTTTCCAGATTCAGAACTTACTACAAATCTATAGCAATCCAAACAATGTGGTATTGGCAGTAGGATAGACATATAGATCAATAGAATAGACTTCAAGTTCAGAAATAAAATCCTATATCTATGGTCAACTGATTTTTGACAAGGGTGCAAAGAATATTCAGTAGAGGAAAGAATAGTCTTCAATAAATGATGTTGGGACGACTAGATATTCACAGGCGAAAGAATGAGGGTGGGCCTTTATCTTACACATTATACAAAAATTAACCCCAAACGTATCAAAGACCTGAAAATAAGAGGTAAAACTAAAAAATCTTAGAATAAAACATAGGGATAAATCTTCATGACCTTGGATTTGTCAACAGAATCTAATATACACCACCAAAAGCACAGGCAACAACAACAAAAAAGTAAATGAATTGAACTTCATCAAAATTAAAAACTTTTGTTTATCAAAAGACATTATCAAGAAAGTAAAAAGACAACCTAGAGAATGGGAGAAAATATTTGCAAATTATATATCTGATAAGGGTCTAGAGTTTGGAATGCATGAAAACACAACAACAAAAACTCTTACAACTCAACAACCAAAAGACAAACGACCCAATTAAAAAATGAGCGGGAATTTAAATAGATGTTTTTCTAAAGAAGGTATGCAAATTCCCCACAAGTACATGGAAAAATGTTCAACGACATTGGACATTAAGGAAATGCAAATCAAAATTATAATGAGATACCATTTCACACCTACTAGGATGGTTAAAATCTTTTTTAAAACAGGAAAATAGTAAGTATTGGAAGGAATGGAGAAAAATTGGAACTCTTGTGCATTGCTAGTGAGAATGTAAGATGGTGTATCCTCTGGGGAAAACATTTGGTGATTCATCAAAATTTCAGCATAGGGTTAACATATGACCCAACAATTCTAATCCTAAGTACATATCCAAAATAATTGAGAACAAGCATTCCAACAAAAGCAGGCATGTGAATATTCATAGTAGCGCTATTCAGAATAGCCAACATGGAAACAACTCAAATGTCCATCAACTGATGAATGGATTTTAAAAATGTGGTATATACATACAATGGAGCTATCAAAAGGAGTGCAATCATTGATTCATGCTAAAACGTGGAAGAACCCTGAATTATGTAAGTGAAAGGAGTCAGTCAAAAAATGTCACATATTGCATGATTCCGTTTATATGGAAGATCCCAAATAGATAAATTCATAGAAAAAGAAAGAGATTAGTGATTGCCAGGAGCTGAGAGGAGGGGGAATACGGAGTGACCGCTTAATGGATATGAACCTTCCTTTCGGGATGATGAAAATGATTTAGAATTAGAGAGAGATGGTGGCTGCACAATATTGTGAATGTACTAAATGCCATCGAATTGTTCACCTTAAAATGGTGGCATTTATGTGATGTGAATTTTACTTCACTTAAGAAAAAAAAAACGGTCACACTTTTCCCCAACTCCTATAGACGCTAACTTTTAATCTTGAATTTATTTCTGCTTCCATTTGGGCTAAACCATTTTGAAAAGCATAAAATACTCTGCACACGTCATATAATCACATACATATGCATATATATATAAATATTTAAATGTCTATGAGTACGTAAATATAAATATATATATAGCCAGTGGGTTGATATCATTTCCTTTATCCTATTCAAAAATTACTTTACAGGTACAGCAGGAGACATGGACCCTTCATTTTTTTCAGCGTAAAAAAGGCACAGATATTTCCATATATCTTCATTTTCTACGGTGCCTCAATGTCTACAAGATACAATTTATGCTTCTTATTATGCCCTTTAACATCTGGTCTCTGCCTTCCTTGGTTGTCATCCGCCTTTGATTCATTCACGGTCCTGCTTCAGCCTCGTGACTCCACTGTAACTACCTAAACATAATGGACTGCGGGCATGCTCATCTTCCTGCCTTAAATGCCTGTAACTCCCAGATGAGCATGGAAACAGTTACAGAGCTGCCAAGATTTGGTTCAAGCCTGCAATCCTTTAGGGAGACTGCTCTATCCACGAACCGTCAGAGGGGATAAATCCACTTCTCTGTTTCTAGCTCCTAGTTATTCTCTTCGTGGTGCCTAGACAGGCAACATCAGCATCACGCAACAGCTTGTTACAAATGCAGTATCTCAGGATCCAGCCCAGACCTATCCGCTCAGACCCTGCATTTATAAAGTATCCCAGATGATTTGCACACACGTGAGAGTGTGGGTAGCACACAGTGCAGACCGCTATTTTTCTACTTAAGAGCATTACATTTTTCTCTGCACTGGTCTGCATGAATCCCCAGGTCATTAAGTTCCTTGGGGACTGGCAGTCTATTTTATTTATCAATGTATTCTAGCACACACACTTCTAGGATCACATCCTTCCTCAGAAAATATTTTCAGAATTATTAGAGGAAAAGAGTGGTTTCTACAATCTCGCAAGAAGAGCTTCTTTCTCTAATTCATTAGTGAACCACCTTTGGGGCTTTGGTGGGAAAATGCTGAAGTTCAAGCTCAGCTATCTGTAGATTTTCATCATTAGGATCTACACAGCACCATGAAGATTATAAAGCTAACAGAGTAATGAGAAGCAAATGACGACAGAAGCAAGGCTTCTCCAGCTACCCCAGAGCAGAGGATAATTTGACAGTTCAATGCTGCCCGCCTGTTTGCCAAAATACTTCCGTGGCTCATTTCTCATTATGGAAAGTAGCCTCGTGGGGGCATGTCGCTCTATCTGGGTGAAGCGGTCCACGTGGGAAAGTATAGCTAGGTGTGCTGGCTGCTGGGCTTGGCAGGCAGTGAGTGACAGGAGGCGTTGGGAGGACTCCCCATTGGAAGGCTCCCTCCAACCCCACAGGCTCTGCTCAAGCCTTAATAAAGACGTTACTGGAAATTTTCTTCTGTTACTCTGGGCTCAGTTCCTTCTTCTCCCCCTTCCTTCCTTCCCTGCTTTCCTCAAATATCTATTATCCCAGTTAAAAGGATAGTTGAGGCACAAGACTTGCCTTCCAAAAGCAGCCTGTGCTGAGATAAAGAAGCTCGCAGCAGGTAATGCAAACATGCTGAGCTAAGTATTATAGAGCAGGTGCATTCAAAGGGGCAGAGAAGCGGAAGTGAACCTGCTTTGCAGGTAACGCACTGGAGGTGGGCGTTAAATCACCTAGAGAAATGCACTAGGCATATGAGTTAGGAAGGGATTCTCATTTGCAGACACATAGAACCTGAAATCATACTGTGCATTTGAAAATCTGTAAGTAGTTAAATAATGCTAGGAAGAAAGATAAAGGAGGTGTGGCATGGGGGAATAGTGGCGGTGGGGGTAGGCAGAGTCAGGGTTGGGGACAGCCTTCTCTAACTTACAGGACTCTCTTCTGGTGGTGTTCCTCATGCTTTTGTGATGTGACCCACAAGAAGAAATGGGTTTGACATCACAATCTAGCAGGCATGCCGTGGAATTCAAACAAAAGTTTCATGAAACATCTTTTAACCTCCTTAAGTACCTAAATTCCTATTATTTCCATTTCATTCTTTTTCATGTTTTAGATACTGGTTATGATTTTATCTCAGTGTCTGATATCAAGAGGACCCCATCTGTGACAGTGGGTATCCTTATCTTGCTCAGGATCTCAAAGGAAAGCTTTCAACATTTCACCACGAAATGTGATGTTTGTTATATGAGTTTTGTAGGTTTCCTTGTCAGATTAAGGAAGTCCTGTTCATATTTTAGCACAAGATTTTAACATGGATCCTAAATTCCATGAAACATTGAAGTGTTCATGTTTTTTCTCGGTTAATTTATTAATGTCTACATTAAATAGTTCAACTTTTCTAATGTAAAAAAAAAATCCCTTGTATTCATGGTATAAACCTAATTTGGGCGGGCTGTATTATTCTTATATATTTCTAGACTTGCTTTGCTACCACTTGTTAGAACAATTTAAAATTTAATTGGTGTACAGTCCTACGAGAATTGATAAATTATATCGTTGGGTAACCACCACCACAAGTCAAAAAATAATAGGCAGTGTTCAAATTTCCAATTGCCCCATAACATCATTTTTTAAAGTTTCTTTGAATCAATATTCAAATAAGTTCCAACATTACAGTTTCCTATTATGCCTCTTAAGACTCTTTTTAGATTTTAAGTTCTTTTCCATCTTTCTCCATCCAACTTGCAATGTATTTGTTAAAGAAATTGGATCATCTTGTCCTGTAGAGCTTCGCACAAGCTGAATTTTACTGATTACAGCCTCATGGTGGCTGTTTAACTTCTGTTCCCATTTAATATGTTCGTCAACATATTGTTCTATCTCCCATATTTTTGCTAAATTAAATCTGGCTTGATCAGATTCAGGATTGATTTGGGTGAGGACAAGACTAGTTTACGCACAGATTTGTATATTCCACCAGGCTACATGGACTGTTTGCTTGCCACGTTTTGTAATGTGGGAAGTAGGTAATGACCGGTGCTTAGATATACAAATTCATTCTGTATTACGCAATGACGATGTTCTAGTTCTTTCATTTCTTCTTTGTTCATTAACTAGAACACTTATATAAAGAGAAACTTTGTCTCATCTACGTTTTGGTGACCTGGTAGCATGGGAAGTCATGATAGAACGCTGAGTTCTTTGCCTTTATTTTCAAGTTTCCAATGATCACCAAAGTTATTTTTTTCTTTCAGTATTATATTGCACTCTATAGTTTTATACATATTTGATGTGTTTCCATTCACAGCAGAAATTAATTTTAGTGATGCTCAAATTGTACCACTTTTGGCCAATAAAAACTTACTGGGGTTGCCTTCCTATTGGTTTAGATGTAACCCTACTAGTCTGTGATAGAGTTCTTATAATCTGGTATGACAAGATATTCCAAGATCACCTTTTACATTTCCTGCCCCAGACTTGGATTCAGTCATTCTGAAAGGAACTCTGCTTCCTTTTGGTGAGAAATGGCATTTCAAGACTGTGAGCTGGGGGTGTTCCTTCACACTGGTTTATAATGTTATATTTTCAAGGCATTTTCAGGGAACAGAGCTGAAAATAAATACACATACATGTATCTATTTACATGTATGTATATTTATATGTGCGTGTATGTATATACATGTGTGTATACGTGTCTATCTATCTACCTACCTATCTATCTGTCTATCTATATAAAATTATAGTTTGAATCCCAGAGCTCCAGGACACAGGAATAATAGAATTAGAATATCATATACTTACTCATTCGATGAATTCCAAAATATACATACTTAGTCTCAAAAACAAACAAGTAAATAAATAGCTCTCTCACCAACAATATGTTTACTGTAGAAAGTCTGAGAGGTTTTTGTTGCAGATTTTCCCCTCTGAGAGTATATCCTACGAGGATACGTACAAATGATTAGGGTTTTAGAGTTGATTCTACTCTGAATGATTAACCACAAGCATTTAGTTTCATTTGGTCCATATCACTTTTCAAGTTTTCAAGGATTTTATTCCAAAATCAACTTCATAAAACAAAGTATTTTCAATGACGTGTAGTTTCTAACTCTGTCCCTCCTATCATATTGCTATTTCGTTTCCCAACTATAGTGAAGTTCACACGCACACACATAATTTGGTGTTCTCACTTTTCTTAGATAAGTGGTAGCAAGCTATGCACTTTTCTCGCCTTTATTTTCAGACAATAAGGCTATTCTAGAGAACTCTCCAAATTAAGATGGAGAGATATCCCTTGTTCCTTGTCATGACTGCCTGGTGCTCCACTGTCAGTACTACAGTGCATTCATCCGGTCTCCTATCTGGAAACTGTTGGCTACCTGGGTTGTTTGCAGTCTGTTGATATTTCAGATATTCCTGCAAAGACTGCCGGGAAGATAGGACTTTTCATATTTTTGCCTGTGCACCTTTGGCATCAATTCCTAGAAAAGAAATTGCGGGATCAAAGTTTAAGTGAATATGTAATTTTCCTATAAATTGTGCCTACATAGGTATTTATTAATCTGCATTTCCACCAGGGATATGTGAGAATGTCTGATTTCCCCCACAGCTTTGACAACAGAGCATGTTATCAAACATTTCTTGTGTTGCCAATCTACGAGGTAAGAAGTGATCTCTTATTACAATTTTGACTTTCATCTCTCTTATTGTGAGTGATGGGAGTATATTTTCAAATGATTATGTTATATGAATTTTCTTTTCTATGAACTTTATACCCTTAGTCCATTTTTTTAGAGATGTTCTCATTTTTTCTCAATTTTATAAGCCCTTTATATATTAGAAATATTGAGCCTTTGTAATACAAGTTGCAGATATTTTCCAATTTGTCAAATTTGTTTTTATTTTACTTGACTTTATTTCTTGTAACCATGCAAAAGTTTTTATTTTTGTGGAACTGCATTCATGTATCATTTCACTTATGGTCTCTAGATTTTGAGTACTAGTTAGAAAAATTGTTCACAGTTCCAGATAGACAAGGGAATTCTCCCAAATATTTTTCTACTGTATTTTCAACTTTTGTTTTGAAATAATTATGGATCTACAGAAAATGGTAAAACTAGTACAAAGAAGGTCCACGTGTTCTTCACCCAGTTTCCCCGAGTGGCAACATCTTACATAATTATAGTACAATATCCAAATAATGAAATTAACATTAGTACAATCCAAACCATATTCAGATTTCATCATGTTTATATGTACTTATTTGATTGTGTGTGTGTGTGTGTGTAATTCTATGCAATTTTATCACATGTGTAGATTTCTTAATCACCAAAACATCCAGGACATGGAATTGTTTCATGACCTCAAACATCCCATGATGCTGCCCCTTTATAGTCACATCCATCCCCTTTCCCCACCCTGGTCCATAGCTGTTGGTAACCACAAATCCATTCTTTAGCTCTACAATATTGTCATTTCAAGAATGTTATATAAATAGAATCGTACAGTATGTGACCCTTTGAGATCGGCCTTTTCATTCAGCACATTGCCCTTGAGAACCATCCAAGTTGTTGTATGTATCAATCGTTTGTCCCTGTTTTATTACTGAGTAGTATTCCACAGTTTGGAGGTAACACAGTTCAAGTGTTCACCTGCTGAAGAGCGTTTGAGTTGTCACCAATATTTGGCTATTACAAAGGACGCTGCTGTGAACTTTCATGTGCAGGCTGTTGGGCAGACATAAGTTTTCTTTTCTATAAGATATAAAAGCTCAGGAGTGTGATTGCTGAGTCGTACAGTAACTTCATATTTAGGTGGTTTTTTTTTTAAAGAAACGTCATTAGTTTTCTGTTACTGCCATTACAAATTATCACAAACTTGTGGCTAAAACACCACAAATTTCTTGTCTTATAGTTCTGGAGGCCAGAGGTCCAGAAGGGGTCTCGCTGGACTAACATCAAAGTGTTGTCATGGCTGTGGCTGTGGGGGCACTGGGGCCAGGGGGTGCTGGGGGCGGGGATCCGTTCCCTTGACTTTTCCAGCTTGTAGAGGCTGCCTATACTCTTGACTCATGGCTCTATTCCTCCGTCTTCAAAGACAGTAGTGTTGCATCTCTCCACTCTTCTTCTGCCGTAAGTCTCTCTCCCTGAACATCACTGAGAAATGTTCTCTGCTTTTAAGGACTCCGGTGGTTAGATTCTGCCCATCCAGATGTTCCAGGATAATCCCCCCTCTCAAAGTCCTTAGTCCCATCTGCAAAGTCCCTTTTGCTAAATAATCTACTTTATTCACAGGTTCCAGGAATCAGGTCGTGGACATCTTTGGGGATCACTATTCTGCCTACACAGAAAGTGTGAAACTATTTTCCCGAGTGGCTATGCCATGTTACGTTTCCACCAGCAATATATGATAAATTCAGTTTCTACACATCCTCATCAGCATTTGACATTGCCTCTATTTTTTCCCAATTGTTCTACTAAGTGTCTAGTAATATGTCATCATGGTTTTAATTTGCATTTCCTTACTGCCTAATGAAGTTGAACATCTTTTCATGTGCTTCGTTGTCATCCATATATCCTCTTTAGTGAAATGCCTCTTTTCGTCTTCTGCTATTTTCTGGTTGGAATGTTTATTCTTTGCCTGTTCAGTTTTGTGAATCTCTTATATACTGTAAATATGAGTCCTTTGTAAGATATTCAATTTGAAAATATTTCCTCCCAATCTATAGATTGTCTTTTCAATCTCTTAACAGTCTTTTGCAGAGTAAAGGCTTTAATTTTGATGCAGCCCATTTCATCAATATTTTCTCATAGGATCATGCCTTTGGCATCATATCTAAGACGTCTTCATCTAGCTATGTGTCCTGATTTTCCAGTGCTTTATTCTAATGGATTTTTATTGTACATTTTATGTTCAAGTACGTGATCCATTTCGAGTTAATTTGTGTATAAGGCATGAGTTTAGGTTGAGGCTCATTTTTTTCCCTATAGATGTCCAATTCTTCTAGAACCATTTGTTGAAAGGACATCTTTCTTGAATTGCTGTTGCTCCTTTGTCAAAAATCAGTTAGACGTACTTGTGTAGACTATTTCTTGGATCTCTATTCTGTTTCCTTCATCTGTGTGTCTGTTCCTCTGCCGATACCACACTGTCTTGATTACTATAGCTGTAAATTTTAAAATCACGTAGATTGAATTCTCCCACTTTACTCTTCTTTTTCAAGAAGAGCAATGAGTGGTTTCCAGTCTTATCAGACATTTAGATATACTCTAAAATTTCTATGATTAAAATAGTGAGGTATCGATAGATGTACCAGTGGAACTTAATAGGAAATCTGTAAGTAGACCTAATTGTATATGTAAATTTAGTACATGATACGGGAAAAATCTCAGCTCAATAGAAAAGATGTTCTTTTAATTCCGTGGTTTTGGTCTAGCTGGAAACAGGTAAAATTGGATCATCTCCTATGATGTGCGCCAGGTTTGTAAATGGATGACAAAATTTAAATGAAATCATGCAAGTACCAGAAGAAAATATGGGTAAATTCTTGTATAATCTGCAAACTGGGAAATACTTTTAATCTATTACTCAAAATCCAAAAGCAGCAAATAAAGATAAATAATTTTGATTACATTTAAAAACTTTGTTCGACAAAGGAATGCTCTATGCAAATTAAAAGGGAAAATTGTGTTCTGGGGGGAAAAAGATTAATACTAATGAGACAAACAAATTCTGGACTTTCCTAACACAAACAGAACTTTCAAAAAGAAAAAAGAAAAAGCCAACAACTTTATGGAAAAAAGAGGCTAAAAATATGAAAAGAAAGTTCACAGAAAAAGATATGAAAATGACTTGTAAACTTATGTTCAAGCTTGTATATACAGTAAGAGAAATGTAAATTAAACTTATAATGAGATATTAGTTCTCATCCATCAGAACAGCAAAAACTCCAAAGTTTGCTCATATGCTCTACAATGAAACTGTGCCGAGACAGACACTGTCACGCATCGCTGGTGAGAATGGAAATGGGTACAACTTTTTTGAGGGGAATTTGGCAGCACCTAGAAAGATCACATATACACATTTACCCTTGGACCCAGCAATTCCACCTCTGCAATCTCTCCTGAAGATGCACATTACAGTGATTGCAAATTTCTCAAAATATCATTTACGCTCATCACTGCTTTGAAATTTTCATAGTTTTAAGATCCACCATTTGGTTTTGTTACTGAATGTTTAAATTAAAAAAGCAAATATACTATCATATCACAAATTAGCTTGTTAAAAATATTTTGAGACCCTTCTTTTATGTTGTTTGAAATTCAAAACAAAATGAATATCACTCCAGGGGTGCAGCTATCATACCTCTGAAGACACTTTCTCCCACCAATGCGTGTACACACACACAGACATTTCGAGAATTTTTAGAATGCATAAGTTAATGTATCGTCATAGAGCAAGAGAAGGCGTGGCTTAGGCTAAGTGTCAAAGAAAAACACTGAAGCCAGTGGGCTGAGGACTGTGGATGTAATTAAATCACATGGTAACTGAGCAGTGTTCATGCAGCCTTTCTGAAGCGGAGAGCAAAGAAAATCAACCCTCCCCTTACAGGAAAAGAATATTTTTGGCTGAATTATTGAGCTTGGCTATTGACCAAAATCAATTGAATACTTATACAAGTCTTCCTTTAACTGGTTCTCTGTTGGCCAAAGCTTTAGGTTGGGACACAAAATGTTAGTGCTAGGAATGATTGTAGAGCCTAGCTCTTTATTGCACAGTTGAGTGAAATCTGCATGTCCTGGACAGGGATTTGGCGAATGAGGCGCTGAGGGTGCAGAATTTGAGGGGCGCTTGCTCACAGGACCGGATAGGTGCAGGGCCTGCTCTGAGAGTGACTGTCTCCTGGATTTTTGTGCCCTGAGCACCTTACTCACCTCACTTTAGTTTGAGCCTTGAAACTGATGCCCATGGAGACGAAGTGCTTGGTCAGCTCTTGTGGCTAGCTGGTGAAAGAGCTAGAACTAATATAGGTTCTCTAATGCAGGCCTGGAATCTTCCCTCTATGTTAGGCTCCCTTCACCCTTGCCACTGCTCCAAGGAAATGCTCTCAAGACAGAGAGGCCAGCCCCTTGCCTGGATAAGACCTTGAGTCCCAGTTTGGTCATGGCATGATGACCGAGAAGAACACAGGAAGGCCTACCCACGACAGGATCATCACAGTGTTCAAATGTGGAAATGTTTACAAAGTGAGTCAACAGGCAGACAAGGGAAATATTTATCCTTCAAAATCAAGATCAAGAAACTTTCAGTGCCAATGAAATTATTATGAATAGAGCCATTATAAGCAACAGTGACTTCACTAATTTACAAACACTCCCTGCAGTGAGGAAACACAGAAAATCCTCCAAGGAATGAAGTTGTTTCACCTTTTAAGACAGCATTTGTTAAGGATCGAAAGAAATAATTCTGCGTTTCTTCAAGAATACTCTGAAACTTAGGAATTTCTATAAAATAAATAAACAGACCCAAGAGAAATGCAAACTTAGATTCACGGTAAAAATCTGTACCTGAATGTTTATAGCATCTTTTTTCCTAATTGCAAAAAGTCTGGAAAAATCCAAATGCCTTTCAATGGGCGAATGGGTAAACAAATTATGGTCCACCAATGCACTGGAATACTACACAGAAATACAGAGGAGCAAAGTATTGATATACACGACAACCTACATGGATCTCAAATGCCTTGTACTGACTGAAGGAAGACGGACTCAAAAGACTACGTACTGTATGAGTCCATTTATACGACATTGTAGAAAAGGCAAAATTATAGGGGGAGAGAATAGACAAGTGGTTGTCAGGACTAAGGGTTGAAGAAGGGGTTGACAACAGAGAAACGGGAATTTTTGAAAACGTTTTTATATCTTGTTTGTCATGATGATTACTAGAGTGTATGTATTTGTCAAAAATCATAGAATTATACACTAACAAGAATACGTTTTGTTGTAAGACATATTTTGATAACTGTTTTTTGTATAATTGGTTTCTTTGTATTTCTAATTATTTCATTGCATGCATCTAAAAAAAATTATTCTGAGGCGGGATCACATAAGCTTCATCAGACTGTCAGAGGTCCATGAGAAAAAAAAAAAGATTAAGACTCTCTGCAGGATGAGGTGGTACCCTTGGCTTCTGCCTTTGGTGGATCTGAGCTCCCATCCTGTCAACCCCCAGTGTCAACCAAAAGCTCTGCACACCTCTCAGCTGTTTGTTAGATATGCACAGACAGGGACAGGATCTCAGTGTGTGTTTGTGTGTGTGTGTGTGTGTGCATGTGCGCGCCAGTGCACATGCGCATGTGTGTGTGACAGAGATGAGGCTCTCTGATCCCTGTTCTGTAGTGTCCCCTACTCAACACTGCCTCCTGTGTGCTCATGGAGCTCTGCCTCCCAACTGCCTCTCTCCTGATTCCTAGGAAGATGCTCGTGGGCAGAGCATTCTGCTCTACATTTTGCACTCCTATTTTCAGCCAGTGACTTGGTCCAGTAATCTTCATGATCTTGCTTGATCTTCGATGCTGTTAAGACAAATCTGTCTGCATTTTTCCAGCCTTTTTATTTATTGTTAGTGAGAGAATTAGTTTGAAACACCCAGTCTGCCACTGCATAACCATGTTTTAAGGGTGTTGGAGTTGTTTGGTATTTTGGTCTTTAGTTACTGCATAATATTTTATCTAAAGTGACTCTTTTTAGGAGCAAGGCTGTATCACCCTTCCTTTTAAGCGAATGGACACCAGTGATAGAATGCTGTGACCTCTCTGATGGATTAAATCTCAGATTCATTGATCTAGTTCTGAATATTTATCGAACCTCATTTCTAGCTGATGTTTTGGTCCTGACTAGATACTAGGACCCTTCAGAATAAAAAAAATATTTAGTAAATCATGATTGCAAATTTAAGATTGAACTTTTGTATTTTTATCTAACAAGCGTTTCAATGCTGGTCCCCAATTCTATTTATCTACGGAGTTCTTAATTACAGTAGGAGTTCAGTTAGAAAGGCATTAGAGGTATCTATGCCTCACAGGGCTTTTGTGAGCTACAGCAATTTGTTTTCACGTTGTACAGCGAGGTTTGGATGTTGAGGGGAGATCTTTTATCCAAGATCTCTAAGATATCCAAGATTTCTAAGACAATCAGCATCATGACAATGAAGATTTAAATGCAGAGGAAATCTGTCACATCTATGGTGTTATGTTGAGAGCACAACGAAGCTGAGGAAATCATGAAAAAGGAAATTGAGAAGTTGGGAGGCCCAAGGCCTAAAGCCAGCCAGGAAGCTTGAGGAGACAGAGTTTCAATCGCGTTTTGAAGGAGATCCTTCTAGCAGCCACAGTTGAGCAAAGACGAAATTGCCTCTGCTCCAAGCGGCTCTGTGTTCGTCACCGCCTTGGCGCTCTGTCCCGGGCTGCACAGCCACTTCCCAGGGAGGTTTGAGAAGCGATTTGGCATCATGAGGTACATTAGACTAATGGCCTTAGGGCACCCCTCCAATTCCAAGAGTCTGTGAGTTTCTCCTCCTGGGATGCTTGACTTGTCTTTAGCTGTCTTCTTTAAAGTACCGTAATTCGATGTTAGATGATACAGATTTTTTTTATCCCCTTTAAAGTGCAGAGAGTTGAGTTAATCATACTCCTTAGTTCTTCGTACATTATTTCCGCTGGCTTATGCAAAACTCTCCTCTTCTTTGTTTAATTCAGTTATTTATCCATTCCTTCATATCTCCACACAGTCTGTTCCCATTTTCCTCTCCCACATTAGGCAAAATTCTAACAAGTTTAATATATATATTTCTGTTTATATGAAAACGGTATCCTTGCAAAATAGGTGTTCATTTTGCAAAATGTATACTGTTGTTTTACACTCATGTATTTTCAGTTTACACTAATGATATCATGTAATATATTTCATTCTGTTTCTAACTTTCTTTCTTAAGCACTCAGTCTTCATTAACCATCCATTTGCTATATTTGGTCCCTTGCTTCCAACTGTGCTATAGCCCTCCATGGCATGAATTGCACCATATTTGGCCTAGTCGCTCTCTACCTCCACAAACAAAATGAACACCCTTATCTATGTCCTCTTATGGACTGGTAAATAAAGGCTTTGACAAGTGTGTTAGTCAAGGTTCTCCAGAAAAACAGAACCAATAGTGTGTGTCTGTGTGTGTGTGTCTGTGTGTATTCTCTCTCTCTCTCTTTCTCTCTCCCTCTCTCTCTCTATAAATAAATTTATTATAAGAAATTGGCTCACATGATTATGGAGGCTGGTAAGCCCCAAGATCTGCAGTGTGAGTCACAAACTGGAGACCCAGGAGAGCTGGTGGTGTAATTCCAGACTGAAGGATGGCAGGTCAAGACCCAGGAAGCATCAATGTTCCGGTTCTAGTCCAAAGGCAGGACAAAGCTGATGTTCCAGTTTGGAAGTCATAAGATAGGGAAAATTCTCTCTTACTCAGGGAAGGGTTAGTCTTTTTTTGTCCTATTCAGGCCTTCAATCGATTGGATGAGTTTTGCCCACATTATGGTAGGCAATCTGCTTTACTCAGTCTATCAATTTAAACATTAATCATATTGAAAAGCACACCCAGAATAATGTTTGACCAAATATCTGGGCATCCCATAACTCATTCAAGTTGACACATAAAATTAACTATCACAGCATGTGAAATCAGGAGTGTAAACGCCGAATCATGGAACTTGTGTACACTTAATTTGATGAGGTGCTGTCAGCGTGCTCTCCTGGTTGGTAGTCCTAGCCTGATCCCTCAGTCACAGTGAATCAGGATTCTTACTCCCGGAGTTCTTAATCCCTGCTAACCCTTGGCATCATCCAGCTTTCTAATTTTTCCAATCTACAAGCCTCAAAGAGATATCTCATTGTTGTTTTAATTTGCGTTTTTGATATTATTAACGAGTTATATACCTGCTATTTGTTTTCCTTTTCTCTAATTGTTGTTTTAATATGTTTAAATCTAGAGGATGTCTTAAGTCATCACCCCATATCATTTGGTATTTTTTTTTTATTTTCTAATTTTTGTTGTTCAATCTTTCCTGAGGTCTATCTTATTAATCTTTTCAGAGAACAAATGTTGGGCTTTTAAAATCGTCCTTATTGCTTTTGTGTTTTATTTCCAAATTTCCCTCTTCTAATATTCCTCTTTTTTTACTTTCTTTGAGAAGAGTGATAATGATTTATTCTACACATTAGCCCCCTAAAAGCAGCAAAGAGCCTGGCACCTACTAGTGCACAATATAAGTTTGTCAAATGACTGAATTAATGAAAAAATATATCATCTTTGAGGTACAGCGATTCACGTAAACAGCTTATATACTAACCTCTATACTGAGGTTTGATTATATCCATTGACTGCAAACATGCTTAGCAATGTGGGGAATGAGAATGACAATCCTCTCTTCCAAAAATAATATCAAAGGACCAGCATATTTTTTTTATACGACAACTTTTTTAGAGCAGTTTTAGGTTCATAGCAAAATTGAAGGGAAGGTAAAGAGATTTCCTACATACCTCCTGCCCCACACATGCACTCTTTCCTCCATTATCAGCATCCCTCTCCAGAGTGGTACACTTTTTACAATTGTTTAGCCTACATTGACACATCATTATCAACCAGAATCCATAGTTTACATTATAGTTCACTTTTGGTGTACATATTATGACATCGGCCAAAAGTATAATAATTTAAGCATTGTTATGGTATCATATAGAAGAGTTTCACTGACTTAAAAAATCCTCTGTGCTGCTTATATTCATCTTTTCCTCCCCCCAACCCCTGGCAACCACTGTTCTTTTTACTGTCCCCATAGTCTTGCCTTTTCCAGAATGTTCTATAGCTTGAATCATACAGTATGTAGCCTTTTCAGACTGGCTTATTTCATTTAGCAATATGCCTTCAGCTTCCTCTAACTTTTCCTGGCTTGCTAAGTTATTTATTTTTAGCATTGAATAGTATCTTATTGTGTGGATATACCACAGTTTATTTATTCATTCACCTGCTGAAAGACATCTTGGTTGCTTCTAAGTTTTGGCAATTATGAATGAAGCTGCTATGAACATCCATGTGCAGGCTTTTGTGTGGACGTAAATTTTCAACTTCCTTGAATAAATACCGAGGAGCACAATTGCTGGATCATATGGTAAGAGTATGTTTAATTTTATAGGGAACTACCAAACTGTCTTGCAGAGTAGCTGTGCCGTTTTCCGTTTCCAGCAATGAATGCGAACTCCTTTTGTTCCGCCTCCTCACTGGCATTTGGTGTTGTCGGTGTTTGGAGTTTGGCCATTCTAACACTGTGGAGTCATATCTCGTTGTTTTAATTTGAATTTTTCTGGTGATACATGATGTGGAGCATCTTTTCATATGGTCACTTACCATCTCTATATCGTCTTTGGTGAGGTGTCTGTTAAGGTCTTTCTCCCATTTTTTAATTGTGTTGTTTGTTTTCTTATTGTTGATTTTTAAGAGTTCTTTGTTTGTTTTGGATAACAGTCCTTTATCAGATGTGTCCTTTGCAAATATTTTCTCCAAGTCTGTGGCTTGTCTTCTCATTTTCTTGGCATTGTCTTTCACAAAGCAGAAGTATTTAATTTTAATGAAGTCCAGTTTATCGATTATTTCTTCCTAGACTGTGCCTTTGGTGTTGTATCTAAAAAGGCATCACCATACCCGAGGTCATCTAGGTTTTCTCCTATGTTATCTTCTAGGAGTTTTGTATTTTACAATTAGGTCTGTGATCCATTTTGACTTGTTTTTGTGAAAGGTGTAAGGTGTTTCTGGATTAATTTTTTTGCATATGGATGTCAAGTTGCTCTAAGGCCATTTATCGGAAAGACTATCTTTGCTCTTTTGTATTGCCTTACTCCTTTGTCAAAGATCAGTTGACTGTATTTATGTGGAACTATTTCTGGGCTTTCTATTCTATTCCGTTGATCTATTTGTCTATTCTTTTGCCAATTCCACACCGTCTTGATTACTATAGCTTTACAGTATGACTTCAAGTCAGATAGCGTTGGTCCTCCAACTTTGTTCTTCTCCTTCAATATTGCGTTGGGGAGAGCTGACATTTTTAGATTTTAAAATAGACAATATTGAGTCTTCCTATCCATGAACATGGAATATATCTCTATTTATTTAGTTCTTCTTTTATTTCATTAACCAAGGTTTTGTGGTTTTCCTCATATAGAGCTTGTATATACTTTGTTAGGTTTATATCTAAGTATTTCATTGGTGGGATGTTAATGTAAATGTTACTGTGTTTTTAATTTCAAATTCCACTTGTTCTTTGCTGGTATAAAGGAAATCAATTGACTTGTATATTAACCTTGCATCCTGCAACCATATTATAATCACTTATTAATTCCGGGAGTCTTTTTGTTGATCTTTTTAGATTTTATTCATAGGCAATCATGTAATCTGCGATCAAAGACAGTTTTATTTCTTTCTTCTCAATCTTTATATCTTTTATTTCCTTTTCTTGTCTTACTGCATTTGCCAGAACTTGTGGAACAATGTCAAGAAGGAGTGATATGAGAGGATATCCTTGTCTTGTACCTGATCTTATGGGGCAGCTTCAAGTTTCTCACTATTGATTATGATGTTCATACAGTTTTTAAAGCAATGTTATGAAAACTTTGATTACCCAAAGTATAATCACCAGTAATACTGAGAAGAGTTCTGTGGAGCTCACTTAGGAAATGAGTATCAGATACACTTTTGCATAGCACAAGTCATGAGGATCATAAATCCAGAATATTATAACTATAGAGAAAAATGTAGCATAAAATGGAAATATCAAGTACTAAAATAAGTTTATCCATGCATTAATAATGCATAGGTAAATGGCTATTAGACATTAGCCAATAGGATTGACCATAGACCCTCCTGTTGAGGGAGTAACGGAGTAGAAAGGAAGATTTCCAGTAACTGTATTTTTTAAATGAGGAAAGAAATAACTTTCCCAAGAGCAAAAAATCAAAAATTAAGTTTCTCTTCAGCAAAATACCACAAATGAGAGTCAACACACCAAAGAATATGGAAGTTGATATCATGTATGAAGAAAAAGTTCTTATGGTCTTTGTGCAAAAGATTCAACAAAAAATGTCTGAAGCACCTTATAAAGTTTTGTCTAGCCAACAAGAATAGTTAGTGCCTTAGTCCATTTGGATGGCTTAAAGAACAAACATTTATTTCTCACAATTCTGGAGACTAAGTCCAAGGTCAAGGCACTGACAGATTTGGTGTCTGGTGAAGGCCTGCTTCCTGGTTCATAAGTGGTCATATCTTCTTGCTATGTTCTCACCTTAAGGAAGGGGCAAGCGAGTTCTTTAGGGGTAAGTGTTATAAAGGTACTAATCCCCTTTATGAGAATTTCATCCTTATGACTTGATCACCTCCTTCAACGTTTAGTTGTATGTGTCAACTTGACTGAGCTAAGATACCCAACTATTTAGCAACATTATTTCTGGGTGCATCTGTGAGAGTATTTCTGAAAGAGATTAGCATTTGAATCAGTAGACTGAGTAAGGATCTGCCCTCATGTGGGTGGGCATCATCCAATCCACTGAGGGCCTTAATAGAAAAGAAAGTGAAGGGAGGGCAAGTTCTTTCTCTCTCTTCTTGAGCTGGAACATCCATCTCCTTCTGCTCTCAGGCATCGGAGCTCCTGGTTCTTGGTCCTTTGGATTCCAGGACTTAGAATAGTCATGCCACCCACCTCCAGTTCTCAGGCCTTTGGCCTTGGACTGAATTATACCACTGGCTTTCCTGGGTCTCCAGCTTGCAGATGGATTATCATGGCATATCTCAGCCTCCATAATTTCATGAAGCAATTCCCATAATAAATCTCGTCTGATCTATCTATCATCTATCTATCTATCTGTCTATCTACCTCTCTCTCTCTCTCATTTATCTATTATACTGTTTCTCTGTAGAACCCTGACTAATACACCTCCCAAAGGCGTCACCTTTTAATACCATCACATTGCAGGCTAGTATTTCAGCATGCAAATTTTAGGGGAACATAAATATTCAGTCCATAACGCTTAATAGCTAAAGTTTCTCAATGACAAGGTAAATTGTATGTTATATTTCACACTAGAGTTTATGGCCTTCGTAGTCTTAAAATTATATATTTAAGAGAGCATACTTTGTCCAAGAAAATAAAAAAATATGCTAAAATCTCATAAAGAATTTACCTCCTACAAATATAACATTCAATCTATTGCTTTCTTTACTCAAGAGATTACCCATGATACTAAAAACTATTTTTGTCTGATCACTTTATATGATATTTGAAACAGAATATTCAATCAATTTAACTAATTCAGAAGAGAAGCTTTATTGCTGCCTAAAAAAAAATGTGCTCATCAGGAATTGCTATTTTCCCAAGTGAAATCTATATCCTATATTATCTTTAAAGCAACGGCTTTTTATTAAAAGTAAGTGGAAGGAATTCTTAGCTTCATTTTTATACCATCCAAATTTGAATTACTTCAGCAAAAAATGGCGATTTATTTTGTGGTTCACCAAATTCAAAGCACTCAGAACAGTGACTGTTAAATTGTCAAAGCCTTGCCCTTTCCAGACATCTGAGCACTCTTATACACATATTCAAACTTCAGAAGGAGATATACTGGATATAGGAAACAATAAATAGTTGTTCATATAAATAGGATGTTAATTTTTAAAAATCATAATAATTATTTTCTTTAAAAACCTTCAGGAATCAAATCAAATTTGGGAAAATTTAGGCAATTCAACCCAGTTGCTGTGGTCATTTACCAGCACTGTTTAAAAAACTCATCTCTGCTTATCAAAATAGTGTATAAAACTTGGTATTTTCCTTTCTAAATGAATAGAATCACACATCCCCTCAAGCTGGAGTCCAAAGAGAAAATGGAAAGATGATTCAGTCAAAGATAAAGAACAGCAAAGTATTTTCCCCATATGGGGGTAATACAACAAGCGTGAACTCCCAGAGGAGGAATCTTTTTCATAGTGCCAGCCGTGGTCCATGTCCATCTCAGATCTCCTGAGCTGAATGAAAAACTGCTGATACCTCACCTCATCCCTGAGTCTTTACCTGACAGTTATTGGAAGAGGAAATAAATCAACCTCTCTCCTCCACAACACACACCCCAATCAATGGATAAGGGGCTGTGATTGTATGAGGATCGTCCCTGAGTTTTGCAGACACTAAATAATTGCCCACAGAAAGTGAAATGTTTGTGGCCCTGGGCTCAGGGACTCTAGCTTCCCATGCCCACATCCTCAGCAAAAACCAGCTTCTTGTTGCCTTGCTTTGGCTGTGCTCTTTAAATCAGGTGGACGCATGACACATGTGAGTGCAAGAAAACAGGGTGTTCTGGGGGCTCAGGTGATATGCTGAACAGTGGTTAAGTCCTGATCCATGATTGGTACCTAGGAGGTGATTGCTTTGGAAACAAATATTCATTTTGTTGTCAATTGATACAAGTCTCTTTCAGATGGCACATATTTGGAATGATGACTTTTGATTTGGGCACACTCATAAAGAGAAACTGGAAACTCACTTGTCGTGGTCAGATGGAAATAGGTCAAGCAGTTAATGTAGGCTTGCTAGTCCCATTGCAATAGAAAACGAGCCAAGCAAGGCAGCCTATGATTTTGAATAGAGACAACTCTGGGGTCTCCCAAAAGGGAGAATTGCTAAATATTCCTTACCTTAAATGAGAAATGTAGAAATCAAGAAAAATTAAAGCCACACCAAGAACAATATTGTCTTGAACTTCCGTTTTAAAAAATGAAAATATGGCATACTCCAGCATATTTGCAGTTACTGGAGAGTGGGAAATGTGGATGCAACTGGATTGTGCCATATAATTGTATGGTCTGTGCTACATATAAAACTGCTTACTCTCATGCTTAAGGAAGGCTCAAGCTCTTTTAAGGGAACCACACGTCAGCCTGATAACCTATAAGCAAGGTCAGACAGTGAGCAGGAATATCCAGGTCTGTGCTCTGTCACAGACCACCAACACCACACCAATACTGAAACAAAGATGCCAATAATAGTAAGTTCAAGATACTGCACTCTCCAGTTCAATTTGCAAATCTACTGGAAGACCCTTAGCCTATGGTGACCTGTATTAGAAAAGGGACTCCTTAGGGGTATGTGTTGTCCTGGGTACAGAGGAGTCTTCACCGTGAAGCTGAGAGGTACTGATGCCAGGACGTTCGACCTCTTCTTCCATCACAGTGATCAGACAAGGAGAATTTAGTGACAATTTTAACCTTAACGTGTAAACAACGGCAGCATGTTTCAGATTGTATTTTGTCTATTGATTCTTTTTTCAACACCAAGTACTAAGAATGTTAGTGAGACTTACCTTTGTCCCAGATTGTAGATGTTTCTAGAAGTTCTGAGAAAGAAGTATTCCCGCGAAGGGGATATATCTAAGCTGGCGACCTGGGGAACCCCAAGGGTAAGGTACTTTTGGCCTGAGTGTTACACTAAGATGCAGAGAACTTAAAAAAAAAATTACTAAAAAAAGAAAGAAATGAGCTCCAGAACTAGAAATCTCGAAATCTTGATTGTTAAGAATATTGAGTAGAGGAATTCCCCAAAACGGAAATACATATCAAAAATACTGTTTATAAAAATATGAGTATCAGAAATCTCAGTACCACAAATACTGAAAGATGGAAACACAAAGTATCAGTGTTGGGAGTGTTCTTGAAAAGTCCTTCCCACAACAAGGACTTGTACGCAGGTTAAAATCTACAAGGCACTCATGAGTCCTCCTCACTCGTGTGAAATATTGTAGAAGTTATTATCATGGAAACCAAAGACCTTGCTTCTCTTTCTTTCTCTAAACCCTCCTCTTTATGACATCTCTTGTGGTGATGTTGACTAGACTAAAGTCTCTTTCATCAGATGGCTTGCAGTGTTTTTCAAGAACAGCTTAAAGTCTGAAACCCTCCCAATTCCCCGTTCATTGACATGTCAATCTTTCAGACAGGCTCTCTGGTTTCCATGACGAATAAAAAGAGTTACAAAGATGCGTATTCTTAAAAAATAATAATTACAATTAAATTCCCCTTTGGAGAGACTCCAGGACACAGGCTATGGAGAACGGGAGTGAGAGTTTGGGGTCTCATTGCAAACCTGGGTACTCTGTCCCATAAGGTGCCCAAGGCTCCCTAAGCCAGTAGAAGAGAGATCAGGAAAACAAGCACAGCCTAGACCCCTAAGCACCGGAAATTTTGAGCTACTTGAGAATTTTGTTCATTTGGTTTGTTTCATTTTGTGGCTAAACCTGTAGCATCCTCGAACAATGACGTCAGTTCTTCTGTACCTTGGACAAGCTGTTTTAATGGATGTAGAGCAAATAATATTTCAGCATGGGCAACTAGAACACAGAATTTGGAATGGACAAAGGCAAGTGTTACTAGAACCGACTCTTTGGCCTTTGGGGAATTGCTTCAACATTCTGAGCCTCAGTTCTTTCATTCGTTAAATGAATACATAGCACCTTCATCATAAATTATTGTTATTGTTATTTTTATTAAGTGAGGTGAGAAAAGAACAGCTGGCACCATCCACCAATAGCATAAGAGCTCAGGTGGAGGTTGAATTTCTGCCTTGTAAGACCCCCAGCCTGCCATTGCAGATCTTGCCTGGCCTCAGATGCTGAGAATGCTGCTCTGGGTGTTGTGTGTTGCCTTCTTGCTTCAAGCTCGTTATTGCTCATGATGTGAATGTGCCTACTGGGCCACACATGGTGGAGACTGTGCACTGTTAGTATGGATTGGGAGTCTCGTAGCCCGGAGTTTAAATCCTGGATTTGTTCAGTACTAGCCTCATGGCCTTGAGGGACTGATTTAACCACCCTGAATCTCAGTTACCTCATATAAAGGAAGAAATACGTGGCCTTGGTCCACCATAAGCACCAAATAATTATTGGCTATTATTATATTATTCCTATGGGAAGTCAATAATTACTCTTTTTTTAATAAACTTTGTTTTTTAAAGTAGTTTTAGGTTCACTAAAATCGACAGGAAGTTACAAGCGAGTTGCCACACATCCCCAACCAGAGTGGTATATTTGTTACAATCAATGAACCCACATTGACACATCATATATCACTCAAAGTCATGGTTTGCATTAGAGTTGACACTCGGTGTTGGGTTTTGACTAATGTATATTGACACGCATCCACCGCTGTAGTATGCAGAAGAGTTTCAATGTCCTGGAAATCCTCTGTGCTCTGTATATTTATCCCTTTCTGCTCCCAACGCCTGGCAACCACTGATCTTTTTGCTATCTCCATAGTTTGGCCCTTTCCAAGATGTCATATAGTTGGAATCATACAGTATGTGGCCTTCTCAAATTGGCTTCCTTCACTTAGCAATACGCATTTAAAGTTCATCCATATTTTTTGTGGCTTGATAGCTCATTTCTTTTTAGTGTTGAATCATATTTCATTGTCTGGTTGTACCACAGCTTATTTATCCGCTCACCAACTGAAGGACATCTTGGTTGCTTTCAAGTTTTGGCAATTATGAATATCACTATGATAAAATCCATGTGCTGGTTTTTGTGTGGATATAAACATTAACTGCTTTGTATAAATACCAAGGAGAATGATTGCTGGATGTTATGGTAAGAGGATGTTTCATTTTATAAGAAACTGCCAAGCTGTCTTCCAAAGTGGCTGTACCATTTTGCATTCTCATCAGCAGTGAATGAGAGTTTGGGATCCTCCACATCCTTGCCAGCATTTGGTATTGTCAGTGTTTTGACTTGTTTGGCCATGCTAGCGGGAATGTAGTGGTATGTCATTGTTTTAATTTAAATTTTCCTGATGAGAAGTGATGTTAAGCGTCTTTTCAAATGCTTTTTGACTATCTGTATATCTTCTTTGGTGAAGGTGTCTGTTCAAGGCTTTTGCACATTTATTACTTGGAGTCTTCAGAGAGTTTAACTCACTTGCTGAAGTCCATGAAGTTAGTATTTAACTGAGCCGGGGTTTAAACTCAACTCTATGTGACTCCCAGATCCATCTTAGTAACACAGTCTCCATGGTGTGTGGCTCAATGGAAGCACATTGACACTTATGTGTTTTATGTCTATTATATATGTGTATGTATATAGTATGATATGTTATGCAGATATCACACACGTATATATTATAATATATGATATACATATGTATATGTGTGTCTGTATATATTTATATATAATACACATTCTATGTGTCATATGTGCATGCTTCTTTATTGTTTCTCCTCCACTGAAATGTGAGTTCCATGAGGGCGGGGATGTTACCTGCTGACTACTGTACCCTCAGCACGGGGAGGGAGGGCCGCCTGGCCAAGTGTGCACCACATCCTTAAGAGTTCTTCTAACGGTTTGTTTAAATGTTCACCATAACTCTTCTAGGCTTTTCTACAAATGTTTGTTGAGTAAGTGAACAAATGCACAGATGTATAAATTAAAATAAAACTTTGCCAGTTACAGTAGCATAGGTGACATGTGTGATTCAGAAAGAGACAAAGCACTGTTTGGCCTGTAACAATGCGATGTTGACATTTCTTTCTTCCCGATGGCATTAAAATTGACCTTATCGACCAACAGTTTCCAGATGAGGTATGCAGGTAAGAGGCATTCACTCAGGAAGAAGCCTGACTTTTCAGGGGGATGTGTGTGGGGACAGGAGAAGGAGCGGGGAGGCTTTATTATAATGCAGAATATTCACCAACCTTTTTCAGAGACCAGCTTAAAAATTCTCCCAGATTGGTTGCTATTTTAAACTGTATTGATGGATCTCCAATAACTGTAATTAAGTTTTTCCTCCCCAAGAAGAAACACACGATCAATGAAGTTTTCCAAGGTTTCTTGTGATTGTGCAGCAGAATGCATCTCTGAAATGCTGTAATTTGTGAAGACTTCAATGGAAGATTTAATGAGGGTTTGGAGACATGCAGACTGAATAATCATCATTTAGCAGACAAAAGAAGTGTTAACATATCCAAAAAGGGCCTAAGGTTAATTGATATTTGGCAAAATGAAAGCCCTGTTTAGGATATCTTTCTTGCCACAAATTGGAATATACCAGATTTACTCCTTGAACCTCATATCGTTATAACTCTACTCATTACCTCCTCTATTCACACATCTCAGTGTATGTTTCCAATCCCAATGTAGCAGCTAAAATGCAAGAGCAAGCCAGCCAAGTACTCTTACACAGTATCAGGACTTAGGGTAAATTTTTAGTTTAAATAACACATATTCATAACACAAAATTTATAAATCTTGAAAATTTAGATGAAAAATGGGGAAAATATAGATCCATATACTAAAGTCATCAGGTGCAAACATCCTGATGTATTAAGTTTCATATTTTATTTATGCTTATTCTTAGCATATTTTAAATTTTACTGGATGTACAATTTGCATCTTTTTTTTTAACGAACGTAAGAGATGGTTATCATACTTACACATCTTAATGGTTAAATAATGCATCAGAAGCAGATTATAAATTAATCATTTTCCTTATTGCTGGGAATTTAGAACTTATCTTTCTTTTGCATTTTTACTGATGATTCATTGAACATTTGTGTGGTTATTTGTTTCCGATCATGTAGATCACGTAGGCCTAAAGAGTTTATAGTCCCCATGAGTCTGGCTAAACGTTCCCCTCTTCTTATAATCAACCTCCTGTTTCCTTAAGCTTCTCTGAGTGTGTTTCTGCTCCTCGCAACAGAAAATCCCTGACAGAGCACATGCCAGTGACAAAAGGGACAGCATTTCGTGTATAACAGTTTCCAATTTCTCAAGAGCTTCCAGAGAAGTCAAATGTAATGGATATAGGATTACTGCTTCGGGGCTTACATCAGCTTAAGAGACACTTATTCGATCTCTCTCCGTATATAAACACACACATACCCATACACGTACGCGTGTGTGTGTGTATACATGTATACATGTTCATACACACTCGTGACTAGTTTTCTGATGGAAAGACTCAACAAAGATTTGAAGGCCAGTGTGGGTTACCTGTAGGCATGACTCGATGCCATCCTCTAATGTCCTGAAACCAAAGAGAGAAGAATATGGGATGCAAATCTACAACTTCACCTCAAGAAACGTTGTAAAAGAATGTAGAGCATGTTTGGAGCAAACCTATAACTTAATCTAGAGAAATTTAAGATTCACTTCCCAGGAAATGGTCAGGGAGGGTGATGTCATGGCACTAAAATAATCAAACCTCTGATAAACCATTACCATGCTACACAGCAGTATTTCTGGATCTGAATTAGCAAGCAAGTGGTTGCAGGGGAAGGAGAATTCGTAGGCCACGATTCCTCAGTGTGCCTCGCGTGTGTCATGGATGGTACGTGTGTCATCTCATGTACAATGGCCACAGACATTCTTCATGGTGGTGATGAACATACTTCTGACTATGAGGGAGGTAGAGGTGAGGTCTCCTGGCCAACCTACAGTTCCTCTGTTAGCAAGCAACAGAGCTGGGACTTGAGCCCAGGGCCACTCTGACCCCAGGGGCTATGTTCTTTCCCCTCCTCCGTCTGACTTACACATGTTTCTATCTCCACTAATCCTGGAAACAGAAAATGCTTCCCTACGTAGGGTCTTTTCTGACTTATCCTTAGGCCAAACATATTTTGTTTCTCCATGATCAAGGATTGAGACCTGTTCCTCACTCAGCTTGTTGTGTTTCCTCAGCTCACACCCTCCAATACGTCGTAGCTTTTGAAATTGCAGAATTTTTGGATGAAGACATGTAATCACTGTGGTAAAAGGCTGAAGGTGCAAGACTCTTAAAACAAAAGTTCCCTGAACCTGGTACACCTTAGGGCAACCTCATGGCGACAGCAAGAGAAACGAAGTAGAAGGAGGAAAGAAGAGAGAGCCTTTCCACTTGTGTCCTCTTGTTCAGGCTCCCCCTCCCCGCCCCACCTCGGCCATGACTGGTCCAAATGAGGCTTCTTCTACTCCCCCAGGTTCTGTGGAACATTCTCCTAGTATCCATACTTAGCCCTGTCTGTTCATCTACCTCTGAGTTCAAGGGAAGATTCACATTACAGATTTCTCTAACCATGAAACTTTTATTTTCAGGCCCAAGTAAATTGATGTTCATCTTCGGTTCCCCGCATAGTCTCCCAGGCACACTCATTCTACGCTGCTGTGCTTTGCAAGACATACGGCTCCACTGTGGGTGAGAAGGGACTGCAACAAAATCTAAAATCTAAAAACCAAGAAGGAAAAATCGCCGTACTGCTCCCTCACCCCCTTCCGAATGGTCAGACTGAAATTTATCCCCTGCAGTGCTCTCTTAGGCTTTATCTCAGCCCAGGGCAAGTCCTAGATGGTGCTGTTTGGAGACACCAGAATTAATTTTCTATCAAGAATAACATTCTACTTTATTATGTTTATGTATTAATTTATTCACTTATTGAACAAACATTTATTGAGTGATCTTTATGTATGGGACACTGTGCAAGTCACTCGGGGGAAAAGATACAGAATTTGTAAGATACAGATTCTGTGTGTAGTAGGAAGAAGGAAAGTAAATAGTCATAGAGCAGTGAGATAGGGCCTCAGATGGAAACTTCGAGTCCCCAAAAATGGGCACCATCACTCTGCGCAAGGGGTTATCAGACGAGAAGGTGCTTTTGACCGGCACTTGCAGAATAGATGGAGAGGGCATGTGCAAAAGCAAGTGTGTCTACCAGAACCAGGGGAGATGGGCGTGGATGAGTATTTTAGCGACAGAGCATCGTGCCAAGGCTGCAGGGGCAGGTGTGGGGAGCAGCACAATGATCATAGGAGACGGACCATGCCCAGTGAGGCGAGAGGCCAGGGCTGCCTCACGGAAGCCCCCCTTATCGGGGTAAAAGGTTTAACTCTACCCTGTTAGTAACTGACAACGCTGGAGCAATGGAACATAGCTGCCTCCCTGGTGGCTGTCAAGGCAGTATTTTCTCCCGTCCAGGGCTTGTTATGGGTAGCAGATGTTAAATTCCAGATCCTGCAAGCTCCAGGAGGGGGCTCTAAATTCCTGATTTGAAGGAGAAAAGAAGAGTTAGGAGAAAAGAGAATCCCTGTTTCGCTATTCATTAACTGTGAGACTAGAACAAATAAATTAACTCTCTCATCCTCTGTTTACTCATTTGCATATTGAGGGCTAAGGGGGCCGCCTTGATGGGTAAATATCTTAGTGTATAAAATGCCTTGTTCACTGCCTTTGTGGAGAAAAAGCACGTTGTGATATTTACCAAGATTCCCTCATTGCTGCCCCCTCACCCAGGCATTCCACCTTCCCCACCTGTGTCAACTCGGAGCTTTGGAGTTGCAGAAACCAAATCTCTAGCAATAGGCTAAAGATTTGGGAGCCAGAGTCTGAAGGGAAGCCAAGAGTTAGACTCTAATGTGTGTGGCTGAGACATCTGTGTCTTTCCATCCTCTTCCCTGTTTTGAGGGATGACAAGCATCCCAGATAATTTTGGGAAAGTAAAGGGTGGAGGGGGCTGGGCTCCCAATTCATTTCCTATGGCTGCTGTAATAAATTACCACAAAGATGCTGGCTTAAAGCAACACATTTATTCTCTTCCAGTTCTTAGGAGGTCAAAATTAAAGTGTGAGCGGAGACATGCTCCCTCTGAAGGCTCCAGGGGAAAAGAACTTCTTTCCTTGCCTTTGCCGGCTTCTGGAGGCTGTCCACATTCCTTGACTGGTGTCTTCTTCCATCTTCAAAGCCCACAGCGTGGCATCTTGAAATCTCACCTTCTCTGTTGAGGTCATGACGTTGCCGTCTCTCTTCTGTCTCAGCAGTAAGATGTCTCTCTGTTTCACGCTTATAGGGACATGGGGATCACATTTAGGGCTCAAGTGGATAATCCAGGATGATCTCCCCATCTCAAGATCCTTAAATTAATCAACATCTACAAAGCCCGTTTTCAAATTATGGTAACATATTCACGAGTTCTAGGGAGTGGGACCTGGTCATCTTTGGGGGCCATTATTCAGCCCACAGAGCTCCTTTAATGAGTAAAGCCTGCAAAGTGCTGGAGCAGAGTAGGGACTAGGATGGGGCGAGTGAGGTGCGCAGGGCACGTGACTTAAGGAGGCCATTACTCTGGGGGTCATCCTGAGTGAGGGATCAGCTCCTGAAAATGACTGCTTCCTTAAATCTTATGCATTGGGTGCCTCGCTCACCTCACCCCAGTCCGGGCCCTGTCTTGGAGTAAAGCAGAGCGACAGCACAAATAGGTGGGACTACATCTAGGCAGCAGACCTGAGCCAGTCCACTAGAGCCCCTGCTGGTTTGGGGAGCTGGGATGTGTTTGTCTGAGTGAGTGTGTGTGTGTGTGTGCGTGTGTGTTTATGGTGAGGCATAGAGAAACAGACAGGGAGGAAGATATGGAGCTGTAGAATGATTTCCCGCGATCGCAAGAGTAACACCTCACTCTGGTAACACCCCAGAGCCAAGAAGGTTTCATTCAGATGGAGCCAGTCTTAGAGAGCCGGTCTTGCCTCTATCTGGGAATTAGGATCACAGGCCAGATGGGAAATGAGATTGTCTCAGAGCTTGCCAGCATGGACACCACGGAGGACCAGATGAACACTCCCTGGAAGGTATGTGCAACAGGGAAAAGTGATGAGAAGATCACAGATTGGCAGCAATTAAACCTCCTGGGGAATGAGGTCTCAAAGAGGAAATGAAATACAGACATTACCCATCTTGTACATACAGCCACAGTCTCTTGTCTATGGGACTCATTGGGCAAGGATGTCCCTTTCCTCCTGGCTTCCCCTCTAGGACCAGAACGCTGTTCGTGCACCGTTTGCTCTGGAGCTCCTGTCTCTGGAAACTCAATGAAGAACAGCACCTTCCCCAGTCCCGGGCCTGGCTGTTTTCCTCCACACCTCCTCTTTCTCTCCCGCACACACTCCCAGCAGAGAGGACAGTGACTCACGCTAATTATACAGTAACAGGGAGAAAAAAAACACACACATTTTTTTTCCCAACAGCAGCTGGGACTTTCTATTTACTTTCCCGCTATTTATAACTCACTCAGACAAGGAGGTCTTATCTCCTCCCACCACCACTCCCCCAAATGAAATTTCTCTAGGGTGGATCCAGTTTCATTTAAATTGGTTGGACAGAGGAGCACAGCATATGTAATCCATAGTGAAAGAGATAAGGCTTTCTCCTTGTACTTGATATAAAAATAACCAACAAGCAAAATGAGCATGGATAGGGAAAAATTAATTTACTTCCCTGCCTAATTAGTAGATGCAGGATAAATGTGTCTGCTTAGCTCCCTAATTATAATAATACTTAGCAGTTACATGAAACTCTTCATCATCAGAGATACCACCCTCTTCTGACACTAAATAATTAATCTTTGGCACCCCTGTGTGAGCATCCTATCTGAGCAACAGGAGAGCTAGGAGGTCGGAGGGAGCAGAAGAGCAGGGTGAGCTGCTGAGGCCAACCCTTATCCTTAAAGGAGGAGCTGCTCCACGTGTCCCCGTCCCCCAGCCTCAGGACTTTGCTCAGAGACAACCTGTCCACCTCGGCCAGCCCAGGGTTCTGTAAGCTGCAGTCCAGCACCGAGTCCCAGAGCCCGTGGACCCCAACCTGCCAGGCTGCATATCTAAAACTCCCCTCTCTCAGTGAACGAGGCCCATGATGGACCTCAGAGTGGGAGCCCCAGGTACCATGCTGAGCAAGGAGCAGTTGCCAGATGAGCCCTACTGGGTGCCTTCAGTCTGCTAATGGGCTTTCTGGCCAGTTCCTGGTTTGATGTTCATTTGCTGTGCTCTACCTTATCCTTTATTCCATAGTGGGATCCAATTCCTAGCATGACTTGTATCAACTCAGAACTCCTGATAAGTTCTACTACTCTTCACCAGCTACCAGAAACTTCTTTTCCTCCAAACCCTGTGGCCTCACAGTCCCTGTGCCTTAGATCAGACGCCTAAGACACAATTTCAGCCTCTAATAAAGTCAGGTTTGCTGCTTTATCCTCCTGCGCAACAGGGGTGTTGCCTACTTGCCATCCTAGGGGGACACATTCTTCTGCCCACCCTCTCCCCTGCTTTCGTCAGCCTGCTCATCCTCCAGCGGGGAGCTCTCAGCATGCCCCTGGACCATGCCAACTAGGGCAGAAGACTGGCCCAGTCCAGGATTCATGTTGCAGTCGAAGGGGAAGTGCGCCCTGTCCCCTGCCCTTTGCACTTGCGAGCAGCTGCAGAGGTCCTTACCGTATCCAGACATTGGAAATACATTTGTATTACTAAAGAAAGAAAACAAATCTGATATGATCGTTATTGTGGTTGCTACTTGATAGACCCTCAATGAAGTTTGCTTAAAAAATTAAATTTCAAATCATTTGCTAGGGCCTTATTTTTTGTGACTTTCAGAAAAAAGAAAACACATAACTAAGCTCTGAAGAGGTTCTACAACCATGAGATCGTGCCTTTATCTTGTAGCAAGGGGTGGGGAGAGGGAGACCAATAAAAACAATCGTTACTTCAATTGCAGCTTTATCATATTTTTATTTTTTCCTTACTTTTATAAACATAATAGGGCATATAAATATTGCTTGAATTTAAAATTTGTTAAAGCTCAAAGCTGCTATCATGGGATAAGAATTGTAAGTTCTAATTATATAGCTTTGAGGCAACGCAATTATGCAACACTTTTTGATAAAAGAATGGGATGTGAAATAACAGATCTCTCTCCCTTTCTCATTTTCTTAATTTTGGGCTGTATTCTTAACCAAGCAAGAAGAGATAACTTCTGGATTTCTACCAATCCTCCCTCCGTAGTTCAACAAACAGTACGTTTCTGGTTGAATCGTATGTGTTCAGAAGACAGAGGAGGCAAAGAAATGCATGAGTTTGCTCCACCCTCTGACGATGTGCCTGTGGGTGATGACTCTTAACCCCATTGCACGGATGACAAATCTGAGCCCATAGGTTCTGTCTGGTGCCCAATCCCCACTGCCTACTTCTGTTTCCCCTCCACCGGGCCAGTTTAGAGCATCAGCCAGTGACAGAGAAAGGCTCTGACAAAGGAAAGACTCAGCAGGGCATGGTGCCCCAAGAAGTCACTGAGGCACCAGAATGCAGGAGGAGAATCACACTGGTCCCTAAAGGATCCCAAGTGTGGCATGAGAGTGGACGCTTCGGGGGTCAGGTTTCCATTTGATAGTAAATGGAAATGGCTGGAGCTCTCCCAGATAGTGGGCTGGCCAATGTCATGGTCAGTTCTCTGGAGATGGATAAACAGGAAAGGAATAGACTTGTCAGAGACCAGGGATGGTGTAGAAGAAATGCACGCTGCAATCAGATAACTGCCTCCCCTGAGGCCATTTCCAGCTCCGAGGAGCCCAGACTCTGTATTTGAACTCTCAAGGTCTCTGTTTCCTCATCTGCAAAATGCAAGAAGCTGAATTAAAGCCTAAATGAATGCTTGAAATGTCACAGATATGTGTGTGTGTCCTTAAATGAAACCTACACTTCAGTCTACCGTGTGAAGACTCTGCAGTGCACAGCTGTGTTCAGCGAGCCAACCACATTTATCAGAAGAAGGGACAAATAGGTTGTATTTCCTGACTGTGATTGGTTGATTGATAAAAACAATGGGGAGAAGAGATTTGTCATCCTACTCGGATTGATCAAAAATGACCTTGATGAGGCTGGACCAGTGGCAAAGTGGTTAAGTTCATGTGCTCTGCTTTGGCAGCCAAGGTTTCATGGGTTTGGGTCCTGAGCGGGGACCTACAAACTGCTCATCAAGCCATGTTGTGGTGGAATCCCTTGTATAAAATAGAGAAAGATTGGCAGAGATGGTAGCTCAGGGCCAATCTTCCTAACCAAGAAAAAAGAAAAAGATGACCTTGAGGAATGATGATCTCAGTTGGGTGGGCAGAGTTTTTCTCAGAGGAAGCCTATCTTATTTTCATAATAAAAATAACCAACATATATTCCATATGTTCTGTATCTTCCTCTTTCCAAGTGCATTCTATGTGTTTCAAATATTTAATCTGCACAACAAATTATTATTCTTGACTATCATTCCCGTTACACAGAAGGAGAAAATGAAGCTCAGACAAGATAGGCAGTGTGCCCCAAGTCCCCAGTCTGACTCTGAGGTCCTCACGCTCTCCACTGTACCCTCTGCCAGAGGATAATCAGATAAACCAGAATTCAGAGAGGTAACACATGATTCACTCTCATAATTCCACGAGAAATTATTCATGGGTAACGTGGACCTGTAAAGGAGGTGGCACAATTTTCGGTGGTGGGAGGCGTCTGCCATTTTGGAGTCTGTAGCATTCCATCTGCCTTGACTTGGGAGCCCATCAGCTTTGTAGTCTGCCTTCACTAGTGAGCCTGCCACTGAGCATCCTCTAGAAATCGTCCCAGTTCCCACTTCACGCCTGGAACCCCTATAAGGAAAGCTCAACCTGGGTTCTCCACACTCCGCTTACAGACTCATCTACAGAACCAGCTTCTCTGAGACTCCCAGCACCGCTATCTCTCCTCAGTTCTAACACCTTAAAAGGGTAAAGACAAACACACTCTCTTTTTCAGAAAATTCCTTCTGGCACATGCTGTGTTGACAAAGGGCCGCAGGCCTTTCTCTCCCCCAAACTTTCAAAACAGAAGGTCTCTGTCCAAAATAGAAGTGTATGCAATGCTGTTCCCATAAAAGAAAGAAACGAGAGGAGTCTCAGAGCCACAAACATTCTATTTCCAAGTTCAGAGCAAACAAACAATATGTCAGCCCAGAGGGGATGGATTTGGAGGGAAGGGGGAGCGAGACATGCAAAGTTTATTCTATGTTTAAATCCCAACATATGGGCCAATCCTATTTTAGGATGACAAATACTGACTTCCACATTTTGATAATTAGCGATATAAAAAGAGGAGCTAAGCTACAGTTGAAGGTCCCAGTAGGCAATCCTGCTGTCAGTGGTATGCAGACCACGCGCCCACTTTGAAGATTAGATTTGTAGAAGTCAAAGGGCATTGCCCAACTTACCCATGTATTTAAAAGCGGGGTACAGATCAGAATCTGGGCCAGTGTATTTATTACTCCTGATGAATCTCATTTTTTTCTGGGGTCAAATTTTAACAACTTGGTATATCCCTAAGATGAAACCTGCCAAGATCCAGGGTTGTTAGGAGACCCCTTGAAAGTGCTGGGCTGAGGAAAAAATGTTTCTAAAGGCTAGTGATGGGGACAGCCCGGGCCCCAGTGATCTGTATGGGTCAAATGGAGGGCTCAACAGCCCTCTGAGCCCATCCTATTTGTTGGGCTAATTGGAAATGAAGTCAAATGAAACAAATCCTCTACGCCTTTCCCATGAATGAAAGTAGGCTAGTTCTCACAGTCTATGTATGTTACACGATGCTACCAGAACCAGGACCCACGTCCCAGGACCTCAGATTGTAGCCCTTCTCTGTGCCTAAGCTGCATTCTTATTCCTCACCTTGGCTATCCTTTGACCTTGATCGTGTCTCTAATTAAGACTGCAGACTGCAGGTCTACAGTGACTCCCAGCTGGCCCCAAATTCAGGCCTCTTATACCCAGATCACGTTGAAGGTGAGTGTTATAAACAAATTATTTAAAAGATTGACGTGGTCAAATTGGAAACAAAGCAAGACTTGACTGTTGCTATCTACAAGGAATCACATTAAATTAAAAAAAAATAGATAAATTAAAAGCAAAGGGATGAAAAAATATACATGCAAACGCTCACCAAAAGAAAGCTGGAGTAGCTATATTCACTTCACACAAAAGTAGCCTTCTAAACAAGAAATATTAGCAGAGATAAAGATGACCATTAATTAATGATAATAGAGTTTAACTCTCTGAGAAGATATATTAATCCAAAAGTATATGCATCTAACAACCGAGCTTCAAAAGACATGAGGAAAACTTGATAGAACCGAACTGAGAGATACATCCATGCTGAGAATTGGACGCTTCAACACTTCTCCCTCAATTGATAGTACAAGCAGACAGAAAATCAGTAGGTCCCAGCAACCCGGAATGTAATCCAGACTTTGACAAATGAACCTAGCTCTATCACGAATGTATAACATAACCACACAAGAATGTAGGAAGGAAAGGGTCTGACCTAATTCCCTTTGGAAAACAGTGATTTCAACCAGATATCATATCATGAGGCTAAAGACAAAAAGACTTGTACATAAACACTGTATGCTAATTGGTAAATTTGTTTCTCACAGAGATAAAGATTAGTCATTCTGAAACTACATATAAACCAAATTTGGACAAAATGTGTTTAGACAGTGAAAGCCAAGTTGTTCACCATCAGAGGAAGATGGAACAGATAAGCAATGAGATAAGGCTACAATGAACCCATGATGCTGGACTGGAATTAAATGTTCTAGTGCGAACTTATATATATATATTTTTTTTATTAATGTTATGATAGATTACAACCTTGTGAGATTTCAGTTGTACATTTTTGTTAGTCATGTTGTGGGTACACCACTTCCCCCTTTGTGCCCTCCCCCCACCCCCCCTTTTCCCTGGTAACCACCGATCAGATCTCCTTATCAATATACTAACTTCCACCTATGAGTGGAGTCATATAGAGTTCGTCTTTCTCTGACTGGCTTATTTCGCTTAACATAATACCCTCGAGGTCCATCCACGTTGCTGTGAATGGGCCAATTTTGTCTTTTTTTATGGCTGAGTAGTATTCCATTGTGTATATATACCACATCTTCTTTATCCAATCATCAGTTTCTGGGCATGTAGGTTGGTTCCACGTCTTGGCTATTGTAAATAATGCTGCGATGAACATAGGGGTGCAACGGACTCTTGAGATTTCTGATTTCAGGTTCTTAGGATAGATACCCAGTAATGGGATGGCTGGGTCATAGGGTATTTCTATTTTTAACTTTTTGAGAAATCTCCATACTGTTTTCCATAGTGGCTGTACCAGTTTGCATTCCCACCAACAGTGTATGAGGGTTCCTTTTTCTCCACAACCTCTCCAACATTTGTTGCTCTTGGTTTTGGATGTTTTTGCCAATCTAATGGGTGTAAGGTGATATCTTAGTGTAGTTTTGATTTGCATTTCCCTGATGATTAGCGATGATGAACATCTTTTCATGTGTCTATTGGCCATATTCATATCTTCTTTTGAGAAATGTCTGTTCATGTCCTCTGCCCATTTTTTGATCGGGTAGTTTGTTTTTTTGTTGTTAAGCAGTGTGAGTTCTTTGTATATTATGGAGATTAACCCTTTGTCGGATAAGTGGCTTGTAAATATTTTTTCCCAATTAGTGAGCTGTTTTTTGGTTTCAATCCTGTTTTCCCTTGCCTTGAAGAAGCTCTTTAGTCTGATGAAGTCCCATTTGTTTATTCTTTCTATTGTTTCCCTCAACTGAGGAGTTATAGTGTCCAAAAAGATTCTTTTGAAACTGATGTCAAAGAGTGTACTGCCTATATTCTCTTCCAAAAGACTTATTGTCTCAGGCCTAATCTTTAGGTCTTTGATCCACTTTGAGTTTATTGTGGTGTGTGGTGAAAAAGAATGGTCAATTTTCAATCTTTTGCATGTGGCTGTCCAGTTTTCCCAGCACCATTTGTTGAAGAGACTTTCTTTTCTCCATTGTAGGCCCTCTGCTCCTTTGTCGAAGATTAGCTGTCCATAGATGTGTGGTTTTATCTCTGGGCTTTCAATTCTGTTCCGTTGATCTGTGGACCTGTTTTTGTACCAGTACCATGCTGTTTTGATCACTGTAGCTTTGTAGTATGTTTTGAAATCGGGGATTGTGATTCCGCCGGCTTTGGTTTTCTTGCTCAGGATTACTTTAGCAATTCACGGTCTTTTGTTGCCCCATATGAATTTTAGGATTGTTTGTTCAATTTCTGTGAAGAATGTTCTTGGGATTCTGATTGGGATAGCATTGAATCTGTAGATTGCTTTAGGTGGTATGGACATTTTAACTATGTTTATTCTTCCAATCCATGTGCATGGAATGTCTTCCATCTCTTTATGTCATCGTCAATTTCTTTCAAGAAAGTCTTGTAGTTTTCATTGTATAGATCCTTCACTTCCTTGGTTAAGTTTATCCCAAGGTATTTTATTCTTTTCGTTGCGATTGTGAATGGGATTGAGTTCTTGAGTTCTTTTTCTGTTAGTTCATTGTTAGTGTATAGAAATGCTACTGATTTATGCACATTAATCATAATTACTACTACTACTACTTTGCTGTAGTTGTTCATTATTTCTAATAGTTTTTCCATGGATTCTTTGGGGTTTTCTATATATAAGATCATGTCATATGCAAACAGCAAGAGTTTTACTTCTTCGTTACCTATTTGGATTCTTTTTATTTCTTTTTCCTGCCGAATTGCTCTGGCCAGCACCTCCAGTACTATGTTGAATAGGAGTGGTGAAAGTGGGCACCCTTGTCTTGCTCCTGTCCTCAGAGGGATGGCTTTCAGTTTTTGTCCATTGAGTATGATGTTGGCTGTGGGTCTGTCATATATGGCCTTTATTATGTTGAGGTACTTTCCTTCTATACCCATTTTATTGAGGGTTTTTATCATAAATGGGTGTTGGATCTTGTCGAATGCTTTCTCTGCATCTATTGAGATGATCATGTGGTTTTTGTTTTTCATTTTGTTGATGTAGTGTATCACGTTGATTGACTTGCGGATGTTGAACCATCCCTGTGTCCCTGGTATAAATCCCACTTGATCATGGTGTATAATCTTTTTGATGTATTGCTGTATTCGGTTTGCCAAAATTTTGTTGAGGATTTTTGCATCTATGTTCATCAGTGATATCGGCCTGTAGTTCTCCTTCTTTGTGTTGTCCTTGTCAGGTTTGGGGATCAGAGTGATGTTGGCTTCATAGAATGTGTTAGGGAGTACTCCATCTTTCTCAATTTTCTGGAACAGTTTGAGAAGAATAGGTATTAAGTCTTCTTTGAATGTTTGGTAGAATTCTCCAGAGAAGCCGTCTGGTCCTGGACTCTTATTTTTGGGGAGGTTTTTGATTACCGTTTCTATTTCCTTACTTGTGATTGGCCTATTCAGATTCTCCATTTCTTCCTGATTCACTTTGTGGAGATTGTAGGAGTCTAGGAATTTGTCCATTTCTTCCAGGTTGTTCAATTTGTTGGCATATAGTTTTTCATAGTATTCTCTTATGATCTCTTGTATTTCATTGGTATCTGTTGTGATTTCTCCTCTCTCATTCCTAATTTTATTTATTTGCAATTTCTCTCTTCTTTTCTTGGTGAGTCTGGCTAAGGGTTTGTCAATTTTGTTAATTCTTTCGAAGAACCAACTCTTTGTTTCAGTGATCCTTTCTATTGTCTTTTTTGTTTCAATATCGTTTATTTCTGCTCTTATTTTTATTATTTCCCTCCTTCTACTGACTCTGGGCTTTGTTTGTTCTTCTTTTTCTAGTTTTGTTAGGTGTCGTTTGAGGTTGCTTATGTGAGCTTTTTCTTGTTTAGTGAGGTGAGCCTGTATTGCGATGAATTTCCCTCTTAGGACTCCTTTTGCTGCATCCCAAATGGTTTGGTATGTCGTGTTCTCATTTTTGTTTGTCTCCAGATAATATTTGATTTCTTCTTTAATTTCTTCAATGATCCATTGTTTGTTCAGAAGCGTGTTGTTTAGTCTCCACATTTTTGCACGTTTCTCTGCTTTTTTCTTGTAGTTGATTTCTAGTTTAATAGCATTATGATCAGAAAAGATGCTTGATATTATTTCAACTCTCTTGTATTTATTGATGTTTGCTTTGTTTCCCAAAATATGGTCAATCCTTGAGAATGTTCCATGTGCACTTGAGAAGAATGTGTAACCTGCTGTTTTTGGATGAAGTGTTCTATATATATCTATTAAGTCCATCTGGTCTAATTTTTCACTTAATTCTATTATTTCCTTGTTGATTTTCTGTCTGGATGTTCTGTCCATTGGTGTTAATGGTGTGTTGAGGTCCTCTACTGTTATTGTATTGTTGTTGATGTCTTCTTTTAGTTCTATTAAGAGTTGCTTTACAAATTTTGGTGCTCCTGTGTTGGGTGTGTATATATTTATAAGTGTTATGTCTTCTTGGTGGAGAGTCCCTTTTATCATTATATACTGTCCCTCTTTGTCTTTCTTTATCTGTTTTGCTTTGAAATCTACCTTGTCTGATATTAGTATAGCGACACCTGCTTTCTTTTGTTCATTATTAGCTTGGAGTATTGTTCTCCATCCCTTCACTCTGAGTCTGTGTTTGTCTTTGGGGCTGAGGTGTGTTTCCTGGAGGCAGCATATTGTTGGATCTTGTTCTTTGATCCATCCTGCCACTCTGTGTCTTTTGATTGGGGAGTTCAATCCATTTACATTTAGAGTGATTATTGAGATATGGGGGCCTACCAATACCATTTTGTGTCTTGTTTTCCGGTTCTCTTCAATTCCTTTTGTTTCTCTTCCCATGGTTTAGTCTGTTCTGATGGAGAGCTGCTACTCTCTGTTGTTGTCCTTCTACTTATCTCCTCTGCTCTTGGTTTTGTAGCCCCTTTCCTTTTTTGGATTTTTCAGGAATGAGGGTTTTCCTGAGGATTTCCTGAAGAGGAGGTTTTGTGGCAATGAACTCCCTTAATTTTTGTTTATCTGGGAAAGTTTTTATTTCTCCATCGTATTTGAAGAATATTTTCGCTGGGTAGAGAATTCTCGGCTGTAGATTTTTGTCCTTCAGATTTTTGAATATATCATTCCACTCTCTTCTAGCCTGTAAAATTTCTGCTGAGAAATCTGCTGATAGCCTGATGGGGGTTCCTTTGTAGGTTAGTTTCTTTTGCCTGGCTGTCCTTAGTATTTTCTCCTTGTCATTGACTTTTGCTAGCTTCACTACTATATGCCGTGGAGTTGGTCTTCTTGCATTGATAAAGTTTGGAGATCTATTGGCTTCTGTCACCTGAAGATCCATCTCTCTCACCAGATTTGGGAAGTTCTCAGCCATTATTTCTTTGAATAGGCTTTCTGCCCCTTTCTCCTTCTCTTCTCCCTCTGGTATACCTATAATCCTTACATTGCATCTCCTAATTGTGTCTGATAATTCTCAGAGAGTTTCTTCATTTCTTTTTAGTCTTGCTTCTCTCTCCTCCTCTGCCTGCGGCAATTCTATATTGCCATCTTCCAAACTGCTAATTCTTTCCTCCATATTATCGGCCCTACTGTTCAGAGCATCTAGATTTTTCTTAATCTCGTCTATTGTGTTCTTCATTTCCAATATTTCTGTTTGGTTCTTCTTTATCGTATCAAACTCTTTTGTGACATAGCTCCTGAACTCGTTGAGTTGTCTGCCTTTAGTGGAGGGGCTACGCCCAGCATTCAACTCCGGGAAAGTCCCGGAGAGATTCCCAGAGGGCAGGGTGACCTCCAGCTGCCGTTGCCGCCCTGTGGGGCTAGGGATTGCCGGAGATCTTGGAGAGGACTGGGACAGGGTGAAGCTCCAGAGGCCTGCTCCGCGCCCCAGAGGGGAAGCTCCAGAGTTCTGCCCAGGCAGCAGACAAAACTCTCTGTCTGCTATTAGCGGAGGGGCTACGCCCAGCATCCACAATACCGGGAGGGTCCCAGAGAGGAGAATATCAGGCAGGGCAGCAGCTGACCAGCTACCACTGAAATCAGGATCTCTGGCAATCCCGCAAGACAGGGCAAAGGGCTCCCCGAGTTCCTGGGGAACAGGACTGGGGCTGGGGGGAGTTCCAGCGACCCAGCTCCGTAGCCTAGGGGGAAACCCTACAGGCTCACAGCAGCCTCAGGGAAGCCTCTGCACAGCACTAGTAGAAAGCACCCATCCGGCAGCCACAAGGCTGGAAGACCCCGAGACAAAAGTAGCATAGCTAGGTGAACTAACCACAGACTATAGAAGATGCCAATAGCTCTCCTGCGACCCACAGTGGACAAGTGAGATTCAGTGGGTGCCGACAGCGACGGAGTGACAAATATAAGTGATCCCACCCCTGGCCGCTGGAAAAGCCCATAACACCGTTGCAGACCCCAAGGAGGGAGCACATCTAGGTGGGCTGCAACAGTAGGCACCAGCAGCCTGAAGCCCCCCTGTGACGGCCCCCACGGCAGGGGAGGGAATCCAAAGGACCACTGTGACTACGAGGAGGCGCCCAGGCCCAGCTAGCAACTACGGACAGGGTTCCTGGTTGGTGCAGTATAAACAGCGGCTCCCCCACCGCAGCAGCTGAAACAAGTGAAAGGAGCAACTAAACTCTATCTCTATGTGGAGGCACAAATCAACAACATCAAGCAATATGAAAAAATACATTAAATCTCCAGAACAGAAAGAAAATAACAAATACACAGAAAACAATCTCAAAGAAAATGAGATATATAACCTAAATGATGATGACTTCAAAACAGCCATCATTAAAATACTCAATGAGTTAAGAGAGAATTCTGACCGACAACTCAACGAGTTCAGGAGCTATGTCACAAAAGAGTTTGATACGATAAAGAAGAACCAAACAGAAATATTGGAAATGAAGAACACAATAGACGAGATTAAGAAAAATCTAGATGCTCTGAACAGTAGGGCCGATAATATGGAGGAAAGAATTAGCAATTTGGAAGATGGCAATATAGAATTGCCGCAGGCAGAGGAGGAGAGAGAAGCAAGACTAAAAAGAAATGAAGAAACTCTCCGAGAATTATCAGACACAATTAGGAGATGCAACGTAAGGATTATAGGTATACCAGAGGGAGAAGAGAAGGAGAAAGGGGCAGAAAGCCTATTCAAAGAAATAATGGCTGAGAACTTCCCAAATCTGGTGAGAGAGATGGATCTTCAGGTGACAGGATCTTCAGCCTCCCGGCAGCTGGAGGTCGCCCCGCCCTCTGGGATTCTCTCCAGGACTTTCCCGGAGTTGAATGCTGGGCGTGGCCCCTCTGCTAATGGCAGACAGAGAGTTTTGTCTGCTGCCCGGGCAGAACTCTGGAGCTTCCCCTCCGGGGCGCAGAGCCGGCCTCTGGAGCTTCCCCCAGCCCCAGTCCGCTCGGAGATCTCCGGCAATCCCTAGCCCCACTGTGCAGGCAGTGGCAGCCGGGGGACCTCCGTACCCTCAGCGACTCTCTCTGGGACCCTCCAGGTGCCGCGAACACCAGGCGGGATCTCCCCGCCAATGGCGGGGAGAGACTCTCCCCGCAGGCCCAGGTGTGCAACTCCAAAGTTTCCCTCTGCGTTTAGGAGTAGTTGCGGGGGGTTTAGGTAGGGTTCTGGTCACCTGTTTCCACCGTCGCTCCTCTGTTGTGTGCTCGCTCCTGCCCTAGATGTGTGTTGATCTTCTGGGGGCGTCCGTTGGAAGAAAGCCGCTTGCGGGTACTAGGCTGTTCGGTCGGGGTCGGAGAGTTTTCACCTATTTCCACATCCTCCCGGAGGAAAGTCCGTCCGCCTTCCGATGTATAGTCGCGTGGGTCTCTCAGACGTCCTGAGATGCTGTCTGGATATCCTTTGTTAAGCAATAAGTGTCCAAATAATTGTAGACTCGAAGGGGGAGAGACAAAGAGGACTACTCACGGTGCCATCTTGGATCCTTCTCACAAACTTATATTTTTAATGTATGTACAAATATATAGATATATACATAAGTATATATTTATTTCTGGAGAGAATGAGAGAGAGAGAAAGAGACAGAGGAATCTTGATCTCTAACTACCACTCTGATCTCCTTGGAGAAACGGGCCTTTCCAGGACTGGAACAGGATGCTACAAGATTAGCCTGAAGCATCTTTTGGTGCCAAAGTTTAGGAAATGTTTAAAAATGAAGAAACATAAAAGCATGAGGGCATCTCAAAAGATCGCAGGAACCAATCTGAAAGAGCTCCCAGTGGCCAAAATTGGAATAATTTGATCAAGAAAATGAAAAATGATAGTATTAGCTTATAACCCAAGGAATAAAATAAATATCCATAAGTCCATCTTGATAGAAATACATAACTGAATAAATAAGTAAATGAGGTATAAAGGGTTATTTGGCCTTAAAGAAAAATTCTAATTAATAAACGTAGATGAGAGAAACGGAAAATTGCCACTAGAATGCCACAGTAATAATCACTGCAAACAAAATCCACCGAGAAATGTTAAATTTAGTGGAAGAAATAGGAAAGAGAAATAGGATATTTGCACATCTTCTAAGTATCTCTCCTGAAATATTTATTAGCTATGACGGTGATTTTAACAGATGCTCACAAATTCTTTGCTACTTAGCCTTCCAGGTGGTGGAGTTTAATTCCTTATCCCTGAGGCATAGGTTGGATTCAGTGAGTCACATCCAACAAATAGAGTAAGGAAAGGGGAAAAAATAATAACTTTACAGTAGAGAATCCTTGTAGACATGGCTTTAACCAAATGGTCAATGCTAACATCACCTGTCACATTCATACCATGTGCCGCTGACGATGATGCAATATAAAATGACCATCGCGTCTCAGATGTTCTTCCCCAAAATCTCAGTCTAATCATGAGAAAACATCATACAAACATAAATCAGGGAGCATTTTATAGCCAGTACATTTCAGAAGCGTCAAGGTCACCAAGTCAAGAAATAATTGAGGAGTTATCACTGATTAAATTGAGGATTCGTGACAACCAGGTGCAATGTACAATGCAAGATTGGATCATAGAATCAAGAAAAAGGACATTAGTGGAAAAACTGAGGAAATCTGAATAAAGTCTGTAGTTTACTGATTGGTATTGTTCTCATGTTAGTTTCTTAGTTTTGATAATTGAACCATGATTATGGAAGATGTTAGCATGAGGAGAAGCTGTGTGTGGGGTGTAAAGAAACTGTCTTTGCAACTCTTCTCAAAGTCTGAAATTATTTCAAAAAAATTAAAGGAAATAAAGTGATATGGAGTCTAAAAATATTCTACCTTGGAAATAAAGATTCTCTGGGTTGACACTCTATTTCATTGTCCTGTTCTGAATTGTCAACAATTTTCACTCAGTCCTAGTGGTTTCCATATCATAAGAGTATAGAAATTCTCTGCTCACTATGAGTTCATCTTTGGTGTCATCCAAGTAGGGGTAGATTCCATTTGTTAAACATTTGACCAAGCTGCATATAGTTTGGTTCCTGGAAATGAGAATCATAAGTCTCACCAATATAAAAATAAAAAGTCAGTCTTGCAATAATTTTTTACATCTTTCATATCATTTTCCTGTCTGTCTCACAAAGCAGAGTAACTTTGTTTTCTCCTAAATAACCTAATTGTCGATCTCTGTATAATGCATCACACATGTGCTAAGTCTCATTAAAACAATTTTGTTTCATAATACTGTAAGGAACTATGGGATTTGTGTTTTAAATAGTACATATACTGTACTGTATATTTTATTGTATGTGTATGCCTTTTGTTTTACTTGTGTTTATCCTACAATTAACATTTCCCAATACATGTGTAGATAAATTCAGTGACATTCCTATGTCTCCTCTTCTGAGGATGACAGAATCCTAAACCCAATATATCCATGGTATATAAAAAAGATTTTCCCAAAGTCTGTTGCAAGGAATATTATTCTTTTAAGAAGGTCCCAGATCAAAGAAACCTATGATGAAATTAACATGAAAAAGCCTGCCAATGCGTGAGCATGGAATAGTTTTCCATTTCTCTGTGTATTCAATTTCTTTCAAAAATATCTTACAATTTATAGTGTACAGGTCTTTCACTTCCTTGGTTAAATTTATTTCTAGGTACTTTATTTTTTTTGTTGCCATTGTAAGTGGAATTGTATTCTTGATGTCTCCTTCTGCTAGGTTGTTGTTAGTATGTAGAAACACAACTGATTTTTGTATGTCGACCTTGTACCCTTCAAGATTACTGTATCCATTTATTATTTCTAATAGTTTTTTGGTGGATTCTTTAGGGTTTTCTATACATAAAATCATGCCATCTACAAATAGTGACAGTTTGCTTCTTCCATTTCAATTTGGATAGCTTTTATTTCTTTTTCTTGCCTAATTGCTCTGGCTAGGACTTCCAATACTATGTTGAATAAGAATGGCAAGAGTAGGCATCCTTGTATTATTCCTGTTCTTAGAGGGATAGCTTTCAGGTTTTATCATTGAGTATGATGTTAGCTATGGGCTTGTCATATATGGCCTTTGATATGTTGAGGTATTTTCCTTCCACACCCATTTTACTGAGAGTTTTCATTATAAATGGATTGTGAATTTTGTCAGTGCTTTCTCTGCATCTGTTGAGAGGATTGTGTGATTCTATTCTTCATTTTAATAATGTGGTGTATCATGTTGATTAATTTTCAAATGTTGACTATCCTTCTATCCCTGGAATGAATCCCACTTGATCATGGTGTATGATCATTTTAATGTATTGTTTATTTGATCTGCTAATATTTTGTTGAGGATTTTTGCATTTGTGTTTATCAGTGATACTGCCCTGTAATTTTCTTTTTCTGTGTTGTCCTTGTCTGGTTTTTGTAATAGGGTAATGTTGGCCTTGTAAAATGAGTTAGGAAATGTTCCTTTCTCTTCAATTTTTTGGAATAGTTTGAGAAGGATATGTATTACATCTTCTTTAAATATTTGGTAGCATTCACCATAGTTAAAATGTCTGTATTACCTAAAGAAATCTATAAAGTCAATGCAATCCATATCAAAATTTCTATGACATTTTTATGGAAATAGAACAAAGAATCTTCAAATTTGTATGGAACAACAAAAGACCCTGAACAGCCAAAGCAATTCTGAAAAAAAAAAAAAAAGAACAAAGCTGTAGGTATCAGACTCTCTGATTTCAAAGTATACTGCAAAGATATAGTAATTTTTTTCTGCTTTATCTCCCCAAACCCCCCCGTACACAGTTGTATATCTTAGTTGCAGGTCCTTCTAGTTGTGGGATGTGGCACGCCGCCTCAACGTGGCCTGAAGAGCGGTGCCATGTCCACACCTAGGATCCGAACCCTGGGCCGCCGCAGGAGAGCGCGTGAACTTAACCACTCGGCCACGGAGCCGGCCCCAGATATAGTAATTAAAACAGGATGTTACTGGCAAAAAAACAGATACACGCATCAATGGAACAGAATTGAAAGCTCAGAAATAAACCCACACATTTATGGACAGATACTTTTCAACAAGGGAACCAAGAATATACAATGGAGAAAGAAAAATCTCTTCAATAAACAGTGTTGGGAAAACTGGATAGCCATATGTGAAAGAATGAAACTAGACCACTATCTTCCACCATCCACAAAAATTAACTCCAAATAGATTAAAGACTTCAATGTAAGACCTGAAACCACAAAACTCCTAGGAAAACACATAGGCAGTATGATCTTTGACATCAGTCTTTGCAATATCTTTTTGGATATATCTCCTCAGGCATGGGAAACAAGAGAAAAAATAAACAAATGGGGCCATATCAACTAAAAAGCTTTTGCACAGCAAAGGAAACCATCAACAAAACAAAAAGACAACTTACTGATTGGGAGAAGTTATCTGCAAATCATATATCTGATAAGGAGTTCATATGTAAAATATATATATAACTCATACAACTTAACAATGAAAAAAACAACCTGATTGAAAAATAGACAGAGGATGTGAAGAGACATTTTTTCCGAAGAAGATATACAGATGGCCAACAGCCACATGAAAAGATGTTCAACATCACTAATTATTAGAGCAGTGCAAATAAAAACCACAATGAGATATTCACCTCATGCTTGTCAGAATGGCTATTATTAAAAAGACAAGGGGGCTGGCCCTGTGGTGAAGCAGTTAAGTTTGCTCACTCTGCTTCAGCAGCCCAGGGTTTGCCTGTTCGGATCCCCGGCCCGGACCTACACACAGCTCATCAAGCCATGCTGTGGCAGGCATCCCACATATGAAGTAGAGGAAGATGGGCATGGATGTTAGCTCAAGACCAATCTTCCTAAGCAAAAGGAGGAGGATTGGAGGTGGATGTTAGCTCAGCGCTAATCTTCCTCAAAAAAAAAAAAAAGGCAAGTGTTGGAGAACATTTAGAGAAAAGAGGACCCTTGTGCACTGCTGGTGGGAATGTAAATTAGTGCAGCCACTATGGAGAACAGTATGGAGATTCCTCAAAAAATTAAAAATAGAAATACCATATGATCTAGCTATTCCATGTCTGGGTATTTATCCAAAGAACATGAAAACACTGATTAGAAGAGATATATGCACCCTTATGTTCACTGCAGTATTATTTACAATAGACAAGATTTGGAAATAACCTAAGTGCCCATCAACAGATGAATAGATAAAGAAGAGGTGGCATATATATATATGTATATGTATATGTATATGTATGTATATATGCATATCTACATACACAATAGAATACTACTCAGCCAGAAAAAAGATGAAATCTTGCCATTCCTGACAATATGGACAGATCTTGACAGTATAAAGCTAAGTGAAATAAGTCAGACAGAGAAAGATAAATACTGTATGGTTTCACTCACATGTGGAAGATAAATAAAAGTAACAAACACATAGATATGGAGAACAGATTGGTGGTTACCAGAGGGGGAGGGGGTGGGGGGAGGGTAAAAAGGATAGAGGCAGACATTTGTACTGCGAAGGTGGAAACTATACTTTTGGTGGTGAATACAATGTAATTTATACAGAAATCAAAATATAATGAAGTACACATGAAATTTATACAATATTATAAACCAATGTTACCTCAATAAATTAAATTGAAAAGAAAATACAAATTCTATAGACTATATTCCTTTCTTGGAGTTTTAAAAGCACATTAAAGTCTCTAAAAATCTAATAACAAAAGACAATCTTTGACTTAGAGATTGCCAACTTACTTTTTCATGTAATACCTATCAAGTGTAAAAACCACTTTGGGAAACAGTGTGTTGTAATAAACAGAATATTCCATAAGGGTCAAACTGGAAAGCTGCTATTTCAAGCTGGCTTATAGCTCATGATGGCCAGTCCAAGCATAAAAGGAAACTTCTGAGTTTACAGCTGCATAGACAGACAGATTAGACAAATAGATAAATAATCGATAGATAGATAGATAGATAGATAGATAGATAGATAGATGATAAATAGACAAGAGCTACTGTTTGGTCATATCCCACCAGTATCTTATCAAATGGGGAGTGAGAGGGGTGGGGAGATGGAAGGAAGACACGAAGAGTAAACAAAGCCAAGTATTTTGGGTAATGTCTTAAAGGTGACATGAGCAAAAAAGAAAAGCAAAAGCAATAGTTAATATTTGTAGAACATTTTATAATACTTCTTATATGTGCTTCCTTTTCCATGTTTCTGTGGGACTATGTGGTTATTATTTTAATATTTACCATGATGTTTTATAAATCCTTCTTTGCCAATACCTCTTTTTCACCCAGGTAAGCTCCAAGGGGAGGAATAATATCGTAGTCATAATTATATCATGAATGACTAGTATTAGCCTAGAACACAGTTGGTAAAAAATAAATATGGTTTAAATAAATGAAATTTGTAAAAGCACCTTTTGTAGAGTTATATCTTATAACAAAGATGAATAAAGAAGTGAGTTTATAGATTTAAACATTTAATGTTAAAATAAAATAGTAGTAATGGTATGCCTTGGAAATTTAAAAAAGAAAAGAACTAAGTTTAAAAAATAATTTATATGAAAGTGGTTAAAAATAATTTAGAAGATAGCAATATTCTGTGCTTTGAAAATAAATATCCAACAAAAAAACTTAAAAGTAGGAAAAAATCTGCAAATAAAGTGAAAAGGAAGAAAGGAGATATAACAGTAATTTTAGAAAAAATGGTTAATTTATAGTAAAATACAACTTGTAGCATATATTGATTAATCTGAATGCTTATGTAACAGATAATTTTATAGCATATTAAAAACAAATTACCAAAGTTATTACAAAATGAAGTAGAAAAATTGAATAAATACATAACATGAAAAGTAGATGATACATTTGTGAAAGAGTGATCCAACTGGAGCCTCAGTTCTCATTGATTATAAAAGCTAGTTCTTGCAAACATTCAGCATCAGAAAATTTCCACACAACAGACAATGATGTTAACCCAGAAGAAATAAAGCAAACCAATTTAAATTATAAAGGAATTATAATCCTGATATAAAAAAATGCAAGGATCATACAAACAGAAAACTATAGATCAATGAACACAGAGTTGAAAACCCCCAATTCTTTCTTCTTAGAAGTCAGTGGCTCATGACAACAATCCCACCATAAACAAACAACGTTTAATCTTTTAAACACGAAAATGGTTACCTATTAACAACTTTACTGTAACAAAGCATCAAATCAATTGGTCAAACCAGAAAAATAGAGCAAAATAAAATTCATCTCAATAGAAACCAAATAGCCTTGTTAAATTATAAAATTCTTTCGAAAAGGTGGTGTGTACTAAGAACGAATATTCAAGATGATAACTAACAGTGTGAAACAATAAAGATGTTTCCATAGACTTGAGAAATCAAATAATGACGATTGCTGCCATCATTGCTCTTTAATACTCTCTGGATACTCAAGTTACTAATTCAATAACAACAACAAAAATAATGATATTATTACTAAGAACCATTTCTTGAATATCCGCTATTTGCCGGTTTTAGTTGTTATGTCTATTATGTCATTAAAATGCCATATCTCTGTGAGGTTACAGATGAGAAAAGAGCTGATAAGACTTGCCTGAGGCCTGACAATCCTGGCTTCAAACACAGACTTTGCAGGAAACTAGTTCTATGATTTTTGGCAAAGGTAAATGAGCAAAAAAACCCAGATAATTCATAAGTGAAATAGGAATGAGTAAACATTATAAGCAAGGACATGAAAAAAAGTTCATCTTTTCCAATAATCAAAGAAATGTGCATTAAGACAATCAGCACTTACGAAATATGAAACTGGAAAAATATAAATAAGGTAAATATCTGATCCTAGGAAGAATAAGAAAAATGTTTTCTCTTGTATAATGAAGGTGACAATGAAAATAAGAAGAGAGATCTTCAAGGAATAAAAATGACAATACGTTTGAGGAAGCATAAATAGTTTTTTAGTTCTTGACAGGATTAAATAAATTGCCCACTATTTGGGGAAAAAAACTATTATCTTAGATAGGTTCCCATATATGTAATATTCATAGTAGTGAAAGATAGTACGCAATTTACTGTTTCAATAAAATGGAATGGTTGAGGAAATTATAGTCGATCCACTAAATCGAATGTTATATGCAACTGTTAAAATTATGTTTTCATAAACCATGTAGGAACACTGAAATACACTTATTTTAACTGAAAAAAAGGTGAAAATAGGATGAACACTTTGATTATCATAAAAATACTTGCACATGAAAGCTCCCATGATATTGGGTATAAAACAATTAACCAGCGATGCCCTTAAAGACCATCGACGGTAGAATGCAAAGGCACCAGTGTTCAGTTCAACGGTCGTCTGTTTTCATATCAGCGTCTCCCTGCTAATGTCACTGTAAAGCACTACTTCTATTCCAAAGCTTCAGCTGCATGCTCATGATGCCAGAGACGATACAGTGGCAGTGTCTTACTTGAAGGAGACGGAGAGCTGCAGTTTCATCCAGCCATTAACGAGAAGAGCAGGAAGCCGCCAGGTTCCTTTGCACGTGGTAGAAAAGCCAAGCATTGTGGGCATGGATTGGGGCGGAGGGGGGAAGGCTGAAGGTTGAGCAAAGATTAAGAACTGAAGAATAAAGACTTGAAGCAAAGCTGAGCAGTCCAGTGAAAAATTTCCAACACGGGGCCCTAAAGGGGATCTCCATTACATAGAGGATGAGTCCAGATGGAACAATATGTTTCATTAGTGACTCTGACGAAGAGTTCACACCAGTTCTTCAATGAAAAGAGGCCTGTACTTGAAGACTGCACCTAGAGGTAGATGGAAGCAGAGACGCATCTCTGGAGCCTAAGATTCCTGCGTGAAAAGATTTGCATTTTGGATGGAGGCAATTCAAGTTGTACAGATAGGGGAGAACTAGTGTGTGTGTGTGTGTGTGTGTGCACGCACATGTGCACATGTGTGTCTTCTTTTTAAGCAGTAGAACAGGAAGACCAAGATGTGAGTTGGACGAAGAAGGAGTTTCTGTTTGAACAGATGGGGGATTAGAGCCACTGTATTTTGACGTAAAGGTACATATGACCCTAGTTTTTAGCCACAGTTGGTAAAATTTGGGAATATTAATTTCAAAGGCTGGGAATAATTTCAACATCCATAGTTTTTGTTCCAGTTATTTAGTGCTTCATAACAAATACCCCAAAATGTGGTGGCTTAAAACAACAACATTTATTTTGCTCATAAATCTTCACTTTGAGTAGAGCTTGGGAAAGTTTGGCTCCTATGAGCATCACCTGAAGGGGCTCAAAGCTGAAGATTGTAAACATCTGAAGGCCTGTTTATGCATACGCCTGGAGTTGGCGAGGGCTTTAGCTCTTTATTTCCTCTCCGCAGGGTCCCTCCATGTGGACTCTCCCTGTGATCTCTCCACATAGGCTAGTTTGGACTTCCTCACAGCACAGTGTGTGACTTGCCCAGAGATTAAGTGTCCCCGAGACACAGAGAGAGAGAAGGAAAGAGCAAAACTCAAAGAGAAAGAGAAGAGAAGAGAGATCAAATAGATGTCAGATTGCCTTGTGTGAGTTAGCCTGGGAAGTCAAAGTGTCCCTTCTACTATGTTCTATTAATCAAGGCAGATGTGAAACTCATCTCTCGATGGAGGAGTGTCAACGCCACCTTGGAAGAAGAATGTGTGAGATGAGATAAATTGGCACTTCCATCTTTGGAAAATACCATCTGCCACAGTCTATTCTCTGGCCACAATAATTTCTATCTCCTCATATCCAAAATATATTCATTCCTCTCCACCAAGACCCTCAAGTCTCGTCTTAATAAAGCATCATTTCAAAATCTAGGTTCTTAGCATCCAAATCATGCGCATTGCCGGCGCAGCTCCTCAGGGGAAGTTCTTCAAGGACAGCTCTTCAAGCAAAGTTTATTTAGCTCTGAAGATCTATGAAATGAAAAGACAAGTCATATGCCCTTTCCACACCCAACATACAACTATGAAGCAGATATTGGTTAACTACTATGGGCCTTCCTGTTCAAGGAAGAGGAAATGAGAGGCACATTGTAGTTACTGCTCCAGTTCTGAAATCCAGCTGGACAATGATGCTGGCTGCTGGATTAGAACACAGTCCTATGGCCATGATTCTCCATGGTCCTCTTTTCCACTCTCTGACCTCTTAGTTTTGTCCTCTAACTCATCCTCCTTTTTTCCCTAAGAAATGGCTGGTGTTGTAGTTGTGGAGCTCTCCCAGAGTGCTTGCCAATAGGAATAATTTGGACATCCAAAGCCCTAGTTTTTGTTATCTTTATCTTTTTTAGTCTCAAATGATACAATTCTTTTTCAATTTTGTGGACTTGTTATGAATCAATTTATAATCAACTCTGATAGACAAAAAGTCGATCCACGAATCTCTTCAAGAAAAGCTTTTCTCTGGGTTTTCTAAGTCAGCTATGTGATATGGCCCTGGCAGGGCCTTTAGTTTAATGAAAAGGATCTTTCAGTCATGACTGACTGGTTCCCTGAAACACTACCATATATCTTTCTGAGGTCTTAACAGAGCATCCTTTAGTCCCGCCCTGAATTTCATCATTGCTCTTAAGCCCTTTCTTAATTTGGAAACCAGGAAGCTAGGAATGAGAAGCAGTAGTATTTTTAATCCCACTAATCCCCGGACCCTCTTTATTGAACAGTTATTTTTTTATCTTGTCTCCCTCTTCTTATGCTTTATTATATGCAGCTTAAAGAAGCTGCATAATACCTTCAACTCTTTGCCTGGAAATCTCTGTACCTGGACCATCCAGGCCATCAGGTGCTTTTCTATTTTCCACGCTATAATACACAACAGTGTTGCTCACCTTCCTGACACTGCTTAAAGGATCTCCTTTCCTTCAGTTTTCAAGAACATTTTCTTACCTTTCCTCTAAGCCCTCACCAACGGCCTCCAAAAGGGCCATTATGCATCCTCTAGGTCCTTCCAGCTCCTGTCTATCACTTAGTCACAAAGCTGCTGTCGCAATTTTTGGTCTTGCTTATATCAGGCTGCAGACAACATCCAGGTACCAATATCTGTACCAACCAGCTAGTGCTGCCTAACAAACCAACCCAAAACTTAGAGGCTTACAACGATAACATGTAAGCTGGTCACGCATCTACACTCTGTGCTGGGCTCAGCAAAGGCTGTCTCCACTCTGTCAGGGGACGGCTTGAGACCCGGAGCCTCCACTGCAGGCTTGCTCACTCATATGTCTGGCATCTGATGTTGGCAGTCAGCTGCGGCCTCAGTTTCTCTTCAGGGAGTCTCTCCACATAGGCTTGTCTGAGCTTTCTCACAACATGGTGACTGGCTTTCTACAGAACAAGCATCCTGAGAGAGAGAGAGGGCAAGGCAGAAACTCTCGATTGTCCTGCAATGCCACTTCTGGCAATTCTGTCGGTCGTAGCAGTTACAAGATTCTACCCAGGTTCAATGGAGAGGGACACAGACTAAAGCTGCTAATGCAGAGGTGTTAACATTGCATTGTAAGAGGAATATTTGGGATGGGATATACATGGATGTGGCCATCTTTGGGACCTGCAATATGGGTAGTTGTTATTACAGATTACAGGCTTAGTCATTCTGAATAGCATCATTTTGTTTTCTTCATACACCACATCCTTATTATAACCAATCCCTAAACCAGGTGGGCCCAACTAAGTAGAATCAAAATTCTGGTTTAGGGGGCCAGCCTGGTGGCAGAGTGGTTAAAGTTTGCATGCTCTGCTTTGGCGGCCCGGGGTTTGCAGGTTCAGATCACAGCTTGTCAAGCCATGCTGTGGTGGTGTACCATATACAAAATAGAGGAAGATTGGCACAGATGTTAGCTCATGGCCAATCTTCCTCACACACACAAAAAATTCTGGTTTAGTTAAAAACCTTACTGTATGCTTAATCAGACTTAACTTTGTCTGAATTAGTAACTTATTAGAAATATAAAAATAAAGTTTAGAGAATACTTTCATCAAAATTCTCACAAAAGGATACATCATTCAGATTAATGGCTCCCTTTTCCCTGGTAATTATCCCTGAAACCATGGGGAATCTCTCCCACCCCCATCAGCCACGTCCATAATAGGTGACTTTGTACCACTGGGCAGTTCTGATTGGTCCAGAATTGGGCACCACATCCAAGATGAGCTGATCAGATTGTGAGCTGAATCCTGTTTATATTAACAATTAGACAGAAGTTTGGAGAGCTCCTAATATCAAAGACCTGGGGTAGACAACATCAAGTTGCTTTCCTGCATGATGTTTGATTCATTAATTTCTTTTTTTTAATTTTTTTTCTTTTGAGGAAGATTAGCCATGAGCTAACATCTGCCACCAATCCTCCTCTTTTTGCTGAGGAAGATTGGCCCTGAGCTAACATCTGTGCCCATCTTCCTCTACTTTAAAGATTTTATTTTTTCCTTTTTCTCCCCAAAGCCCCCGGTACATAGTTGTATATTCTTCTTTGTGGATTCTTCTAGTTGTGGTATGTGGGACGCTGCCTCAGCGTGGTCTGATGAGCAGTGCCATGTCCGCGCCCAGGATTCGAACCAACGAAACACTGGGCCGCCTGCAGCGGAGCGCGCGAACTTAACCACTCGGCCACGGGGCCAGCCCCCATCTTCCTCTACTTTATACATGGGACGCCTGCCACAGCATGGCTTGACAAGCGGTGCTTAGGTGCCCAGGATCCGAACTAGAAAAACCCAGCCCACCAAAGCAGAACATGTGAACTCAACCGCTGCACCAACGGGCCAGCCCCTCACTAATTTCTTTGATTTCATGAGAGCAGAGTACTATTCTAAAAGTTCCCATTCATGCTTAAGCAAGTTACAATTGCTTAATGTTATTTGAAACAAAAAAATCTTCATATATAGTCTATATATATATATCTCACATATCATATATATGTACTGTATATGTATATATATATAGGGGTATATGTACAGATATGTACATATATTTAATAACAGGTGAAAATTATAATTAAAATAGAGTAGTCCAAATCTTATTACAGGCAGAAAAAAATTACATATGCTTTAAGCTTTGTCATCGTTTGAAGGCTATGGAGTTAGCAAATTAATTTATATCCTGCCAATGAGGGTATCTTGCTATAACTTTGGTTATCAAGTCAGATTCAGAAATGTCTTAAATGATTCATACTCCAATTGCTGTTGAGTGGCAAACAGTTGAATTGTACATTTTTCTCGACAACCCCATTCATCCCCAAGGAAGCTTTCGCTAGCTCCTCTCAGTCATGTTAATATCAGGCCTGTTCTACTCCTGCTTAAATAAACACCGTCATCAGAAGGTACCACATCACCTGCTCATTTTTCTCACGGTCATTGCACATTTTAGAGGCTCATTTCTTGTAGCGAATGACGATACGGCAGGCAGCCCTTTTTTGGTTTTAAATTTGAAATAATTGTGTATTAGCAAAGAAAGTGTTCACTTGGGAATTAGATGGAGGATAGAAGTTAACAAGTTTTGCGACCTTTCCCAAAGTCCTTAAATTTTGTTAGCTTCATATATAATCTGAAGATGTTAGGTTCAATATAGCAGGGTTGGTGTGTGGATTAAGTGCAATAAAATGTGAAAGGATCTAGATAATCATTCACTGAAATTTAACTTCATGACCTCTCTCCCTCATTTCTTTGCTCGCTTCCTCCCTGGTCCTAGAAACAAAAATAAGATTTGATTTTTCACCTTTGGGAGCACACAGTGACTTTTAATTTGCTTCCTCAAGGAGGGTTGGAGGGGGTGAGTTGATAAACAGACAATGTAATTTAGGAAATGATAGAATAGAGAAATGAACAAAAAGTTTATAAACCCAGAAGCAGAGAATGTTTTAACTACCCAGAATACCACAAAAATGCTCATTCGAGTTAAAACTTAAATAATGCATGTGAGTTTGTCTAGTGAAAAATGAGGGTGAATGAGGTGGAACTCCTGCCCGAAGGATCCAGCTTCAATCCAGTTTAATCCCTGTGTAAATCTAAGACCTGGGGAGGCCTCTCTGCGTTCCTCTCCACTTCATTAGAAAGAAAAAGCTAAGCAAGCTTCTTTTTGATTATTGAAAGGAAAAGGTCCAGTAGTAGTTAACTCCACTTCTGCTTTAGCATAGTTCAGAAGTAAAACATACTTAATTTATACATATCTCTATTTTTATCCCAGGAAGACAGATTGTCGTAGAGGCTTTCTGCTCACAGGGCACCCAAAGGGTTTTGTTTATAAAAATCAATGAGCTCAAAGCTCTTTGGTGTTTTGTTTTTTAAGCCAATCTAGTTCATCTTTCACTGGCTGCTGAAGGAAACCATGTATCTTCCAGCAAGCAGTCGGATTTTGTCAATTTTTTTGTGATTCGTTATCAGCCAGCCAAGATTCAAGGTCACTGTGTTGGAGCGTCTGCGTCCTGGCAGAGCGCCCTCCGCCTGACCAGGGCCGTTCAAGTTGGTAAACGGGCACCGGAATGCAGTTCGTCATCCTACCCAACGCCCCCCTTCTGGTCTCGCCTTGTGTCTGATCGTGTGATGTTTCCAGCAGGTGAATGGAGCTCCTCGTTCTCTGGTCTTCTCTGAAGGTAAAATTGGCTAGAATTGGTTGGACGGCTGGGATTATTTGCCATAAAGCAGTCAACTTCTGCCAAGGATTGTGCAACCCGCTCACTTCCCTGAATGTCAGGACACTAGGAAATAACCCTAAATTGATTTCCCTACTCAAACACATTGACACAAATTTCATAAACATTATTATTTCTAAATATTATAAATATGAGTATAAATAATTAAGACCAAACTCTGGGGTTTTTGGTGAACTCCATGTTTTACCTTTTTCTGTCATTATTTTCAGATATTATCTTTCTCAATTTATTATTTACACTTTTTTATCACAGAATTGTTCTATCTTTTTAAATTGAAAGCTCATTTCATTTATTTCCAAAATTTCTTATTTTTCTAATACGTTATATTAAGGCCATAAATCATTCAATGTTTACTGCTTTTTTGTATCTAGGTGTTATCTTTGCTAAAAGTTTTGAATAGTAATTTCTATTTTTATATTTTCTCTAACTCAATAGAGAACTCAATAGTTCTCTGTAACTGCGTGTGTTTTATGTATGTGCGTGTTTTACTTTACAATGAGTGCAATTACGTGTTCCTATTTTATTGTTCATTCTTAACTGTATTAGGGTTTGCTCAATGGATATAGATTACATATAATTAGCTTTTTATAATTTGTTGGGATTTCCTTTGGTCCTAATTCATAATCAATTTTTGTGAATGTTTCATATGTGTTTTTTTAGAAGTACAGTTTTGTGAAATTCAAAGTAATACATATTCATTTGCTTAAATAAATTTATTTCATTATTCAAATTCACAAAGCAATGGGCAATTTCCATTGACTTCAAATTCTATTTGTTCAAACATTTTATTGTTCAATACACCTACACTTATAGCGGTCTGCTTCTCTGTTCTGTCATTTCTGAGAGAGGTATAATCAACTCTCACACTGGGTTTGTGGCTTCATCAATTTGTCCTCTATAGCTAATCATTTTTCCTTTATATATTTCAAGCTATGTTGCTGGATACATAAATATTATTGACTGTAATATTTTCATGGCGAATTGTTCCTTTCCTCTAAATGAAAAATTCTGGTTTTCGCTTTTAAGGCATTTCATCTTGAATTCAACCTGAACCTGCTTGCTTTATTTTGTTTGCAATTTCAAAATCTGTTTGTGATACATGAACTTTATTCACTCATATTGATAATGATTATTAATATATTTGGAAATTCTCTGCCCTATGTAGTGACTTATATTTATTCTGACTTCTAATTACCTCTTCCCCCTACTTTTTGTTTTTAATTTTTTTTTTGCTCAGGAAGATTCACCCTGAGCTAACATCTGTGCCAATCTTCCACTATTTCGTACATGCGTTACCACCACAGCATGGCTACTGATGAGTGGTGTAGGTCCACACCCAGGGTCCAAACCCGCCAACCCAGCCTGCCAAATCAGAGCATGTTGAACTTAACCATTACGCCAAGGGGCCAGCCCCTTCCCACCACTTTTTGGATTTTTATATATGTCTTTATTTATCACATTTCCTTCAAGGGTTTTTTATTGTTTCTGTTCTTCTAATGATCTGTAAGTTATTAATTCTATTTCTATTTTTCAAGTGTTTACCCTCAGGTGTCAACACACATACTTAAAGTTATATCTGTCAAATAAAATCTTGCCAGCATTAATCCATATCTATATAACCCTCCTCCCACCAACCCTTTCAATTCCTTACTCAGCATGACAAAGATATAACCCTGTAAATCCCTTTTATTTTCTCCACTGGCTGTAAGGTTTTCCATTGGTTGAATATAGTCTCTGACTAACAAGATACAAGTTTTCCTTAAATAGTTGATTATATTTCTGAGCATATTTTTGTGTTTGGGAGTTATCTGGCCCGACTGGAAGCGCTTTGTGTGTCTGTGCCATGTGTCTGAGGGAAGAGCTGGGATGTACCACGTCCTCCTGAGGGTTTCTGGGGTAGTCCCACCACGCTGACACCCATACCCAAAGTCACTGCTGCTGCCCAGAGCTAGGCTGCTTTGTGGCTTTGCAGATGCCACGTTGGAGAGATGACTTGTACAGGTCTCAAAAACTAGCTGACCGTACTGCTTAGGGCTGCTGGGCCCCCTTCTGCTCCCAGAATCTTCCATTTTCAGGCTTGAGACTCTGGAGACACTTCCACTATTTTAGCAATCTTCTTCTGTGCCTGTTTTTGTCTGTGATTTCTTTCTTTTTTTTTTTTTTTTTGCATCTAAAAGCATCTCTTCTTTGGGTTTCAGGTATTTGTTTACTTTCTACCAAAAATAACTTTTTGCGTTTTCAGTGACTTTTGAATTCGCTGTATTTCTTTTCCACTTTTTGTTGCCAATGTGTTGCTGCTGTCGTTGTTTTGATTTAGTTTAGTTGTTTTTTCATTTAGTGTTCCCTTTTGTGTGAGGCCATTGTGGCAGGGGTGGGGTATGTGGTTATCATAAAGCTCATCCCACTATCTTGAAATATGGAAATTTCTTTTTTGTTAGGAAATTATCCATTTCTACTGGATTGTCATATTCATAGTGTTAAACTTAATTTTTTAGATGTCTTCTAATTTTTGTATTTGAGCTTACAGCTCGTCTGTCATTTTTAATGTTTAGTGTTATTTGAGTCTCTTTTTTTCCTTAAATTGAGCTCTTTAGGATTTTATTTATTTTACTATTTTTGGAGGAAAAGAGGTTTTTTTAATTGCCCTGTTTAATCATTTGTTGTTTGCTATTCCTTCAATTCTAATTCTTAATCTTAATTAATTTTCTCCTTTTTAGTTCTTGTATTAATTTTTTCTATATTTTCTAGGCACATAACGTATTTTTTATTGTGTCTTTTATAATAAAAAATGCCATTATAAATTTCCTATAGGTGTATTTTGCTGTGCTGTATATATTTTAGCAAGCAATTTCTCCTTTTCAGATAATTTTTTTTTTTTAAAGATTTTATTTTTTTCCTTTTTCTCCCCAAAGCCCCCCGGTACATAGTTGCATATTCTTCGTTGTGGGCCCTTCTAGTTGTGGCGTGTGGGATGCCGCCTCAGCATGGTTTGATGAGCAGTGCCATGTCCGTGCCCAGAATTCGAACCAACGAAACACTGGGCCGCCTGCAGCGGAGCGCCTGAACTTAACCACTCGGCCACGGGGCCAGCCCCTCCTTTTCAGATAATTTTAATTTCAATTATGAATCTTTTTTGCTTCAAAGATTTAAGAAGTATCTTAATTACCATGATGTTAATTTTTCATTTAATTTTAAGGTTGACTTTTTTACAAATTTATGAGCAAGGAAGGAGGCTAATATGATCTCAACTTTTTGAAATATTCAATATTATTTAATTTTGTAAATGCAAAATAATACATATTTAATATAATAAAATTATATCTATATAAATCCCTCTAATAAATAATTTTATAATACAAATTCTCTTTATGTGCATTTATCTACTTAATTTTTCTATTCTGGTAAATTTTATTAATATCTTCCTCTATAATTTCATGTTAGCAAGTTCTATCTCCTGTAGTTTTGCTTTATGTACTTGGCTACCATTTTGTTTTTTCATAAATGAAATATATTTTCATAATTCTTTACGCATTATGTCTTTCTTCTTCCTGTGCAATGCTTTTGGCTTTGCATTTCGTCCTGGCCTTGGCTATTCATCTTGTTTTCATTGTATTACGTTTGTTTGGTTGATCTTTGCTAGATTGTTTCAAAATTTTCGTTGGTAGTTCTCATTGAGCATATGACTTGAAAATATCAAACGAATTGAGCATGCGTATATGTATCTATGTGTAATGTTCTTAAAATCAGCATCATGACAAAAGATTTCAATCCATTTGTATTTATTGCGCTGGCTAAAATATTTGGTTTTGTTTCTTCCTTCCTAGTTTGTATTTTTTTACTCATTAAACTTTCTACCATTAATTGTTGTTTTCTCCTTTTCTTATTTTTTCAGGCTTAGAACATTTTCTCTTCAACATCCCCATTAATTTTGAAATTCTACTATATTTTTAAATTATCTAAAATATTACCCTCTCAACTATAGCAATATATTGACTGATAAAATAAGGCAAGTTGGGGCTGGCCCCATGGCCGAGTGGTTAAGTTCGCGCGCTCCACTGCAGGCGGCCCAGTGTTTCGTTAGTTTGAGTCCTGGGCGCGGACATGGCACTGCTCATCAAACCACGCTGAGGCAGCGTCCCACATGCCACAACTACAAGGACCCACAACGAAGAATATACAACTATGTACTGGGGGGCTTTGGGGAGAAAAAGGAAAAAAATAAAATCTTTTAAAAAAAATAAATAAGGCAAGTTTATAAATTATTATGTCTAATAAAAGACTTTGATCTCCCATTCCTATTTCCCTTCCCCCACCTTTACAAAAATGAAATCTTTCAAGGGCTTGTAAATCTCTCATTTCTGCTCCTAGAATTTTAACTTTTCCCTGAAGCTATTTTAAGTCTTTTAGTTCTTAATTAACGTTTTATATTAGGTTATATAATAAGTTACTATATTATTATCGATTTTCCCTGATGTTTTGTGTCTCCCGTCTTATTTACTTTTACTTAAATTTTAGAGTACAAATTATGTCATATTGTCATTATCTATTTATACTATAAATATATACATTTATAAATGTATGTGTATAAATGTATATCTATACACTTTTACATTCTTTGTATATCATTTCCTCTTTTTGTCATCCTGATTTGATAGTTTTAATTAAATTGCTATTTGACAAAAACATATACATATGTCCTTATGTTTTTCATCAGATAAGAAAGCTGTGTAATATAACTTGTGAATCCTTGCAATACACACACAAACACACACAAAACTTCCCTGCCCTAACAGGTGGATGATATCTTGGTGGGTATAGGACTTTTGTCTCACATCTCTTTTTTTCTCTATAGTCTGCCTATGTTGTCACACATCCTCTTAGTAATCTCAGATTATCTGATTCTCTTTTCTTTGTAAGAAATCTGTTCATTCTGCCCTAAAACTTGATGGAAATTTCTTTTAGCTGGTGTTTTTTATTTATTCTAATATATCTGTCCCATTTATCTTTTTCTTAATAATTCTGATTACTTCTACATCAATTTTCCTTAATCATTACTTTACATCTCCTTTTCTTCTCATGACCTTCTATTCTTTGGGCATTAAATTATTTCTATTTAAACTATTTGGTTTTCCACACTGGAAGACTAATATGTTTCTCTGGAGTAATCATTCTGCTTTTTGCTTTGTATTCTAAAATTTTTCAATTGGATACTTCAGGTCACACCAGCATTCCTTTTGTTGTTGGGCTTTTCCAGATGTGGAAGAGAAAACTTGAAGGATTCAGGGATTTACATTCACTCTGTCACCTTTACAACATCCCCTTTGGTTTTCTCCTTTGTTGATTGTCTTAAAAAATCAGATATTTTACTCTATCAGTTGTCATCCACGGCTCCACAGAATTAATTCGTTTCCTATCTATTTACATAACTTTGGACCTAAGTAAGCTAAAGATGTATCTATCTTATTTCTGGCTTTGAATTACATATAAAGTCTTCAATTAGTAAATCAATCTTGTTAATTTCTACTTTGTCATTGTCCTCTTAGTACATACTAGAAACAATCCTATTGCCCAAATAACTGTTATTTGACACTATGTTAAAAATGTTTACATGATATTATATTACTACAAGGATGGTGCTGTATCTTCACATTTGTGCATCCTTGACTATTTGGACAAATGAGTTCATAATACAAGTATATTTAAACAAATATAATTCAGAAATTCTCTTTTCTTATACATGCCATGTACACAGAGAATTCTTTATTCCATCTAAGCTCTAATATTAACTGGATTTGTCAATTCACCCCAATTAAAAAGGTGAATTATCTAATTTGAGTGGCTAAATAGTTTACTCAATCACAAAAACTGTCTGTGAGTATGATGAAATCCTTCCAGCAAGGCAGAAAATACAAAAACTGCAAAGCTGTCAGGTAAAACTTTCTCTGGTGTGATTTATTTTCCTAGGGTTTTTCTTAGAGCACTACTTCTAACCCTAGCCGAGGTCCCTCAACCTTATGGGCCAGCTCTTCCTTCAGTCGTCATTGCTCACATAGAATGCAGGGACTTTCTCTCTACCCAGCATGGTGGCGAGTCAGAGAGAGAACAAACCACGCATAAGCATTTTCATATCCTTCACCTTATCCAGACCTCCCCAGGATTTAAGTTTGCTAGTTCAAGACTCATCTTACTTGAAGAACTGAATCACAATGGGTGGAGAATGCGAGCAAAGGTAGAATTTGGAAAATGTGTTCCAGATGCTAGATGAATGGGAGGAGTGATTACCTGTGGCCACTGTAAAAAAATAATTGAAGACCAGTTCTTTCACTAAGCTTCATCCTCTAGATGAAGATAGGACAACAATAGATTGACGGTGGGGTTGTTGGCCTGAGAAGTCTAGGAATCAGCCAAAACTCTGCCATAAGACCAGGATTTTTGTAGGCAGAATAATGCCCCTCATAAAGATGTCTACATACTAACTCTCAGAATCTGTGCATATCATAGGTTACATAGCAAAGAAGAATTAAGGTGGAAGATGGAATCAGTGGTACTGACAGCTGGCCTTGGGATGGGTAGATTATCCTGGATTATCTAGATGGGTCCAATGTACACACAAGTATCTTCATAAGTGGGAGAGGGAGACAAAAGAGAGAGAGTTGCCCCTCATAAAGATGTCTACATACTAACTCTCAGAATCTGTGCATATCATAGGTTACATAGCAAAGAAGAATTAAGGTGGAAGATGGAATCAGTGGTACTGACAGCTGGCCTTGGGATGGGTAGATTATCCTGGATTATCTAGATGGGTCCAATGTACACACAAGTATCTTCATAAGTGGGAGAGGGAGACAAAAGAGAGAGAGTCAGAGACGGAGGTGATGGAAGCGAGGTCAGAATCATTCAGTGTGCGAAAGACTCAAATTACCGTTACTGGCTTTGTTGACGTGGGAAGGGGACCATGAGGCAAGGATGTGGGTAGCCTTCAGAAAGTTGAAAGGCAAGGAAACAAATTTTCCCTTAGAGCCCTAGAAAGGAACACAGCCCTGCCGACACATTGATTTTAGCCCAGTGAAACCATTTTTGGAACTCTGACCTCAAAACCTATAAGACAGTATATTTGCATTGTTTAAGCCTCTACATTTGTGGTACTTCGTTACAGCAGCCATAGAAAACTAACATAAGGGTGAAGTCTGTTTCAGAACAAGAAAATTGCATCCTCTTCCCCCATTAATCCTTATGTCCCCAGTTTCTTTGTTCCTCACCTCTTATCTCTCTCAGCTCTTTGCTCTCACTTTTCTCTCACTCTCACTTGGAGGTCATCGTATATCCTGCCTCCTCTGACTTCTTCCTCTCTCCTCTTTACTCTTCTCAGTTCTCTCCCTCTTCATCAGACTCTTCCCCATTTCCTCTTTGTCTTTATCCCAATTTTTACCCACCATTCCCTATTTCCTATTTCCCACATACTTCTTCCTTGGAGGGAGGTAGACATCAGAAGCGAGAAGAAGGCAGTATAAGGATATCCAAGTTCCCCTGTTGTCCACTTTTACTTTTGAGAAAGAAATTTCACTGAGCTCCAGCATTTGCCTTCAGAAATTAATGATATAAACAACATTCCAGCAAAGATCTACAGCCAAGAGGAGCAACGCATGGCTCATAGCAACCCAGCCACAGGAAACCGAGTTCAGCTGCAATTTGCTTGCATCTACTGACTCTTGATCTTACTGGAAAGTGCTACTCCATTAAGGTGTTTCTCAGAGTAGAGCTCTGAAAATGAGAAGATTTCTATCAAAAGGCAGAACTCCATGGAGAATAACTGAATACGCAGGTTTGAAATTCTGCAAGTTTCCTTTAATTAAAAAATGTAGTAAATATGAAAATTGTACAAGAAGCTAGACAGGGAAAACAAAAAGCCAAGATATGCTAAATTGGATTCTGACTATTGGGAAATCGCAGCCAAGTTTTATCTTTAATTGTGAAACACTGTGCAAAGTTTAACTAACATTTAGGTACTTGTCAAGGAGTCAATCTGGGTGGAAGAGACATGAAAAATGCCCAACCCACCTTTTCATGCTTCCTATTATTGCATTTCCTGGCAGTTTGAAAAACTGTAGAATTTTCATGCCTCTGAGAGAATGCGGAGCAAGATGCTTGACATGGTACATTCCACAACTGTCTATAAAGATTAGAAAAGGAAAATAATTGAAATGGCTTATATTTTAATTCATATTTTGTGCCCCATGTGCTAGATGGAGAAAGATACATGTGACAGATTTTACCTATAATCACAGAGACAGAGAGTGAACAGCAAATCAGGAGATGACCAGACCTGAGCAAGCCGATCTTGATCAAGAAGGGAGCTGGAACAAGTAGTACAAGATCAAGGGGAAATTGGAATTAATTCTGCTGATAGGTGTTCTGAAGTGAGTAGTTTTTGAGTCACATTATATTAAAGGTAGTATTAATGATTCCCTCAGGGACAGGCTTTAGGGGACCACAAGGAATGTAGAACAAGCAGTACCTGAAGTCTACCAGACATGACAAATTTCTCGTCTCTAGTTTTGACTTTGAAGATGAAACCATGATTGCCAAACATTACTTACACTTAGAATAAAATCTATACTCCTTATCATGACCCTTTATAACCTGTCGCTGTCTATTCCTCAGCTTCACCCTATACCATTAAGACCCCATTCACGAAACTTCAGCCACATTGGCATTCTCTCTGTTTCAAAAGCACAGTAATCTTAAATCACACGTTGATTCATTTGTTTGTATCTTCAACCAACAGAATATAAAAGCTCTTTGAATGTCAGAAAACTTGCCCCTCCTGGTAACCTGTATGTTTCTGTCTTTTTGCTATTTCCAGGAAGATCTTGGGCATTCACCCAGAACTCTCAATTGCCTTCAGGCCCACATGGCTGGGGTAGGGGATTAGATGAAAGTACAAGCTATGACCTAGACAATGCCTTAAGATTACTTCTCACTTGTTTCCTGGGAATCTCAAGACCCTCCTCAGGCCTGAGAGAAGGCTTGTAGGGGAAGTCTTGACTAGATGTTTTACTCATGATAGACTCAAGAATGTACAGAGCTGCTCCAGTGGGGGACATCCTGGAAGTGAGGGAGGCATTTGGCAGCAGACCTCAGGTGGATAATCCCTCTATAATTTACCATCCATCCCCTCATTATGGTATCATGAAAAGAGTGAGGTTTTCAAGTGGTGAACACACCTATGAGTAAATCATGAAGTCTTCTAGGGCTCTGCTAACTCCAAACACCGTGTCTGGAAGAGGCACATTGGGCATGGCGTGGATGGACAGAGGGACAGAAGCAGGCAATCAGGTTTCTTAAAAGGTTCAGCCACCTCCTGGTTATCTTATGTTTCCAGCCACCTTCTACTTCGGCCCACCCCAAGCCTGTTTCTAGAGGTGATCATGGGTGAAGGCATTCTATTCACTATGACTAGAGGAACCATATCATTCATTATCCAAACTAGAGTATTTCTGAGAGTGAGAAAGGGTGCTTTTAATAATTAAACCAAGATAACAAGTGTAAACAGGACCATTCTAGGCAAACCAGGATGCACAGTCACACTCCCCATGATGCTTTCTTGGATTGGATCGAAGGTTGGCACCAGATGTAAGGCAGGCGAATCCAAGTCTTTTTTCCAGGGATTTTAGAACTGGTGGTAAGTAGGGCTGTCCTGCCCTTTCTGGTGGATAAAGCTAATCAATGCCAACCTATCAGTGGTCATGTTTCCCACGTGTTCTGGAGAGACTGAGGGAGTAGGTATGAGGACAGAGCAAAAGAACCTAGAATGACAATGATCTGCACACGTGGCACCAGGGTGCTTCCATCCCACCTCCATGATTTCTCATGTGTTCCTTTCTCTGTGCATCCACTTGCCCTTTGGAGAAGAGAAGGAGGTGGTGACAGATATCAAAAAGACTAATAATGTGTCTCAAAGAGACTGACTTGATACTCACCAATACTCATACTCACCTGGAACTTAAACACCAATGACCTTCAATTTAACCGGAGTCCTCTCTTATGTCCATTAACTCAACATTGAGCAAAAATGAAAGAGCCTATTGTGCTCCCCTGCCTGGGATTAGGTGGTGAACAGAAACAGAAGTGATCGCTTCTCTGCCCTCCTTCAGTTCCCATTCTAGCTGGGGAAAACAGAAAACAAAAAATAGATAGATGAGGCAATTCCAGAGAGGGAAAAGTGTTAAGAGAATAAATCAGAGTAATGGGGTGGAAAGCGACTAGGAGAGCATTTTCTTTGGCTAAGGTGGTTGAAGAAGCCCTCTTTGAGGAGATGCCATTTGAGTTGATATAGTATTGATAAGAAGCAATATTTTGTTATGTTCCACTGTGTGTTCAGCCATAGCAAAGAGTTTCACACCCGTGTCAAAGACTGAACTGACATCTTCCTCTCTACCTCTGATTCTCTCCCTGTAGGTCTCAGTAATGTCACTATCCAATTCACCTCCCAGCCAGAAATCTTCCATTCCTGTTTCCTTCACTGGCAACATTTAATTGTCCACTAAGTACTCCTGAGTCCACCTCCAAAACATCTCAGCAGTCCTCAACATCTATTGTCAGGGCACAGGACAACAGCACCCGGACACCTGCTCAGGTACCGTTTTGAGTACCTCAAGGGCAGAAAGTATTTCTATTTTTGTCACTACTGTATCTCCACTACTTTATCTTTCATAGTGCCTGAAACAGGGAAGTCTTCAACATATCTTTTTGTAGACCAAAAGGACACATCTGATTATGGAAATTAACTTAATTGGTTTCCTATTTTTTATAGGAAAAAGCTAAACCATTCATGAATGAACCCCAGCTTGCCCATTCATCTTCACCCCCACGACAAGCTCCAGTCACTCTGAGCTGTTTCTAAGCATGCCCTGTTATTTCACAGTCCAACATCTCTTAACACTTGCTGTGTTGAATGCCTGGTTCATGTGGGGAAAAAAAATCATCTTGAAGATGCAGCTGAAATATGGTCCCCTTTTGGAGACCTTGAATCCGTAGCTATATTCCCATATCGCTAGATATTATAGCACCTCTAACTGTGCATTGTCATTATCTTCCTGCAACGCTGTCTCACTTATCGTGAATTGCTCCAGGCGAGAACTTTGATTCCTTTCAATGCTAGCTGCCCAACATTTATCACAGTGCTAGGCACAAGAGTAAGTGTGCAATAAATGATAACTGAAAGAGAACATGAGGCTTCTGCTGCTTTACTTCTAAAAATAAAGGTCATAGACATTGATCTGGTGGATCTATGCCGTCAGAAAATCATTGGTTGGGAAGCACTAATTATTAACAGCTAACAGAAATCAAAATGATCATTCACACCGTATACCCAAAGGTGCTTTGAAAATCTTCAGTTGAACAGTGCTTAGATCAGTAGAGTGGTTATATTTTTTCCGTCATCACTTGAGATCAAAGAAATGTGTCACAGGGCACATCATAATTAGTTGTGTATTAATATACACACACACGCACACATACCCCAGCTGGACTTACTTTATTATGGATTTTTTTCTAATATCAAAGACCAAAGAATTCCTATATTGCACAAACCGCTTTAAAATAGATTTAAAAGATCAGAGTTAATTTGCTCACTTGTTGTTATGAAGCAAATGTAACTTTAATTGTCAAGTATGACGTTAAGGGCAAAAAAAGAACATTATGTTCTAATCTAACATGGCGATCAACACAAGCTTCTCTTAACCAACCTAAGACCTTATTTATCTGCCATCTCAAAGTGGAATTCTCCAAGTAGAAGGCTGCTTTTGCACAAGCATACTATAATAATAAAATTCAACTCGCTGTACACCAATTTGCTCATCTCTAAAGTGGAAATAATATCTTATGCATAGCCATTGCTTGAGATTGTTTTTTTTAACAAGGATTAAGTGAGTTAATGTATGTAAAGTTCTTTAAAATAGTGCCTAGCAGTTACTAAATGCTATATAAACATTAGTGATTGTTATTGGTAGTAGTAACACCAGTCACAGTTGTAAGCACTAATGTGTCTCATGCACTCGCCTAATTAATTTACATACATTAATTACAAGTGTTAATTATTTTACAGCATTATTTAATCCTTTCAGCAAATAATTGAGCTAGGTATTAATACATGCTCCTTTTTATAAAAGGGCAAAATAAGGCTGAAAGGAATGAATTAAAGATACTTTCTGAATTAAAGACATGAAAAGGCACTTTCTCATAGCTGGAAAGTGAAAAACTGGGTGTGAATCCATGGGAGCCTTTTTCTGGAAGTTTGTCCTTGACCATCCGGTCCATGCAGTTACGCTGTCTCTTGGAACAGAAAGGACCAAGTTTTCAGAACTGAGCCTTCCTTTCATTTAAACCTCATTATGTTTATTTATCCTACTCCCCAAATAATTAATATTATGTAATACTAAGTCGTACAATTAGTAATATGTGACATCATAAATTATATACACATTATATATTTTACAAATATTTTTATACTATGTATGTATATATTACATGTAAAACATAATTCTTATAATAATTTGTAATAGAATAAGTTGTACTTATAAGATATTTAAATAGCTACTACATTATGTTCATTACAGATCATACAAAAATTAAAAGTAAAAACAATTAGATGAAGATTGAATAGCAAATGTTTATATTTTAAAATTTATTTTACATATTAAGTACACATAAAACATTTTCACAGAGTGAATATTCTCATTAATAATAAAATTGTAATAGCAACAATATATTTGAATGTGTCATTAATTTAATAATATTTGTTTCACTTTGATGATATATAAATTCCAAGATCTAGTTGTAAGTTCAATTTATTTTGATCCTTGGTTTAACGCCTTTTGTCTCTGAAAGACATGCCTCACAAACATGCCTGCATCTAAATGAAGAAGGTCATCGCTGGCTGTGTAATTAATCACAGCATCATTTTTCATTCCAGTTATGCAGTGGTATTTGCAGAAACTGGACTTGCGCGTTTCCATGATTCCTGAAGTCAATCAGCAGTTCCTACACACTAATGAGAAGATATTTCATTTTGATGTTTTCAGAAATTTGCTCAACATTCATTGATATTCTATATTTGGAAAATTTCTAAACATATAAAAATTCCAATGCCAAGTTTTGAGTGTGTGTGCCTGTCTTAGGCATTACAGATTTTGTGATTTTACTTTATTTCTTTAGTTGGCTTGTTAGCTATATTTATTTTTTGTGTGTTTTTAGCGGTTTCTTTTGGGTTTACAGTGTACATCTTTAACTCAGTGCAGTCTATCTTCAAGTACATCGTATCACTTGGCATATTGTATAAGAACCTTATAACACTACACTTCTATTTTCATTTTCCTGGACTTCCTGCTATTGTTAGCATACAGTTTTCATAAATTTATCATAAATTTTACAAATTTATCATAAATCATTTGCTTTAAATAGTCAATTATCTTATAAAGAGATTTTTATAAAACAAGAACAATTCATTTATATTTTCCACATATTTGACCATTTCCAATGGTATTCATTATTTTATGTAGATCCAAATTCCATCTTGTATAATTTTTTCTTCGTCTGAAGGACTTCCTTTATTATTCTCTATGGTGCTGGTCTATTGCTCATAGATTCTTTGAATTTCCGTATGCCCCCCCCAAAAATTTTTAGTTTAATTTCATCATTGCAGAATATCTTATTAGTCACAGAATTCTAAGTTGACTGTTTTGTTTCTTTGAGTACTCTAGATATATTTCTCCATTGTCTTCTACCTTATATTATTTCTAAGGAGAAGTCTGATGTGTTTTTTTCTCTTTTAAGTTTCATGTATTTGTGTCTTATCTAAGAAATCTTTGCCTAATCCAAGTCACTAAGATATAAATGTAAAACCTAAACCTATAAAACTTCCAGAAGAAAACATATGAGAAAATCTTGTGACCTGGGTTTCCTTTTCCTTTCAAGTCACTACTATTCAGATAATAAACAGACAAGTCACAAACAAGGAGAAAATATTAGTAACACAAATATCTTTATCTAGACTATGTTAAAGAAGACTTAAATCTAAATAAAACAAGCAAAAGTAAAAAAGAATTTAAAAAACCAAATAATTTGAATAGAAATTTTATCAAAGAAGATATATGAAGAGAAAATAAGCAAGAGAAAAGATTTACAATATCATTCAATCTTAGGGAAATTCAAATTATGACCACAATGAGACACTGCTACTACATTGTCACTAGAAATGCTGAACTAAAAAAGACTCACCAGTGCTGACAATGGTCTGGAGTAGCTGGCACTCTCATGATGGCTAATGAGGATGCAATTTGATAATTTCTTATAATGTTAAATATGCAAGTGTAAAATAAACCCAGGAATCCTATTCCCAGATATTTATCCAAAAGAAATGAAAACTGATGTATGCACAAAAGCCTGTATGCAAAAGTTTATAAAAGCTTTACTGAAAATAACCTAAAGCTGGAAATAACTCAAATTTCCATTCAAGTAGTAGATAAGTAAACAAATTGTGGCATATCCTTACAAGAAAAAGGAATGGACTATTGACACTTGCAACCACATGAATAACTCTCAAAAGAATTATTTTAATTGAAAGAAGCCAATAGGGAGGAATAATTAAAATCTACAAACAAAATAATATAGATTTATTTCTTGACATCAAACTCAAATTAGAAATATCAAAAAAAGGAAGCTGTGAATAAAGAGCTAATTGAATTCAAGAAAGAAAATTAAATAAGATGAGCCATCGTCTCAGCAATAAAGATAAATTACATGATGCCCAAAGGAGAACGAATTTATACAATAAAGGGAATATTGAAGAAATGAATAAAAATATCCAAGAACAGAAAAATGAAATAAAGAAGTAAAAATAATCAGAGAGAAAGTGATAGATACAGAATGTAAACTAAGATGTCCAAACATAGATATGTAGACAGGTAGGTAGATAGATAGCTAAATAGATACATACATATCACTGCTCAAAACCAGTGATAAAGAGAAAATCATAAAAGTAGCGAGAAAAAGAAGGATAGTCTAAGTACAAAATTAGAAAAATAAGGATGACAGCAGACTTCTCATCAGGTTAAATTTTTTAAACACTAAAAGAAAAATATCCCACTGAACAAGAATTCTTTCCCTTCTGAAAATATCTTCAAAAATAAAGGAAACGTAGAGTCTTGCTTCAGATATGCAAAAGCTGAAAGAATTCACCACCAGCAGACCAACACTACAAAAAACATTAAACAAATCCTTGGGACAGAAGGAAAATGATGCCAGATAAAAACAAGACTTTACATAAAGGACTAGAGAAGGTAAAAGATAGTTACTATGTAGATACATAGAGAAGGAATTTTTATTATTTAAATATTTTTAAAGGAAAAATGACTATTTAAACAAGCCAAATAACATAGTAGTGTGGGGTTTATAACATATGTAGAAGTAAAATGAACAACAAAAATAGGGAAAGTCAGAGTAGAGAAATGGAAGCATATTGTTAGTAGGTTCTCATACCATTCATGAAATGGTATGTTACTTGAGGGTACACAATGATAGAGTAAAGATACATACTTTAAACTCTAGAGCAAGCAACAAAATGACAAAACAAAGAATTATAAGTAGTAAGCCAACAAGGACATAAATAGAATCATAAACAATATTCAAATTATCCAAAAAAGGAAGAAAAAGAAGAAAAGGAGTAGAAAAAATAGAGAGGACAAAGAGGAATCAAATAACAAGATGGTAAATTTAAACCTAAACATATCAATACACACGTTCCTTGTAAATGGTCTAAACCAACATCTGCTTCCAAATATAAAACAGCAATTGGATGAAAAAGCAAGATAAAAATGTATGCTGCCAAGAAAAACTGACTTTAAAAATCATGAAACAAATAAGGTAAAAGTAAAGGGATGAAGAAATACGCCATGCTAAAGCTAAATAGAAGAAAGCTGGAGTAGCTATATTAATATTAGACAAAGTAGATTTCAGAGCAAAGAGTATTACTAGTAAACAATTATAGTCAGAGAGTTCAATACCCTTCTTTCAATAATTGATAAAACAACTAGACAGAAATTCTGTAGGGACATAGAAGACAAAAGCAACCCTAGCAGCAAATTGAACTGATTGACACTTATGTAACACTCCACCCCACAGCAGCAAAGTATGCTCATCCTTCAAAGGCACATGAAACATTTATTAAGATAGCCCATATTCTGGGTCATAAAACTAGTCTCAGTAAATTTAAAATGCTTCAAGTCATGCAAAGTATGTTTTCTGGCCACAGTGGAATTAAATTTGAAATCAATAACAAAAAACTATCCAGAAAATCCTCAAATATTTGAAAATTAACTAACGCACTTCCAAGTAGTGAATGGGTCAAAGTGGCAATCAAAAGAGAAATTAGAACTGTTTTGAATGGAATGAAAATGAAAATACAACATGTCAGAATTTGTAGGATGCTGCCAAAGCCGTGCTTAGAGGGAAATGTATAGTACCAAACTCTTACATCATAAAAGAACAAAGAGGGCAAATCAATGACCCCTATTCTACTTTAGGAAATGAGAAAAAGAAGAGCAAATCAAGCCCAAAATAAGCATAATAAAGTTTGGCAGTTTCTTAAAAATTTAAATAAACACCATCATATGATGTGGCAAACCTTGTCCTAACTATTTCCTCAAGAGAAATGAAAGCATAATTTTTATGCAAATGTTCATAGTAGGTTTATTTGTAATAGCCAAGAAATGGAAACAACCCAAATGTCCATCAATGAGTTAATAAATAAATTGTTGTATGTCCATGCAAAGGACTAGTACTCAGCAATAAAAAGGAAATAGTTATTGAAACTAGCAACCACATGGATAAGTTTCAAAATAATTGTGCTAAGGGAAAGGAGCAAGGGCCCCCTTCAAAAAAAAGAATCCTTACACACTGTGTTATTCCATTCATATAAACTGTAATAAATATTAAACAACTGCATTAATAAATAGTGACAGAAAGCAGATCAGTAACAAAAATATATGGTAACAAAAATATATGGTGACAAAAAGGCTAAGGAGATTAGATCTGGGAGAGGCAGGAAGGAAAGATTACAAAGGGGCATAAGGAGGTCTTTAGAAGTGATTAAGATGGTCAATTTTCTTGATCATAGACATGGTTTCATAGATGTATACAGATGTCAGAATGTACAAAGTGTGCAGTTTATCATATTATCAGACTTCAAAAAAGCTGTTATAGGGGCCGGCTTGGTAGTGTAGCAGCTAAGTTGGAGCACTCCACTTCGGCAGCCTGGGGGTTGTGGGTTCAGATCATGGGCATGGACCTAAACATTGCTCAACAAGCCATGCTGTGGTGGCATCCCACATAGAAGAGCTAGAATGACTTACAACTACGATATACAACTATCTACTGGGGCTTTAGGGAGAAAAAAAACAAAGAGGCAGATGGGCAACAGATGTTAGCTCAGGGCTAATCTTCCTCATCCAAAAGCAGACCTTTAAAAAAAACTGTTATAAATAGTGTCAAACTAGTAAAAATAGGAAAATATCTTCATGACTTGGCCTAAGCAAAAGTGTTTCCAAAAGACTACAAAAAAACACTAAGCTGAAAGACGGACTTAAAAACATGAAAATGTAATCCTCAGAGCATAAGAAGTTGCTGGCAAGAAATATATCCAACAAAAGGACTTGTATGCAAAAAATATAAAGAATTCCTGCAAACCATTAAGAAAAAGTTTGACGATTCTATAAAAAACACTGGCAAAGGTAGCTTTACTAAACCTGGTATGGTCAAGTAAACTTCTCCTTGAACCAAACCTCCAGGAGGTAACAAATATAAAGAACAGGCAAAATACAAAATTAAATTACTTCGTCTGGCTGAAAAACCTGGGGATAGAGTTTGAAGACCCATAGCTAATAAACCAGAGTGTGGAAACCTACAAAAAAAGTCAGAGCAGGGAGAGTTTTAACAGAGGACGAACAATAAAGGCGTAGTTTGAACGCTGCCCAAAGCTGTGACTGAGCCCGCAACCACACAGGTGTAACGCTGATCAAAGCCATACAGTTAAACATTTTTAAAAACTGAACTTATATTGGAACTGCCAAACAAAGAAACAGAGTTACCAGTTTGATTCCGACCAAGTTAATACTTCTCAGAGGAAAACGCAGAATTGAGAGTTTCGGCATTAGTACAATCACAGTGTACACAACACAATAAAAACATACGCAACATACAAAGAACCATGCGTTGTGGCCTAGACTCAAGAGAGAAAAAATCAACTGAAATCAGTCCAAAATGATCTAGACACTGAAATTAGTAACAAAGGTCCTAAATCAACTGTATGTGCTATGTATGACCAAAGGAAAACATGCTTCTATACTTAAAATGTTAGGACATCTAATCCAGGAAACAAGAACTGAAAAAAGATCTAAGTGGGAATTTTAAGACTGAGAAATGCAATAGCTAAAGCTAAAACACACTGTACGGGCTTATCATCAGCATAGAGATGACAAAAGGGAAAAGTTTAGTGAATTTGAAGATAGCAATGGGAACTATCAATCCATAAGCCAGAGAGGAAGATTTAAAAAAGATTTAGAGGACAGAGAGAGACAGAGACAGGAACAGAAAAAAATTTTGAAGATATAATTTCTAAAATGTCTCCAACTTTGGTGACGTGGAATGAAGAGTCTGACTCCATTTTTGGTGTGTGATTGCTGACTGCTTTGAGCGCCACCTCTCCTCTTCTGACGCTCGCTCTTGTGGGCCAGCAAATAAAGGCGCCCAGGTGGACCCTCCTTTTGAACGAATGGGAAGTGCAGACCCTGCAACTCTGGCTTACACGCAGGAACACTCGCCCTGGCCCTAATCCCTGACATCAGAAAAACCCTAAGCCAGTCTGCTTTCTCTGCTCTCTCAATCCATTTGTACTTGCTTGGGAAGCTCACCCTGCTCTCCCCAGAAAGCTTCATTATATGAGTCATAAATCTTTTCATACTCTCCTGGCATGGATGGATGGTGTCATCAGGTTTGACACTTGTACCAATTTTTTCAGGGGGGACTCCATCCCACTTCTGTGGGATAAGCAAAACATGACATCGCAAATTCACAATATAAGAAGCTCATTGAATTCCATGCAGATTTAAAACACACACACACACACACACTCTCTCTTAGGAACACCAATTAATATGCTAAAACCAAAAACAAAGAGAAAATCTTAAAGGCAACCAAAGAAAAACAAAACACTGCATACAGAGGGATAAAGATTTGGATGACCACTATCTTCTTAGCAAAAACTATGGAGTTCAGAAGAAGTGAAAACACATCTTCAAATTAATGAGAGAAAAATAATTTTCATCCAGAATTCTATATCTCTAAGAGTGGGTACAAAATAAATACGCCTTTAGGTAAAGGAAAATTAAGAAAATACATTCATGTCCAAATCCTTTGAGTCAGTAGGTGTTTGTTGAGAACCTACTATGTACCAGTCAGTCTTCCAGGTGCCGGAGTTACAGCACTGAACCAGAGAAACAAGACCCTTAGAGCACGAAGAGGAGCAATGAGCAAATAAATAATAGCTACGTCAGATCGTGGTGAGAGCAGTGGAGAAAACTGAAGTAGAGTAAGAGAGGTAGGATGTTACTTAAATAAGGTTGTCTGGGAAAGTCTCACTTGTAAAGAGATGTTTGAGCATAGAGATGAAGAAAATGAGAAAAGGAGCCATCCAAAGATGCATGTGTGTAGAAGGCAAGTATTTCCGGCAGACGTATGAAAACTCCCAGAGGTGACAGTCCGCTTCCAGTGGCCGAAGAGGAAGAGGTCACTGCTGTTCAAGCCGAGAAAGCGAGGAAAGTGGTAGATAGCACGTGAAGAGGACACAATGTACATAATCTACTTCCTACACTGGGCCAGATCCATCTCTCAGAATGACTTTCAGAGACAATAGAAAGTAATCCAGAAACAATTCGATTAATCCACGTAATTTAAATTCAACAGCTTTCAAAGCCGAAATCTAAGAATTTCCATTGGGTTTGGTTTTATGAAAATTGTGTTCCTGGATGGAGAATCCTCAACTTGGATCTAATCACTGAGAAGTCAGTAGTTTCTAGGCACTGCCCGTAAGAAAGGAGTGCCCTGGTCAGGAGTCAGTGATTTCTTGGTCCCGTTGGCAGCTCTGACCTATAGGGGAGCTGGTGAGATGAGCCCCCACAGCTTGATGACTCAGGCTGTTAAGAATAGCCAAACTTATTTCATTACTCTATTTTTCAAGTGAACTGAGTCGCGTTGCTTCACTTGTAGTCAGCATGCCGGGAGAGGATGTCCTGGTTATTCAGCATAACATTATCTCCTTGACAGTGCTGTTTCTCATTGTAAATCATCCCATACATTGGTATCTCAGCCTCTGTGAGTTTGGTTCATGTGAGCGTGAATGTATTGAGGTGTTTTGTTGGAAATTGTTATTTATTTAACCAGCATCTATTTCCCCTTCCTATCTGTTCTGTTTTTATTCACGTGTTCTCCCTTTCCTCTCCCTTCCTCATCCCAAACCAAGCTCCAGGGGGAGGGCCCTAATTGGCAACTCGCCATCCATCTGCCCCTCACAGGGCTTGCCTGGGAGCAGTGCAGGCCCCAGGCCTAAGATAATACCCACATTTAGCGCTGGCATATAGTACTTAGTTCAGAACTAATCAAGAGACCCGCTTGAGTCCAATGAGACACAAGAGTATCTACCTGGAAGTGGCAGGAACTATTTTTGAAAAGTTTCCTCAATCTTGAGAAAAGATCACCAGAAATTAAGGTTCATTCTTTAGCTGGGTGTCATCAAATGCAAAAGTGAGGCTTGGCTTCAACAGGCTTCCTTCCAGCATCCACTGGACACGAAGAGGAAAGCAAAGCCAGGAGAACAGTAGGGAAATGCAGCCAGGACCCCGATGAACAGAGCAGTTACCTGACTCCGTAAATCTGCTTCATGGTATTAGCCAATCTGAATTGGTTTTTCTTTTCTCTGCGGCTTAAAACATTGTTGCAGAGACAGACTCTGACAAAATCAAGTTTCCAGAGTTGTGGAAATGAGATCCCGACTCTGGAACATAGTGGCTCTACTATGTGACTTCTCCCTTGTGAAATTCTCCACGGGCGCCTTTCAGCAAACCTAAATTAGCAAAACAAGGTACCAGTGATAAAAAATGTTTGAAGTGAATGTTGACAAGACTGTGGGGAAACACGCACAGTTGTACACTGCTTTTGGCATAGCAAATTGATTCCATCTTCCTAAGGAGAAATCTGTTGCCATGTAATAAGACCTTCAAAATTGTTCACAGTTTTGACCCAGAAATTCTACTACTGTGATTATGACCCAAAGCAACTCTCTTGAACAAAATAAATAAAACTTTAGGCACTCATAGAAATACAGTTGAAAATAGGAAAAAAAAAAACCTGGTAAATAATCCAATTACTAAGCAAATGGAGAGGATGCTAAATCAACATAACAAAACACTATGTTGCTTTTCCAAGTAAAAAATATTAGGACTCTGTCCAACTGGGAATGAATCTGAAATAAAGTGAAATGAAAATTGTAGAACACAAAACGGTAAGAACATATTATTCTCTAGGACATCAGCCCCCTTCGCATGCACATAAACTATCAAATCAAATTATCTTCCTCAAGACGTGAGGAAGTTTACTCTCCTACACACACACACACTCCCTCCTCCCAACAACAGACACAGCAGCAGCAATTCTGAGCAGCCCTGTGTGCTGGGCATTGAACTAAGCAATCAAGACCCAAAGGAGAAAAAGCTAAGCGTGTGTCTTCATAAACTCACAGTGGGGTGTGGAGCACAGCAGATCAACAAGAAAACAGGTGAATGAACAAAGGATTCATTGTTGTGATAAATTTGGTGGAAATAAGCATGGCAAAAGGAAGTGTGTAAATTGGTGAATGTGGTGGGTTCCTTTGGAGTGAGTGGCAAGGGAACAGCTCATCTGAGGAAGAGCTATTTAAGCCGTGATTTGAAGAGTGAAAAGAAGCCTTTCAAATAGCTAAGAGAAGACATAGAATGTAGGACCGCCAACAGATGTGCAGGCCTGTAGTGAGGAATGTCTTAGCACATTCCAGGAAGAGCAAAGGGGCCAGTGTGGCCAAAGCATGCGCTGCTCCAGGATAAGAGACACGTGACGATCTTTGAGTAGGTTCCAGGAGCCAGATCAGGCAAGGGCTTCCATGCCAAGGTAAAGAACTGGATTTATATTAAGTGTAATGGAGACACTATATGGTTTTAAGCGGAGGAGGGAAATGATCCAATCTAATTTAAAGAGATCACTCTTGCTGCTATGTAGGGAGTGAATTATAGGAGCCCACCTTTGGAAGCAGGGAGATGGTGAGGAGGCCACGATAGCGTCCCAGTGAAATACGATGCTGGCTTAGACCAGGGCAGCAGCAACGATGCTTAGAGCAGCAGAGGCACATTTTGGAGGTAGTATCAACAGAACATACAAACCAAGATGGGGGTAGGGAAACAGGAGACTCACCGATGCCAGACCCCAGGATTGTGGGCTGGACTTCCTGCTACTTCACTGCGGGTGCAGAGCGTGGAGTCTAGGGGACATTCCTAAGGAACGATCCCATGTGATATCCGAATGGAATACACAGGCAGGCACTTTATCTGGGGCACTATATCCAAAAAGTATCTGATGAGAAGCATGAACCAAGACATGACGCTAACAGAGTCTGGAATTGGGGAGTCAGAGCCTGAGATGAACAGGAAGACGTGGATCTTTTGAACCAGAATCCAGGAGCTACTGTCACTGTGTCTCTGGCTCCTGCTGCAGTGAGCAGAGACACAGGCTGAGGCAAGTTGTTTGTCCTCGGTTTGGGGTGCTTGTCCATGACTCCATCTCCCACATTTGTGCTGGAAGCTTTCAAATCTACATGTCTAGCCCAGAACTCTTTCCAAAGACCTGGACTGAAATAGACAACATTCTCCTGGACTTCTCTATCTGGCTGCACTACTGGCATCTGATCATCTACATTTACAAAAGAGAATCAGCATCTTCTGTCACTTTATCCCCCACTGCTCCTCCTATGCACCCTACTCTGCTTAACAGTCATCTTGTACTGCTAGATTTCTCTGATCTTCCAAGGGCTATTAATGCCTGATGAACTCAAGATTGAAGGCCCAGCATTGCTTATCTCCCTGCGAAGTTCGCCCTGATCTCAGGTTTTTCTAGGAAGTAGCAGTCATTCTCCCCCATTTCCTGTCATGAAAATTTTTGTCTCTTTGTTGCCTCCCACCACATCTTGACAGTTATCGGTAGACTATCTCTACCTGTGTCATTCATCTCTGTATTCCCAGAATGTGATAAGTGAGCGAGATACACTAGGTATTTGATGCTCAGTACTTATTTGCCGAATTAACTGATGCATGCAAATCAATTCACTGGCAGGGAAGGCCATGAGTCAGAAAGGAAACATCAGATTTGGAACATCACATTTGGCAGAAAAAGAACATCCTGGGGATGGAGCTGCCGAAGAAAGACTTAGAAGAGGCTCATATTGCAGCCATGCTGTGAAGGTTCCTGTGTGTTATCTTGATCCCCATGTACCCAGTCAGGGCTCAACCAGAGGAGCAGAACCACAGGGGTATGGATGTCCTGCAGAAACCAGGGCCTTTTGTTACACAACTAAATATTCACTTGGCCCAGAAGTCAGAGAAGCTGATGGAGAATCTAGGGGAAGGTGGACCAGTTGCAGGCGCAGCTGCAGCCTCATGCCCACAAGATAAGCCAGCTCATAAACAACAAGTATGTGAGCTGCAAAGACGGCTTCTGCTTCTTTTCTGCCTCCAAGTCTCCCAGGAATCTCCCTGAGGCCCACCCTAACCAGAAACATAGAGGAAATAGAATTTGGGGAAGTGTATTTCTGCCTAGACAAACCTTATTACAAAGCTACCACACCCAGAAGTGTTGATGCTAGAGTTAAAGAAGAGGATCCTGGAAGTTCTGAGATTTGATTCATCTTATTGGATACTCAATGCATCAAAAGGATGTTGGATTTCCCGAGATTATTCCATGGTCCATCCATCACTCTTCATAGGGGACATTCAAATCCTGGACTTCAGCCATCACAGCCTCTATTAATCCTTTCAAGTGGCTGAAAGACAAACTCAAATTCAAGTTTGACAGAGCCATTCCTCCCAACGTGGAAAAGTTGAAGGCCTACCAGCCCTGGTTCAGAGGACAATCCGATGCTCCAAACACCAGGGACCATGAATATCCAAGTACAATTCTACTACTAGGTTTTGCTTTACTATATGTACTCTGAGGATTATCTCACTGATTAATGATAGATAGATGGATGGATGGATGGATTCACATCTAATTATTTGCATAGCTCACGGTGTCCCTACTATTAAAAAAATAATAATTGCTCAAAATTGTGACCATTCTTTGCTCAGAATTTCTCTGGAGTATCTTCACACAGAGGATCTTATGCTATAAAATAAACAGTGTTTTCAGCAACATTCTGACAGTATTCACAATAAGAAATTTCACAAGGCTATTCCTTATAGTGTCCCTCCGTTTAATCAAATGGCACCACGCAAAAGCACAGTTTAATAAAGTGGCTTATGGGGGCCCAGCATGATGTACCTGAGCTGAAACAACATTTGAATATATTAAACCATGTATTTCTGTTTTTCCAGATACTATATTTTATTTCCTGGCCTTCGCCAGTGAAGCTTCAGAGAAGGGTTATTAGATTCTTTCAAAGTTTCAATAGACTAATCTGAGAGGACACAGGGCATCAAAGGAAAAAAAAAAAGGATATTGGGGCAGAACCTGCCTCTCACCTCCAGCCGCATGCTGGACAAGGTTCCCAGGTCATGGAGAGGAGAGAGGCTGGGAAGGCCATGGCATGGAGTAGAGCTTAATGAAGTTGGACCTCAAGGGAACAAAGAGGCAGAAGAAGAAATGGGGAATCAGTCAGAACAGGCTAGGACATGATGCAGTAACAAACAACCCCCAAATCTCAGAGGTTTCAGGTAACAAAGGTTTATATGCCTTTTGTTTTTGTTTTTACATTCCTATCAAGTCTGCTTTGGAGAACTCTGCCTATTCCAGTTATTCAGAGACCTAGACTGACCAAGCAGCTACCATCTTGAATGTGACCAATTGCTATGTCAGAGGAAGAGAAATCATTGTTCTCAAACTGAGAAATAAATTACCCAGCCAAGATGAAACATATACCATATGCTCAAAACTCACTGGCCAAAGCTGGTCATATAGCCCTGCCCAACCTCAAGGGTCCAGAGGTGCCTTTCTACATGTGCCCGGAAAGAGAGGAAAAGAGGCTGCCTGTGAGCAGCACTGATGAAAAACGCAGTTAGCATCCAGGAATGTCATGACCTCCATCTGAATGAGCATCTTGAAAGCACATCCCAAGCCTACCTGCCAGGAGTTCCTGTGATGTGTTATTTTATGAGTCAACTTGACTGGGCTAAAGGATGCCCAGATAGCTGGTAAAACATTAACTCTCAGTGTGTCTGTGAGGGTGTTTCTGGAAGAGATGAGCATCTGAATTAGTAGAATGAGTAAAGAAGATCCACCCTCATCAATGTGGATGTGCATCATTCACTCCATTGAGGACCTGAATAGAATGACAAGGCAAAGGAAGGGCAAATTCTCTCTCTCTTCTTGAGATAGGCTGTCCATCTTCTCCTGCCCTCAGACGTCTCAGCTCCTGGTTCTCCAGCCTTTGCATTCCAGGACTTACACTAGTGGCTCCCCTGCTTCTTAGGCCTTTGGACTCAGACTGAATTATATCACCAGTTTTCCTGGTTCCCCAACTTACAATGGCAGATCGTAGGGCTTCTCAGCCTCCATAACTGCATGAGCCAATTCCTATGACACATCTCTCTTTCTCTTCCCATATTTATCTATAACTATATCTATATCTATATCTATATCTACATCTATATCTCCTATTGGTTCTGTTTCACTGGAGAACCCTAACACAGCTCCCTTTTGGAGAAGTGCTGTGCAATCCCTACGTGGAGGAGCTGCCTTCTGTGTGCTCCCCATTGCAATCCATGAAGGCCTCTTATGAACAGAAGCTAACAAGTTGCCTGTTGACTTTCATGCAGGAGTTAAGTCCATCAGTCAGTCCTACAAGATACTGCTATGTTCTCTTCAAAAGTGCCCCAGGGTTCTAAGTTCCTAAAAGGGACGGTGGGGTGAGGACACTGTCGGTGATGAGAAAGGGAATGGTTATTTTAGGTGGGAATGGACAGGTCCCCTCTGACGTGATAGCTCCACTGTTGTGGCTGTAGTCATTCATTCACAAAACATTGATTCGATTTGGAGTGCTCTCTATATCTCAGGTTCTGTGGTACACAAGGAGGCATTTTGCTACCTTTATTCATAGAAAAATATTCCAATCCTCAAACGATGTGAAATGAGGTTGTATTAATCGAAAATTTCACAATTTCTTTCAGCTCTAACAATTTTATCCCGAGACTATAAGTAGTACTTTCTGTAGGCATGCAAGCAAGGTTGTGTGACAATAAAATGCATGTACTTCAGAGTCAGGCAGATTTAAGTTAGACTCTTTCCCTAGAGAACCAGCGATACCTCAGATAATATATTTCATCTCTGTTAGGTTTTCTCATCTAAAATGAAGACAGTTTTTGTATTGCAAGGTTGGTTTCCCTTATCTTAAAATGGAGATATCATTTACATTCCAGTGTCAATTCTAGGATTAATATTTATGTATGTAAACTGATTAGCACAGGTTATGGCACATTGGAAAAATGCTTGTATTGTTATATGATAGCTGTTATATTTGTTAATCTACAAGGTGTGTATTGATTAGGTTCAAGAACATTTATTCATTCTTTCAATTTAAGAAGCCTTACAGAGATTAATCAGACGTGGTTTGGGGGCTCCCAGGATCTCCCTGTCTACTGATGCTGGTTTAAGACGAATGTAATACTATGCTCTGCAGAAAGTGGGTTCATAATGGAGATGATCCCACATGGAGGAATTGATGAGAATCACAGTCACTGATGGAAGCGAGTGAGGACAGAACAAAAGGAGCTGTCCAACGCTGAAAAGAAGATACTGAAGCGTGAGTGCACCCACTATGGGAAGGGACAATGTAGAGAGTTTGTAATGGATAAAGGAAAAACAACTGGAACAAATTATTCGACAAATTCAGGTTAGCTAAATAAATGATGTGGGCACAGACAGGCATTGGTTCAAATCTTGACAACTTTACAACAAAATAGGTATTTTAGGAGTTGAAGAGGTCTCTGCATCTCAGTGCTGTACCTAGAAAGTGACTATCTCACAGCATCTAGGATGCAATAGATACTTAATAAGTGCTTTTTTTGTTCTTTTTGGATTGGCTTTGTTAGCCTATGAGCATGTTAACAATGGAAATTGTGCCACTTAATTTCCTCAATGTCTTTAAAAACTGTATTGAAAAGACACACATTAGGTATTAAAGTCTATTAATATTAATTTTTATTCTATAATCTTCCTTCTAAAAATCCATCTTGAAACTTAATCACGTATGTGCCCGAAGATTTACCACCATGAAGTTTACGTCATCTTTATTTACCAGAGCAAAAATGTCGTAAACAGTCTAACCAGGTGTGCACATGTGGGCACAGGAGTGGGAATGAGTTCAATAATTTATGATGCATCCATTCAACAAAATATTGCACAGAGTTTAAAATTTAAGGTGTAGAATATTTAGTCATGTGAAAGGTAAGACACCCTCCTCTTTCTGCCTCTATGAAACCATGTTCCCACACCGCCCCCAAACCAGATCCTACTGGCCTCTCCTTTTTCTGTCTCCTTCATTGAGTTTTTCTTCTCTTGCCAACTGTAGAACTCCTCCCAGGGTCTCCACTGATCTCGTGTATACCCCGTTCTCCAACTCCAGTGCCAAGACCAGCGCCAGGACGAATGTCTTCTTGTCTCCAATGTAGGCCTCTCCTCTGAACTTCAGATGAACAGATCTAATTGCTTAAAACCTCCACTTGGATGTTTCCCAGCATTTCAAATAACAAATGCCCAAGATGGATCTCTTGATTTCCCCACGTCCATGTCCCCCCAAAAGTAGGTGACTCAAAGTTCGTTTCTCCCAATCTGATCCATGTTAGTAAATTTTGTACTGTTTTAGAAAATTGGAAGATATAACTGATCACTCACATCCTAGCCATTAGCATAGACAGTTGGTCTACTTCCAAAGCCTATCTCAGAGGCATCCACTTTTCTTCATCTCTGGTGCTACCTACCCAGGCCAAGCCACCACTATGTGTTGCCTGGACTATTGCAGTAAGCTGCTAATTGGTCTCTCTGCTTCTGATGCACCCCCTTATGTCCACACAGAGGTCAGAGTGATGTTTTAAAATAATTTATAAGATTATGTAACAAACTCTCTTGCTTAAAATCCATTTGTGAACTTCAGCTTTATTTAAATTTTAAAACCTTGTGGCTCACCGGGCCCTGACCTTCCTCTACAACTTGTGTCTCTGACTTCCTAATTCCTCCTGCTCCGCCCTCCCTCTGATCCCTCACACATCATGAGTTCCTGCCCACACCAAGACCTTTGGGGTTGGGGTTGCTGTTCCCTCCACCTGGGAACCTCATCTCCTGGCTGTCCCATTTTCAAACAGGTCTCAGGAGTCACACCGTTGGGCTTGAGAAGGCCCACTCCTGTCCTACTAGGCTCTGTTCCAGCGCCTGGTTCCCATCAAAATACTTGACTGTGAGCTCTAATTTGGGGCTTACTGGATGCTGTAGCCCTCCACACATTGTCAGCTCCAGGGGGGCACGGGAACTGTTAATAGCCACTGCATCCTCAGGCCTTGGAGACGGCCTTCACAAAGGTGGCATTAATATGTGCTTTATGAATGATTATTAATCAGTGCTAAAAATCAGGCTTCTAAACAGTGTCATCTCATTATATTGGTAGGACAAATGTACAAAGTAAGCATGTGTGTGTAGTATGTGTGTTTGTAGGTAAGTGTGTATGCGTCTGTGGAGTGAATATGTGGGGGAGGGGTGTAAAAAGATTGGAAAGATTAAAACCAAAATCTTAACAACATTTGTTATTGCCAAATGAGGTATTATGGGTGGTTTAATTTTTTTTCTATTTCCCCCAAGATTCTACAATGTATATATTTCTTGAATAGTAAGAAAAAACGTTATTTTTTGAAGACATCAATTTTAAGTGAAAGTTTCCAATAGGCAGGATCGACCTAGCTGATTTCCGGAGGTCATTGGTAAACGCCCTGGTTCCTGCAAATTTCTGAGAAGGTCTGTCTCAAGCAGACATAATGAGCACATCCTTGAGCTTGGCCGATTTGTTGATTTTAATTTGCTCAGGACTGAATGCACTTCCCTGAGGCCTGACTTCTCCCCCCACCCCATTTTCTTCTCAGTAGAGTGAAAAAAGTTGCTGGTCTCCTCCTGGCTCTCTCTCATTTGGGCTTTTTCTTATCTCTCACAGTAATTGAAGAAAGTTAACCCAGGATCAGAGGACAGAAAAGAGATAATGCCTTGGGCTTAATTCAACCTGCATTTTAACAAGCTGGATATACCCCACTGAGGGAGGGAGGCGATTACAGAAGCCTGCCAGTCCTGCCTTGCCTTCTCCCGCTGAGCCTCTCATCTCTCCACCTGCAGGAGCTGTCCTGCCCCAATTCCTGGGGCAGTCAGGTGGCAGGGCGCTGAGTCACCCTCCCTGAAGACTGACCCAGAACTCGGAGTTCCAAGCTGACGACTCATTGTCTCTCAGGGGAAGAGTGGAATGCCCCTGGCTGGCCCCAGCTTTACATTTCCAGTTTGATCCATGGGTACTTACCCCATGTTAATTACACCAGGAATGTTTGAAGTTCTCTGCAAGCTAGCTCAGGTTGTCTCATGTGACCATCTTACTTTTTGAATGCTTCTTCCTGTATTATGCGTAACTTCTCCCTGCTCTTCACCAAATTAAAATTCTTTCTATCCTTAGGGCTTATCTCAAGAACCACCACCATGGGAAGCTTCCTGGGTGCTCCCTTCAGCGTCCTCCGTCCTTTTGGTATGCCTTTTGGTATGCCCAACTAAAGTAACTGACTTTGTCTGGGACCAGCAGAGGCAGCTTGCCTTCTCACGGACACACTAGCGCATGCACATAAAAATCAGCCACCAGTTAATCAAAAAACAGCATGACCTCAAATGTCGGACAAGATGGCTCTGCAATGCCCAGCTCCTCCGTCATCTTCCTGGAACTCCGCTCCCTAGCCCGCCACTCTCTTTCCAATATCTGGAGTATCCCACTCCCCATGTCAGCTTCAGCCCATCAGATCTGGGGGCTTGTTTGAACTTGACACCCAGGGACACTTGCCTGCAGAGTTTGGAGAGCACTGGGGAGAGAAGTTCTCTGTCAAAACCACACCCCCCGCCTTTCTCTTGGCCGGAGAAGGGAAATTTGGCAGGGGGTGAATTGTGTTTGTTTACATTTTTGACTCCTCCTGCATCCCAAGTTCTCTGAGGGCAAAGCTTGGTCCCATTGCTAGTGTGAGCCGTGCTTGGTGTTTGGCAGAGCATTTTGCAGCTGGCAGCAGGCGAAGAAGGATTTGGCTACATTAAGGAGCAAAAGGGAGTTGACAGTCCCTACTGATCCTCACTGCAACCCAGAGGCTGGCCCTGACTCTCCATCTGGGTCCTTGGGTTCTGCCGTCCCTGGAGGGAGAGATCAACTGCTTCATTGCTGTGGCTTTGTGTGCTGATTGGAGCCCCTTTACAGAGTCTTACAGGCCCCTGTGCCCAGCCTCATGGACGTGGGCTTATATCTAGGTCCTGGTGTTAAGATCCCATGCATCACTGTGTGCGTGCATGTGTGCGGGTGCATGTGTGCATTTGTGTGTGTGCATATGAAGGGTGCTACCCAAGAACTGAACCCCAGATTTCCTGCCTAGACTCTAGTTATTGGCTGCCTGCATTTTAACTGCACCCACCTGTGGGCTCCCCCTCCCCTTTTCCCTCTAAATCCACAATGTCATCTGCTTCCCAAGAGCTAAAGATCATCACGGACTGATATTTATTTTTACATTTCTATCCTCTATATGACTAAGCTCTTTTCACTATTAATCATGATAATAATAATGGCCAGAAATTATGAGTATAGACAATGAAAATCTTGAATTGAATTTCAATTAATTATGAATTTCTGGAGACAAGAATAAAGTAACCATTTAACTGTTTCAAAATTTAAACAAATTTCAACTGAACAACTCAAGCTCTATGTGCATTTCTTAAAATTACTCTTAATTTCTAATGATTCATTTAAAAACAGGTGCATAGAGTAAACACAGGATTTGGAGACATGACCTGTACCAGATAGCAGCTCGAAGGATTACAAACTTTTAAGGACTTGCTCTTGAAATGACTACATGTAGCTGAGTCAATGTATAACTGAGGTTTCTCTAAATTAATTTCAATGTTAAATATAATGTTTATTAAAGTTCAAGTAATGAAAATTCAACAACAACTAGAGCAATTGCTTAGCACTTAAATCATAAAAAGATTTTTTTGGGGGAAGAAAATGTTGTTACTGAAATTATTTAGAATTTCCTGAGCATGAGAATAATACTGTAATAGGCTAAATGTGTCCTCAAAATTCATATGTCGAAATCTTAACCCCCAGTGCCTCAGAATGCGACTATATTTGGAGATAGGGTCTTTAAAGGGGTGATTAAGTGAAAACGAAGCCCTTAGAGGATGCCCTGATCCGATCTGAGTTATGTCCTTATCAGAAGAGGAAATGGGAACACACAAAGGAGACACCAGGGATGCGTGCACACAGAGGGAAGACCACATGAGGACACAGCGAGAAGCTGCCATCTATAAGCCAGGGAGAGAGGCCTCTGAAGAAACCAAAACGGCCAAACCTTGATCTTGGACTTACAGCCTCCAGAACTGTGAGAAAATACATTACTGTTGTTTAAGCCCCTAGTTTGTGGTACTTTGTTAAGGCAGCCCAAGCAAACTAGCACAAATATAAAGCAGGTTGACACTTAGAGAGGTTCCATATTCTCTTCCGCTGATGCTACCCCTTATTGCTGCCCCAGAGTGGACTATGCCTACTGCCTCCCCTTAGAGGATGCTCAACCCCTGACTGTGTGGCAGAGCCTCTGCTCTCCATGGGGTTTGCCCAGGGGCCCTTCCAGGCTGGAATGACAGCTTTAGTGTCAGGCAATGCCATCCCCTTGCTACGGGATAACACGATTCCCTGAAAAATCCTAAAAGATGACTGACACATGCAGGTGTCCCATAGAAGGAAATCCTCCACAGCCACAGGGGCAAGGAAAGCCATTTCCCAGGAGATCCTTCTCCAGGGATCATGGTGGTAGGGAGGCTGTTCTACGGGAGATGGCCTTTGCAGGGACCCGAGGGCCATAGGCAGATGTGTCCCAGACCCACTCGCACACAGGAGGTCACAGAGGCGAAGGCAGAATTTTCTACAGAGGTGTTCCGTACATGCAGCCCTGGAGGCACGGACAGATGTTGCAGAGAAAATGCCCCTGTGTGTGATCACAGAAACACCCAGGGACTTCTCTCAGATCCAGCTCTAGGACAGGCAGCCGACGGAAGTGATCTTTGACACACATGGGTGTTTCAGAAAACACACTCTGGCCTAGAGATCCAAGAGGCCCAGCAAATGTTTCACTAAGGACACCCTGCAGAGACGACCCCCAAATCTCAGGGCAAGGACATCCCAGTGTCAGAGGAAGAAGCAGGAAGCCCCAGAGAGCAAGCCTCACAGAACCTCGATGTCGACACCAGTCCCTGAGTCTCCTCTCTGGGCCTAGTGCCCAGCCCCTTAGCTGCCAAGAGATGGGGTGTACAGCCTTGTGAGTTTCCTTGACCTACGATGAAAGACTCAGGAGGCAGACACACCTCTGGGTCTATTTGAGAATGCTGTCTTCATGGCTTCGGGCACACGGAGGAAGAGAGGAGGCGATTGTCACAGGGCGGGATGCTGAGGTTATTTCACAAGGAATAAAGGTTTGCAGAGGACAGATGGAGCTCAGCAAAGGGCCGGAGACACTTTCTCTGTGGACTTCCACACACTCCCTGCTTTCTTTTCTAAGCAACTTAGCACTTCTCTAATACTGAGCAGGATTTAGGAAACATAAGTACTGACACACGTGAGGCCTGGGTAGAAAGGTGAGGGCACAGTTTAGCAGGAGGTGATATTCGGACAGAAGGAACAGGGGCGCTCACACCCTCAGTGACACTCTCTTCCTCTCTTTTCCTCACCCTCTTTTTTCTCTCTCTGGCCCCCAGTGCTGTAGCCTTCATTCCGCCCTTGCCTGCCCATTCTGTCTCACTGATTCAACCCTCAGGCATGCTCGTACCAGCTCAGAGTCCCTCTCCTACTCTCCCTGTCTGTCACCTTCTTTCTTCCTTTCCAATGCTGGAATACAGCAATAGCCGCATTTACAGTCCAGGTCACTGTGCTGCCCCTGGGGACCCCACTGCGGAGCTCTTTCTGGCCGGGAGTTGCTTGGGAGGGGCAAATACCCCGTAGTGGGCTCCGACGGTTTTCAATTATAGATCAGCAGAAATCTCCCTGCTGAGTGTGTCCTCAGAACACCTGCTGGCGAGCCGGGGAGGGGCCGGCAGGTGAGAGGAGAGCGGGTCTGAGCTTCAGTCAATGCTAAGCACTGGGACTTTCTATCCCACCCCTCAGCCTCTGTGCCTGTTTTGACCCGCCTACAGTGGTATGTAAAAGGGTGGGGTGACTGTGAGAGCAGATACCTCTGTGGGGAGAAGGGTTTTCTCAGTGACTTTGATTTTAGAATTGCGGGAGCATAGCGGTAATAAAAAGCAGATCCATTTTCAGTCAATTTTAGTATGTTTTTAAATTCCTTGCAGACCCTATACCTCCTTATTGTGTACAGTCGGGGCAGACTTCCCCGCTGCCCTGCCTCTGATGGACTGCTGTCCACCTGGGCATCAGTGACCTTGCTCACTAGTGAGCCTAGCCAACCCCTGCCTCAGAGTCAGACCACTCAGATTGTCACATGCTTCGTCTAAGCTGTGGACCAATGGGGGAGCTGCATAAAGAGAGGTGCCCTCTGAATGAGGGGGACACGAAGAGCTCCTTTTCCTTACAGTACTATAAAAATCCTTCAGAAAAGCAAAAACAGAGTAGAGCCAACAGAGATGTCTGGTGGGACCAGGAGTTCTTACTGTGGTAGCAAACGTGGTTTCTCAGGTAACACAGTGGTTTTCAAACCTTTATAGGTGTTCATCTCCTTACTTCTAGACCATTTCATCTGGCTTTTTCCATCAGGACCAATAAAGCATTCTGCTATATGGATACTCAGGGTTTCACCCTGCTCCTCAGGGGTTCTGTGCTTGGCAAGAGAAATTGTGAAAACAAAGGTTTGGAGGAGGTTGAAAGGACTCTGAAATAAAAGAATGGAGACCCAGTTTCTAATCCTGGCTCTCCCCTTCTCTACCTAGGTGACCATGGAAATTGTCCACATCTCTCTTAGCATCAAAGAAACAGGGACATAAATACTTGCTTAAATCACCAGTAAGTGAGAAAATATTTGATGGGAACATATTTAGAAATGTGTACTATAATACCAAATAAGGAGACCATCATCATCACTGTGCAAGATTCGCAATATTAAAGTTAGTGTACATTGAGGAACCAAACCTCAAAGTTTTCTGAATCTGATCTCCACAGTGTAGCTATGAGCAAACTGAGCATGAGAATTAGTATCAGGAACATGGACTATGGGGTCAGAAAGACAGGAGTTCAAATCATGATCTATTAGCTGTATAGTATTGTAATATTACTATACTTGACATCAGTTGCCTTATTTGCATAAGGAAAATAACTCTTTCTTCACAATAGTGAAATAAAGACATAGAGTAGTTGTACCTCTTGTAGCACCTGATTTTTCTGTTCCATGTAGTTTAGATGGGATGGTTCCCAGTCTACCTCCAGGGACAGTCAGAAGGACCAAGCGTAAACCAATCACTGCTCTTCATCTCCTTGGCCATGATGCTTTGATCAAGTACGGACATATAGCCTGACTTAGTCCAATGAGTAGCATGTCTAAAACTTTCAGTGAGGAAGAGACAATCCCCTTATTCTTTCTGTAGTTTCTGGGAAAATGATACTCTATAAGCTTGGAGGTGTGACTTCCATCTTGTCACTTCAGATGGAGTGCCTGTCCAAGTATGGAGGTAATACAAGGGGAAACAGAGCTGGGAGAGAAGATACATTTGTTCCAAATGACCTCATGTGAGCCCATGGACCCAGCCATTCTAAATCAGCTCTTCTCTGATATTTTCAGCTCCAGGAACCAATGAATTGATTCCCATCTTTCTTTTTTTTTTTTTAATATTTTAGGTTGGATTTCTCTTAACTGGAACAGAAAGAGAATTAATAGAGTGATTAGAATCAGCAGCGGGCTACTGAAAGCGATAACTCTTGATATAGCATTGACTGTATCATTGGAAGATCATGGAACCTCTCCATTACTGGCTGGGAAGTTGCACATTCATACCACACAGTTGTGAACCATACAAGTTCACTTACATCCTGGGACTCAGGCTATGCACCTATAAAGGCTAGAGTGTTAGGTGACTTTGTGAGAAAAAATAAACAAACTAAGATATGAGCCTCTGTCTGTGTCTTCGAGTCTTCAGTGAGGTTATATTTGTTTTGCATCCCCTTAGAGCAGAAACCAAAATGGAAGCTGTTAAGGTCAAGGATAAGAACACTGAAGCCCAAAGCTTTGGGAGCAGAAAATCCCAGTGAAAGCTTTATATTCAAGTAGTTACACGAAGAGGGAAGAACTGAGCGTGGCAGATACAAGATCGCGGTTGCTTAATTCCTAAGAGGACTTGCAGCCTCTGTGCCTACCAGCCCTTGGGGGTCGCCAAACATTCCCCACCCAGCCACCTGCTGAAGTGCTTTCCAGACAGGTTTTTCTCTAAATCCCAGTTGAGGAAAGTTTGGTCTTCATAATTTCCACCCTAAGAGGCACACATCACGCAGATACACAACATTCTGTGTTTCACTCTGGGACCCAACGAAAACAGGCCAAGACAAGGACAGGGAGCTCATCCCCTCTCATGAATTCAGCCAGGACCCCACCAGGGAAGTATGCTGAGGAGGCCAGCAACAACCCCCACGTGCCACAGACATTCAGTCTAAATCACTGATGAATGGGAAATGGAGATACTCGAAAGATGTTTACTGGAGCATCCAGTGAGAGGAGAAAACAACTATACAGTAAAAAGCAACATAATTACAGATTCAATCATGGCCAGCCTTGAGGGCAAACCAGATTAAGTGTTCCAATCGAATGAAGGAGATTTTTTTGAAGGACTTCAATAAATATTGAGACAAAATGACTGACATCGCCTATACTATGACCGTCTGAAGTTTAGTTGCCTTGGAAAGTTGACTCTCAGGATAATCAACTAGAACTAGCTAGAATCCCAAACTGGCCTCTAACTATTGTCCGCATGATTCAAGAGTCCCCTTACCACCACCCCGAATTTGAGTTGCTTCATCCATCATGAGACGGTGTGTAACACATCACATGCAGACTTGAACATGTGCCTTTTCTCAGCCCAATCCCAGGGACTCATCAGCCGAGAGAATTAAGGGGGACTATCAAGGGGCTGGTCTCTGGTCCTTGGAGATGGAAGAATAGTCTCCACTCAGCTTTTTCAGAGAGCTGAGGGCAAGAAGCCCACAGAGAGTTGCACGGTTCCCCTCTTGCCTCCTCGCTTCACGAGTCCTAAGCCAACCCAGGGATGAGTCAGGGTCCTCTGTTTCTTCCTTTGTGGTATGTGCAGGGCCACACCTCAGATTTTCTTCCAAAATTGTTAAGGTGCACCTTTGTTTGTTTTTAATTCATTTCTCTTTGAGAAAAAAGTAACCTTAAACATGTGCTATCAATACCAAAACAATCAAAGAAAAATCACTCACTGCAAATCCACCTTCCTTTCACTTTTACTCAGCATCGGAGGGGTGAACCAGGCTGCAGGGGCCCTGGGCTCCAGTGCTCCCGATGACCAGTTCAGTGTCATTTGCATTGTGCTGTCGTGACCTCCTGCTACGACTGTCCTTAACAATAATGCTTACGGAGGGTCACGTTGCTTCCCCATCAGGAAGAGGATCCACTCAAACTCTCCAGGCCAGGAGGAGCCTGGGCCTGGGACCTGTGCTAAGGTTTCTGGGTCAAGGGAGGAGGATGGACATTAGGCCTGGTCAGTTCATGCATCTTGAGTTGAGCGGAGCAATATGAGTGGACCACATGGGGAGCAATCAACCCCGGATCCCAATGCTGAAGGACTCATCAAAGAAGGGAAATCTTGCTGCTGGTGGTAGTTTCCAGAGAAATCCAACAGGGGTCAGTGGATCCTTTGATGCTTTCCACTCACTTTCCTCAGTGAAGTGAAGAAGATGGATCAAGGTGAGGGAGAGATGCTTCTAGGCTGGCTGAAGCAGACATTCCAGCCCAGCTGGCCGCTGGGAGACCCCTTTGGTTGCCATGGAAACAACTGTGGGAAGCCAAAGAGTAGATGGCACACTTTAACTCAGTTTAAATGCAAATTCTGTGGGTAATTAAGAGGGAAACCACAGAAAGAACATTACACGAGATATATAGTCGCTGGAATGGTAATAAATGCCTGCCATGAAATGGATATAATGAAAAATTTGACAGTTCGTCTCAGCAAGAGTTTCTGTCTTTAAAAAATCTCGACCATTTCTATCTTCCCCTCCAGTTTTGAAAATTGTCATTCTAGGGGTGTTGTTGTGGGGTTTTTTTTAACAATAAAAACCCAGGCTTGCGATCGTTTTAAAACTCTTCTCATTAGCAGGTGTCTCCTATCTTCCCCAGAGCCTTCACTGCAGCCTTTCACAAGCTGGAGTTCCACCGACATTCCAGCTTCAGTTTTCCTGTGGTTGTCGAAGAATCAATTGGTTTGAAGGGGAAATTTTCTCTTCTGTTCGTTTCCCCTCAGACTTCTTCCTTGCAGTGAACATGCATGTGGGTTCCTCAATTAAGACGCCCTGGGTGTTCAGCCCACCCACCCCGCTGGGTCCCAGCACGCCTCCACAGGCCTCCAGTACTTTCCCAAGTAATTGGAAGGTTCATCTCAATGAGCTCAAGTGAGAGAGGAGGAGAGGGTCCAATCAGGGCACAATTTTGGCTGGGAATTACAACTTCCAGAACTTCTTCCCCTCCAGATGCATGGCCTGAATGAGGTCTGAAATGGGAGCAGGCTAGGCCCATGTGGCTGCACTTGGAAAAGTCAGCAGCTCTTTGATTAATGTTTCATTGCTTTTTGACGCCTTTGTACTTAACAAGGGGCACTTGGCTCTGAGTGGAAGGGACCGTGATGGCTGAGAGAAGGCCTTCAGTTGAGTGGCCTCATCCCCACACCGCTCTGCACACGTGTGATTCTGTTCCCCTTAGGCTTTTCCCACCAGAGACCTTGGCCAGTTTATGCCTTAAATCCACATTTTAAATTTTACACATCAAAACTGGCCGCTTTAGGAGGAGTCGAATTGAAGAGAGGTTGGATTTTTAGTGTCGAATATGTTAGTGGGGATGGAGAGAAGAGTGCTTTTTTAAAACTGCCTACTTAGAAATCTCATTATTTATATCTTCATAATTAAAATTAAAGAACAAATCATGGAAACTAAGAACTGAAGGAGATATTAGAGTTTATCTAGCGTATAGCTTCTTAATTTGGGGCCCATATATTAGTGTCAAGGTAATCATAAACACCTTGAAATTAGGATGCTGCCTATTGATAACATCAGGAACTAAAATGAATCCATGACATTAAAAAAAATAAAAAGATGAAGAACTAATGCTACATTATGGCATCTGGTGCAAATGAGTGGTCTCTGTTTATGAATTTCTGGATGAATGAATGACTAGATTGTGTGATTCAGGTTTCACTAGTCCTCTGAAGATGCTTTCCGTCTAGTGCCATCTCATCTTGACTCACCCCTATCAGGCAGACAAACAGGGATAAGCACATCATTAAATTTAAAAAGAAAAGGAAAACAAAATGACAAACCAGAAAACTGGAGGTATGGACTTTGTTTTGGCGTATCATCGATGCCCTCTATGATTGTGACAGTTGGTAGAAAAATATTCTTATCCACAGAGTACGCTGTGGCTGGGAGAGTCCACATGGCCAAGACATGGATGAAAGACTGTGGGTGCAATATTCAGACCTGGTTTCAACAAAAATGTTTCTTCCCCCCAAATTACAAATGATGTCTTGAATTGACAGATCTCACAACCATGTGTACAGTATGATTTCCCATGTTAGGCCACGGGCAGTGCTATCACTGTGGAAAGAAGCAGCTTCCAATAGAGCTGCAAGTTTGTCCTTCCCTAAGGGAATCAGAGCTACCCCAATGGAGCCTCCATCTTGCCTCCAATGACAGGAGAGCATACTCAACATCTCCAAGCACCCCAGTGCCTTGCTTTAGATGTCTTTTTTCAATCTGTTTTTCTTCTTTTACTTTTTTTCTAATATGATAAAAAGTACTTTAGTCACCCATGAAACAAATAAGTAGCTCCCCATTTACATGACATCTGTGTAATCTAAGAGGCACAAGCACATACTGAGCCTCCTGCTTCCTAACGCTGGTCCCCCCAGGGCATGAGTGCACAGTCCTGCCTCCATCACCTGTGCAAGCAGTGGGACGCCTGGGTTAAGGATCTTCTTGGGAAAAGAAATGCGCTGGTAGTTCATCTGAAAGTCATCTAGTAAAAAACAGTTCCGGATAAGTAATTAAAATGGAAGTTAATTAAAAATGGAAACTCATGGCGAGCCTTAATGACAAAGAGATACATCATATATTCAGCCTGCCTACAGTCCAGTCCTGGGATAAGGATGGAATAGCCAGTGAAGGAGCTTTGTTTTGGGGCTGGGGGGGTGAAGACTCTTACCTCCTGTAAATGACTCATCAAGCCCTAATGAAGAAGGACCTTGACCCAAACCCAGGTGAAGCAAATGGAGAGAAGCTCTGGGAAGGACATCCTATCACCTGTGCAGGTTAGCGGTAAGTTGACCCTTGAGAGGTAAGCATGTTTCCGAGGACAGTGGATCAAAAACCAATGAAACTCCCAACCGTCATTCAAACATAGATCTCCCAACCTCACCTCTACGTTGGTTTTGTCATCTGCCAGATGCAGATACTATTATTTTATTTGTAGGTTTGTTTTGTGGACCAAATGAAATAACACAGGTAGAGACTTGATCCCAGTACCTAATGGGTGGTAAGTACTCAACAGAGGACAGTCCACCTCTTTCTCTACCTAGATATCCTGAAATAACCCCCAAAACAGCATCAGAGAGCAGTGAAGGAGAGACATTGCCATTTCAACTAGGCAGACTCTCTCTGGTGGCTCCAATTATATTAAGAGGGTTTTTATTTTTTATGACAAAAATTAATTTTCAATTACCTCTGAAGATAAACTGGTGAAAAGAATTCCAAAGAGATGGCAGAAGAAGATGAATAACAAGGAATCTGTTCCCCCTAATGCTCATCATTATTACTATTAAATCATCTAATTCAAGGGGTTTTCAACAGCAACAGCCGTAGCAGCAGTAATTACAGGGAATAACAAGGGCTCGCAGGAATGGAAGGCACAGAACATTTTTTCTTTCAGCCATGCCACTCCCACGCACTGGAGAGCTGTGTCGGTATTCAACCATGCCTCCTCATTAGGAGTAGGGATCTGATCCCATGCTTGGTCTGTGCTACCACCAAGGACCTAAGAGATCATCTAAAAGCACCTGGGCCCCTGGGGGACTTGTCAGGAGCAGCTCCCACCTCTCATACAGCTGAGATCTGGGTAGAGTTCCCTAGTGCAGCCAGCCAGTGATGACATTTCTGTGGGTTTCTCCTCAAGATTTCCAGAGCCTATCTCCCCAGCCCCAGTCCCAAGCAGTACTCTATGTTCCTGGTCCTTCTAAACAGATGAGTGAAAGGACTCAAACCTCTACATGTTCTACTTTCTGCTTCTGGGTCATAGTGAGGGCATTGTCAGCCCCGAGGTATAGGAGAAAGAGATAACAGTGGGCCTCTCCCGTTGACTTCTCTTTTAGGACCAGACCGGTACAGGCTTGGAATAAGCTTAAAGTAGCTCCTTGAGACAGCTAGGGGAGAAGGAACACTAGCGCATCACACAAAGAACAAAATCCTGGCACTTGAACAAAATGTGAACGCACAGACACCACAACCAACCAAATAAGAATGAGATTGGAATAAGCAGAATGTGGCTCCACAGGGAACGAAATGTTGACATGGAAAATAAACTTAAGAAAAACAGTCCACAGACAACTCCCTCATCACTCTAAAGCTCCCATCTTTGTCTTTCCTGGCATGCTGGGGAGGCCTCTATTAAAGCCCTACTTGGTGTGGGGATCTGTGTGCATGTGTTCTCACTATTGAGATCCTAAATGCCAACAATGCACCTTCGTTATTGCAATAGAATGAATGTTTGTGTTCCCCCCAAATTTGTATGTTGAAACTCTAATACAAATGTGATGGTATTTGGGAATTGAGACCTGTAGGATGTGACTAGGTCCTGAGAGTGGAGCCCTCATGAATGAGGTTAGTGCCACTATAAGAAGAGACCAGAGAGCTAGCCAGCTCTGCTCTCCACCATGTATGGTTACAAGGAGAAGACTGCCATCTATAAACCTGGAGGTGGGCCGTCACCACACAGGGGATCTGCTGGTACCTTGATCTTGGATGTTCCAGCCTCTAGAAGTGTGAGAAATAATGTTTGTTGTTTAAACCACCCAGTCTATGGTAATTTGTTATAGCAGCCTGAACTAAGATCATTATCTCTGAATCTCCAACATCTGGTAGTGCCTCTAGTGGGTACGGATGTTTGGTACTGTTTATTGAATGAATGGACAAATTCCCAACTAAATAAATGAATGAGTTAGGAAATGAAGGACAAGATAGAACATGGAGATTCAGCTCCCAAATGGTCAATATTCCCCAAAATGGGCATCAACAATTACAGATCTCATAGAAGAAAACTTTACAAAAATAAAAAGAAAATGTTAAAAAAAGATCTGAGTGAGAAAATGAGAGAGGTGATCCCATGCTGGACAGAGTTAATAATAAGGAAACATGCCAAGCCATATTCTAGGGGGAGGAGGGAAAAGCTTTCAATTTCAAAGATAAAGAAAGACTCCTGCAAGCTTTCAAGCCAAAAAGGAGAAAAAAAAAATCTTACATGCCATCCTTCAAAAAGATCCTTTGACTTACAAGAATAAAACCCTGAGTGTTCCTAATTCAAAGAAGAAAAAAATGGAGCAGCTGATCTTACAGACAGAGAAGGTTTTGAGAAGAGATTGTCTTTGTTTTGGCATAACCTGTTCTCCCTGGGAACCGTGATAGTCTCCCACAGGACCTGCCTCTTCAAATGCTCTAGGCAGCATGGCTGAGAACCAGCTGTCTGACTTTGTGGGAGGATGCAGACCCCAAAGCACCTTGTCACAGCTCTGGAGCCCTGAACTCGCTCTGAGCTGCCAAATGTCCCAGGGAGGACAGGCAGAGGAGCCAGCACAAGATCCGCGGCTCTGCAGACAACAGTTAACATCTCAGGTCACAACTGTGATCCTTGCAAAGGCCAGCTTGCAAGATGGGCCCTTGGCTGCTGTCCGGGAACATAGATTTCGGAAAGGTGCTCACCATAATCTGATAAGAGTGGCTCACTCTGCCTAAACTGTTGCTGTGAACAATGTGGTTTATGCTGAACACCTGCTTTCCTTCTGGAAGTCTGGAAATTTGGTACATTCCAAGCATGGGCTGCCAATGTGATCAGCCCCCAGTAAAGATACCCTGTGCTGAGTCTCTAATGAGCTTCACTAGTTGGCAACACTTCGCACATGTTGCTGGGGGGTTAACTGTGTCCTGTGTGATCCCAAAGGAAGAGGACTCTGAAAGCTTCAGGCTGGTCTCCTTCAGACTTTGCCTCGTGTGCCTCTTCCCTTTGCTAATCGTACTTAGCATCCTTTCGCTGGTAATAAATGTTAACCATGAGCCAAAGTGCTAGTCTTGTTAGTCCTCCTAGCAAATTCAGTCCCAAATCACTGATCTTTCTACTCTACCACCACACCATATGCACCGATCTAATTGTCTCCATCCAGGAATATAAGAACCTTTTAGAGTAACTGTCTCCATGACATTCTACGGCAGACAAGCTAAAGATCCACATGGTAAAAGATGGGGGAACCAGGAAAAGGCAACCTCTGGGTCCCAGGACTATCATGCAAACATCTTTGGCAGGAGAGTGGCCTGGAGATGATTCTCGAAAGCTCCACCAACACGTCAAGCAGATGTTCAACATTCTTCTTGAGCACCCGGGTGTCCTGCCAGGTCCTTGCCCATTCCTGCTGGGGTGATAAAGAGCTTTATAGACCCTCTAAAACACAGACATTTTTTTCCAGCTGTGCCATCTGGTTGTTTTTCTTTTTACAGGCAGTCAGCAGAAAGACTCATCTGTTGAGACATAGACGGGGCAGAGTGTACTTGGAGTCTGTGTGTGTTTGTGCTCATCTGTTTATCTGATGGGCAGAAGAGTTGAAGGGTAAGTATGGCAGGGGAAGAACACGTGGAAAGAATTCTGAGACACACGGGAAAGATGAATTCTCAGACTTTCCCTGAAGTGCATATGCACCAGTGCCAAGAGTATTCAGCCTCAGCCTCCTCCCACCCCACCACTCCTGCTGGGACCTCCCTCCTGGGCTAGCTTTGCTTCTGTTCTGAGCGCAAACCAAGCCCATCCATGAAATCAGCAGCAGTGTGACCCTGCTGCACCAACACCTTTGCAAGTCAAAGCTGGGTACCCAGAGATGAGGAGACACCACTGCCATTGGGATAGTCAGAGACATAGTACCCAACTCTCTCAATCAACTGGTCATTATAATTTCTTACTTTGTAAGAACAGCTGCTGCCAATATCTGCTAACAATGGGGAATGAAGCACCATTATCTCTTAGAAAACTAATATTACAGATTCAAGAGACTGTCAAGAGACAGTCTATGCCCCTGGCTCTGCCTGTGTAATCTGAAGTATCTCTGAAATATCCAAAATATTTATCTAGATATACAATAATAGGTAGTCAATAATGGTAATTACTTCTCTATAGGTCTCCAGGGAAGACAGTTCTTTGACCTTCCTTCAATTGATATCAAGTATTATTGAACATTTGCTGCCTATCTAGGCACTCACTGATCCTAGCTATGTAGTTCTCCAAAGAATTGAGATTCAGAGAGTATGGTAAGTGTTACAGCTGTCAAGTGGAATGGCCCTGGATTAACCTCAGGCCAACCAGACTGCAAATCCCTATTCTTTCCCCTACAGCAGACTTTCTCAACCTCAGTACTGTTGACATTTTGGGCCAGATAATGCTTTCCATGGAGACTCTCCTGTGCTTTGTAGGTTATTTAGCAGCACCCCTGGCCTCTACCACTATATGATAGAAGGATCGCTCTACTTACGACAATCAAAAAGATCCCTGGACATCACCAAATATACTCCAGGAAGGGAGGCAAAACCTTCTCCTCCCACTCTCCCATCCTGCATTGAGAGCCCTACAGCAAGTTGCCTCTAAAGCTTTGTTACTCAAAGTGTGGTCCAGGGACCAGCAGCTTCAGCATCAGCATCAGCATCACCTAAGAGCTTATTGAAAATGCAGAATCTCGTGCCTCTTCTCAGTCCTACTGAATCAGAACGTGCATTTTAACAAGACCCCCAAGATGATGCAAGTGCACATTAAAGTTTGAGAAGCGTTGTTTCAAGGTGTCTTGTGATCAATTGTTCTCCACTGATTTTCCTGGATAAATTAAGTCTCTGAAAGTGAAATTCCTAGCAGACTGCTCATAGGATAAAATCATATTCTTTCAATCAAGACTCAAGAAAGATTTTTGTTAAAATATCATAATTTTTTAAACTACCCTTGATTCCCACTATATTGTTCCAAAAGCAACCACCCTGGGATGGGGAAGTAGGACACTGGGCTTTCATCGATTTGTTCATTCATTCATTTGTTAATTCTTGCCAAGGAAGTTTGTTGTGCAGGCCACTAGAGATACGGGCTGTGCAGCAGGCAGGGCCACCATCTGGATGCCCAGCCACTCTCCAGAATGCCCAGATTGAATCCTAGCTGCTGGATGCAGGCATTTCTCTGTTTTTCTTTGGCCTCAGCTCATTGTTCACAGTTCATACACTCCTGAAGGAGCAATCTGGATACGTGGCATCCTCACAGAACCAGTATCGCCGGAACCTTCCACTGCATGGGAAAGGGACCCCGACTTTCAACCTGTCTATTAGTCTGCTTGAAATGCACAAGGGCCAGCCAATACCCTTAAGGTTAATGAGTGCCTGATTCACAAAGAGAAAGGCTTGGTCCTCCATCCGCTGCTCCAGAAAGAGTACAGGGGAGAGTTTGGGTTTGGAAATCTGAGCTGTTCCCTTTCCCCTACCAATAATTTGACAGAAACAGATGGAGCGTGGTACATTCACTGTCTATTAATGCTGGGTGGTTTTAAAACGAAACCCAGAATAAGGAGGGGAGATCTGCACCCTTAGTATCATAAGGCCACTGTTATCATTTCTAAAGTATTAACGACAAAGACTAGGCTAGATGGTTTTCAGAATGCAATTTATTCTCATAAAAACTAATATTTTGGGGCACATCCCACGTTGGAAGTCCCCCAAGCACCGCCAATTTTCCCATCCAGAGCTCATTTTGAGTCAATAGAACTGAGACAAGAGACCGTTCTCTCCTTGCCACCAACAGAAACTGAGCAGAGAATAGACTCGGAGGCTCTGGAACTTGTAAGAGGACCTGGAGACTGGAAAGAATTACTGTCACAAAGCAGAAAGGATAGTGTGTTTCAGGGCACTGGGCAGCAGAATTGCCAGAAAGGAAGGGCTGTAAGGAAGAGGAATGGAGAAAGATAAGAGAAAATGGAGCGATCTGGAAGGGAGAGGAAGCATTTCAAGGGACGGCAGTGAAGCTTTTCGCCCCTTGGGAAGTTTAAGGCACAACGCACGCACAGCACTCACCTTGCATGGACTTGAAAACATTTCACCGCATGAACCTGTCAGTCAAGACTGGTTGAAACTCCCTTCTGGGTTAAGCAGGGTTTCACTTTGGGATAGCACAAGAGGTATTTCTCACAATGGGAGAAGAACAGTCCTACTCACGATCACCCAATGGCATCAGCTTGCACACTCTGCACAATGTAAAAATAGGAAGTCTCCACCCACAGACATCTACCAGTGGAGAAACATTAAAAAGCCTATCTTCTACAACATCGAGGCTATGCACAGGTATGATGACAGCAAGCCGTGATTTTATATACATATGAGTACTACATTCATTATGTAATATTATATATAATTACACCATAATGTATATATGATTATTGTACATATGATTATATATCTGATTATGATATTATATCCATTGTGTGTCTATATTATATAACAGAATCTCATGAACGAAGAAGGCTATTAAAATTAATTGCTAGACCTTCAAGTTGAAAGCCCATTAAGGGAAACTGTAATGTCTCCATTTTTCCATTGCTGATTTAAGCTGGCCCTTCATTGCCTTTCCTCAAAATCTGTGGAAGAAGAAATTATTTTTAAATGTTATTAGTAAGACTCAATTCAATCGACGCATGTACAGTTTAGCAAGATCGAATTTCATGAAGATTTACAACAATTAGCCAAGGACATACTTTCAGTCAAAAAGAAAATGTATTGAGTGTTTATGTATCAGCTTCTGTGGTTAGTATTAGGAATGCAAAGGTGAGAAAGTTATTAGGAATGCAAAGGTGAGAAAGTCATACTTCCATCTTAAGAGGATACAATATCTTGGGGAAAACAGAAGTAGAAGCCAGCATCTCCAGTCCAATGTGTGATATGTGCTGAAATCGGGCTAGAGATGTCGCAGGCACTAAAAGCCCGTCGTCCTCATCTCCCACCTTTCTGTGGTGAAGGCCCTGGAGAATCTTTGGTCATGTAGAGAAGAGAAAGACTCATCTGTCTTTGAGTCACTAGGACGTTTTATTTATTTTGTTTCTTTTTTGTTGTTTTAATCTCATGATGCTCATTTCCATCATGGGAGCAGACTACAATCACGGCTCAAGTCTAGCTCAAAATACTCCATTTCGCCTTTGCCAAAATGGTGTGTGTGCATGTGTGTGTGTATTTATATATGTGTGTGTATAATATATACACATATGCATCATATATAGTTATATATGTTATATATATATATAATATATATAGTTGATATATATACATTGTGTGTACAGTCATGCACTGCATAACGATGTTTCAGTCAACAACGGACCACATATACAATGGTGGGCCCATAAGATTGGTATCATATAGCCTAAGTGTGTAGTAGGCTATGGCATCTGGGTTTGTTTAAGTACACTCTACAATGTTTGCACAATGAGGAAACTGCCTAAGGATGCATTTCTCAGAACATGTCCCTGTCATTATGTGACACATGACTATATATATGTATATATATCTCTCTATAAATGTATATGCATATATACAACCATTATGGAATGCAAGTATTAAAATAGTGGAAGATACCTGATATATCTCCTTCCACATGTGTGTAATTCCCTCCTAGTTCAGATTGAGTCCCCTCCTGGTTTGTGTCTTCCATTCTTTTAATACCTACATCCCATTATGGGTTGCTGGGACATCATGCAGAGAGATGAGAGAGGTGGGCCTGATGTGTAAACCTCACCCAACTCCTTCACAAGATGTCTGTACTCAAGAGCCCATCTGGGACCTAATTTGCCCACTTGAGGACGTCAGGCATTTTTGAAATGTAGCATATGGCTAAAAGAATTAAATCGTTCTCTTTTTTCAGTTAAATAAGGGCTTTCTACTTTCCTGATATTGAGAAGATGAACTCTTCCAAATTATCAGTAGATAAGAGGGGGAACAAATTCCATAACATTGCCTGAAACCTAGAGGAGAGGTGTAGGCAAAGCCTCCCACGATGAGAAGCTTTGATGATCACAGGATGTGAATCTTTAATAAAGAGACAAACGAGGGCTGTTATGGGGCAATGACTGTACCTAATCAAACATGGAAATATGCCAGGCACTCAGAGCTTTAGCACAAAGATCAGCAGAGCTTCCCTACATCTATCTGGAGCTCTCTGAGCAGGGACGAAGTGCAATGGGATCAGAGGGAAGAATGTAACTTCTGAGGAGTCCTATAATTATCTCAAAAGAGGTGGCAATTACAACTGGGGGCTATGACCCCTGTGACTGACTGCTGGGACAGATTACAATACAATACAATACAAGCAAAGGCAGATTTCAAGTTGCCTAGAACTAGCAATCATAACAGTAGACAGCGAGTATTACTAACCCCGTTCCTTCTAATTCACCTCTGCTGTTCTCAGATAGCTCATACTCTCTGTTGGAGTTGTCCTTTCTGGAACATTCCCCAGTTTCACATCGTCCTTCCCTTCCACACCCTTGGCTCACCTATTACAATATGAGTAGTACTGGATTCGTCCTCATCCCGCCTCTGGGGCCAGTCGGTTCCTCTTCAGCACATCATTCACTCATCTCCCTAAGGACTCTTATCTATTTCCTTTGCCCAAAATCCCTGGTTCCTTCGCATAATAACTAAAATTCTCATGCAACTCTTGAGCTTTGTCCATCTTTGGTGGGCCTGGAAGGAGAGGATTTCATATTCGGTGGCCAAGTTTTCTGAGAAGATCAGGCACCTTTAGCACTTGAATTAGACTTTAACAGGTAAGCAGGAACATGCTGGGTGGAGAAAAGGAAGAAGGGCCTCTGGGCAGTGGACGTAGCATGTGCAAAGGCACAGAGGTATGGGAAAAGGACAGGAGCTGGGGAAGCAGTGAGTGGCACAGAGAGCTATAGCACAGGGCTTAGGGGAAATAGTGGGTGATACATCTGTAAAGTATAGTTACGACGTCTAAAGAAAAAGTCTCTCTGGGGGCAAATGTGAAGGATGAACCAGACGCAGGGAGACAAATAGGATGCTGTTCAAGTAATCTTGGGAGGCCTGTGAAAAGGCAGTGGCGAAGCAAGCTAGGGCTTTAAGAGACACTTCTGAGATTAGAGCAGTCGTGTCTGTGATAGAAATGTTATCAGTGGTTAAAAAGAAAGAGGGCTTGAGAATGCCTCATGAGACTCTTAAATCGATTTAACTGAAATTTCACCAAAAAGGAGACTACAATGCACCCCCCATGTTTTAATAGCATGTTAAGTCTACTACTGGGAAAGTCCAAATGATTTTGCGTCAGTTAATGCTGAGCCTGTATGCCTGCTGAAATCTAGAATGTTCTTCTCAGTCGAAGAAGATGTCAAGGTTTTGGAGAAACCACCAAAGGAATGATCCATTTCTCCATAGAATAACTGTCCGGGATTCTGATGTGCTATATGCTATTTCACCAGATTTAGGGGAAAATGCTATAAAATCACTTTTTTCTTGTTTTTGAGAACTGTCGTGGATATTTAATGTCAACTCAGGTCCCCATTTATGCTAAAGATGTCCATTGGGCCTGACATGGACTCCTTGGATAGTCAATATTTATGAAGTCAGTCCAAGTCATCAGCTGCAATGGCAATGACAGGCTGGGCAGGGCCAGGCTGGATTCTGTTCCATGTGGGTCCTTTGCACCAGTGCTGTTGTCCTATCTACAGGGAGGCTGCTGGCAAGAAGCATCTCCAAACGCTCAGCTGCAAGGTTGTAAATTTCAGCGAGGCTATTCAATATTCATGTAATTATCCCAGAAAGCACATTTGACATTTCATAAATACAGCAGAATATTTAGTATTTGTCTCTCCCTCTCTGCTCCCTAAGCATACATGGAAAAATAATCTCCAGGGATCCTTGCTGTCTGAAATGGCAACAGTTATTGAATCCATAAATTTGATGAATCAAAGTCTTCCTTCTTCATCCTTTCGTAATTTACAAATGGAAGTGAGTCCATATAAATGAAGCGGCCCACGGTCTTTCTGCACAGAGCTCTGCCTGCAGCTCCCGGCCCTCGTGTTTTGGGGTCTTTCCCAAACTGAGCCATACAAACCCGCGGACCCCACAGAGACTCATGGCCGTGGCACAGGGGCCTGGCAAGAAGGCCCCCTTGATGCGCAGGTAGCAATGGGCAATGCCGATTACAGCCTCGTGCTCCAGCCTCCGAGCCACTGAAAACAAATTCAACTTCCCCAGGACTCTGGGACTCTGCAGTTAGATTGAGGGGACCCGGTGCCTTGCACACAGCACCCCTACTGCACACACATGCTCAGAATACAAAGTGCAGCTTCCCAGCAGCTCACCTTAGAGCATATCACCGAGAGAAGAAAAACGCCTTGTAGTAACCAGGCCCAGCCTTCCGTGAGCCAGCACCGAAGACAGAGCTTCTGCACCAGGAAGGCCCATCTCATGGTTGGCTGGCAGTGCTCCAGACGCAGACCGGCTCTTCACGCCAGGCTGGGGAAGGACTAGCTCCTCTCCCCAGGCTGGGAAGCTGATGTGTCTCCTCCACGCCCGGCATGAAGCAGTGACCTTCTCCGACACCAACAGGCTAACGGAGATCACGGAGTGCATGTCCACAGTCTAGGGGCTTTTTTCCCCAAAAGAAGAAATAAAAGTAGTTTTTCATACATGCGATAATAAGATTAGCAGACCACAGAGTTATTTTCAGAGCTGTGAACTATCTTGACTTGTCTTAGTATTAGAGATAAATTCTTACTATCTAAAATGTGTAATATTTACATATATATGTGCAAAAACACACATCACAATATGTATATATGTTTGTGATATGTATGTATTATAAGTGTGTGCATACGTATATGTCTAATGTTCTAGGTGTGTCTGAGAGTTTGTTGTATGCTTAAATATGTGTATGTTTAAATATATGTACATGCATATGTATATGCATGGTTGTAAATGTTAATACCATCCACGAATGTGTATGAAATTACTGTGTATATTGGTATGTATGGTTATATATGTTTGTATATATGCAAAAATGCATGTTTACAGAAATATGTGTGTGCACACACACTAATGAATGTGTGTGTATGTGGGTCTATGCACATGAAGTTTAACAATAGTTTATACTTAGTTGCAATTTATACGTGGTTAAATCATGTCAGGCCCTGAGTTTTTTACAGATATCATCTCATTTATTCTCACATAGCGTTTGAAAGCCTGGAATCGTTTTCATTTTATTGATGCAGAAGTGAGCATCAGAAAGATTTGTCCAGGATCATACAGGTAGCAAGAGGCAAAGCTAGGATTACATCTTAAATCCCTGGTCTGACAGGTGGTAGAGCTGGTGCACCTAGTGTGTGTGTGTGTGTGTGTGTGTGTGTGTATGAAAGGGGTCCCCTGCACAGGGATCTCTGTGCAGAGAGGCCGTGACAATCGCAAGCAAGCAGGATTCCGCTGCGTGCCTCTGTGGACTGAGCCACATCCATTAACTGATCCCTTTATTTTCCTAAAAGCCCTTCCTCACCAAGCAGTCTCTTCACAGGATGATTGTGCGTCTGCCGCCCCTTGGCCCTTTTAAGTGCTGCTGCTGCAACAGCAGAAGCAATGTCAGATGTGGGACCAGCTACTTAGGCAAGGCCACCCCAGCTCTTCCAGTGCATTCCAGAGGCCCACAGAGCCAGGGGTCAAGAGAGCCTGGGGTGCCAAGGAATGAGGCTTACATTGCATGAGGACTGCAGGAGAGCAGTCCTGTCAGCTCGCTCAGGTTCATGAAGAAAGGGGGCGCCGTGACCCCACTCCAAAGTGGTTATGAGGCTCTGAGCGAGTCATTAATCATCAAACGGGGACCGCCAAGTCTCCTACCCAAAGTAGCTGATGGGAAAAAGTGAGATAAGAGAAAAGTGTCTGGCCTGAGGCCACACAGACACGGTGCTCTAAGAGCCAGTGTCCTCTCTTGGCTGAGGGGACACTGTAAACTGCAGCCACTTTGAAACTCGTCCATTTCCTATCTGAACCCACTTCCATCGCACCTGCCTCCACTCCTAGATACAAACGATTGGGAGGAAGGAAAACTCCTGACCTGGTAGCCAATCCACAGGGACAAAGCGATGAGATTGGGGCTCCCAAGAATGGAACTGAGGTGGAGAGGTGCCAGCCTCTGTGGAGCCTTTCCTTGGAGAGCCTGTCTCGAGTTCATCTAGAGCAGGGCTCAGAGTCCTGGGCACGTTGGGGTGGAGGAAGTTGTCTGCAAAGGAAGGAAGATAAACATGCAGCTGGAAGAAAAGAATCAAGAGGCCCTGTGGCCCCTGGAGAGCAGGCAGTGACCTTGATTCTTGACTTCCAGTTCTGTGTGTGTTCCCTCCCAGACCTGACCCCACGCCTTGCCTTGTGTTCCTTGAGGTAACTACACATTCCTTCCAAAAGTGCCTCCCTCTGTCAATGATGTTTAGAGTGGGTGTCTGTTCCTTGCTACTCAATGATGCCTGAATAAAAAAAATACTCAGCCATTTCTGAAGCACTATGAGTTCCAGAATATTCCTAGCCTCCTTTTCTGCTGTTGGTGGAGACACACCAAGTCTGACACCTGTATCTTCCAGTGCCGTCTCGTTGATGGGCTTAGTGAATAAGAGGCTGTAGAAAAACTTCAAATGTCAGGGTAGCCTAATATCACTGAGCAAGAAAAATGGCCATGAAAATTTAATATACAGTTAAGGATTCCAAATTTAAAATATTCTCAGAATCAGCCATCCTCTTTTTCTCGAAGACGCAATAGCTTCCCATTGTGTTCTAAAAAACACATCATGCATGCAAATATCATGGGTGACACAGGACGTACATGTGTAGCCAAGAGTGACAGCTGGTGTGTCTCGTCTTTAATATGTAAATAAAATTGGTTCAAAAGTTTGTACTATTTCTGTTCTGAAGTTTAATACTTCCCCTATATTTTTTGACTTCCAAGGGGTTTTTGTGTTGATGTCACCTAATTTCTTCTCTGTGCCTTTTTGATACCTCCCCTCCGTCAGGGGTTTATTTATCTCTGCCCTGGGCTGACCCCGACTTGGAACTCAGCCCCTGTCCCTTGATTTCTTGCAAACACCATTCAGGCAGACCTTTTGGCTGTGCAGCCGCTTTCCTTAGAAAGGCCTGACAGCACTGCGCAGCCAGCAGCCTAAAACCCAAAGACGCACAGTTCCTCCTCTTCTCATTGGCCTTGAAGGCCTCTTCCCCATCCTCAACTCTCTCACTGGTAGGATCTCCTCCACACTGCCCTGGGCTCCCCTGCCCTCTCTCCCAGTTCCGCTCCACCCTGCGTCCCCTCTCCCCCTTCCTGTTCGTCTCTTCTGCCCACACTTCCTGGAATTCCTCCACCACACAGTTACCTCTCCTTGCTGCACCCCAGCCATTCCGACAATCCCCACGGGGCCTCCAATCATATTCAAAACAGCCCATTAAGGCTTGTTTTTAAACAAGCACAGTTCTCTCCCTGAGTGGAATTCTTCTCCTGACATCCAAAATGACATTAGTTTTCTCCCCCTTGCACAGGAAATTGAAGGAGACACGGCTCTCTCCAAGAACTCAGGGACCTCCTTCTGTCCCTAATCTCCTTTTCAGCTCCAACCCCTGGCGCTCCCTGCCTGACAGCCTACCTGTCTGGATGGAGATCCTCTCCACACTCCCCAGAACAAAATGCAGGCTTTGCGTGGCTCAACTCCTTCCCACAGGCCTTTCCCTCTGTCTGGAATAACTGACCTTTTCAACTGTCAAATTCCCCCTCATCCTTCTAAACTCAACTCAAATATCGCCTTCTCTGAGACTTCCCCCTAATTCCCTGGACTGAGAGGGTATTAGAAGTTCCCTCCCCTGAGCTGTCTCAGACTTGTTTTCACCTGCAAAACCATTGCCTGTCTATCATAATATACCTGCTTACCACCATTTTCCTCTTTGAACACGGAGAGCCTCTCCCGGAGGAACCACATCTCATCTATCCCCATATCTCTGCATATCTTGCAGCTAGTAAATAATTCCTGCTCTGGAAGTATGATTTAAATGGAGGTGTAAATGGAGAGTAGGTGATACGTGTTTAGTGGTTACTCCATGCCAGGCAGTATTCTGAGCATCCTCTGTGCACCGCCTCATCTAACTCCCCACGTGTACCTCCTCACCCCAGCACCACAAATATCATTGAGTGTTTGACATGTGAGCATTCTGGGGCTCATCCATGTTAAAGAACTTATACAAAAGATCACGCAGGTAGAAAGCGCTGGAGCGAAATCTGAACCCAACGTATGCTCCGAACAATTCTGCTAGACTCTAAGAAATGAAATTTTGTTCGAGGGGGCAGAGGGGAGGGCGAGAGAAGGGTTCTTTGTGGACCATGGTTTCAGGTTCACTCAATCATGCAGCTGGCATTTTCTAGGGGTCTGGGTCGATACTGGGTTGGAGTCAAAGGATGCAAAGGCAGCCATGCTTGACCATAGCTGGGACTGTTAGACTTTCTGGAGTCAGGGAACTTTGGTGCGATTCCTGATCCATCGTTCAACTGGAGTAGGAAGCATCTATCATAAATACTGGGGACTCCATAAAGCACAGCCATTTTTAATCTCACTGCTGTGTAACGTAATGTGGGAGAAAGACACACTCACATGCACACCTGCACACACACACAAACGATAATTACATCAGGCCTGGTAAGTGCTACAAGCCCTGTAGGCTCACGTGAGGCCACTAGTTGTTATGGGAACTTGGGGTGTGCCTTGGCCATCCAGACAAGGACCCCTAGCTCTTTGGCTGTAACCAAGGAACAGAAGGCCCAACAAGGACCCAGAACCATGACTGTGGGCCTCTGTGGCCAGGTGGGGAGGAAGTTGATTCTTTCCCTAACATTTTAATGTCGTTTGAATTGTGTTCTCTTTGCCAAAATAAGTGTCAGCCTCTTTGCTAAAATCAAACTCTAAAGCCCTCATAAAAAGATCTCAGTTCCATAAAACAATATTGACATAAGCACAATGAGAAGCATGTGTAAAGACAGTTTATTTGAGCCCATGGAAACGAATGTTTACTGCTCTCATTTGTTTTTAGAATCATCATCCAGATCCAGCCTATGTGGATCTTCTCTTACAAACACATGGGGAGAATGTGTGTGTGCGTTGGACAGGATTCACAAGACAGGGAATGCTACTCTGGGTAAAGTTGGGCTTGTTTTTGAGCTTTTTCTAAATAGTGCTAATAATATTAATTTCTGACTGTATCAGTTAGCTATTGCTGTATAACAAACTACACCAAAATTAACAACTTCAGTAACAACCGTGTCTTATTTCTCAGGAGGTGACAAGATGGCAACTGTGGTCAGTTGGCCAGTCGGCTGGGGTTTGCTGGTCTATGGTGGCCTCAGCTGGGATGACTGTGTTCTGCTCCATGTGGTTTTTCATTTTCCAGCAGGTTAGTCCAGGCTTGTTCTCATGGTGGCAGTAAGAGTTCAAGAGAAAAAGCAGAAGTATGCAAGGCTTCCTGAGACTTAGAACTGATACACCGTCATTTCTGTCACTTTATTTTGGCCAAAACAAGCCCCAAGGCCAGCCCAGATTCTGGGGTGGGGAAGTGAGGGTCATCTCTACAGGGCAGAACTTTAGAGTCACATTGCAGTCAAGGCACTACACTGCTCCGTGGTGACAAGGTGAATGGGTTCGCTACCACTTGCTGAATATTTAAAAGTCGCTATTGCCTAGTTATTGTTATCTCTACTTTTATGATGAGGAAACTGAGACTTAAAGAACTTAAGTAACTTGGCCAAGACCACTGAGCTGGGAAATTAGGAGAGCTGAGGTCTGAGGCAAGATTCACTTCACTCTAAGGCCCGCAGATTTTCCATTTCACCAAATGGACCTGACGGCGCTCTGCGCTCTGAAATATTGATGTGAAGCAGTGACCGTGCTGGGCTCTGGGTGTCATGAGGGATGTGTGACAGGAGGGAGGATTAGCCCGGCTCTGGGGAACAGGCAGTGTCCAAGCAAACAGGGTGACACAATGGAAAGAAAAATGGTTTTAGAATTAGACACCCCTGGGTCTAAACAGCCATAAATCTCCTTCCTCATCTGCAAGATGGTGATTGCAGCTTCTCCCCAACAAGGCTGTGTGAAGAAGAAATGCACTCTGGACTACCCAGTTTCAGGCGCAGAATTCACAATGGCTGGATATTTGACCTCAGGCACGTGGCTCTGCTTTCCTGTGCCTGTTTCTTCAACTGTAGAGTGGGCATAGTGAGGGTCCCGTAGTTGTGAGAGTAAATGAATTAATACCTGCAGAGCACTTAGAGTACCTTGCACCAAGTAAGTTCCATATAATAATCAACATGCAAATGTGAGTACATTCCTGTGGTGCCAGGGAGTTAGAAGGGGTCGTACAACACCAATGCACTAAGTCCTATAAAGAGCCTGGTGGGGTCCAGGCACAGAGTGAGCACTTGGTAAATTATGCCTGCACCGTAGGGTCTGAGCAGACCAAGGGAGCTGATGATCAAAATCGGATCTCAAGACACACCTTGACCCAAAGGCCCTCTTTAAGGGGTCAGCGCTTCCCCAGCTCTGAGGCAGGGATGGAAGCCAGTTTCAAAGCTGTTTTATGTGGACATGCGTGGAGGTACCTTGTTCCTCTGAGGGATGCAATCATCATGCTCCTTGGAGGTACACAGCTCAGCGGCTGCTCATGGGTAGTTGCTGAAAACTAGGGGCAATAAAGTATCGTTAGGAAGAAAAGTAATCATTTGACGTTCATACACACATTCACACAAACACACACACATTTCTCACTGGGTACTTGGCGTTATTTGAGAGGGAAAAACAGAAATAGTTGATGTTATGAGCTGAATTGTGTTCCCCAAAATTCAGTCCTAACCCCTAGTACCTTGCAATGTGACTAAATTTGGAGATAGGGCCTTTAAAGAGGAACTTAAGTTAAAATGAGGTCATTAGGGTGGGCCCTAACCCAAGACAACCAGTGTCCTTATAAGAAGAGGAGATGAGGACACAGACACACACAAAGGGAAGACCAAACACAGAGGGAAGACCATGTGAGGACACAGGGAGAAGACGGCCATCCATCAGCCCAGGAGAGAGGCCTCAGAAGAAACCAATCCCATCAACTCCTTGATCTTGAACTGCTAGCCTCCAGAGCTGTGAGAAAATAAGCTTTTGTTGTTTAAACCACTCACACCATGGTACTTCGTTATGGCAGCCTGAGCAGATAAGACAGCCAGTAGTTGGCCATCAACTTTACACCAAATTTCAAGAAAGAACCTGGGACTCCAGACACAGCCTGCTTTCCCCAGGTCCAGAGAGCTGTGGATCCTTGAAGAAATGGGCAGAGGGTCTGGCCTACAGAACTGAGGGGAAAAGGCTGAGCTGGATGTACAGTTCCACCCTCCACATCCTGTGAGGTTCTTCTGATGCAGCCACCTTGTACCTGCCAGTTGACCCCTTGTTTCTGCGCTTCTCCCCTAGTCTGTGCATGTGGTCAGTCTTGGCTTCAGCGTATCCCCCAGATTTTGCACTATGGCACCAGTCCTGCTCCTCTCAAACCTGCCTTCTTGCTCTTCTCCCATTGGGCACGGCAGGTCTGACAGAGAAAGACCCTGGTGGGTTACTCCCTCTCTCTGACCCTCTCCCCACTTCTGGCCTGAATAAGTGTGAAGATGGAACAGTAAGCCCACATCTATAATACCTGCCAGTTCTGCAGGGTCCCTTGGCTTGTAACTCACTTCACATTAACATGAACAAGTTGACATTTTTGAGGGTAATGATCCAGATACTTATAAGACAGGCGGGGTTTGAAATCAAACAGCTCACATGAACTGGAAATCTGTGAAACAGCCTCAATTATGCTGTTCAGTAGCGTCCGAGAAAATGAACTTGTCCTTTGGTACCAATACAACCATCTAGGACCCATGTTCTCCATCTAATTTGCACTTTGAAAAAATTTCCCCAAGTCTTCTCACTTCAGTAAGTGTCTCATGGATTTTAAAATGATGTACATCGTGACCCAACTTGTCGCAGCTGCCAAAGGTGAGCGAGGGACTTGCTGAAATTGAAGAATATAAATAAATTGCGTTACAAGGAATGGTCTGCAATGGACAATAAAGAGAAATTATGCTGAGCGATGACAAAAATAAAAGCCATACTTTTTTTTTTATAAGTCACAACTAAAATTTGGAGCTTTTCGATCACATTACAAGAGCATATCATCAATTTTCTCACTTTTTCTTAATATTAAGAGGTTACAAAATATGGGGGTCTTTTTCCACATCTCCCTCCGCCTCTGCCTTCTATGGATAGCCAGTCTCCCTTCCTGTTTGCAAGGTGGGTCCTGAGTCAATGCAGACGCCCCAATATTGAAATAACCATGTCCCACTGAGTTCTGTGAAAGACCAGCTCTTCATCCTCCTGGGCCTCAGCTGCCCATCTATTCCTTCTTAATGCAGAGGAGAATGCTGAATTTTGATTTCCTACTTTTCCTTTTTAAGTTGCTTTTATAAATTAAAAAATAATGCACAGTAGTTCTAACATATTTAAATATGCAGTTATAAAAAGAAAAATATTACTGTTGCGACTTCTTCCCACCTCCCACTCCCAGTGAAGTGAGTTAACCATCATTAGCAGTTGGGTCTGTGTGTCTCCTTCCCCACCTTTCTCTCTAATCATACAAAGATATAAAAACATATGTGATGTATAAATGCTTTTTTCCATTTGTATGACTTTACGGAAGTGTGAGGATGCCATACACACAGCTCTGTATCTTGATTTTTTTTTTTTCTTTACTGTGAAACCCCTTGTTTCCTGAAGGTCAAAATATATAGATATTTTCAATTGCGCTTAATACCCTGACATTACTTTCCCAAAAAGTTGCAGCAGTTTATATCTCCATTAGCAATATGTGTGTTTCCCCGTACCATCCAGCTAGACAGCATATCAAAATGTGAGAATTTCTGACATATTCGGGAAAGTAACCGTTAGTGCCATGTGGAAGTTGGATTTCCGGCTATTAGTGCCTCTAAATTTTCTCTTAAGTTAGCTTTACTTGTATTCTTTCACTTGCAAGTCAAAGAGACCCAACTAACACTTTGTCTATTTTGCTATATACAGTATATGTTTTATTGTACAGTCTGACTTTTCTTCTCTAAAATCTGCCTCCATCCAACAACTCTACAGTTATTCTCCTCAATTTTCACCAAGAATTTTTGTTAGGTAGTATTTCTGTTGGTATATTGGATTAGACATAAGTGCCCTAGTAGTTTAAGATTCTTTTTGAGAGCAAAGAGGTATTGGGCATGTTTTCAAGTGTGTGTGACCCTCAATGCCCTGTACTCTATATTTCATATAGGAGAGGCACAGAAAATAGTAAGAAAAAAAGGAGATGGAAGAAAGAAAGGAAGGGAAGAAAAGATGGAGGGGGAGAAAAAAGAGGAAGAAAGAAAGTCAAGCTGAAGAGGAGAAAGTCAAGCTAAAAAGAAGGAAGGAAAGATGAAAATGTGTTTCTAGTACTTTAGAAAAAAATGATTTTTTCTGTATTACCCAAGATGGTGAGGTCAGTCCCTGAGTCTATCACAGCTTTCATATTGGTTAATATTTGGGGGTCTCCCTCTACTTCTAACGACTATTCTATATTCTTACTTCCTTTTTCAAAAGTTCTGACATGAGAGTCAGGCACTTTTGAGTTTAAATCTTTGATCTTACGCTTATTAGCTGGTTTATCTTGGAAAAGTTGCCTAGCATTGCTGGGCTTGCTCTCCCCACTGTAAAATACAGCTAAAGAGCATAACCCGAGAGGTCATCCATGAGGCTCCAATGGGATTATAGAGGCAAAGGGCTGACCTAGAGGAGGCAGCAAGGACAAACCAATGCCAACTTTGTCTGGTCTCTCCTGCTCTCAGATGTTTTTGACTAGTCCATTCTAGCACAGACATTTTTAAAAAGCGAAAACATCAGAGCCTGAAAATGTTCCCACACATCTCGCCTCCCTGCCCTCTCTCTTTTCAGTCCCCACAATTGTTGGAGCCCACAATGTGGATAGGTACCCAAATGCCCCCTCTGTGTTGTGAATTGTCATGTAGGATTTGGCATTCCTTCATTTTTTTCTAGATTACAGAGCTCCTTGAGAAACTGATGAATGCTTTGGACCCTCACCTCAAAAAAATGAATATAAAAGCTTCTCATAACTATGTGTGTGCAATTTGGGGTGTCACAGATACCCTATATGAAGCCCATCCTTAGATCTCAGTCAAGGGCCTGGACCTGGAAAGAGGTGGGCATCAGCAAATCTAGCCCCTGCATCTTGCATGGATGATCTTTTACATAAAAATGCAAGCTTCCATGGCAGCAGTGTGTTCATCAGTCAGCATCTACACCATCAGCAGCCCACATATGAATTGTAGGGCCTCATCCCCGGTAATGCCCATGTAGGGCTTGGCAGAGATGACTGCCTGTTCTCCACCAGCCAGGCCTGGATACAGGATTCTGTCTGGGGGAAGTAGGAAGCAGGGAGAGAAGGCACCCAGAGAGCTTCAAGTGCTCTCGTTTGCTCACTTGGAAGTTTTTCAATTAGTCAGAGAAACTGCAAAGTAACTATCTATCTTAAGTGACTATCTTATTTAAACCCTACTACAACCCTGAGAGGGAGGTTGTTGCTCTTTATTCCAGATTATGGACATGGGAGTCTGAGAGAATATGACTTGATCAAGGCAACATCAGTAGGAGCAGGAATCAGGAACCAAACCCATGCCAGATCCCGTGCTGTAATATTCCACTGTGGTCCAGCCAAAGCCAGACTGTGATGCATGTCCTAAGACTTAACAGCCTTACAATAAAAGTAGGATGCTAACCAAGGAGACGAAAGAAGCAATCCATCCTCAGGAGAGTTTTCCTGAGTATCCAGACACTTATCCAGAGGACCTGGTGTTAAGGCAAAATGTGTAAGACCTCACTGACCATGACGGCTCCAGGAACATGAATCCAAATGAATGAAACTGGGAGCAGTTTTGGGGAAAAGTCTCAGTGAATCTTATCAGAGACACAACAGTGTCCTGTTCAAGGTCAGTCATCTGAGACTTGTTGTGTGACGTCATTCTGAGAGTCAAGCCTGTGCTGGAGCCAGGGATGGAAAGATGAATAATGCTTGGTCTTGGTCCTCAAGGAGGACCTAACGAGGGGCAGCCTAACAAGGGGCAGATAACCAGCAATAAAATGTAATAATAAGGTTTCTGGAAAGTGCTGTGGGAGATGAAGAGAACACCTAAGTGTGACTAAAATGATGAAAATCCCCTACAAGGTGGTGATATGACAGCTGGGTATTGAAAAGCATGTAGCTGTTTGTCATGCATTAAAGAAGAAGAGAGACATCACAAGCAAAGGGAAGAGCACAAAAGTGAATAGCTTATATATTAGTAGCAATAACCCCTGAAATACCAGTGGCATAACACAACAAAAATTTACACCAATTTACATTACAATCCAGTGAGGGACTGGGGTGGAGTTGGGGAGCAAGGATGCTGTTCCACACAGTCACTAAGGGATCTAGACTGAATTGATGTCCTCCAAGGTCATCAGGCAGGGGAAGAGACTCATGAAGGAGAAACATTGGCTGTTAAATAACTCCGCCCAGAAGTGACACATTATTCCCATTCCCAGCCAATTGACTAGAATTAGTCATTGGACCCCACATAACTGCATCGGAAATGGGAAATGTTTCCTCCAAATATTCAAGAAAGAGAGAAGAACCAGATATGGACAGCTGTGGCCATTGGGAAGATGAAAACTATTGTTAACTAAGTCTTGTGTGCATGAGACAAGGACTCACAAACATAGGGTAATGTGGAGGAAGGGCACAATTCATGTGTGTTGGCATCTAGTAGGAGGTCAACAAAGGATGGGTGTTATGATGTCAGAATCTACTGGGTGTCATGAAGGGTGTCCCAGGAACAGAGCTTCTGGCCTGGGGAGAAAAAGAGTCAGATGATAAGGTCAAATTACAGGTGCGCCTCCCCAGGGGAGGGCACTATGAGCAGGCTAGTGGCAATTGTCCTCTTCATTCAAAGATGCTGCTGTTGCTGCCACCTCGGCTGCTGCCTGGACTGCCAGGTTTCATGTGCATGGGGCTGGCTGGGAACCAAGGAGCTGTTTTCACATTCAAACACAAGGTCTATTCTGCTCTCTTGTCAGGTCATAAATCAAGGGGTATTGATCTCAGAAGATGGGCGTCCCTGCCTTTGGTGTGAGCGAAGTGCCTGAGGACAGATGATTGTAACCGCACAGGATAACTGAGAATAGAGGAGTGCGGCCACCTTCATAGACCAGGGAATGTTCTGGAGAGGAGCAGTTGGCAGCCTTCCACGTGCTCCAGGAAGTTACATGAAAACAGCCAGGCCAGAACAGCTGGTGAGGTCAGAGCCCAGCCCAGGCACTTCAGAGGCTTTCTTCTTCCTCACTAATTATGCTCCTGCCGGTGTCACGGATCAGAGAGGAGGGGCCAGGGCCACGGGGGGCTCAGGAAGCACAGGTTAACAAGTGCACATTCATATGCAAGCACAAGAGGACCAATTAGGAAAGGCCAGCGGGCAACCTACCTGGCCTTCAATTGCCTCTCTCAGTGTGTTCCCAGGATCTGGGAAAGATTTTCCTGTTTCCTCCAGCCTGAATCACAGGCAGCAAAATGAATTCTTGAACATAGGATGGAGGACCCATGGGGCCTTCGATACCCCTTCCTTCTGCGAAGACAGGGACACCACCCAGAAGGCATGGCTGATATTCCAGAGAGGGGATTCCTAAAAGTGTGAGCCAACATTTATGGCTCAGTGTGCATCTTTTCTCGGGAAAAGCTGCACAAATTTCATCTTGTCTCGAAAGTGCCTGTGACCCCAAATAATTTTAAGAGGCACAGCTCTTATGATTTCACTGTGCCGGATGTTATCTGGAGCCTGCAAATCACCTCTCAAGGGAGTCATCTTTCTCCTAAAGAGACATGAATTGCAGAGGGCAAAGGAAACCAACACTGGGCCAGGCACCGTGCCAGCTGCTTCACACTCACTACCTCATACAATTGCCTTCATTAGCTGCAAGATTGCGTTATTTCCTCTGGTTTACAGACAAGGAAACTAAGGTCTGAAGCATTGAGCAGGTTGTCTGGAGTGGACCAACACCACGATAGGAATCAGAACTGGAGTTATCCGATTACAAACCGTGCTTTCCCCACCTCAACACAGTGAGTCTTTCATCTAACTGGTGCAGAGGAGTCGGACCTCAGGGTATGACCAGACCCAGACAGACAGCCCCCAACCAGCCCACACCTACGTCTGCCCGCTCCTTAAAGGTCTCTTCCAGCCCTGAGCTTCTAGCACAAGCTCCCACTTTTGTGAGTCCTTTCAGAACTGGTCAGTGCCGGGCTGGATCAATAAGTAATGTTCCCACTGGCCTAAGATTTTAGCACAGGAAACCCAAAGAGCAGAACTCTCATCCCATTCAAATCCCCATTTCACAGATGACATAATTGGGGCAGAAAGGCAAATGACCTACCCAGAGTTATATCTTTGTTTGGTCCCTGCGTTTGGCCAGGCTGGAAGGGATATTCAGCCTTGATGTCCATGGTTGGGGGAGGAGGGGGCTTTCTTCCTTTCCATGTCTTACCTTCTCTCACCACATCTTGGCTCTGGGTCAAGGCTCGTGGGTATAGTCTCACAGGCCAGGAGTTATCCCTGCCACTGTGACAAGGTACTATGAAGAGAGCATGGCTTTAGAGTCAAATCAATCTGGATTGAACTCATCTCTGCCTAGGTGGAGCTGTGTGACCTCGAGTAAATATCTTAACCTCTCTGAGACCTTCAGCCTCCTCCTATAGAAAATGGGGGAAATAATATTCATCTTACAGGGTAGCTGTGAGGATTCAATGAGATCAAACTTACAGAGCACCCAGTAGGAGCTCAGGACATGATAGATCCCTCTTATTCTATTTCTGCATTACTGGTGACTGCAGCCGAGCCAGCAGGGCCGGCCTGGACTCAGAGAGACTGCACTGCTGGCCCCAAGTGGAATTCCTTGTCCTTGGGCTGGTCACATGCTCTTCCCTTGCCAGTTGCTCTTTAAGAGGAACCAATTTCATCCTTCCAGATAGATCCACACTCCAAATTGTGTTTGTTTTAAAATAATGAATAGTGGCATTATTATCCCCACCGCTCTCCAGGGCCCTCTGTGCCGAACGTGTTCCTCCTGCACTAGCAGAGCCTCACTGCGGCAGAGGAGCGGGCCAGAGCGTGGGCCAAATGCACCGAAGAAAGGACAGCCCGCCAGGCCTGTTCCTCATCTCTCGAGGTGAAGTCTTCCCAGGAGGCTGCCAGCAAGGCTCTGCTGCCCAGGGAAGCAGTCACATATTTCATCGGGCTCCAAGAGCGCTGGGCAGGCACAAAAGGAGGGAGCAGCCAGGCCTCTGTCATCTCCAGCTTCTTCCTCACTCTCAAGTGACAGCCGACAGCAGGTGGAACTGCCGAAGGAGCCATAATGGAACTGAGGGAAGGGCAAAATGGTACCTTGCATAACACAGACAGAACACACACAAAATATCGCCTGTGCGTTGAACACCACGTAAACTCAAGTTGCTCAAATCCGTGGCAATGACAAGATGTGGCCAGCTCCAGGGATGTCGGTGATGCAATCCTTGCTCAGAGGAATCACAAGCCGGGAGTCCTGGCTCAGCCGGTTGCTTTTGCTTTGTGACCTTGACCGAGACGCCACATCTCTTTGCTTCCCTGTTAGTGAGTGAGGATGAGGCGATGGTCATCGTGAGGCTTCTATTGCTTGTGGGAGAGGAATTTGAGGCTCTTCTTGCTGCTTTCTGTTCCTCCCCCTCAGGTAGGTGGGGGTGGGATTCATGTACAACTCTCCGGTTGGACAGGCGTTACTGGAGGATATAGTCAAAGGCTGGGTTAAGAGCTAGCAGATGTGTGGGGATGGTATCTGTTTGGGATGCTGCTATGTTGTGTCCCCTCTCAATTCAGTCCTAACCCCCAGTACCTTAGAATGTGACTGTATTTGTAGACAGAGTCTTTAAAGAGGTAAGTTAAAATGAGGTAATTAGGGTGGCTTCTAATCCAATATGACGGGTATACTTATAAGAAGAGGAAATTTGGACAAAGACACACACAGAGGGAAAACCATGTGAGGACACAGAGAGAAGAGCAACATCTACAAGCCAAGGAGAGAGGTCTCAGAGGAAACCAACCCTGCCAACGCCTTGATCTTGAACTTCCACCCTCCAGCATCATGAGAAGATTAATTTCTCTGTTGAAGCCACCCAGTCTTTGGTACTTTGTTGTGACAACCCAAGCAAACTAATACAAATGCCATCTTCTCTGCTACACGGCAACGAGGGGCATGATGAGGACAACTCTGAGCCCATCGTGATGCTGCCAATACAGGAAGACCGTTCAGTTCACGCATCAAATGGTACAGGGGCTTCCAATGTACACGTGAGAGGTTATCTTGAAATACCATTACACACCCAGGCAAGAAGCTAACTTGACTGACTGAAGGAAGGAAACACCCATCCTACAACTTTAAATGTGTGTTGTTCCCTGGACCACCATCCTGTGACATCCTCCACATGCATATGGTTCTTAAAATTCTGGGATGTTATGCACAATTTTATCTTTGCTTTATTTTTGTTAAAACATTAATTTGTTTCAAGGAAGCATTTAATATCTATTATTTTTATGAACCTCTTTTTAATTCCTCCGTGTTTTTAGTGTATGCGGAGCCTCAGAAATAGGAGTATCTTGGACTGCTCTCAACTTCTCAGTGGCCTCGTGGGAAGTTGCCTCTCCTCTTTCCCAACTGCGTTTCCTGGCATCTGTCTCCTGGGACAAATGCTTCCCATCTCTGGTGCTGATGTCTCCTTCTTCCTGCATGTGTGACTTTCCCAGGACTGTGGAATGAAGTTCTGACACATTTAGGTTCTCAGATGGAGGAGGCCAGAGCAGCTGACCTGCCCAAGGTCAAGGATTCTTTTTAGGGCCAGGTGAGCACTTATTCACTGTGCTTGGGGCTGAACTGTGTTAGGCATAAAGTGCTGCTTTGCCTGACTTCGTTCTTTGCACACAGATTTCCCATGAGGCCCTTGCAGAGACAGGTGACTTGTCAATGGTGTCTATAGCTGACTTAATTGTTCCTGGATTCTGTTCCCAAATATCACAAAAAATATTAGCTGAATATCTTCAAATAGCCTCGACATCCAGCATCGTAACAGTTATAACGTGATTAACATTTTGCATCTGTTCAAAATTCCCAAGAAAAGGACTTCCAACCGAGCTGAGGGATTCTGAGGCTGAAGAGATGAGCTTTTACTGGTCTGTGCATTGATTGTCATCTGTCCCATGTAATACATCAGCAGATAGAGACAGAGCTGCATCCACCTAATGAGACTCATGAGCCAGAAACATGCAGCTGATGATGTTTCCTTGGGCATCTGGCCTTCAATTTACTTTCCCTTCCTTGTGGCCCTTGGGGTATGAGTGTCCTTTCTTGATGCCAGTGTCTCAGCTCATGCATTGAGATGTCTCTGCCTGAGTATCTTCCTTGGCTCTGTTCCGTTCCGAGATTGCTGGAGACCAAAGCTGTACCAGATCTGTCCAGTTCCTCAGTCTCAGAAATGTGGCATGATCTAACTTTGTGTAATCCTGACCCAAGGAGCTGGCAGAGCACTGGGGACCAAGCTGAATAGATGGGGCTTGGGTCACTGTGGGACTATTATCTATTCATCCATCTTTGCTGAGGAATCCCCAGCTCTCAGCCATCCTGGGCTATAAAAAGAAAGGTCCCTTGGGTGAAATTTGAAGCAACGAGACTGAATTTTTTTTTTAATAAATTCCTTCTCCTTCCCCACACCAAACCTTCAAGCCTCTTTGCATTGTGCTCTTATGGTGGTACCCATTTCCTGGAGAGGCAGTGAAGGGAGTATGCAGCCTGGGTACCAGTAGGCTCTGTAGAAACAGATTCTTCTGACTCAGTCATTCTCACACTTTAGCAAGCTTCAGGATCACTGGAGGGCCTGTTAAAACACAGATTGCTGGGCCCTCCCTCAGAGCTTCTGATTCCATAGCTCTGGGATGGGGCCCTAGAATTGGCATTTCTTGGAAGTTCCCAGGTGATGTTGATGCCGCCGGTCTGGGCCCACTTTGAGAACCACTGCTGGAAGTCACTTCAGGATAGACCCCCAGTGCACGTCAGAGGCCATGCCAGGGCTAACTCGTCTGTCTCTACTTCAGACTTGTCCCATTGTGCTTCTTTGCAGACACTTTGGCCTTCCATTGTACCAACTCCTTTGAAAATGCTTCTCACTTGCCCTAACTATATTCTTGAGCTTCTCCCACCCATTCCTCTCTCCCTATAAATAACATGGGCCATGGCTGGGGAACTGGAATGAAGCAAGTGTTTTTATGTGCCAGTTTGAGTGGGGTCTCTTCTTGGGGAGTTGCTTCTCCACAATTCTGTCTCAGCCAAGAGCTGGGGTTCCACATCCCCAGAGATCCAACTATTTCACTCACTCAACAGCTTCTTAGCCCTGTTTCCCAGAGAAATTGCCTTTTCTAGACTGCCAGTCAAATATCCCTATGAAATATATTTTCAATCCAAGAAAGAATCAGAATAGTCTCTGGGGAATTTCATCCATATAGGGAAGCAGTGAGGTCGGACAAGAATAAGATTATGTGACTCACGTGTATTATTCTACCACTACAGTAGGCATTTCTGAGTTCCAATAGCTGAAGGAAAAAAAAGGGGCTCAGCCTTTTTTTCCTGATTCAGCTCCATGTCACTATCCTTTACCAAACAATCACTATGTGCTGAGCACTGTGGGATCCCAGAGATGTTTGCTAACTGTTGCCCCAGAAGTTCAAAAGAGTGACCATGATGACACCTGGCACTACCAATTCCACAAGGCTCTGCAGCCTCAGAAAGAGCCTGGACGTAGTCCACACCTTCTCCCCACCTGAGGTGTTTGCTGGAGTCTATATGCTGGGTCCCACTTTAGGCACTGTGGACCTACAAAGAAAAGATAGTGCGGGAGCTCAAAGAATAGCAGAAAACTGCACTGTCTGTCAGAGTGCAGATAGAAAAGAGACGGCATGCTCAAATTAGAGAGTTTTAGGAAAACTTAACAACAGGACTATTTGCAAAGATGTAGTCAGAGTTTAGGAAAAGTGAAGCAAAGGACGGTAGGGTGTCTTGTTGAGTTTGTCACAGCAAGATGTCCCTTTACCTCCCATAGCCCTTAAACAGTGAGGTGGGAGAAGTGCCAGAATGAAGCTATGGGCTTTGATCAACGATGTAGCCAGCCTGCCATGATGCCACCGAAAGGAGCAGCCATAATAAACGGCTCTCTTCTCCTTCTCTCCAATCTTTTACTGGGCCTCCCCATTCGACAAACTCAACCCAATGCCAGTGGGTGGAGGAACTGATCAATGGAATCTATATGGTTCGGCCCCTGGAAACACAGAGCAGGTAGAGAAGGGTGGGAAGTTAAGTTAGAGGAACAAGTGGAAGATGCCCAACACACGTCCCAAAGCCTGGAACTACATTTGAGAGGAAGGGATCCCTGAGGATGAGCCTTAAATCCCAGAGAGGAAGGTGGAGAGAGAAGGCTGATTAAAAAAAGAATCAAGAGACCCTAAAAAATGACTACTCAACCTCGTGTCCCTAGTACTCTTTCCAATAAAAGAAGGTGTGGCTACACACTTTAAGGATTATAAGACATAAGACTATGTCAAATGAATGCAATTCTCAATTACATCAAGAGCTCTACTGCTATACTCAATATTGGAAAATAGGAGAGAGGGATATTAATTAAGAAGGTAGATAGGTTAATCTCATAAGGTTTGGAAAAATGTTAATATTTCCTGTGGATCTCAAAGGAAAGGGATGCACTTCAGTGGAGAGAAGGTCATAGCGTGTCGCGCATAGTTTGAACAAGGGCGTAGAATCAGAAGAATAAAAGTGTATTCGAGGATTGGTAAATTGCAATGCATAGTACACTGGGAGGGAAATGTAGTGAGATTTGTATGAAAAAGTACACTGGTGCCAAATGGGGAAGATTTTGGAATGCCAGACAAAGAAAGAAAGACTTTATTATGTATGCAATGGGGCATATTTGAGTGGGGAGTGACTTAGTCCAAAATGTGCTATGGCACCAGGCTCACTAGGTAATTCAGGTGTAGGACAGGTTGAAGGACTCTGAGGTTGGGTGCAGAAGACCAGTCAAGAAGCAAACAGTAAGAGGAAAAATATATATTGACAGTGGGAGGGGGAGGAAGGGACCCCTGCAAAAAACATTATGAGGTTGGTACCAAAACACATGAGCACCTAGACATCAGGATGGAGTAGAGAGGGAGAAACCAAATTTGCCTCTGAATTTTCTTGACTATCTTTCTATGAAGATGTTTATCCCATTCATCATGATATAGCAGGCTTTTTGGGAAGGAAGTGTAACTCACTTGTAGAATTACGTGGCCCTAGGACATTCAAATTGATAGGTAAATTTGATAGCCAGGAGAAAGGATCTGATGTGAGAAACTACAATGAAGTGATGGGTTTTTAAAAGGAGTGAAAAGTGAGGCAAGGAAGTCATAGTCAGGGACCAGTTAAGGGTTTGAGATGTGACATAAAGCAACCGTGTTTTGGGAATGGTTCTACAGATTGTCTGATGAATATAGTGATACATGTGGAGGTAGAAGTGAGGAAGGAGGACTTCATTAGTGAAGAAAGTCTAGAACTAGGTAAGCAGGGTTTTAGAAATGGCATTCGTTAGATGCTGAAATGCTCCAAGATAAAAACCAAGGAAATGGGTAAATGTCCTTGGATTACCGGATAAAGTAGAATGGAGGACCAGGCCCTTCCCACATTCCTTGGCTCATGGCTCCTTTCCTCCATCTTCAAAAACAACAGACTAGCATTTTCAATTATCTCGCTGATTTTGACCCTCCTGCCTCCCTCTCTCACTATCTCTTCTATCTCCCAACTCTTCTATCTCCCTATCTCTTCTAAGGATGCTTCTGATTATATTGGGCCTATAAGGATGATCCTAGATAATCTCCCCATCTTAATATCCTTACCTCAATCAGATCTGCAAAGTTCCATTTGCCCCGGAAGGTAACATATTCACAGGTTCTGAGGACTAAGAAGTGGACTTTTTAGGGGACCATTATTCTTCCTACCACAAGGAATACACTTTGCCCTACTTGGAATGCCCTGGAATATTCCAGACATTCTTTAAAATACAGTTCCAATAGCATCTCCTCTGGGATTCATTCATTGGTACTCCCTGACAAAGTTAGTCGCTTTCCTCCTTCCTGCTCCCACAGGGTCAGATGCAATGCTCAGGGGTCACCAGGCAAATTCTACAGTCACTGTGACCCTCCCCTCTAAGAGTGAGAGCAAGAAACTTGGTTAAGTCATTTCCATATGCCCAGAGACCAGCACATGTTCCAGTTTTCAGAATGGATAGATTTTTTAGGAAGATAAGAAGGAAGGGAAAAACAGAAAAGAAAATGGAAAATACGAGGAAAATAGGAAGCAAAGTAAAATGTTTGAGTCTATTTGAGACAGGCCTTTTATACATTTTCTCGGTTGATCCTTCAAACAGTCCAGTATAACAGGCATTAGAATCTTTATTTTACACATGAGCGGCCTGGAGCTCAAAAAAGAGAATTGCCTTGTTCAAGGTTAAGGTAGGAAGCTGTGGAGCTGTGAGCTGTCCACAGCCTGCTAGCTTTCACCACCGTGTTGTCAACCGTATTGACATGTTAGTTTACTCCATCCCAGTCACTTCATGCTATTCTATAAACATATTAACTCATTCTCAACACAGTGACTTTATACGTGTTGCTCTCTCTGCCCAGAATATTCTTCCCTTCATATCTTTACATCACTTGCTCCAAGGCTTTATGTGTCTGTTCGGATTTCATTTCTTCAGTAAGGCCTTTTATGACCATTCTCTCTCCAATACTCCCTTCCTCAAAACACTCTGGAACCCTTTACTCTACTGTATTTTTCATCGTAACGATTTTCACCAGCTGAAATCAAACAACATACTTTTATTATTGTTATAGAGGTCCAGAGAGGCAAGTCCTGATGTACCTTGTGAGCCTGTGTCCCTAAAGCTTAAAACAAGTGTCTGGCATGGAATACTTGCTTCTCAATAAATGTCTATTCAATGAACGAATGAATGAATGAAGTGAAAGATATAGTCACGACACTAGAATACTGAGAGGGCGAGATTCCAGGAAGCAAGAGCTGGCAGGGGTGGGCTCAGGGGGCAGTTATTAAGCATTAGGCCTTTGGGCTGATTCTTAAAGTAGGGTTAGGGATGATACAAACAGAACATTCCATTTGCACCAAGACCAAAGTGTGGGGTCTGGCAAATGTGTGGACTCTCCATAGAAAATTAAAGACATGTACTCAGTGTGTGTAGTCATTTTGATCCCTGAAGGCCAGCTTAATTCTGCTTAAATGAGGCCTAACATTTTGGAAAGCGGGGTCGTGTGCCCAAGGACATGGCTCTGGAGCCAGGCCAGCTTGGGTTTCACAGCTACACTCTGCCACTTACACCAAACTTTGGCAAATCAATTACCCCCTCTGACCCCAGTTTACTTCCTCATATAATTAAGAATTAAGACAAATTCTAGTTTCCAGGCTCTCCCTGAATGTGCAATTAGAGAAGCTACTTAAATCACCAGGTACTTAGAAAGTGCTCAAGAAGTGTTAATTCTCTCCCTCATTCCACCTTCCCTAACTGGCTTGGATTCGGTCTAGTTTTTTTGCCAAGTGTGCTGACAAGTTTTTACTCTTAGTAATTTCTTTAAACTTCAGGGTTAGATCTAAAGATTATTACTGTCTCCTTCAGCTGCCCCGGGGGACGGCTGTATTTTAACGGAATAGCACTCCTTCACAGAGCCTGCCTTGAAGGACTGTAACTGGGAGCAGCCATCAGCCCTGGCTGTTCCTTGCTCGACCTTGGGTGAGAAGGAGGGCATGTGGTTCCCTTGGGCCAGCCAAGAACACAGGGAATCAGATGATGTGAGGCCAGCCTGAATTTGGCTTCCTGTCAGCAAGTTTGCCTCCAGCATCCAACCTCTCCCCACAGACCAAATGTGCCTCAGCAGGAAAGGGTTCCTACAGAACCACGAAGGCCCGTGGGCCAAAAGCTGATCCCATTACCCATCAGTCTTCATTACAGTGAAAGAAATTAGAGCTGAGAGGGTCCCACAGGGTTCCCAGAACTGCCTTCTCCCCCTTCCTAAAAAGGGCTGCTCCTACAATCATTCTACAGCAGTGGCTTCTAGAAACATACCGACTAACAGATTTTCTCACAAAAACAGTCCATTTTAAGGAGTTCGGCTCCAATCCCCTTCCCTAGTTTCTTCCATTGCTTCTTGCTGTTTGATCGAGTCATCTGAAAGAGGCCAAAGCAGATAGTGGGATTCCTTCTGAGTTTTGAGGGCAGGCATCCAGTCCCAGACCACAGAACCTGGCAAAATGCACGTCCACTCTCTGGTGCCCCTGGAGAATCTGACCCTCTAATATGGTTGGCACTTCTGCTTTCCTCAACCTCTTTGAGCACCAGAGAAAACCAGGAGATGTTGTTGGGCATGGTTCTCACAGTGGGTCTTCCAGATGAGCAGGATCAAAATCACCCTGAAATTTGTTTGAAAGGCAAATTCCTTGGCCCCAGTGTAACCTACTAGATCCAAAGTTCTGAGGGAGAAGCCAAGCCATCTGTGTTTTCACAAGCCTTACAGGTGATTCTCATGCACACTCAAGTTTGAGAACCACTGGCATAGAAATCCTAGCTTTTTGCAATGTTTCTAGGACTCTGGGGGAATTCCTGGCGTGGGGAAAGGAAAAACCTATGGAGGGAAGTATACATAGTGAAGGATGAGAACCTGTCCTTGGTGATTGAAAACTGGCTGATCTAGGATGACCAGCTGGCTGACCCTACCCTGAAGTCCACTAGTTCCAGCTCTAACCAGAAAGACCTCAGAAAGGAGATGACACTGACAGTCTAAGTCACACTGAATTTGGGACAAAAAGATAGTGAATAAGGTATTCCATAAATCTATGGATGGTGACGCTGGTGAAAGCATTGGAATATTAAGGCAAGTCTGTATCTAAAGTAAAAGGCTCTCTACTGAGTACAAATACATCCATGATGGAAAGCCCATTCATGATGGAAGAGGTCACTGTAATTAACCTGCCACCAGGAAGATGACCGATCCCCTGTAAAACATGGTTGTATTAGAGGCTGAACATTGGTCTCTGTCACTGGCAGTAGATACATAAAAGAAAAGATGGCCAGGTCAGTTTTAGTTAAGGGAAACCTATTTTGTTGAGCCCGTATATGATCCTTCATCCTCGCTACACTGGTCACTTTATTCTTGAGTTCTGTGAACAAGTACTGTAGTGGCTGAGGAGGCAGGTCAACTGCAGACACAATTCCATCATTTTGTCACCCTGATTATGGAAAGACCCCTCTACGATGAATTCCCTTTGCTGTGCATTCACACAAAGAAAACACATATGCTCTTATCGTGCCCATTGTGAGAGATCTTTCCATGTGCCTCTTCTCCGGATTCTTTGCCACTAATCCTCAAATCTTATGACTCGGAGTCTCTGACTATCAGGCATAACCATTAGCCTCTGCCCATGAAGCAGTATACATCTATGCCTCTGATAATTTCTTCTCTCAAAGCGGAGAAACAAATTCACTGAGCAAAGATTTGCCCAATGAGAGAATACACTTTCCCCATTAATTAATGGCTATCCCTGATCGGAGCTATAAAAACCTGCTAGTGTGGGCACGTTGTCAGAACCATCTATAAATCAGGAATGAAATATTTGGTCATAGGAAACTCCTGTTAGGTTGAAAATGTGAGTTGGAAGAGAAGTGTCGAAGTGAAACAAATGAATACCATGGGAATCTGAGTCATCTATTCGTTCAGCTCCCTTGTCTTTTCAGTGTCTGCTTAAGCTTGATCTCTTATAAACAACTTCCAGGTGCTAATGAAATACTGCAGAACATGTTTGATATTACAATGTGATTAATTAGATAGCAACTTAGGGTGTCATTGTCATACGTTCAATTACTACTAGGTTCCAGTAAGAAACTAGAAGGTGTTTCTCAAAAAAGAAAAACTTGATAAGCAACATCAGAAAAATGGCAGAGTTGGCAACTACAGGCTCTTATCCCTCCACAAAAATACTGAAAAACAAGCAGAAATTATAAGAACCAACTTTACCAGAACTCTGTAAAATAGTCAAAAGCTTACAGCAACCATTCAAATGTTGAGTCAAGAAAAAGACAATTTCAAAATAGGAAAGCTTCGTGGCATTTTTACTTGCCTTTTCCCCATCCTTTCCCCATCAAGGGTGTGGTCATAAAGACTGCAGCCTGTGTTCCCAGTATGGGACTCTGGTCCCTGGTTCCAAAAGAGGCAGAGCAGACCTTATTCACAAGTTATTGTGTTTGTCTAGTCTGAACTTTCTGGGAGCTACCTGAAGGATTGATGCAAGGCACTCATTTCTTTTTGGCCTAACTCAGAACTCACATAGGGTAGGAAAGCATCAGGCAGTGCTAGAAAATATTATAAGGTGAACAAACACCTGCAAACACCTGGAGCAAAAGATTACAGTTGAAAGACACAATAGATCACCTAAATCTTAGAAGATAAACTGAAAAGATAATTTCTTTAGGAAATTAGGACATTCAAAAGTACATGCCTAGGGCACAATGCATGCTCGGAAAAGATCTGAGAAGACCCTGAGCTTCTACCACTGGCTGATCTTTAAGCTAACATAGCCAAACTAGAAAAACTGGAGAAGTGGTTTGTTTTTGTTTTACATTTGGTTTCTGGAATTTAAGGAAATCTCTGTCAAAACATCAGCTGAACACAAACTAAAGAAACCAGGATTTCAGGGATCACACACAACAAAAAATAGGGTTAGTGCAAAAATAGTTTGGAAAAGTCAGTAAAGAAATGGATAATTACAACCTTCAACTATCAAAACTAGCAAACCCCGGGGTCAGCCCTATGGCCTCATGGTTCGGTTCAGCACACTCTGCTCCAGTGGCCCTGGTTCAGTTCCCGGGTGTGGACCTACACAACTCGTCAGTTGCCACGCTGTGGTGGCAACCCACATACAAAATGGAGGAAGATTGGTACAGCTGTTAGCTCAGGGCAAATCTTCCTCAGCAAAAAAAAAAAAAGGCCAACCCTGGAAAAGAAGGAGAATCTGATTTCCAATGTTACCACATTATAATATATAAATGTTAAGTTTTCAGCAACAACAACAAAAAAATCACAGGGATGCAAAGGATTTCCAATCCCAAAGAAAAACATGAACTGACAAAAACTATCCCTGAGGAAGCTCAGATACTGGACTTACTAGGAAAATTCTAAAATAACTGTCTTAAATATGCTCAAAGAGCTAAAGGAAACCAAACAAAAATAAATAAAGGAAATCGGCAAAATGAGGTATGAATAAAATGAGAATATTAGTGAAGAGATAGAAAAATTATAAAAGGGCATCAAATGGAAATTCTGGAGTTTAAAAGTACAATGACTGACATAAAAAATTCACTAGAGAGGTTGAACAGCACAATGGAGCAGACAGAATAGTGAATTAATGAATTTGAAATATAGGACAATTGATATTACCCAGTCTGAAGAGAAGAAAGAAAATAGAATGAAGAAGTTAACAGCCTAAGGAAACTGTGGGCCACCATTAAGCAGACCAAGTTATGTATTGAGGGAGTCCCAGAAAAAAAAAAGAGAGAGAGAAAAGGGGAGAAAAAATATTTTAAGAAATTATAGCCCAAAACATTCCTAATTTGATGAAAGACATGAATCTATAAATCCAGGAAGTTCCACAATGTCTAAGCAGGATAAATTCAAATAGATACACATTGTAATCAAAGTTTCAAAAGATAAAGACAAAGAGAATGTTGAAAGCAGTAAGAGAAAAGCAATTCACCATGTACAATAAGATTAATAACTGATTTCAAAAAAGAAGCTGTGGATGCTCAAAGGATGACATATTCAAAGTGCTAAAAAAAAAACCTGTCAAGAATTCTAATGAAGCAAAATGACCCCTCAAAAATGGAGAAATTAAGACATTCCCAGATAAACCAAAGCTGAGGGAGGTTATTATCAGTAGACTTGCCCTACACGACATGCTAAAGGAAATCCTTCAGGTTGAAATGAAAGGACAATAAAGAGTAGCTCAAAGTCATACAAAGAAGCAAACTTTTCTATAAAGATGACTGCATAGATAAATGTAAAAGCTAATATGATTGCATTTTTGGTTTTTAAGTGCACTATTTCCCACATGATTTAAAAAATAAATGCATAAAAAGAATTATAGATCTATGTTGTTGAATACATAGTATATAAAGATGTAATTCATGACAACAACATAACAAGAAGAGATGGAGAAAGACGGGAGCAGACCTTTTGGTCTATTCAAGTTAATTGGTATCAAGTCAAACTAGATTGTTATAAATTTAGTCTGTTAATTGTAATTCCCATGGTAACCACTAAGATTATACCTGAGGGGGCGGCCCGGTGGTGCAGCAGTTAAGTTCCCATGTTCCGCTTCTGGTTCGCTGGTTCCGATCTCAGGTGCAGACCTATGCACTGCTTGGCAAGCCATGCTGTGGCAGGCGTCCCACATATAACGTAGAGGAAGATGGGCATGGATGTTAGCTCAGAGCCAGTCTTCCTCAGCAAAAAGAGGAGGATTGGCAGCAGATGTTAGCTCAGGGCTAATCTTCCTCAAAAAAAAAAAAAAAAGAAGAACATACCTGAAATATATACACAAAAGGAAGTAAGAATGGAATCAAAATGGTACACTACCAAAATTCAAGCCAACACAAAAGAAAGCAGAATTGGAGGAAATGAGGAGCAAAAGAATTGTAAGACACACGTAAAACAAATAGAAAAATATCAGAAGTCTTTTCTTATCAGTAATTTCTTAAAATGTAAATGGATTAAAGTCTTCAATCAAAATGTAGATTGGCAGAATGGATTTTAAAAAAAAACCTCTGAACTGTATGCTGATTCACAAGAGACTCAATTTGGATACAAAAACTTAAATAGGTTGGAAGTGACAGGATGGAAAAAGATATTCCATGCAAATGATAACCAAATGAGAGCTGAAGTAGTTATGCTAATATTGGACAAAATAAATTCTAAAAAACAAACTATTACAAGACACAAAGACATTATACATTGATAAAAAGGTCAATTCATCAACAAGACATAAAAATTAAAAATATACATTCCAAATAACAGAGTCCCAAAACATATGAAGCAAACGCCAATGAAACTGATGGGAGCAATAAACGGTTCTATCATAATAGTTGGAGACTTCTATATTCTACTTTCAATAATGGATAGAACATCTAGACTAAAGATCAGTCAGGATATAGAAGACTTCACACTACAAACCTTTACAACTAGGATATACAACTACGTACTGGGACTTTGGGGAGAGAAAAAAAAGAGGAAGATTGACAATAGACATTAGTTCAGGGCCAATCTTCCTTACTGAAAAAACATGCCAAAAAACACAAACTAGAAACCAAGTAGACATAACAAACATATACATAACACTCAACCCAACAACAGCAGAATACATATTCTTCTCAAGTGCACATGCAACGTTCTTTGGAATAGACCATATGTTAAGAGACAAAACAAGTTTTAATAAATTTAAAAATATTGAAATAAAGCAAAATACTTTCTTTGACCACAATGGAATAAAGCTAGAAATCAATAACTGAAGAAAAACTAAAAAACTTAAAAATATGTTGAAATTAAATAATACACTTTTAAACAAGCAATGGGCCAAAGTAGAAATCACAATGGTATTAAATACTCAGGAAAAAAAAATAAAAACACATCATAAAATTTATGGAATGGAGCAAAGGCAGTGCTCAGAGGAAAATTTATGGCTATAGAAACTTGTATTGAAAAAATAAAAGATGTAAAATAAACAATCTAATTACACCTTAAGGAACTAAAAAAACAAGAGAAAACTAAACTTACAGCTAGAAAAAGGGAGGAAATTTTTAAAAATTAGAGTTTATATAAATGAAATAGAGAATAAAAACAATATAAAGAATTAACAAAACCAAAAGTAGATTATTTTAAAAGATCAACCAAATTGAAAAACTTTAGCTATACTGACAAAGGAAAGAAGAGAAAAGATGCAAATAACTAAAACCAGAAATGAAAGTGGAGACGTTACTGCAGATCTTATAGAAATAAAAAGAATTATAAGAGACCACTATGAGCACTTACATGTAAACAAATTAGAAACCTAGATGAAATGGACAAATTCCTGGAAACACACAAATCACTGAAACTGACTCAGGAAGAAATAAAAAATCCAAACAGAATCAGACCTATAACAAGTAAAGAGATTGAACTGGTAATTAATAACCTTTCAACAAAGGAAGCTCCAGGAATAGATGGCCTCATTGGTGAATCCCACCAAACATTTACAAAAAATTAACACCAATACTTTTCAAACTATTCCAAAAACTTAAAGAAAAAATACTTCCTAACTCATTCAGTGGTACCAGCATTATGTTGAAATCAAAGAAAGATAGAAATATCACAAGAAAAAGAAAATAGACCAATAACCCTTATGAACATAGATTCAAAGTCCTCCATAAAATACTAGTGAGCCAAATCCAGCAGCATTTAGAAGTATGGTACATCATGACCCACTGGGATTTATTGCAGGGATGCAAGATGGTTCAATGTAAGAAAATTAATCAGTGTAATTCACCAAATTAACAGAACAGGGAAAAAAAAATTGAACATCTCAATTGATGCAGAAAAGACATGTGACAAACCCAGCATGCTTTCATGATGAATCCACGCAGAAATCTAGCAGTGAAGGTAATTTCATTAATATGATAAAGGGCATTCATGAAAAACCCACAGCAAAAATACTCAATGGTGAAAGACCGAAAGCTTTTCCCCTAAGATCAGGAAAAAGTCAAGGACGCCCACTGTTACCACTGCTATTCAACACCGTTCTAGAAGTTCAAGCTAGAACAATTAGGCAAGAAAAATAAATGAAAGACACCCAAACTGAAAAAGAGGAAGTAAAACTCTCCCTATTTGCAGATTACATGATTCTATATATAGAAAATCCCCCCAAATCCACCAAAAACCTGTCTGTGCTAATAAATGAATCCAGCAAAATCAGAGTATAAAACCAACACACACAAAAAAATTATTTCTATACTTCACTATGAACAAACCAAAATGGAAATTAAGAAAACAATTCCACTTACAAAAATACCTAGGGATAAACTTACCCAAGAAGGTGAAAGATTTGTACACTGAAAACTATAAAACATTGCCGAAAGAAATTAAAGAAGATATAAATAAATGGAAAGACATTGGATTCATAGATTGAAAGACATAATATTGTTAAGATTTCAACACTATACGAAGCAATCTAAAGATTCTATATGATCACTATCAAAATTCCAACAGTAATTTTTGCAGAAAGGGGAAATCCAATCCTTAAATTCATATGAAATTGCAGGATGCCCCAAATAACCAAAACAATCTTGGGAAAAAAATAATTCCTGATTTCAAAACTTACTGGAAGTCTACAGTAATCAAAACAGCGTAGTGCTGACACAAAGATAGGTTATGGAACAATGGAATAGAAATTAGAGCCCAGAAGTTAATCCACACACCTATGACCAACTGATTTTCAACACAGATGCGAAGACAATTCAATGGGGAAAGAATAGCCTGTATACCAAGTGGTGCTGGGGCAACTGGACAGCCAGATGCAAAAGAAAGAAGTTAGACCCCCTGCTTTATATCATATTAAAAAATGAACTTGAAATGCATCAATGACCGAAATGTAAGAGCTAAACCCATAAAACTCTTAGAAGAAAACATAGGCATAAATCTTCGGGACTTTGAATTTGGCAATGGATTCTTTGAAATGACGCCAAAAATAAAAGCAACAAAGGAAAAAGTAGACAAATTGGACTTCATCAAAATTACAACCTTTTGTGCATCAAGAGACATTATCCAGAAATTGGAAAGACAACCTACACAATGGGAGAAAATACTTCCAAGTCATATATTTCATAAATGTATAATACCCAAGTATATATAAATAACTCTTTTTCTTTTCTTTTTTTTTTTTTGAGGAAGATTAGCCCTGAGCTAACATCTGGCAAACCTCCTCGTTTTTGCTGAAGAAGCCTGGCCCTGAGCTAACATCCGTGCCCATCTTCCTCTACTTTATACGTGGGATGCCTACCACAGCATGGTGTGCCAAGTGGTACCATGTCCACACCTGGGATCCCAACCGGCAAACCCCAGGCCGCTGAGAAGCGGAACTTGCAAACTTAACCACTGTGCCACCTGGCTGGCCCCTATACAAATAACTCTTACAATCCAGCAGTAAAATGACAACCCAAATTTTAAAAGGGCAAAAGACTTGAATAGACATTTCTCCAAAGAAGAATGGCCACTTGTATGGCCATTATAAGTTATATGGCCAATAGCATATGCTCAACACCATTATTCATTAGGGAACTGCAAATCAAATCTGTAAAAAGATACCACTTCACAACCACTAGGATGGTTATAATTTAAAAAAATAGAAAATATCAAGTGTTGACAAGGTTGCAGAGATCCTGGAACCTTCACACATTGCTGATGGGAATATAAAATGATTCAGCTGCTATTGGAAATAATTTGGCAATTCCTCAAAAAAATAAATATAGAATGATCATATGACCTTGAAATCCTTCTCTCGGGTATATACTCCAAAAAGGATTTAAAACAGAGACTCAAAAATGTACATGTACATGCATGCATATAGCAGCACTCAAAGGTGGAAACAGCCCAAATGTCCCTCAACCGATGACTGGATAAAGAAATTATTGTCTAGAAAATGGACTATCATTCAGCCAAGAAAAAGGAGTGGAGTACCCTACAACACAGATGAACTTTGAAAATATGCTAAGTGAAGAAGCCAGACACTAAAGGTGTAGAATGTCGCAGGATTCTATTTATGTAGAATTTCTTTAATAGACAAATCATAGAGACAGAACGCAGGTTGGTGGTTTCAAGGGACTGTAGGAGAGAATGAGAAGAAGCTGCTTAGTGGGTAAGGGGTTTTATTTTGGAATGATGGAAATGTTTTCAAACTAGAGGAGCTGGTTGCACAACACTGTGAATGTACTAAATGTCACTGAATGGTTCACTTTAAGGTGGTGAATTTTATCTTATGTAAATTTCACCTCAGTAAAGTAGAAAAGGAGGGTGGGATAGTTGTCTCTAGAAGACTCACGTCTTTGCTCCAACATCTTAGTGATTTTGTGTGTTATTCTCCTGTCATAGTTTTCCAAGGGCTTCATACAGCATCCTTAAGAAACACAGAAGCTTCGGGGTGGCCCTGTGGTATAGTGCTTAAGTTCAGTGTGCTCCACTTTGGCAGCCCAAGGATCACGGGTTTAGATCCTGGGCACAGACAGCCATGCTGCGGCGGTGGCCTATATACAAAATACAGGAAGATTGGCACAGATTCCAGCTCAGGGTTAACCTTCCTCAAGCTAAAAAAAAAAAGGAAGATTGGCAGTGGATGTTAGCTCTGGGCAAATCTTCCTCAGCAAAAAAAACCAAAAAAGACCACAGATATTTCAAGTTCCATTGGATCTGCTGCATTTTAAGGCATAAATGAAAAAACAGGAGTCCAGATCTGCTTCTGAACTTCTTTTGCTCTATGTCCCTCTCAAAAACAGTAGATTTATCGATTAGTAAATTGTTCAAAAAAGACATTCAAGTCTAGTATATATAACCTCCATAATCTAAAATTGCCCACACAAAATGGCTTTGTGCGTCTTTCTATGGACATGAGCAACATGTCCTTCATTTTGGAGAAAATAACCAACATGCCATAAACCACAGGATCTCTGAAAATTTCATCCACATGTCAGACCTCTGTAATTTCACTGAATTTACCTTCCACTTGCTGGTCTTTTTTTATATTTCACAATGGGGACTATAAAGATAGCATTGATCACATCAAAGCAAGAAGACAAAAATTTGACTAAGCCTTAGCAACCAACCTCAAAATTTGCCATTTTTTAAAACAATGCCTGTAGATGATGATTTAATGCATTCACTGCAGAAATTATATTTACATAACGAAACATGACTTTTCATTTAGATCAAATGGCTGATTCTTCTAAATTAGTTTCATTTATATTTGATTCCAAGTTTTTTATGCATATGCAAAGTAGTAAAGAACAGTTGCTAGTAATTTGTCTTCAACAGCAGAAGATAGATTCTGCAAGTAGTTAAAAGGGGTGAGACTTATGTAGGTATTATTGGATGTTTCAAAAAGAAAAAAGATCAAGTTAATTCTAATAAGGGGTCAAATTTTAGTCCATTCAGAGAAGCTAATAAAGAGTTGTTAGATGTTCATTCTATTGAAGGTGAAACGTCTGATGTTATTGTGAATACAATTTTAAATTCAACTAAAAATTCAACTTTGTGAATTAATTTGTTTTATCAGAAAACTACAAATAAAAATTTTAGGGAGGCACAGTCTCATGGCAAAAAAAAAGCCCTCTTTTTACTTAGTTAATGGACCAATAGAGCAAAAATATGTACTTAGAATTGTTTGCGGTATAACCATAATTCCCAGTTGCTTTCAAAGAAGCACCAATATTCTAATGGTTGAGGTAGAAACTATGGTCAAAATATATGAATGTTTATGCATCCACAGAGCAAATGAATTACAGAATTAGCATGAAAAAAAACGTTGACTACAAAAATTCAGCTTGGCAACACATATTCACTCTTTGTTGCTTAACATTAGCCAAATTTCATAATTGTTTGAGCATTTGAAGAACTATTTTGTAAATCAACTTAAATGTCCACAAAGGTGTTAAACTTTGTTTAAATGAGTCTTCTAAATCTGGCATGCATTTTATTAAAAGTCAGCTGTAAATCTTTAAGCATCATATTCAACAAATGGAGTACCAAAAAAATTCAGCCTTGAGTTTTGAGCAAATTTAGAATTTCAAAGCAAAGCTTGCAAACAGGAAGACATTTAAACCAAATCCTGCCAAAGCAACAGTGAACTGAGCAACTTAAACAAAGAGAATTCAAATGGTGTTCAAGATTTAATTTTTAAATTTTATAATTGCTCTTTCAAGTATCTCAACTGTGGGAAGAATCTTTTAGTAAAGCCCCTGTTTTTGTTTTGATAAATTGATATTCAACACCAGAGCAGAATGAAATCGAGATGTCCTCTGGTTCTGGGGCATCCACGTTTGGTGAAACACTCAAAATAATTTGATGAGATTTTAGTCATAAAAATATTTTTCAAAGAAAGCTACACTTGATTCAGGCAAAATAACAGTCCTGGGAAAAAATACAGTCTAAAATAGATATCAATTTTATTACAAAAATAGAATTATGAGTAACTTCCATTTAGACTGCTAAACGTAAACATTATCTTTGAAATGACCAAGTATCTCAGCTCTTAGAATGACTGTACTTTTTCATTAAAAAAATATTGTGATCAATAGAGAAGGATTAATTGAAAATGTCAACAATTTGAAATTTGTTAACCATAAAATGCAACCTTGAAGGACTTGTCAGACAAAAAAAATAATTAATATGACCATATGAGGGCCCAGCCTGGTGGTGTAGCGGTTAAGTTTACGCACTCTGCTTCGTCAGCCCGAGTTTTGGGGGTTCGGCTCCCAGGTGTGGACCTACACACTGCTCATCAAGCCATGCTGTGGAGGTATCCCACATACAAAACAGAGGAAGATTGCCACAGATGTCAGCTCTGGGACAATCTTCCTCAAGCAAAAAGAAGAAGATTGGCAACACGTGTTAGCTCAGGGCCAATCTTCTTCACAAAAAAAATGAATATTTTTTAAAAAGTACAATCTTCAAAAATACTAATGAGATAGATAAGCTATAAAATTGATACATGAGTAATGCCAAGAGTCCATTATTTTGTTTAATTTTTTTTATTTCAGATAATCAATATAGAGTTTGTTTTCCTTCATTTCGTTTTAAGGTACACAGAAAGACATCATCATTTTGTTTTAGAAAAAATCACAAAAAATATTTTTGAAAATAATATTTTATATACCTAAAAATAAAATAACTCCAAGTTGTTAATCAACATATGAATATTTCAAAAATGATATAATTTTAACTCAATAAACTATGTGGTCAGCCTGTCGCCCTCATCAATTCCTCACCTGCAGCTGGCAGTGATCAGGGGCCAAAGATGGGTCATCATGTTATCTCCATGACCAGCTAGACAGATACAAATAAACACACAGCAGGAAACAGAATATAGCTTGGGGGTGAAGAGGATGGACCCTGGGGCCATGCCGTGGGGCTTTGTGGCCCCAGAACTGCCGCTTTCTGGCTGCGTGACCTTGCTTCAATTCCTTCATCTGTAAATAAAAATAGTAGTCCTAGCCTTCCTAGCCTTGCTGTGACAATCAAATGGGTCAGTATGCATAAAGCACTGAGAGCAGTGTTTAACACATGGGAAGAACACAGGAAGCGTGGTTGATTTTACCTTTGCAATTTAAGGAACTGCATTATTACAGCTTCATTAGAGTTCTCTGCTGTCTGCAATTTCCCATCCGTTCGTATTGATGCCCCTAAGTCCTTGTTTAAAGAAACATGGGAGCTGCCACTATCTAGCAGTTTGAATTCTATTAGCTTCCTTCCCTTCCTTGTGTCCCGAGCCTTTTTTCAGTTACTCTGCCTGATTCCCTCCATATTTCAGCCTACTTTGTAGCAAACCAGCCTCCATTCCCGACTTTCTCTTTGCTGGACTTGCCACATCTGTGCCTCAACCATAGCATATCAGCAGTAAGGAGACTCCTGAACCCAATCTGCCAACAGATAAGGAGGTGATGGAGATGAATCAAAACTCCCAGCTGGGATTTTCAACAGCTCGAAGGGAAACCATGATGGGTGTCTCCTGCCATGGGCCACCAAGCTGAAAGACAACAGACTCACACATGGTGTCATCTTCAAGCCCCCCAGTTCCAATCCAGGAGTCCTTTCGTTTTGCTTGAATCCAGGCGCCAATTGCCGAGATGGCTTCATGTGTGGTTATGCCAAACAGCAACTTTATTTGTTTGGATTTACGATTCTAGCAAAAGGGAAACAAGAGTGGCTTCTAGCCCAGCAATGCATGTGCACAAAGACAAAGCAAACAAAAGGAACGGGAAAATGACGGGCCTGAAGTTAGAAAGAAAGGCTTCCCTTTAGTAACATTTACTGGTGAGGTAAACACTGAATAGGATGACTGCGCTTGGCTCTCAAGGCAAGATGAGCTAAATGTTTTTAGCCAAATTCTCATCCAAATTAGAGAGGTTAAGCCTTCCTGGGTGCCAAGAAGTGAATTCTCATTCACTCTGCAAGTTCTACTGGCATCTGAGACTAGGTAATTGAATCACAAGTGGTACCCAATTTGATGTAGGCTAAAGTCCTAATAATAGAAGCACAGAGTGTTTCCTCTGGTTATAGGATTCTGGGAACTCTCCTGACAAATTATTTCTCCTCTCTTCCTACAGGTTCTGGCATGTTTGTTTTATCTGTGTTCAAATATATTCACCTTGTGGCTAAGAACTGGCATCTTTCACTGCTCCTCCTGCAAGATCCCAGTTCTCCATTGGTGCTGAGCTTCCTACTCTCCCTTCCAAATACTTGGCTTGAAGCTCAGACTCTGTGGTCTTCTCCCAACCTAAGGCATTGGTCATGTTACTTCCCAGTTTCCTATTGTGATACTCCAGTTCTTTTGGCTCTCAACCAACTCTCTCCATGACACTAAAGTGGGGAAAATCTCTGTCCCATCTCCCAGAGTCTCTCTGAGCAGAAGGTCCTTATTAGGCCACAAGCACGACTGCCATGTGCTGTTTCTAATCTAATCTTTCGGGCTCAATCTGCATTACACTCAGCAAGCTAAACTAATCAACCCTAGTCCTAGCACCAAGCTTGCACAAAAGATCTGCCTTTTGCTTTGATCTTCCATCAACCATCATTTCCTGAGAACTCATCTTGTGCCATGCCCTGAGTCAGAAGCAAAATGTGTGGCTATGAAAGATACTGTTGTGTTAGTTTCCTAGGCTTCTGTAACAAAGTGCCACAAGTTGGGTGGCTCACGCAACAGAAATTTATGATCTCCTGGTTTCGGAGGTCTGAAATCCAAAATCAGGGTGGCAGCAGGGTTGGTTCTTTCTGGAAACTCCAAAGGAAAATCTGTTCCATTCCTTTCTCCTTTCTCCCAGATTTTAGCTGTTCTGGGAAATCCTGGCATTCCTTGACTTGAAATTAAATCACTCCAATCTCTGTCATATGTCCTCTTCCCTGTGTGTCTCTGTGTCTTCACATGACCTTCTTAACACTAGTTATTGGGTTTGGAGTCTACCTGAATCCAACATGACCTCATCTCAAGTTAACTAATTATATCCGCAAAGACTCTACTTTCAAATAGGTAATATTCTGAGGTTCCCGGTGGACATAAATTTTGGGGGAACCCTATTCAACTGAATACACTGTTCTTAAGGAGCTAAAAGAAGACGCTCAACTAGCTTTGTATTACGGAAAATTTCTTTAAATGGTTATACTCTTAAATGAGAGTGGGAAGATAAATAGAAGTCAGATAAGGTAGGGTCATTTGGAAGGGTTATCAGAAAATACTAACGACCAGGAAGACATTGGCGACCATGCATCTAACATAGCATCAAACTTCAGGTTCATCTTGCGCCCTCTAGGTATACCTAGTGGTCCCAAATGTGAGAGAAGTGAAGGCAGATGTTTGTTTATCCAGGCGCATGGAATCATTTATGAACAGAGGGAGAAAGAGGACGAGGATATTGGCCAGAATGCTCTATAGAAAAATAAAGCGCATCTGAGAGGACATTGCTGGATGGGAGAACACAAAAAGCAAAGTTCTGCTGTCTTAATAAATTGAGGACCCTAAATGGCAGAAAGCACGGAAGTTTAAGTTCAGACAGTAGTAGTAAGATCCAGAAGTGGGAAGATCCCAGGTTCCAGGAGGTCAGATGAGCATTTTTGCATGTGACCTGGAGGGAAATCAGGTATTAGGGGTAAAGCAGAAGACCGTAGACCAGGTGGCCAAGTCGTTCAAATTGCAGTGAGTGGCTAAACAGATGATGGAAAGAGAGCAGTAGAAAGTTTTATAGTTGGACATCACGAGCCTCAAACAATAACCGTTGCAACTGCGAACATTTATTAAGTGATTTCTGTGAGCTGGGCACTGATACATCTATTACCTTAATCCTCAAAATGTTCCTGCTGTTACTCTCCTCAATTTACAAATGAGCACTGAAGGGTCAGATAACCTTTCAACTGGCAGGACAGCAGGATTTTCTTCCAGGCCACCTGACTCCTTGTTGTGCACATTTAACCACTAATGCAAATGAGGGGCCTGGTTTATGCGAGTGTAGAGTGATAGATTGGAAGAGGCACCAAGGAGTAAAAGGATGATGAAGCTGTCTTCCTACTTTTAAATGAGCATCTGCTGAAGAGGATTGCCAGAAATTAGCATCAATAGAGGATACGGAATTTCAGTTTTATCAGATAGCAGGAAGATTCAGTGAGGACTTTGACCATGGGCATGTGCTGATTTAACATAGAGCAAGACCTGAAAGACTCCAGTGCTTGAGGAAGGTCAACAGTGCAAAGGTGGATGTAGGAAATAGAGGAACTCTAAAACAACATGGGGTTGAAAGGCTTGTGTTTTGTGATAGAATAGAGTTGTATGGACATGAGGCAGGATGGACGTGCTGACTAGGTTTAAGATTTCTCATGCAACTCTGGATAGAGCTGTTTACCACCAGCATGTACTGGGGCCCAGTGAGCCATTAGATGCTTGGTGATTCCACTGGACAAGGCATCATATTTGGTCATCATACCATGAGGCATAAACTTTATCCTTCCACCTTCACTACGACAGATTTACATTCATAATAAATCTCAGCTTAGATTTTCTCTGGGCTACAGGTAAAAATGCAGCAAAGATAAGACTATATTCCATTTCAAGGCTACTTGCTGACTTTTCAGTCACTCCTTGTCTTTGTCACTGGTAGATAAGCTAAGTTTGGTGCTGAAAACACATATCAATCTTACAGGTAGCTGAAGCTAGCTCAGGCCAGGGGTCATCCTCCAAGCTGCCATTCAGAGCCATGGAAACCCAGATGTTATCCATCAGATTGGTTTAAGGAGGCAGGTCTGTTATGAATCCAAAGACAGGAGAAATTAAACAAGAGATATAATAGACTAGTGGGACTTCAGGTATTGATCACATCCTTGGCCAAGTGGAGAATGGTTTTCGACATCAGATCCCAGGAAATGAGCTAACAGTAACACTATGAAATGAACACTCTCATAGATCTTTTAAAGGTAAAAACTCAGATAAATACAGACATTCAAGGCCACACAAGGTACAGACAAAAGCACCGTCTACAGAGTAGGCAGGACACCATCTTGACTACAATTGTGTCCACATCCATGTACACATGCACAAGTGCATGCATAGATACACGCATACATACAAAAGGAAAGTGATTGATCTGACCCTTAATTTAAAACCATGCCATCCAACATGGCAGGTGCTAGCCACATGTGGCTATGAAATACTTGAAATATGTCCGGTGGGACTAAGGAGCTGAACTTTAAGACACGAGGTCTTACAAAGTCAGGAACGTGGTGGGAGAAGAAGGAACAAAGCCATGAACTACCTTTGTAAGTTTTGTTGTTTAAGCTTGTTAATATCCCCAGCAAGTACATGACCGATCACTCTTCACCTCTCTCACTGTTAAACCTACATTGCCATTTTGATGAATGCCTAAAATCCACTGGGAATCAGATGATCACCTTTTTCACACTATCTGAACTGTCTCTTCCAATTCAATCAATCACTCAAGTTCTGCAAATTCTACTACCTCAGAGGTTTTTTTATTTTGTTTCCTGTCCTCCAGCTCCTGAGCATTAATTCAGGCCCATCTACCTCTTTGCATCGAAGTCTGCAGGAATGACCCAACCAAGTGCCTAGTGCCTGGGCACACACATACATCATGCTGTAGCCAGGCTCATCTGGTTGAATATCATCTCACTGCCCTGATGAAAACCTACCAATGTCTCCCCAGGGGCTTCAGAACAAATCTGAATTTTTCAGTAATCAAAGAAATATCCAACCTGGCCACAGTGTCAGTCTCACTTTTCCCAAACTTTCTCTGCCACTTCAAGACCTAAGTTCATGTTATATTCTCTGTCCCTTCTGGTTTTTTGCACATGCTCTTCCCTCTACTTGGACTGGCCAAGTTCTTCAGGAAGCTGTCTGGACCCATGGACCATCTACAATCTCTGAAAGATATTCTGTTTCTTCTTCAACACTATTACAGAATTTATTTCTGTTACATCCATGTCTCGTAGCAATGGAATTGTTGTGTACACCCAACTGCAAACTCCTTGACAGCATACTGCCTGCCTCCTTCACATTTGTGTGCCCAGTGCTCACGAAGAAATCTGATGTGGTCTTTCAACCTGTGTGCCTTAGCTGTGGTCACCACCCACAGGACTCAAGAGGGAGCTGAGGGTGCCCTCAGCAGGATTTCCATCCCTTATGAGACAGCAGGAATGGTTAATTATTCCCTGAGTCATTTCTAAACCTAAGATTAGTGATCCTTGCAAGTCATCTACTCAGAGTTAGTTTTCATAGATGAGAGTATAAGATCAATTTGAAAAAATAAAACTTTTCAAAATTTAAACTCAGGGACTCTCCTTTATTTATTAAGAGAGATAAAAATATTGTTACTTGGCTGGCCCGTGCCTGAGTGGTTAACTTTGCATGCTCTGCTTCGGTGGCCCAGGGCTTCACTGGTTCAGATCCTGGCACGGACCAAGCACCATTCATCAAGCCATGCTGAGGCAGCGCCCCACATAGTACAACTGGAAGGACCTGCAACTAGAATACACAACTATGTACTGAGGGGCTTTGGGGAGAAGAAGGAAAAAAAAAACATCGGCAACAGATGTTAGCCCAGAGCAATCTTTAAAAAACATATATACATAAACATACACCTAATAATGGAAATGTATATTTTTGGTTTTGTTATATACATAAACAATACTGTGCTCTATAGCTCATTTTATATGAATAATATGACTCTTCCCCAACAAAAAACAGTGGTATTCAGAAAGCAGTGATACATTATTTTCAAATAAATGAAAGAAAACAATAGCCAACCTAAAATTCTATACCCAGAAAAAGTATTCATCAATAAAGTAAAATAAAAACATTCTGAGACAAATGAAAACTAAAAATATGTCTCCAAGAAACACTTAAAATAAAAACAAAATATGGGGCTGGCCTGGTGGTGTAGTGGTTAAGTTTGCAAGCCCAGTTTCGGTGGCCCGAGTTTCACCAGTTCAGATCCCAGGCACAGAACTATGCACCACTCATCAAGGCATGCTGTGGCAGGTGTCCCACATATAAAGTAGAGGAAGATGGGCATGGATGTTAGCTCAGGGCCAGTCTTCCTCAGCAAAAAGAGGAGGATTGGCAGCAGATGTTGGTTCAGGGCTAATCTTCATCAAAAATAAATAAATAAAAATAAAATAGATTAAACAAATTAAAAAAATAAAAACAAAATAAAGAAAATTATTCTGGCAGGTAAAAAAAATGATCCAGGAACAGAGATGCAAAAAAAATGAAGAGTAATAAAAAAGAAAATGTATGGGTAATATAAATACACTTTTATATTGACTGTATAAAAATCATACTGTCTGTGAAGTTTAAAATGTGTAGAAATTAAAATACATGAGAAAAATAATAACAGTGAGGAGGAGGTTAAATGGAGTTACAGTAAACTAAGACTCTTGCATTTTCCATAACATGGTAAAGGACTAAAACGCATTAAACTTTAATAAGTTAAAGATGCATGCTTAATCGCCAGAGCTGTGCTTTCCCATATGGTATCCACATTCAGCCATTTAAATTTAAGTTAATTTAATTTAATTTAAATTAATTAATATTAAAAATTGAAGTCCTCAGTCACATTAGAAACATCTCAGGTGCTCAGTAAACACATAGCTAGTGGCTATTTCATCAGACTTCACAGATGTATAATATTCCATCATCACAGAAAGTTGTATAAGAAAGGGCTGTTCTAGAATGACTACTATAATGAGCGAAAGAATATATAACTAATAAATTAATAGTGAGGGACTAGAATAAAAAATAATTCAAAATATAAATCATAAAGAATGATTAAGAAAAATTGCAAACAAATAGTAAAATGGTAAATTTAAACATGAATGTAACAGTGATTATAATATGGATTATCTCAAATGTAAATGGACTACATTCTCTAATAATGATCTATAATTTTCAGACTGCTTGTATATTGCTTAAAACAAACACAGGTTAAATATAAGACGTGGAGAGTTTGACAGTAAAAATAATAAAATTATTTATCATGTAAATTAACCAAAAAAAGTCTTATGGAGCCACCCAAAGATAGTAGATTTATTTTAAAAAAACTAATAATAATTCGTTATGACAAAAATGTCATATAACAATTCTGTATGTCTAGGAATATACAAAAATTCCATTTATGAACCCAATAATACACTGTCAAATAAAAAAATTAAATAGCAAACACGGACAGAACTATGTATTGTAGTTTAATCAAATAAGCAAACATATTGAAGATAATGGGACTCGTTTCTCTTCATTTGGAGAGAAATTATGAATAAGGAAATATGAGAAACTAAAAGCACACTGAAGTATAGTTTTCATTTAGAGGTATGAGTACAAACTCATACTTTTCTAACACAAAAAGAGATAAATAGCTGATAGATAGATAGATAGATAGATAGATAGATGGAAGGGAGAGAGGGAGGGAGGGAGGAAGGAAGAAGAAAAGATTGTCTGGAAGCACTAACACCATTGTGATAATAAACATACCTAAACCCACATCTTGATTTCCAAATACATTCTCAAAAAGAGGGCCCAGAGCTCCCTGGAGTACAGTCTGATTCTGAGGTTGAGGAAGAGTAAATACAAAATTAATCTGGATCATCATTCTGCACCATAAAGTGAGAAATTGCCAATAGAGATATTTTTTATTGAAGTATAATTCACATAACATAAATTTCATCATTTTAAAGTTTTAAAGTGAATAATAAGTGGGTTTTAGTATATTCACAAAGTTATGAAATCATCACCACTATATAATTCCATAACCTTTTTATCATCCCCCCCCAAAAGAAACCCCAAACCCTACAGCAGTAACTCCTTATATCTCTATCTTTCCAACCCCTGGAAAAAGCTAAACCACTTTCCGTCTCTATCGATTTGCCTGTTCTATACAATTCACATCAATTGAATCACACAATATATGGGCCTTTGTATCTGGCTTCTTTCCTTCCCTTAGCGTAATTTTTCTAAGATTTATCCAAGTTACAGTAATGTATCAGTTTGTTTTCCACTAACTTTGTTCCACAGTTTCCAAATGTACAATTTTACATTCTCACAAGATATGCATTTGGGTTCCATTTTCTCCACATCTTTGCCGATACTTGTTATCAACTGCCTTTTTAGATTAAAGCCATATGAGTGGGTGTGAAGTGGTATCTAATTGTGATTTTGATATGCATTTCCCTGGTAACTAATGATGTCAAGAATCTTTCCATCTACTTATTGGCCATTTGTATATCATCAATGGAGAAATGTTTATTCAGATCCTTGCCTATTTTTTAATTAGGTTATTTATTTTTTGTTGAACTGTAAAATTCCTTATATATTCTGGACACTAGGTCCTTATCCGAAATATGATTTGCCAATATTTTCTCCTATGTTTTGGGTTGTCTTTTCACTTTCTTGATAATGTCCTTTGATTCACAAAAGGTTTTAATTTTGATAAAGTCCAATTTATCTTTTTGGTCTTTTATTACTCATGCTTTGGTATCATATCTAAGAAACTTTTGCCTAATCTGAGATTGTGAAGATCTACACCTGTTTTCATGTAAGAATTTTATGGTTTTAGCTGTTATATTTAGGTCTTTGATCTATTTTGAGTTAACTTTTGTCTGTGGTGTAAGCTTGTAGTACAAATTCATTCTTTCGCATGTAGATACACAGTTATCCCAGCATCATTTTTTAAAAGCAAGACAACTGTTCTTTTGCTCGCTAAATTGTCCTGGGACAGCTAGTGAAAATCAATTGACTGCTAATGTAAATGTTTATTTATGGACTCCAAATTCTATTCCATTGATCTGTATGTCTATCTTTGTATTAGTACCACTATACAGACTTAATTATCATAGCTTTGTGATAAGTTTCAAAATCAAGAAGTGTGAGTGTTCCAATTTTGCTCACTTTTTTCAAGGTTATTTTGGACTATTCTGGTCTCCTACATTTCCATATGAATTTTAGGATCTTTTTGTCAATTTCTGCAAAAGAGGCAGTTAGAATTTTAATGGGAATGATGTTAAATCTTTAGATAAATTTGGGGAGTACTGTCACTTTAACAATATTAAATCTTCCAGTCCGTGAACAAGGAATGTCTTTCTATTTACTTAGGGGTGGGGGGGGAGCAATATTTTGTAGTTTTAAGTGTATGAGTCTTACACTTCTTTATTAAACTTCATCCTATCTCTTAATATTTTGGATGTCAAGCACAAGTAAGTGGATTTTTTTAAATTTTTTTAATTTCATTTTTGGATTGCTATTTCCTACTGTAAGGAAATACAACTGATTTTTAAATATTGATTTTATATCCTACAACCTTGCTGAATTCATTTATTAGTCCTAATAGGCATTTTTTGGTGGATTCTTTGGATTTTTCTGTATTAAGATCATGTCATCTGCAAATAGAGTTTTATTTCTTCCTTTCCAACATGGATGTCTTTTATTTCATTTCTCACATAATTATCCTCATTAGAATCTCTAGGAGATTCTAGAGGAGAAGTAGCAAGAATGGACATTTCTGATCTAAGGGGGAGCGCTTTCAGTTTTTCACTATTAAGGATAACATTCTTCACGAATTCTTTGTGACTGTCCTTTATCAGGTGGAATAAATTCCCTTCTGTTCTTAGTTTGTTATGCGTTTTTATGGTGGAAGGGTGTTGGAATTTTTCAAATGCTTTTTATGCTTCTATTGAGGCGAACGTGTGTTTTTTCCCTTTAATTCTATTAATTACCTTGATTGAATTACATTGATTGATTTTCATGTTTTGAACCCACCTTGCTTGGTCATGGTGTGAAGGCTTTTTATAGGCTGCTGATTCAGTCTGCTAATATTTTGTGGAGGTTTTTTACGTCTATATTTGTTAAGGGACATCATTCTTTACTTTTCTTTCTTTGTGAAATCTTTTCCGATTTTGTTATCAGGGTAATACCAGCCTCATATAACAAGTTAGGAAGTGTTTCTTCCTCTTCTATTTTTTCAAAGAGTTTGTGAAAGACTGGTGTTAATTTGCTTTTAAATGTTTGATAAAATTCACCAGCAAAGCCATGTGCTCCTGGGACTTTCTTTTTGGTGAAATTTTTTGATTACTAACTCAATCCCTTTATTTGTTATTAGTCTATTAAGATTTTCTATTTTGTCTTGAGTCAATTTTTGTGGTTTGTGTTTTTCTAGGAATTTCTCCATTTCACCTAGGTTATCTGATTTGTTGGCATACAATTGTTCCTTTAAAATTCTTCTCATTTCTGTAAGGTTGTTAGTAATGTCCCCTCTTTCATAGCAATGTTTCCTTTTTCATAGATATATTAAAAAGTCACAAGAGGAGCTTGAAGGGGTCTTACTAACCAATTCTGGGGCAAATTGAGCACCAAAATGTACGGTGATGTAATGGGTTTCACCCATTAAATAGAGTAAGAAATTATGAGTTCATGCTATTATAACTAAATAAATTAATAAATACAGCAGAAGGGAAACTCTTCCTCTCAGGAGTATGCCAACGAAAAATGGAGGGAATGATAAAGTTAGAAAATCTTCATTAATACTGAAACTAATGATTTAATGTTTAACAGGAAAAAGAATTTTATATGATCTCAAAGCATCTCCTCACAAATTATGTATTACAAAAGGGAAAAATAGTAATTTGAGACACCTGGTAAACATCGTGTTACCAAGCGATCGAAGTTAATATTAGAAACGTTGGGGATATCTGGAATCATGTCATTCCTGATTTGATACATTAAAGAGAATACAATGCTCGTCTTCTATTATTGTCAAAAAACAACGTGAAAATAACCGTGAGGAAACATTGGTCAAACACCAATTGATGGGCATTCTATGTGCCTGGACTCTTCAAAAACATCAAGGTCAAGTAACTCAAAGAAAACCTCAGGAACTACTCCATAGCAAAGGAGAATGAAGATTCTTGATAACGAAATGAATACAAAGTCTTAGACTGGATGAAGAACTAGAGTAAGTAACCATATTAAAGGCATTATGGCACCAGTGGACAAGTCACATAACCATTCTCTGTCTCATTTTTCTAAGCTGCCTAGCGGGGATAAACCAATGCATCTCCTAAAGTTACTAGTGTATGAAATACCACTGTAAAATATACAGCACGGGCCCAGGCACCGTCAATGTGCAATATAGACTCATTGATAGTCTCCTTATTTTCTGGAGCCCTCTTATTCCACTCCATGATTTATTTTTACCTAGTGGTTGGGCTCATCCTGCCAGTTTAATCTACGTTTACCCCCTAATTATAGCCTTAGGGTCTCTTTTGCAACTGTCTTACCCATTGCCAAGTGGTGACAACTTGCCTTCTGACTTTTGCTTCTAGATATGGCCACAAGATGTGTGATTCTAATACTTCTGTTTTCAAACTGACCCAGACCCTCAGGCTACACCGGTTGATCATATATTAGAACTGTACTTGCCACTCCTGCTTACCTACAGTGTCTGTGTCTGAGTGTGTGGGTATGTGTGTGTATGTGCATTCTCAGCCTTCTCTTCTGATATTAGATAAATTCGTTCTCAAATGTCAAACGTATGTCATGATCTCAGTAATACCTTCTCTGACTACATTGACAATGGCAATCCACTACCACCTGGCAACTTCTAGGCTTTTAAAATTTTTGTTTGCTTTCCCTCATAATACTGATTATACTTTAACATACCATATGTGTTTATGTGGTCGTTTTGAGCATCTCTTTCTCCCTTCAGTAGAATGTACCTCCATGAAGGCAGGATATTTTGACCGTCCTTTCACTAATATGTATCTCCAGCATCCAGAATAGTCCTTATAATACCTTATAATATTTGTGATAAATGAAATTTTCTCATTTGTTGGGCAGGTGCCCATGTGCTGCCTTTGATGAAACCTGAGAGCCACACACATGGCTGCCACTGGGGGAACTCCTGGTCATATATTAGCTTGATTGGTAATTCTCAAACTGGGCTTCACCAGCTAAAACCCAGAAGTTCATGAGTTCATGTGGAATTGAAAAGAGGACAAATTCTCTAATATCTTATTTGAGATAAATAATTATAGAGATAAGTGCAAAACTTTGGGACTATGAGGAATAAAAGGAAAGAAAACATGAGAGTTTCTTTAGAAGGACTTTCTTTCTAGAAAAAAGTGGATCACATTGTTACCAAGAGAAAAGGGGCCACTAGACAGACTCTCCATTAAGATGCCAGGAACAAAAAGGACGGAAATAAAGGGATTATAAACATGGGTGACAGATGTGAGGGGGAAAAAGTAAGTGTGAAATTAGACATGATAATGTAGGGTGTCACCACAACAATTGTCTAAATATTTCAAAATGAGCAATATCTTAAATGTATACTTTTAAAGAAAAGTATGATCCGGCTGATTTTTTTCATGATAAGGAAACTCTAGCTCATATTTTCACAATTAAACACTTAGTGAGAGATTTCTCCCATTGCAGGGAAGTTTGTGCATCACGCAAAACTGGAACACACTCACTAGAAAGCCTGAAACTCTGTTGATACTTACACCAAGGACATCCATCTTCCCCCGCCCCATTTCCCCGCTATCTACAGCCCCTTGATAGCCTCAAGTCTCCACTATGGTCTTTAAAGCAATGTGAGTCTCGATTACATTCTGTACAGTGTGCCAGGGAAAATATTACCAGAAAAGCTAGAGATTCCCTTGTGTTTTCTATGTGGTGGTGTGTGGGTCAGACGCTATGATTCTTATGTGATCCTGTCCACTTTTCACAAAAGTGGGAGAGTAAGAGGTTTGAAATGGATAACTCAGCTTGGAAGTGCTGGTAACGTGCACTGTTCATCACGCCATCTTTCTCGCTGTTCTCTGTTGAACAATGACTGAACTTAACACAGGATGGGAAACCGAGTTTTGGGTAAACCATTTGCCAAGGGCAAAACTTGGCCTTAAAATTTAATTCAGTTAACAGCCTGTTCTAACCCATTTCAGTCTCCTGGGTCGGGGAGCCTATCTGAATTTCCACCTCAATCAAGAGTGACCTCCTGTAAGGAATACAGGCTCACTCTGAAGAGTCATGGATCTCCAGCCTCAAAAATGACAACTACAGTCCTGATTGACCGTTGATTCTCAAAGACGAGATGTTAAGATTAAATATTTTGGAGCATGTCAGAGGAAATCCAGTATTTCCCTGTGTTCACTTTGTCCATAGAAAGGGGAACTTCGATTTAACTCTGCAAAAGGAGAAAATACTGGAGTGAATACTTTCAGCTCTCCTCTGCACTCTTGCGTTTTCTTTTCCTGGGCTTGAATAGAGTCCAGAAGACTCACTAGCTAGAGGGAGCACTTAATCTGCTTCAAAACTGGAGTCAGATTCCCCCTGCTCTTACTTCCTGACATCTGGTCCTTTTAAAGGACATTGGACTCTGTTTTCTCACCTCATGAACTAAAACCAGGGCAAGTCTCTGCTCCTTGTCCCCTCCTTCCTATGAGAGAAAACTGATGGCCCTACTTTGGCTTTAGTTAACTGGAATCCCTATATTTAAGGATTACAGGTGCATCACAGAAACACATTAGTCATATAGATTTCCATGCTTTTTGCTTTTACTGTGTTAGAACTCAAGAGAGAAGGAGAGGGTATCTTAGATACTCTCTCTCAACTTCTACAAAAGCAGTTCTATAATTCAAGTTTTCAGAAATTCCAAATCAAAATTAGATATGCAACAGTATTTTTTTTTTTTAGGAAGATTAGCCCTGAGCTAACTACTGCCAATCCTCCTCTTTTTGCTGAGGAAGACTGGCTTTGAGCTAACATCCGTGCCCATCTCCCTCTGCTTTACATGTGGGATGCCTGCCACAGCATGGCTTGATAAGCGGTGTGAATGTTCGCATCTGGGAACCGAACCGGGGAACCCCGGGCCGCCGAAGTGGAACATGCGAACTTAACCACTGTGCCACCAGGCCAGCCCCAGCAACAATATTATAATATCAAAACACATTGCCATAGATCAGCTTTGTCTTCTATCAAGGTTAGAATGGAGAGAGAGTGAGGGATGACCCATGAAAGAGCTGGTAGAAGGGAAGGGGCTGGGGTTTCAGAAAACTTCACTATTAGTCCTGGCTGGGCCAGCCCTGGAAGGAAGTACGTGGGCTGGCTGTAGAATTAATTGAATTTCACAACTTGCCTCACCTTCCCGCTGACACAAAGTGCCTTGCAAGGAGGGGAGCATCACAGGAGGCCAACACAATGGCAAAACCAGGTCTGGGCATTGCTGTGAGCCTTTCTTTATACAACTCCTGGCTCAAAATAGCTTCCCTGTTAGCACCCCAGCCGAGAGCCCCCACAGGCAAGAGAGGAAGAAGTGCGCCATCTCTAAGATACAGGTTGCCCTCTGCTCCAAGATGAAGCCCTCTCTGGGCCATAGAGCCCTCACCTGGAAAGAAGGTGTTCTGACTGCATGAATTTTAAGTTCCTTCCAGTTGTGACACAGTATTTATCTAAGCATCTGAGGATCAATTCAAGACCTCCTTTCGCATCCATCCCCCATCCCTGATAATGTGCAGAATCTGTCCATTCTTAGGACACAAGCTTCCTGCCTCAATGCTCCACTTAGAGGTTAGCCAAGGACAGGATTAAGCTCTGCACCAGGAGCCCCACATCTTTACACAGGTTACCGCTGTCCAAATGAGTATGTGATTTACTGGGTTAAATATATTAGAGCCTTTGATCAGTGAGCAGAAACTATATTGCTAATGACATTTCTCACCAACAAATTCTGACTTCTTCAAACAGTATTTCTAAGAATACTCTGCACGACCTTCATTTACTCATGCATTCATGCATTTAAAAAATGGCACCTACAAGACACCAGGCACTGTGCCAGGGGTTGGTCCAAAGAAGAAATATTCCCTGAGTACATAGCACATACTGGCTTGTGGGAGGACAGCCTAAATTAGATGAATTTGAAGGCCCAACAGGGATATGTGCTGTGAGGGAAAGTTGCCCTGAGAGCTGAGAGTGTGTCCTGGGGGATGAGGTCGGGCTTTCCTGCGTACGTGGTGGTTCAGTTGAGACTTACAGGACCGGCAGGGATTAACCAGGTGGAGCTGTCTGTGCAGCAGACAGCACGTGAGAGGTGCTTCAGGAGGAAGGAGCATGATTCACCGCAGGAAGAGGAAGAAAGCTGAGGCTGAGATGAGCTTGAAAGGATGCTGTGGTCCAGACCTCACTAAGAAAAGAGATGGCCTTTAATAGTCATACCTGCAAACCTTCCTACACTTACACTCATCTCCACCTCCTTCGAGCACCCTTTTCCTGGGGAGCTCCTTCGCTTTAAGGCCCATCCCTTTCACTCATGGTCTGCAGCTCATTCTCATCATCTTCCAGGACATCTCATGTTTTGTCATTTTCTCTGGGTTCAGCCTCATTGATATCCCTCTCTTCTGCAGACTTACTATTAGTATACAAACATACCCTTGTGTCTCCTATCTCAAAAAGCAACTGCATCAATACCCACATTTTCTTGACATCTGCTATGATGTTTTTCTTTTTCTTTTTTTTTTAGAGGTATGCTTTTTTTTTGGTGAGGAAGATTGGCCCTGAGCTAACATCTATTGCCAGTCTTCCTCTTTATTTTTTTCTCCCCAAAGCCGCAGCACATAGCTGTATATCCTAGTTGTACATCCTTCTAGTTCTTCTATGTGGGACGCTGTCTCAGCATGGCTTGATGAGCACTGTGTAGGTCTGTGCCCAGGATCTGAAGCTGTGAACGCTGGGCCACCAAAGTGAACCATGCAAACTTAATCACTCGGCCATTGGGCAGGCCCCTCTCTTTTTCTTTTTGTCAGGATAATTCTTTGTCGAGTTGTCTTCATAAGCAATTTCTCACCATTCATTCTCTCTCTCTCTCTTGCTTACACACACAGGGGCACAATTTTTTTAATTGGGAAATAGAACAGCCAACTAATTGCCACCCAGGTCAAAAATAGAACAAGAGAACAGGGCCAGCACCTCAGGAGCTCCCCTCTGCTCTTCTCAATTCTTTTCTCAATACACTTCAAAGTCAATTATTCTTAATTTTACCTGAGCACCTTCTCACTTTCCTTTGGAGTTTTACCGCCTATGATCTCATCCTTAAATGCTATGATTTCGTCCTTAAATGCTATAGTTTAGCTTGCCTGATGGTTTAAATTTATACAGACATAACCATATGGTATGAAATTGTTTGGATCTGGTTTCTCCGATCTACATCATGTTTGTGAGATTCATGATGTCATACAAGACTGTAATTTGTACACTTTCATTGTTAAAACGTCCTCCATTATATCAACAAGGCTCTTTATCCATTCTATTTTTGATAGACACATTAATTGTTTACAGTTTGGGGCTCTTGTGAACAGCGCTGCTGTGAACATCCTTGTGCACGTCTTATAGGTACATACCAATAGACGTTTGTTTTGGATGGACAGACATGTAAACGTGAGGGATCACAGGCTTTATACGTTAGCAACTTTAATAGATAAACCAAATGTTTTCCAAATACGCATACCAACTTACACCCCTACTAGCAGTATATGAAAGTCTCTTTTGTTCCCACGTCATATTTTTCACCATTTAGAAATACTAGCCCTTATTTTTCCCTTATTAGTCCTTATTTTCCACCAGCCATTCTGGTGAGTGGAATGTTGTATTATATCATGATTTAAATTTACATTTCTCTGATCGCTATCGTAAAGTCAAGCATCATTTAAAGTATATTTATTGACCAATTAGACAATTACCTTGGTAAAATGTTCATTCAGGTCTCTTGCCCATTTTTCTATTGGGTAGTCAATTATTTTTTCTTGACGAAATAATTACACATTCCTCATGTGAGTGCTTTATTGGTTACATGGGCTGTAAATATCTTCTTCCGCTCTGTAGCTTGTCTTTTTCTTTTCTTAATGGTGTTTTCTGTTAAACAAAATCCTTAACTTTTTCAAGATTTTCCCATTTTTCAGTCCTATTTTCCAATATATTCCTTTTCATTTATAGATATTTGTGTCTTGTTTAAAAAGCCTTACCTACACCCAGATCATGAGCATATTTTCATGTATTGCCTTCTATAAGCTTTAGTGTTTTGCCATTTGTATATGGATTTACAACCCCTCTGAGAATTATTTTTGCGTTAGGTACAAGACAGGGGTCAAACCTCATTTTTGTCCTCTCAGGTATCCAATTGACCCTGCACAGTTTATTATTTATTATACTGTATTTCTTTTCCTACTGTTCTGTAATTCTTCTTTTGTTTAAATCAAGGGACTATTTATGAGTAGGTATGAATCTAGGCTGCTTATTAATTCTCTGGTCTACTTGTATAATTTATAAAATATCATATTGCATTATGTATGATATTTGGAACAGGATTCTTTAGAGATATCTTTCATTGGATCAAGGCAATTCCCTTCTATTTCTAGGTCGCAAAGACATCAAAGATGAAGGGATGTTAAATTTTATTAACATCTTTACATTTTTACAATGATCGTGTAATTGTTCTTCCTTAATCTGTTAGTGTGATAAACCACATTATTTAGTTTTTTAACATTTACCAATCATGCCACCTGGAATTAACCCAATATGGTCTTGAAGCTTTATACTTTATATATATATATATATATAAATATGCATATATATACATAATATAATATAATTATAATATATTTATTATGAGCTCTCTTTGCTCATAATATGTGTTTAAAATGTGTTAGGTTCTCTGGATCTATCTTCAGGAATGAGATTTTCCTCTACTTTTCATTTACATAATGTCCTCATCAGATTGTGATATTAAGGTTTTTCTGAACACATAATGCAAATAGAATATTAATCTTTATGTTCCTATTCTGAGGAAAAATTTTGTTTTATTCCAAATCTCAGAAAGAAAGCTTTCAACTTTGACAGTAATATTTCCCTAAATATTTACTAATAATTTTTACTAAATAATAATTTAGTAATAAATAATTTACTAATAATTTTGCTAAATTTTCCAGGAATATCAATGTGGGTATGAACTTTTCTTTGCTGGAAGGTTTAATTCAGATTCACCTTCTTTAACACTTAGAATACTCTTCCAATTCTTTCCTTTTATCAATTTTAATATTTTCTTTTTCTAGGTATTTATTTAGTCTACATTTTTAAATTTATTGCCCTAATGCCATTCATCATATACTCTCATTATCATATACATAATGTCATTATGTGCTTTCATTATGGATCTTATGCCTTTTATTTTTTTCCTAAGGAAGATTTGCCCTGAGCTAACATCTGTGCCAGTCTTCCTCTACTTGTATGTGGGTCGCCGCCACAGCCTGGTTGACAAGTGGTGTGTGGGTCCACGCCTGGGATCCAAACCCATGAACCCTGGGCTGCTGAGGCAGAGCACACCAAACTCAACCAGCATGCCACAGAGCTGGCCCTCTGTCTTGTGTCTTTAGCATCTGTTTTGATGTTTCCTTTTCATTCCTAAAAATAAATATTTGAGTCTCTTTTTCTTGTCAGAGCCTTAACAACTTTGTTAGATTTTTCAAGGAACATCTTTTACTTTCAATTCTCTCCCTGAATGTTTTCAATTTCACTTATTTTCTGTTCATATCTTGGTTCCTTTCTCTAAGCCTTATGTGAATTTAACTTGCTTTACTTTTTCTGACTTACTGAGATAGATGCTTAGTTCACTAATTTTTCAGTTTTTATTCTTTTGTTTCCTCTCTCTCTCTTTTTTTTTTTTTTTTTTTTTTTTGAGGAAGATTAGCCCTGAGCTAACATCTGCTGCCAATCCTCCTCTTTTTGCTGAGGAAGACTGGCCCTGAGCTAACATCTGTGCCCATCTTCCTCTACTTTATCTGTGGGACACCTGCCACAGCATGGCTTGACAAGCAGTGTGTACGTCCGACCTGGGATCTGAACCAGTGAACGCCGGGCTCCTGAAACAGACCATACGAACTTAACCTCTGCACGACTGGGCCAGCCCAAGCCTTTATTCTTTTATGATATTCACATTTAAGGTTATGAATTTTGCTGTAAGTACGTATTTACTTACCCTCTAAAAATTTTGGTAAAAATTTTCATTATTATTCAGTTCAAATATTTCCTAATTTTATTTGATGCTTATTTTGATAGATGCATATTTAGAACTGTGCTTCATAATTTTTAGACATATGGGAATCTCCTAGTTATCACTTTGCTATTGAGTTCCAGCTTAATATCACTGTGGGCAATGAGCCTACGCTTCAGAATTTCAATTCTTTGAAATTTGTTGAGATTCCCTTTACTGCCCAGCATGTGGTCGATGTCGGTAAATACTTCACGTATCCTTGAAAATAACGTTTATTCTGTGTTTGTGTGTGCAATGTTCTATATATAGCCTATTCTGTCAAATTTGCTAATCATTTTGTTCAAATCTTTTATTTCCTTACTGATTATTTTGCCTGCTTCTTTTCTCTGTTACTGAGAGAAGAATGCTAAAATTTCCAGATATGGTTTGGATTAGCCTATTTTTCTTTGTACTTCTGTCAATCTTTGCATTCAATTCAAAGCTCTGTCATTAGGAACATACATATTAGAATTGATAATTAAACTGTTCGCATTGTAAAATGTCTCTCTCACTAACTGACTATCTCCAGACTTAGCCGCTTTCTTGAACTCCAGAGTTATATGTCCTACTACCCACTCCAAAACTCCATTTGATGGTCTAGTGGGAATTGCAAATATTACATATCTGAAACGGAAGTCCTGATTTTCCCTTTTAAACTCACTCTTTCTCTGGACTTCTCTCTTTCAATAAATAGCACTACCATTTCTCCAGTTAATAAAACCATAAACTTCGAAATACTTTGTAATCTCTCCCTTTTCCCCAAACTTACTGGGCTGAAACCACGGTACTGATCAAGCCATTTTTCTCTGAAGCCTGTCTGGGAGAATCTGTTTCTTTGTCTCCTCCAGCTCCTAGATGCCTCTTGCACTCCTTGGCTCGTGGCTTCTTCTTCTGTCTTCAAAGGCAGTAGATGTCACCTGAAATTCACACCTCTCCAACCTTCCCCACAATTTGCTTCAACAAACAGAATGACCAGATATTCATCCTGGCTCAGGCCTGGATCAACATCGTTCCCGCCCTGCCTTCTCTCTCCTTTTTTCCGTGCTCTGAGTCCTCTCTTTTAATCAAATGGTAGTTCTATCTTGAGAATGCTAATTTGGAAAAGATGATGGGGTCTTAGAATCAAATGTATTAATATTGCTTTATGACCTGAACTCTTATCAGAACTGTCAACTTGGAAGCACTTGATATTTTTCCATAGAGATATAGGAATTATTTTCTCTTTTCCTCGTCTTCTGTAAGACTAGACATATCTTCTCTATCTCCTCTGCAGGCTCAACATTCTCAGTGTCATCACTGGCAATTTTAAAGCCTTGGTCCTTGATCTTTTTTCTTTTCTCACCCTATGCTCTGTCGTTAAGCAACAACATCTATTCCCAGTACCTCAATTCTGCTAGATACGGAAGACTACCAAAGTTGCTCCAACCCTGACGAAGCTCTGATGAAGTGTAACTAAAGTAAAGAACTAATTCTGAGAGTGAAAGAAGGCACTATGGATTATAACACAGGAAGAACTGGCATAAACTCGACTGTCTGATGCAAACCAGAACATGTGGCCATCCAGGGCGAACAGTCGCCTACTTGGTTTCTCCACTTGGATGTCTCTGCAATATCTCAGACTCACTATGTCAAATTTTAACCTCCTAGTCTTCCCTGCCAATAAGCAATCTCTTCCCATTTTTCCTACCTCAGGGAACGGCATAACCATCCAGTTGAGTAAAAAAGAAACCTAATCGTCATTCTTTACACCTGTTTCTCTCTGGCATCAAAGTTCCTCTCCATCTTCCATATCATAAAACTAGGTCAAGTGAGCATCAGTTTTTACGTGGACTGGCCTTTTTTTTTTTTTTTTTTGTGAGGAAGATTGGCCCTGAGCTAACATCTGTGCCAATCTTCCTCTCTTTTGTATGTGGGACACTGCCAGAGCATGGCTTGATGAGCAGTGTGTAGGTCCACACCAGGGATCCAAACCTACAAACCCTGGGCTGCCAAAGCGGAGTGCACAAACTTCATCACTACGCCACTGGCCGGCCCCTCCATCGGCCTTTATGCATCCATTCTTGCTTTCCTCGCAACCAGTCCCCACACTTCAGCCAAAATAACATTTTCAAAATATAAAAAGATCATGTCAAACCCATCTCAATCTTACTTCCTGTAAAATCTCCCTCACTATTAAAATAAATGCCAAAGTCTTTAAAAGGACTCTACGTTGCATAGAATATAGTGCATGGAGCAGGGAGCAACACAGACGAGGTAGGAGACGTGAGAACCAGGTCAGGTATAGCTTTGCAGACCGTGGTAAGAAGACTTACAAGTTTGGGGTAGGCAGAATAATGACTCTCAAAGAGGCCCTCATGATAATTCCCAAACTTGTGAATACGTTACAATACACGAAAATGACCCATTTAGGAATTCTAACCTCCAGAATTGTAAGAGCAAATTTGTGCTGGTGTAAGTCACTAAGATTGTGGCAATTTATTACAACAGCAATAGGAAACTAATACACCCCGCAGACCCAGGAATGTAAACTGATATGTAGTTTTTCATGCTCTGCAATCACAGGCAATGACTCATTTCAGAGAATGCTTTCCAGATGCCCAAGTCCTTTTTATTTTTTATTTTTTTTTGAAGAAGATTAGCCCTGAGCTAACTACTGCCAATCCTCCTCTTTTTGCTGAGGAAGACTGGTCCTGAGCTAACATCCGTGCCGATCTTCCTCTACTTTATATGTGGGACGCCTACCACAACATGGTGTGCCAATCGGTGGCATGTCCACACCCGGGATCTGACCCGGCGAACCCTGAGCCGCCGAAGCAGAACATGCGCACTTAACTTGCCACGCCACCGGGCTGGCCCCAAATGCCCAAGTCCTTGAATCTCACTGTGGCTTTGCCTTAGAAAACCAGGCAAATATTTGCACATCCATTTAGATTTTTAAACCAAGAAAGAATGGAAAATTTGATTCCACGAAAGTTACTTATTTGAATTGCATAGCCAGGCATTGATAAATTAGTTGTAGAATCCAAGTCCCTTTATGTCCCCAAAAGAGCTCATTTTTTTCCACTGGTCTTTTATTTCTTGGACTTGTGTATATTATTCTAGATCAGCTAAGCCCAATTCAGTTTGAAAAGAATGTTTTATTCCTTTCTAGAACTACTGATTTATAATTTATATTATAGGGTAAAAAAAATAGTTAAAAAGCGTAGTTGATGGGAGAGAGAAATTTCTACTTACTAATTTACTCAGTTACTCCTTTAATCCACAATCCATTTATTTATTCATTCTTTCCCCGAGCAATAATTGAGTGGCTAGGATGTGCCAAGCATTGTTATAGAGATTGGATATGATGCTGACTAGGAAAGACAAGAGGTCTATCCTCACAGAATTTTCATTCTAGAAGACAGATAATAATGACCCAAAATAGGGGCCAGCCCCATGGCAGAGTGGTTAAGTTCTTGCGCTCCACTGCAGGTGGCCCAGTGTTTCATCAGTTCGAATCCTGGGCGCGGACATGGCACTGCTCATCAAGCCAAGCTGAGGCGGTGTCCCATGTGCCACAACTAGAAGGACCCACAACTAAGAATATACAACTATGTACCGGGGGGCTTTGGGGGAAAAAAGGAAAAAAATAAAATCTTAAAAAAAAAATAATAATGACCAAAAATAAATAATAAACTGCCAAGTGGCAATAAAGGGTATTGGAGGTCTAGAGTGATCATAAGAGGCTGTATGAGGAGATAATATTTAAATTTGTGCCTGAATGAAAAGAAGAATCCAGCCCCAGGGAAAGAATATTTCAGTAGAGGAGACAGTAAGTGCTACCAGGTGCCGAGCAGATCACGCGGACTTAATTTGCATTATGGGATGCAACGCTCTGGGTAAGACAGACATGATTATAAATTATGAGTTTATTTGTAAAATTGATATGTCATCACAAGCAAGTCTTATCTGAGACTCAATTTATTTATCTTCAAAATGGGATAATAAAACACACTCTATTGAGTTGTGGTAAAGATTGAATGAGATAAAATTTGTGGAAGTGCTTAGCATATAGTGCAGAGGCAATGCATTTGAGACTCTTTTCCTTTGGAAAAAAACGCACAGGATGCTTAGCCAGGTACAACTCTTTAGTTCAAAGGGAGCCTCCTAAAAGACTCAAAGGGACACAGGGGAATGGAGCCAGAGGACAAGGCCCGGGGAAACCACCACCTACTTGCAGCCAAGAGGAGAGATGGAATGGGGAGGCTAGGTGGCCCCGTCATGGCTGAGGGAACATTGCCACTCCAGAGGAGAGAAAGCATCCAGATGAGAAACAGCAGCAGAGAATGGTGGATCGTGCTGATCAGGTGGTCAGTACCACAGGGGAAAAAAGCATCATTTGGACAGCATCCAACTTTCATTCATCAGTTCAAGAACTATGTTCTCCATTTGATTATTTTCCCAGACCAGATAATTAAAAATGGCTTTGCCCAGTGAGAGACCATGATTGACAACACCGTCTCTTAAACCTATGGCTGTTAAACAGTGTGTTTCCTTTATTCTAACATTTGCACTTATAAAAGATGAATTGTCATCACTCTGTAAAATCATCTAAGCAAACCCTTGTGTATATTGCAGTGCCCTCTCTAGCCTCTCTAAGATAATAAGCGTCAAGCCCTCACTAGCGAGTAGGCTGAGGTCAGCCACAGCAGAGCTGGGGCTAATGGCTTCGTCCCAAGGGCTCACAATGGTGCGTGTCAAGCACCATTAGGAGGTGGAGTCACAAGGCTAGCTGCAGGAAACTTAGTCATTCCTTGGAAGAGTGCCCAGAACCGTTCCCCAGAGGAGGCAGAGAAACCCGGACTCCAAGTGAGCAAATGGGGGTATTATTAAACATCTGTCTTGTGCCAGATTCCCCACAGGGCTTTATTGGGAATGCAAAGTTCAGCAAGAAATGCTATCTTTCCTTAAAGATCAGACTTCTTCATTCCGTGATCACTGCTCAACCAACGCAATTTATCTTCCATTCCCACCACTCACTGAAACTGACGGCCACAATGCCATCTCAGACTCCTTCAAGGGCAAGTCTTTGACCTTACCATCCTTCTCTCCTTGGAGTAATATGATAAAATACTATATTGCTGCCACTGTTTCTCTGTTCTGTATGAGTCTCCATTCTCAGGACTTTGACCTTGCCTGCCCCATAGATATATTGGTCTCCCAAGACTAATTTTGATTCCCTTCTTTGCATGTTCCTGCTGGCAATTCCAACCATGCCCATGGAACCAGCTACCAACCAAATGTTGAACACTCTTTCTGGTAGAAATGTATGTGCCACCTCAAAATTCACAGATGTGCATGGATTATGAATAGACAAATGAGCACAGATTTTATTCTCTCGACAGCTCAGAGCATCAAAGGGATGCTTTATATCAGCTGTCACCTTGAAATCCAAACACAGATATCACACAGGTGATTATAAAGAATGTAGAGCCACTTCATCTAAATTTCAAACTTGTTTCCAAGCACCTTACCAATTTTACAACTCAAAACAACACAAGTCCTGATTTCAAAGTAAGGAAAAGTGCATTAATTCACACACAGACTGGCGTCTCCTAGTCTTGTTAAGATCACCTAGAATCCCCAGGCCACATTTTGTGGTATTTTCTCTTTCTCAGAGATTGTTTTTAAGTGCACAAGAGACTCAGGTCTTCATGAAGGCCTTTGGCTCTGATTTCAGCTACTGCTGGAGTTTCATAATTTCTGCATTACTTCTTTCTATAAACACTATTTCTAGTTCCATAGCATGTTGTTGTGAATTCTCTTAGATTATCTCTCTGTCTCTGTCTCTCTGTCTGTCTGTCTTTCTCTCTCTCTCACACACACACACCCCCATTCATTCTTATATGTGGATTTTACCGATGATTGTGTGTGTGCGCATGTATGATAGACGTTGTGAAAATTGGTTGTAGATGAGAACGGAGAGATTAAGAAAGGTTTTAACTTAGCAGCAATGCAAAACAATAGACATCTTTTTTAAAAAAAATTTCTTCTCTTGGGGACTCCGTATCCAGACAAGTTGTCCTAAACTAGTTTATGTCTGATTCTCCTCGCTAAGAACAACTACAACTCCTGCAAATAACGCGAGAGCCAATCGAGGAGAACTCTGAAAAGCAGAAAGAGAAAGGCAAACTGGTTGGGGAACCCAGGACTGGAGAAAGAACATAAGGAAAGGGCGTCTTAGTGCCCCTCGTCCTACACAACAAACAACAGGAGGCCAGGCCCAGCATTTTCCAACCCCGAACCTAGCAACAGAAAGCAGCCCAGGTAGGATCATTCCTCTGCCAGACTGAGTGACAGTCCCTCTGACAACAGCACGTAGGTTTGAAAGCACTAGCAGAGGCTGTCCTGCCATAACAAGGGGCCTGGTCTGGGGAGCACACTCCCTTCCCACGGGCTGTAGATTTCCTTTGTCCACCTAGTGGCAACGGGCAGCCCAGCCTGAGGAAACCCTTCCCAGAGCCTCAGGAAGTACCAGCAGGAACCATTGGGCATCCCACCAAATGTGATAAATCCAGCAGACCAAAATAGCACTGCAAAGATACTGCAAATTCAATTGTCTTTGAAACCAAAGCCCGCCAACATAGTCTGAAACCTTTGTGATAAACCTAAACAGGGTGACTGCCTGCTAAAATAAAGGATTTACATAGGATCCAGAGCAGTTAAAGAACCACCCAGTCATAGCAAGAATCAGGAAAATCACAACTTGCAGGAAAAAGACAATTCACTCATAACAGCATTGAGATGAATCAGATATTTGAATTATCTGACAAGAATTTTAAATGAGCCATTATAAAAATGCTTCAACAGGTAACTACAAATTCTTCAGAAACAAATGGAAAGATAGAAAACCTGAGCAAAGGAATAGAAGTTATTTTGAAGAGGGAATTATAGGAGCCAGCCCTGCGGCTTAGTGGTTAAGTTTGCATGCTCTGCTTTAGCAGCCTGGGGTTCATGAGTTTGGATCCCGGGCATGGACCAACATACTGCTCATCAAGCCATGCTGTGGTGGTGTCCCACATACAAAAAATAGAAGAAGATGGGCACAGATGTTAGCTCAGGGACAATCTTCCTCAAGAAAAAAGAGGAAGATTGGCAACAGATGTTAGCTCAGGGCCAATCTTCCTCACCAGAAAAAAAAATGGGGGAGGGGACTTACAGACCTGAATAATACAATAACAGAAATGAAAATCTCATGGGATGGGCTCAACAGTAGAATGGAGATGCCAAAGATAAAATCGGTGAACTTGAGAACAGACCAATATGGTTTACTCAATCTGAACAACATAGAGAAAACAGACTAAAGAAAATGAACAGAGTTTCAGCTACTTGTGGAATAATAACAAAATATCCAACATTTATGTGATCAGGGTCCGAGAAGAAGAGGATAAAGAGAGTATTTGAAAACATAATGGCTGAAAACTTCCCAAATTGGTGAAAGACATAAACCTCTGGATTCATGAAGCTGATTAACATCATAAGTAAAATATAAAATATAAAACACTTCACTTGTAATGTTTAGTGTTTTATGATGGCCCAATGCATGGAAATTCAGCCTCTTTCTTTAGCCATCCTGTTACTTGATCAATAGGTCCATGAGTAAAGAGGCTAGGGTGGCAGCGATAGAAGGTAAGCATGGGTTTAACAACAAGGGTTTCCCCCCACCAAGGCTGACCTGACTCCATGTGCTGAGTACCCACCTTGCTAACAGCACTGCCCAGTGCTGAGCCCCTGATCCAGGACCTTTCACTACTTGTTAGTAGTTCCAGTTCATTGGACACCTTATTTTATGGAGGGAACAGTGATTTTTCTTCACAAGAATAGACATCTATTCTAAATATGTATTTATCTTCCCCATTTGAAACTCTTCCAACACTACCTTTCAAGTGTTATGGTTTCTTCGTAACATTAGTTCTGACCACAGACTATTTTACAGCCATGTAAGTTTGCCAATGGACTTAAGCCCACGAAATCCTCTGACTAGACCACATCGCCCCCAACTCATCTGATAAAATGGTAAAATGCCTGACTGAAGACTTAGTTAAGGTGCCAAAATCTTGTGCACTAGGACTGTAGGAGGCTTCCTGTAGGCTGTGGTAGATGCTTTGAACCAGTAGCTGATAGACGTCGTTATTTCTTCCATTGCCACATTACCTGAGTGCAGTACACAAGCAGATTTGAGAGCAACCCTTTGTGACATTATGCCAAACAACCCATCCACAATTGTTTTGGCTTTTTATCCTTGTGACTCGGGGTTCTCTGGGTTTACAGGTCTTGGTTTCCTGCTTCCACAGGATAATCACTAACAATCCCATTGAATTAGAAGGTCAGGTTGCCTCATAGACATTTTGAGCTCTTCAGGCCACTGAACTACAAAGAAGAGAATGGAGCACTGTTCTGACTGGGGTTATTTACACCAATTAACAAAGGAGAATTGTGTTGCATCTACCATTGGAGGCAGGAAGGACTGTGTCTGGAACCTAGAAAGTTGACTGGAGCACCCATATCCAAAAGCACAAGTTAATAAAATGCAAAAGCAAGCCAACAGAGGTGGGGCTATAAGAACTCAGACTTTTCCTGAATGAAGTTTTGCATTTTTCCACCAGTTCAAGAATCCCAACCAGCCAAGATGCTGGCTGAAGGCAAAGAGAACCTGAAAAGTGTGGTGGAAGAAGAAACAGCAGCCCATGGCTTGGTACAGAAATAAGATTGTAGCAGTGATGCACATTTTTAAGTATAGAAGTGTATATCAATCAGTTATTTCTTCTTTTATTTTTTTCCCTTCCCCTATTATTTTGAGTGAGGTACGTGAGTGGTATTTACACCAACATTTCCCTTCCCAGGTCAATAGACCACACAAAGCCACATCTAGGAGTAATACGGATGATGGTATATCACCTGAGATGCTAGACTTGGAGATGAGTCCAGTGAATAATAGGACATGTTGTTTCTCCTGCTGCCTCGTGAAGTTGCTGCTGTGTGCAATTTAAATAAAGGCAGAAGTTGAGAATGGATGCTGAGTGGCAGGAAAGTGGACTGTGCTGATCTAACATCTGTTTGCTTGCAGACCTGTTCCCAGCCAGAGTCCAGTGAGGAAGCAATGTGGACAGGTGGAGGCCGGATTAGGAAGAAGCAGAGCCATGGCCAGGTAGGAAGAAAGTTTTCAACAATAGGAGGTGGACCGGGGAGAAAGGCCAGGACTGTAATTTCAGTAAATTTGTCAGGGCAGTAGCAGACTGCCAACAACTGAGCAATGAGTAAGTATTTCAGCCCAGGCAAAAGATTTATATCCCTCTTTCAAAAACTATGACAGGCATTCTAAGCAAAATAGACTGGCAACACCAGAAAGAAGCGTGGGGATGAGATGGGTGGACAGAGAGAGGCGGGCACAGCAGATGGTGGTCAGAGAGGGGTCATCCTGGCGGATGGAGGAAACACGGGCTTTGGACCGCTAAGTCTAGACTGGAGTCTAAAAACACTCACTCTGCGGTGGCTTGCCTTACTTGCCTGGCTTTTGACTTATGCACATTCAGATGAGAATGTTGTGAGTTCAAAGGAGGATGTGAATACTGTGTGACTGCTGGCTCATGAAATTTAAATACAGTGAGAGCTGACTTGATTCCTGGTGGCAGTGAGACGCCTGCCTCGGGAAGACACAGGGCTCTTCCTCTTGAAGCCCAGACACTTCAGAACAAAGAGAGAGTGCTGGGGAGCTAGAGGTGAAAAAGAGAGAAGCTGAAGAATGAATGTGGGCTAACAGACTGGGATGAAAATAGTGACAACTAATGGAGAGAATTTCAGAGGCAAAGTTAGGTTCATTTAAAGACAAACTGTAGCCCCAGGCTCTGCACGGAGAGAGTGCTTCCAAATGATGGGAAATTCACAGAAAATATCAAATCAAACATGGGAGGAAAAATAAATAAATAACAAAGGAAACCATCCTACCGTTTTGAAGGCAACTGGCTTCTCCAGACTATAGAGCACACAGCTGCCGGCACAAGCAAATGACATAGGTGGAGGGAAAAAAGAAAGATCCAAAAAGACAGCGGGGAGAATAACACTAAACAGTACTGGCCAGCCAGAAAGATGAAATACACTTGACGAGCCTTGAACACAGGAGGGTCTTGGCCTGAGACTTTCCTGCTCTCCAGTGGAGGCTGCATCCATGGCCAGAAGCATTCCTGCGCACTGAAGCTGTGTTGTGGAGGATGTTATTACCACTAAGAAATAAGAAAAGCTCCCCAGAGCAACCACCCGGTCTTCAGAAATGGTCTGACGGAAAGAAAGTATTTCAAGCTCCCTTTCATGCAGAAATTGATCACACCCACTGGTTCTTTGCAATGATTCCACTACAGAGTCACAGCATCTGGCATACCCAGATTTCTGCCAAAAGCCAACAGTCCCTGAGTTTCTACTTTTTTCCCGGGGCTTGTACTCCTGCAAGGAGGGGGGCGGGGGGACTAGAGAAAACCACTTAAGGAGCACATTGTCCAGAAGAAAATATGAGTATTTAAATATGTATAAGAAAAATTAGGAAGTGATAGCACCACTGCAGAAAAGGAAAGATGGCGCCATTATTTTGTGAGCTCCTAGAACGTCCCAGGCTGCCTGAAACTGCCCTTTGCAGACTCATCTTGAGAGGCTGTTTTCTTCGTTTGGCATTTTATTTGTCTTCTCTCTATACTCACGGCTTGCAATCGAGAGGCTTCACAATTGTATCCAGATGCCCGCATCCAGACCATAATCAGATCTTATATTGGTGGCTTGGGGCTCCCTCCTGGACTGATATTGCAAATATCACCCAGCAGATCCCAGCACTGTTTTAGCAAGGAATTGGGTCAAATCCTAAGTGAATTTTTAAAATATTTCTTCAGCCAAGGCGTGAACAGTTTATATAAGCCACAGCCCCAGAACAGAGTCCACAGGATCTTTTTTCTACCTTATTTCCCAGGTGCAAAAATGCTGCCCTTACTCTTGTTTCATGCAATGCGCTGGCTAGGGACCCCCACCCCGTGTGGAGTGCATTTGATTCCCATTACCTCACAGATGTCACAGTCACTCCAGGCTGCCTCTGCCTGCTTCCAGACGTAGAACTCAGCGGGCCTGCAACTTCGGCTCTGCTCACTACAGAAGGCTCCAGTTAGGCTCTGGGCCCCCAAGAGCTTCCTCTTGTTTGTAAGCGCAGCTCATCCATCATTGCTGTGTTTCAAGCAACGGGAGATTCGTGGCAATGAACTCCCAATGCCATTCCGATCAGTGGTCTATGCCATCTCATTTAATCTCCACGATACTCTGGGGACGCCGGGGAATGCCATAAATCACAGACTAGATTTCGTGCAAAAGTTATTAGAATATAAACATTCACAGGCAGTTGGTTATGCCAAAAGAAGTAGGAGTTAATATCTGCATTTTACTGCTGATAAAATTCACTCAAAAAATTACAACCTGACCAAGACGAAGACTCTAGCAAGGTTAGAACAGAAACGTGACTCCACATCTGTTGGGCTCCAGAGCCTGCAGATGAGGTTGCTTTAGTGATTAAGGGAGCTGGAGTTCCTTCTAGCCAAGGACTTAAGGTTCTTACGAGTCCTTGAAAAATGAGTCAGTGGTGGAATTTTTTAGACAGTGGGAACTTATATGTGCAAAGTTTTGGAAATCAGAGATACCAGATACATTTCTGAGAAGGCCGGTCCTCCATACCAAAACATTCTTCCCTCCAGTTTTCGGTGAGTTAATTCATTTACCCCCTCAATTCTGATAAGTTCACAACCTTTATTGAGTATTACTATGTGCTAACCACTAGGTATTGAGAGTAAAAAAAGATGGATTAAATTTGTCCTGTCTGTGAGGATCCCGCAGGATGATAAGAGAGAAAGATATCTTAACAAAAGTATTCACTATTGTCTGTATGTTAAAAAATTATGATAGCTAAATGACCAGGTTATACTAGAAGCACACAGAAGGACATCATCAACACTCCTTACAATCAAGGAAAGGCATCCTAGAAGAGTTGACATTTGAGCTGGCTCCTGAAAGATCGATAGAATTGCAAGAGGTGCAAAGGGCGCGGGCGGTGGGCATTCCAGGCTGAGGGCAAAGGAGGCGCAAAGGCCAGTGTGTAAAGCAACTACTTTTGGGAATTGCAAGTGGTCCTCTTGGTCAGGTCCCTTCCCTGCCCCTTCCTCCCCAGGTGAGAAGACTGAGCAGGGTGGAGATGAAAAGCAATAGCTTACAGCTGGAGAAGTAGTTTGGGACTCATCTCCGCTTAGACTGACCCCAGCTCCACTGAGCTGTCAAAACACAGGGTTTTTATCCTGCAGACTTGCCACACAAACAGCATGCCCTCTGCCCTGCTTCAATCTGGGGTAAAAGGTGAGGGAAGGAGGTACAGGGAGGAGACTGGGCAGCTGACACACTGAAAGAAGAGCCGGGCAAGGAGCTGGGGGAGAGGCAGAGCAGGGGTGGTGAGGGCGGTTTCTAAGCTGCTTGCATCTTTCCTTCTGTTTTTAGGGTTGTTTTCAAACTCTTCACGTTGTCTGACTTCATACCCAGCACATCCTCTAAGACCTGCAATGACTGCTTCTCAATTCTTACTGTTTTTTGTCACTTTTCTTTCAATCCGATTCAAAAAATGTTTACCCAGCTCCATGCCAAATCCAGGAACTATGCTAAGAATTGGAATTTAAAAGAAAATAAGGCATGAACCCTATTCTCAGGGAAGTCACAGTCTAATGAGGAAGAACATCACACAGTACATCACATTAATACAGGACTATGAGCACAACAGAAGAATTAAGCACCTGCCAGGGCAGAGGGGATGTGGAGGAAGGGAGCCTGGGGAATGACGGCTGGCTTGTTAGGGGAAGAGATTCCTGAACTGGATAATTAAAGATAAACGGGAGGTATATTTAGTATCAATAACATGACTGATAGTGATAATTGCTTTCAATACACAATGTGTTTATGCTAGATAACACTGAATCAGCGTAAATAAAACAAGTGCTGTATTATGAGGGGAAATTAATGGAACCATAACCAAGTTAGGACACTAAGCCAATTCTGCAAATCTTTAACAGATCAAATAGCCAAGAATAAATGGGTTATAGGGAAACTGAATAATACAGTAAATAAAGTTTATTTGCTAGATGTATATATTTTATACTTCACAGTCTTTTTAAATGGCCGTAGGATATTGGAAACAAAATAAAACATATTACATTCTAGACACACACAGACCCTTAACACAGCCTAAAAGCTGAAATTATATTAAAATAAAACATAAATTAAAATTAATGCTTTTATGGGTCTTTGTAAATATCAATAAAACAAACAACATTCTGATAAATTTAACTAAGGGCTAAAAGAGGAAATGTACCAATGGAAGAGAAAGCAGGCCAATTACAGATACCATTGACTAATAGTTTAAGGATTTTCATATGTATATTCATGAGGGATATTGGTCTGTAGTTTTCTTTTTCGATAATATGAGTGTCTGGTTTTGGAATGCTGGACTCTTGAAAGAGGTCGATAGCAATTCTTTCCCCTCTGATTTCCGGGAGAGTGGTGTAAGACTGGAATTCTGTCTTCCTTGAATGTTTGATAGAATTTATTGGTGAAACCACACAGGCCTGGAATTTCTTTGTGTCTCTTGTCAAGAGCAGAGGATTCGATCTTGCTTGTTTTCTGTCTGAGAAGCTCTGATTTTTAGAGTATTTAGTCCATTTATATTCTACGTGACTACTCCTGTGGTTGGCTGAAGTCCACCATCTTGCCATTTCTCTTCCATTTGTGTCTTCCGGTTTTGCTCTTCTGTTGTTCTTTTCTTACTTTTTTCTTTTTGGGGAGTGTGAGGGTATTCGTCCAATACAATAATTTGTTTTATTTCCTTTACTAACTTCTCAGCAAGACCTCTTTGTTATTTCATTAGTAGTTGCTATAGGGCTAACAAAATGTAGTTTTCAATTTCAATATCTAGTTAGATTGATACTGTACTTCACACATGATGCTTTCCACTTCTGATGTTACAACTTTCCACTTCTCTCTTCACACCTCCCACTTATCACATTTCAAATGGAATAACTTAAGAACAGTATAATTTTATGTACACAACTCCCTTCTTTAGTGCTCTTTTTTTTATTTCCATAAACATTATAAATCCTCCCTTAGGATGTTATTATTTTTATTTTAAACAGTCAGTTAATATTTATGGAATTTTTCCTTGGAAAAATTGCATCATCTTTTATGTTTAACTGCTTATTTTCAGTTTCTGTTGACTGTCTCTCCTTCCTACATATCTGAGTTTCATTCTGGTACCATTTCCTTTCGGCTTAAGGATATTATTTAGAATTTCTTCTATTGAAGACCTGCTGGCAACAAATTCTCTCAGCTTTTGTTTATCAGAAAATGTCTTTATTAAAGCCTCAGTTTTGAAAGATGTTTTTAGTTTATGTAGAATTCTGATGGACTGACTCCAGCACCATCCCAGTGCTTTAAAGATATCATTCCATTGTTTTCTAGCCTTCCCTCTTCCTGATGGGAAGTTAGTGGTAAATCTCATCCTTTTTCCCATTTACAAAACAAGACTTTTTTTCCACTGGACGCTTTCAAGATATTCTCTTTATTTTTGGTTTCCTGTAGTTTGACTATGATAGACATAGAAGTGGTTTTCCTGGTATCTATCCTGTTTGTAGGTCATTGACTTTCTCATATGTGTCAGTCACTGTTTTTCATCACATTTTGTAACTTTTCAGTTATTACATTTCAAGTATTTTTTCTGTATTATACTAGTCTTTTTCTTTTCTCCTTCTGGAAATCCTATTTATATATATGTTAGACCATATGATATTGATCTACAGAGCCCTGAGGCTGTGTTGAATTTTTGCTGTCTTCATTTTATCCCTTCTTCAGATTAGATTTCTTTGGATCTGTGGTCATGTTCACTGTCTCTTCCCCCTGTCCCACCCCCATCTCCAGTCTGTCAATATGACCATTCAATGAATTGTTTTCATTTTAGTCAATTCCAAAATTTATATTTGGTTATTTTTGTAGTTTCCATTTCTCTATGGAGATTCCTGATCTCTTCACTCAATAAGATAATTTGTTTAAAATTCTTTGAATGTATTTCCTTTAGTGCTTTGAACACTTTCAGAGTAGCTGCTTTAAAGTTTGGTTGTTTTCTGCTAAATCCATATTAAGGGCCATCTTGTGTTCAGTCTCTATTGGCTTTTTTTCTCCCTGACTAAGTGTCACATTTTCTAAGTTCTGCCCACATTCAGCAATTTTTAATTTTACGCTGGACATATTTGTGTTAAGTTGTATGGACTTGGGATTTGGTTATCTTCCTCTGAAGAGTGTTGGCTTTCATACTAGTAGGTAATTTGATTACTGACTGCTCACCTTGAAATTGAGTAGATTTTGTTTACATTTTGTTATGCTTCCATAATCTGTTGAAAATCAAATCTGTTTCCCCAGCCTCTCTAACTTGGCAAGACGCCACCTCCAAACTCTTCTCTTCTCAAAATCTTGTTAGAGTTTGCCTTCAGACTTTATTAGAGCCATCTAAAGCAGGTCTTACTTGAGAGTGCAATCGTGCCTTGTGAGGGAAGGCCTTTGCAGTGTCTCAGGTGGGTACCTCCAACGTCCCTGACCACCGCTTGAACTCTAGTATCTGTTCTGTTCTCCACCCTCTAGCAGCTACATCTTCTAAATCTCACTATCTACTTGCACAAGTTGAGCTCTTCACTGGGGACACATGGGGACTCATGAGGAAACCTCTGCTCAGCTTCCTATCCTCCAGTGCATGCCTCTCAAATTCCAACACCTTTAACTTCCTCAGACCCTAATATCTGCCTTCTCTAATCAGTTTACTGCTGTTCTCTGCTTGGACTCCAGCTCACTGCATTGTCATCACAAAATTGGCCACCAGCAGAGACCTGAGACGATGATGAGTTTGCCTAATGAACTAGTCTTCTTTTCCACATGCAGTGTTGCACTGGCTGAAAAATCACCTCATATATTTTATCCAGTTTTATGTTTGTGGCAAAAGGGCTAAGCTAATGCCAGTTCTTCTGTCACAGTCAGAAGCAAAAGTGCCATTTTTTCTATGGTGGTAAAATATATATAACATTAAATTTATCATTTTAACCATTTTCAAGTGTACTGTTCAGTGGCATTAATATATTCACATTGTTGTGTCCCTCTCATCACCATCCATCTTCAGGACATTTTCATCTTCACAAAGCAAAACTCTGTAACCATTAAACAATAACTCCCCATTCCTCTCTCTCCCCAGCCCCTGGTGACATCTCTTCTGCTTTCTGTCTCTATGAATTTGACTACTCTAGGTGCCTCATATAAGTGGAATTATATAGTATTTGTCCGTTTGTGACTAACTAATTGCTCTTAACATAATGTCTTCAAGGTTTATCCATGTTATAGCATACGTCAGGATTTTAATCCTTTTTAAGACTGAATAATATTCTATTTGCATGTAGATACCATATTTTGTTTATCCATTCACCTACAGATAGGCACTTGGGCTGCTTCCACCTTTTGGCTACTGTGAATAGTGCTGCCATAAACATGTCGGGTCAAATATCTCTTCGAGTTTCTTCATGTAATTCTTTTGGATATATTGTCACAAGTGGCATTGCTGGGTCATATGATAATTCTACTTCTAATTTTTTGAGTAACCACCATACTATTTTCAATAGCAGTTACACTATCTCATGTCCCCACTAGCAGTGAACAAGGTTCTCATTTCTCCACATCCTCGCCAGCACTTGGTTCCTGTTTGTATGATAATAGCCACCCTAACGAGTGTGAAGTGGCATCGCATTGTGATTTTGCATTTCCTTAATTATTAGTGATGCTGAGCTTCAATATTTATAAACATTGATATTATTAACCATATTTGTGGTCAAAATAGTCTCAATAGGTCTTGAGGAAGATTTTGATAAAATTAAGCATCTATGCTTGATAAAACTTTGAAATCTGAAACAAGTTAAGGCGATATACTATTGCCAATGCTAATTTTTTACAGTTTCATTGAGATATAATCGAGCTACTGCACTGCATAAGTTTAAGATTTGCAGCATAATGACTTGACTTACATATATTATGAAATGATTACCACGGTAAGTTTAGTCAACATCCACCATCTCATATAGATACAAAACGAAAGACAAACATGTTTTCTTCTTGTGATAGGAGCTCTTAGGATCTATTCTCCTAACAACCTTCAAATAGACCATACAACAATGTTGACTATATTCATCGTGTTGTACATTACATCCCTAGTGCTTATTTATCTGATAACTGGAGGTGTGTGCCATTTGACCACCGTCATCCAGTTCTCCCACTCCCAACCCTCGTCTCTGGTAATCACAAATCTGTTATCTTTTTTCATAAGTTTTTTTTTTATTATTATTGTTTTGTTTTGGTTTTTATCTTCCACATAAAAGTAAGATCATACAATATTTGTCTCTCTCTGTCTGATTTATTTTACTTAGCATAATGCCCTCAAGGTCCATCCATGTTGTCACAAATGGCAGAATTTTCTTCTTTTTAATGGCTGAATAATATTCCATTATATATATACACCACATTTTCTGTATCCACTTATTCATTCATGGACACTTAGTTTGTTTCCGTATCTTAGCTATTGTAGATAACGCTGCTATGAACATGGGGCTGCAGCTATCTCTTTGACATAGTGATTTCATTTCCTTCAGATATATTCCCAGAAGTGGAATTGCTGAGTCAGATGATAGTTCTATTTTTAATATTTTGAGGAACCTCCGTACTATTTTCCATAGTGGCTACAGCAATTTACAATCCTACCAACAATGCACAAGGGTTCCCTTTTCTCCATGTGCTCGCCAGCATTTGTTATCTCTTGCCTTTGATGATATCCATTCTAACAGATGTGAGTTATTGTGGTTTTAATTTGCATTACCAATGGTACTGAATGTCAATGTGACAGTGGAGCCCAATGCAGTTGGAGTCAAACTAAAACTTGTAAATATTAGAAAGAAGGAAGCACACTAACCAAAATGACTTTACAGTGGGATTAGCTGGCCCCTTTTTTCTTGGCAGAATAAATTAGTAGTTAAGATGCTGCACGCCGAAGTAAACACGCCTAAATTAGAATCCTGGTTTGCCAACTGACTTGCTCTGCCATCTCGGTACCCCAATCCCTCCCAGTCTCAGAAACCATGAGATGCGTAATTCATATCCAACACTTTGCTCAAGGCCTAGCAACCAAGTAGGAACTTTGTAAATGTGAGCTATTATCTTTCTTAATAATGTGTCTATGAAGAGCTTTTCTTTTGCATATAAGAAGAAAGTCTGCTAAAAACAAACGTTGCAAAAAAGGAGTGAGGATTGAAGAATCTTAAAATTCAGCATTATTACAATCCTGTCTGCTGCCATCTCTTCTCTCTTGCTTCAAGCTCCTTTTTCCATGGAGATTTCACCCTTTTGATGTCACTGAATCTGACAGACAGCGGTAATTACAGGAGAGAACACTGAGGCATCGCAAGGAGAAGGACACGCCCAGCGTCACTCCGGTTATTGCCGGAGTTCTGATCTGAAATTGGGCCCAGCCTATGATGTCGCCTCTGCCAACCGGCCTGTGAACCAGGGAAAGGGATCATCCTCGTTTATCTCCTTGTCCTCAGTTCGTAGGCTGTGGCTTGGGGCTTGATAAATTTTGTTTGAGAAAAGGAGGGGAAGATGCATGAGAAGAAGGGAGGGAGGAAGGTCAAGGCAAAGAAGTTTTCACAGACCCATTCGGTCATGTTACCAGTGATATTATATTGAATTCCTCACCTTTTCTCCTTCAGCAGCAGTTCTTAAAATAACCTAAACCTATGATCCATGAAACTGGGAAAGAAATCAAATCAGAAGTAATCTGATTTTGCTCTCCCTTTTCTATTGTCTCTGAGGCAATTGGGAACAACTGGCAGACGGTTCCGAGTTGGGAAAATTAAGTGAGCTCTGTCAGATTTTATGTGTACAGCTTTGGGATAGGCCTGTGTTTAAAGCAAGCCTTATAGAAGTTTCTGGAAAGCATTTAGGCTCAAATTTTCTCTCAATCCCCCAACATCAGGAGAACCATAGCTCAGTGGGTTAGCTTCTTTCTTCCTCCTCTTCTTCATTGTGCATGTCTCACACGGCTGAGGAAAGACCTGTCCATCAGAGGACAGAGCACTAAGCAATTAGCCAAACTCTTTGAGCCATGAGACAATGACAAAATTAGCCTGAATTGTTTAGATAAATTAGGTCATGGGCAAAATCAGTTCATAACAATAGAGACTCACAAGAAACTGCTTGGAAGAAACCAGTTGCAAGACTTTGCTGTGTTAGAATAGGCCCGGCTCTGTGCTCTGTTTTGCTAAGGTGTGTGTGGGTGTAGGGGTGTGTGTGTGCATATATGTCAGGGGCTGAGGAGAGCAACAAGAAGAAGAGGGGTATAACAGCAGAAGATGCTAAACCTCTTCCTCCCTTTCTCTTCCATATTCCACGCACTGTTCTAGACTATCCTGGTCTAGGAAATGCCAGAGGGCAGGTCCTGCCTGGTGTTACTCTCACGAACTGAGGGCTGCACTCAGCCGTGTGAGGAATGAGAGCTCTGCTGCTGAGGGTCTTACAATCCCTCAGATAAAACAGCTCCAAAACTGCTGGAATAGACCAGGCACTGTTGAGAACTACCGGTAAGCCACCAACTTACAAGAAACAATGAAGAAGGCAGAGGTCCACGGGCATTGAACTGGTCAAACGGGTGTTCTCTGAGACCGGAAACAGTTCAGACCAGCAGAAAGTGACGGAAAGGAGAAGATGCTCGGAGGCTGAACATTAGAGGGTGTGCGTGGGGCGGGGAGTGAGCAGAGAGAGGTGGGCTGCAGCAGAGGCCCTGAGAAGAGGTTACAGGGAGCAGGCACAGGTAAAGAAGGCTGGCCGAGAAGGGAAGACAGAATACAGAGGGACTTGATTGGGGTTCCCAACGTTTTAGATTTTAGACTCACTCTGCAAGTTGGAACCCTTTATTTTCTTTAAACTTTTATGGCACAGTGTCAGGTGTTTCAGAAATGCACTTCCATTTAATTCTTTCCGTGGCCCTGGATGGTATGTATTCTTATTCTTATTTTACAAATAAGGAAACAGAGAAGTTTGAAAGATGTTAAGAAACTTGGTTATCATCTATTAGAAAACCTGTGCTTTTTCCTTTTTCCTTCTGGCACATCACCTCTGTCCTGGAAAATTCCTCCTGCTGGTAATCTGCTTGTCACTTTAGCAAGTTGACCTTGGTTTCCTATTATATGAAGTAGGAATATTGACCTGAGGGTCTGAGGGATCCATTCTTACTCTAAAGTTCTAAGTATCTCAGGCAGGGACAAAGGGAGAGGACCCAGTTAAAAAGAATCACAAAACATATGAAAATTGAAGTTCTATCTTGTATTCCACAAGTCCAACTCTTTGTGGTTTTCTCTATGCTAGAGCATCCTCATTCAAATGTGGAAATTGTGTCTTCAAACCCCAGTCGTGCCAGTAACTGAGCTTGCAGTTTCCTTAACATCTCTGATCTTCAATTTCTTAATCAGGCAAACGGGGATAATGGTACTCACTGAAAAAGCTATATTAAGGATCAAGCAACGTGATGTTTCCATTCCTTTGTATAAGGAAGACAACCACCGCTTCCTCCCAATGGCTGTTCTCCATGACTCTGTGTCAGTCTGGTGCTAGCAAAAAAGGGGCCCCATTCTGGTGGATTCTGCTGGTCCAGTTCTCTGTAGCGTGGAAAGGAATTCACCCATGCCTACCCTCCCGCCAGTCTCCAAGAGAGAGATGAGCAGTTCCTGCAGATGCAATCCCCGTGAGATATGATGACTGAGAGCTTATTCAGAATTCAGAATCACCTTTGCGTCGTTGGGTAACACCCACACAGTCTGGGGGTTGGCGCCTGGTAGGAGCATACCAGAATGGTGGACATCACACAGAACAGAAATGTTCAGAATGCCCAGGTACTTATCTTTGAAGGAGGAAGTCAGGCTGATGATGTCACAGGACCTCAAACACTACTACAGTCATGCAACACCTAAGAACGTTTAGGTCAATGACAGACCCCATATATGATGGTGGCCCCATAAGATTATAATGGAAATAAAAAATTCCTGTTGCCGAGTGACATCACAGCCACCGTAACATCATAGCACAATGCATTACTCATGTGTTTGTGGTGTTGCTGGTGACAGCTCCATGCATCTTATTGACCCTGAAGAACTCCCAGTGGGACAAGATGTGAAGGTCAAAGACAGCAATATTGATGATCCTGACCCTGTGTATCAGGCCTAGGCTAATGTGTATGTTTGTCTCTTTGTTTTTAACAAAAACATTTAAAAAGTAAAAAAATACTAAAAATTTAGAAAATAGAAGAAAGCTTATAGAATAAGGACAGAAAGAAAGAAAATATTTTTGTACAGCTGTACCATGTGTTTGTGTTTTAAACTAACTGTTATTACAAAAGAGTCAAAAAGTTAAAATATCTTTAAAAGTTCATAAAGTAAGAAAGTTACCATAAGCTAAGGTTAATTTATTGTCAAAGAAAGAAAAATACCTTTTATAAATTTAGTGTAGGTTAAGCCTACAGTATTTAGAAAGTCTACAGTAGTGTCCAGGAATGTTCTGGGTCTTCACATCCGCTCACTGACTCTCCCGGAGCAGCTTCCAGTCCTGCAAACTCCATTCATGGTAAGTGCCCTATACAGATGAACCATTTTTTATCTTTTATATCATATTTTTGCTGTACCTCGACAATGTATCTGTATGTTGAGATACACAAATACTTACCATTGTGTTACAATTGCCTACAGTATTCAGTACAGTAACCTGCTGTGCAGGTTTGTAGCCCAGGAGCAATAGGCTGCACCATAGAGCCTACATATATAGGGGGCTATCCCATCTAGGTTTGTATGAGTGCACTCTATGATGTTCACACATGATGAAATTGCATAACAACACATTTCTCAGAATGTATCCCTGTTATTAAGTGACGGCTGACTTTAGAAGCCTAGCACCACTGTCTGAATCATAAATGAATCAGGAATGATCCTCTGGAGTCACTAACAGGTGGCAACCTCCACCCACGTTGTGCCCCAGATTGGGGCTACAGAGCTCTGTCCAGTGTCAAGGAGAATGTTCGTGTTCTTCCAAAATTCCTAGGTTGAAATCCTAACCCCCAATGTGATGGAGGTGGAGCCTTTGGGATTTGATTAGGTCATGAGGGCAGAGGCCTCATGAATGGGATTAGTGTCCTTATAAAAGAGACCCCAGAATTGAGAAATACGTTTCTACTCCTTATAAGCTACCCAGTCTGTAGTACTTTGTTATTGCAACTCGAACAAACTAAGACAGAGACCATCATCGCCTTTGGAAGAGGCAAGAGAACATCCAGGTCTGGATCCCAGAGAAGCCATCCTCTCTATGCTCAGAAGATCTGAGCGGAGAGGAAGCAGTTTGGTGTGTAAAGAGAAGCCAAAGAAGGAAAGACCTCCTCCAGAAGTCTCCTCTTCTTGGAGTGCTTTCCAGTGAGACAGGAGAGCAGAAGGAGGGAGGCTGCGAAGATGCAGGGGAGTGAGCTGGGACCAGAGCGAATGAGGGGACCCATGCAGACTATTAGACTGTTAGACTCAGAGAACCATGCATGTAAGACCAGGGGAGGCAACATTTCACGAGGGCTTCTGGAAAACCTTACAAGAGCTGCTCCCCACACCCTGAGAAGACTACTGTCCCCCAACAGTGATGCAGGTGAGGCGGGCTCAGGCTGTGGTCAGGGTATGTAATGGTAATAGATGGGTACAGGAGATGCAGTAACCTGGCACACAGATCATCTCACTAACTCCCAAGCTAATATCGAGAAGAGATGATAAGGCTCTGAGGTCAGAGAATGACCTGGAATCATGCATTCTGTAAGCACTGAATAAATATTACTTGAATGGATAAATGGGGTTGTTCTTGGTCGGGCCTAAGGCTCAGACAGTTGCCAGATTACAGCTGAACTCTGCAGCAAGTATCCGAGTAACATGGAGGCTTTGTCAGGGCTCAGTGAGTCTGAAGACAAGTCTAGGTTGTGACTAAGGTAATACTTGGGATGTGACTAAGATCAATGCTCAGGTTAGGATCTGGGCTCCATCTGAGGCCAGGCTCAGATCAAACTGTGGACGTCTCAGATTTGTGCTTCAGGATCTTTCTCCCACCACTTGGAGTCTATCCTGAGGCTTAGGGCTCAATTCTATCCACCTGCCTCTTCCTCACTCGCCTCTGAGTTGACAGTAAACGTCGCTGTGCCCAGCACCTCTTTCATATCTCCTCCTTCCTCCGCTGCAGAACTTGGACTGTCTGGGGTCCTCAGACCCATGCCCTGCCTCATGCCCAGTACAGACAAGGCTCCAAAATGGACTTGCCAGGATGATACAGGATGTCGCCTGGTGATACAGGATGCTGCCTCCTGGACAGCCCAGCTATCTTCACATCTTCCACGAGGAACTATGACTCACATTTCCACAAGGAAATGTTTCACAAGACATACAACTTTGTACAACAACAAAATACAACTTTGGGGGTGAGAAACAACCCACAATCAAACCACAGGCAATTTAGTTACAGTTAAACTTAATGACAATTAAATTGCCAGATAATCAAATCGACCAGAAAGGCAACCTTGGGTGGGTCTTTGTACCCAGTCCTCCTCTGCACATCGCCTTGTGGCAGATCGGGATGGAGAGTGCAGCTGGAGGCACAGGGAGCTGGGCTTCCTACATCACTGGTTCCTTCCCCTGTTGGCTCATTTTCATTTCCTTCCCTGAAGACACAGAAACAGAATCCAAAACTACCGTGACCCAAATGTGGAACATACGGTGCAATTAGTTAAAGTGCATTAAGAACCAAATTGGTCCTCCACTGCCACTTTTCTGATAATGAGAGGAAGGCAAGACTCGGAAAACAATCGCAAAGCACAGAGCTGGGACACAGTGTGAACTTCCCCAAGGAGGAAGGCTCTGAGGATGGGCTCAGTCTCACAGTCCAGGGTCATATTTTGAAGAAGACACCTGTAAAACTTCCATTTCAGAAAACAGCATTTCTGGAAAGCAATTTGGCAGTATGAAGCTAAAATCTTAAAAATGCCTAAAAACACTTCTCCACTAACTTCACTCCTAGGAATTTATTATAAGGAGAGTATAAAAAATGTAAAGCAAGATTTATTTCAGCATCAATCATAATCGTGAAAACTTGAAAATAACGGGCAAGAACAGAAATATGGGAATTGTTAAGGAAATGGTGATGGGGACAAAAAATGGAAAATTATGCAACCATCAAAAATGGCGTTTACCAAGAATCCTTAATAACACAGGGAGATGCTTCTAATGGAATTTTAAATCAACTGCAGAACATAAATCTAAAAACGCAGTGTGATCTCAACTGTTTTATCTACCAGTTGATGTCTTCATCTAGCTTAAAAAACCATTTTAAATACATAAAGAATGTAAATAGTGGTTATTGCTAGCTTTTGAGCTCTGAGTTAAATTGCTATTTTGTTATTTTAAGTGTCTTGCAAATGATTTGTAAAAGATACACAATGCTTTGATAATCTGAGGGGAAAAAAATGTATCCTTTGTAATAAAAAACGCATCTCCTCCCTGCTTTCATCCTTCTCTCATACCAAGTCAGGCTGCCTTGGAGTTAACCGGCCCTGGCCCTTTTCTCTACAACCAATGCCTTCCCCAGCTCCCGGAAGGAGAAACTCTGATGCCCCATAACACAGATTCTCTGAGCTTCTCCAGTAATTGCTCTTTGCCTTTCAGAAGATCCAGCTCAGCTGCCCATTCAAAGCAGTCGCTTGCAGGGTGGTCAAAGCAAGCAAGACAAGGATCAGGTGGCAAAACCTCTCTTTTGAAAGTGATTTTTGACCTCAAAAAAGGGACTGAAGACTGGGGCCACATCTCCAACCTCCTAATGCCTTGCTACTCAAAGTGTGGTCCCTGGCTCAGCAGCACCAGCCTCACCCAGGAGCCTGTTAGAAATGCAGACTCACGGGCCTCACCCTGCTAAATGGGAATCTGCATTTTAACAAGATTCCCCAGGAGATTCTGTGCACGTTAAAGTTTGGGAAGCACTGTCCTAGAAGATACGTTTGCAATAAGCTGATATAATAAAACAAGCACAAGATGATGAGATGGGGCACCTGGTCTTTGGTATCACCTACAGAGAAGGAAACAATTTTTTTCCCTCTGCTCATCTTAGGTTCATTGGCTGGGGCCCTGTAAATTAGATTGACAAAAGACAGCTTACCAACAGAAAAAGAAACAGAAGGTTATTAACATATGCATTGCCCAGACATATGGGAGTAACCAGTCGTGAGTAACTCAAAGGGGTGGTTAGAACTTGGGCTTATATAGCATCTTAACAGAAGAGCAATACATTTTGAGAGAAGCGACATGACACAAGAAAAGGACTTTGAGCTGCTAGGGGTGGCAAAGCAAATATATGAGGAAACCAGTGGTAGATAAGGGCTAGTTTAAGCCAGGTCTGTTATCTAGATTCCGCTAGTGCTGTCTCTAGACTAAGATTCTGGAGTTATATCCAGTGAACAACCTCTGTCCTTCCTATTAGGGTGTAGATACCTTTACAAACGTATGTCTTGCTTTCAGGCAAATAGGGAGAAGGCAGAAAACTTCTCTTGTATCTGCTTCTTCCCATTTGCCTTCAGTTCAGAATAATCTGGCCTATTTTGAGGCTGTGTATTCTGCCATCCTCCACAGCCCTGTAACCAAAAGACATCATGACCTTGAAAAGCTGGTTGCCCTTGCCTGAGAGATATGACACCTCTAGATTTTAGTTTCCACATCTGAAAAATGGGGATAATAAAATTTCCTCATTATAAGGTCTGAGAGAATTAAATTAGGTAGCATAAAACCTCTAGGATACTGCCTGGAACAGATTAAGCATTAAATAATTTTTATCATCATTATCATGATTATACATGACAGTTGTAAGGATCAAATGAGATAATGAATACTCAAGGCTGCCACAGTTGTAAGAGACTCTTACGCAGATGTGATGAGAAATTATTTTACAGATGTTAGGAATCCTTCTTATCCAGAAAGCCAACTGTGAAATGCTAGTTGGGAAAAAGACTGAAAATATAGGCTCATTGGAGAATTTGTGTTTCTGGGGCCTGATCTCACAGAGAGAATCAGCAGGCGCAGGAGCCAGAGGAGGGAAATGGAAGTTCTATAGACTCAAAGGTTCCCTCACTGTTACGAGCTCCTTCCCACTCAGGGAAGGAGAACAAGAACCCCCTCATTAGGAAAGTTAAGGGAAATTCTGGTGAATCCATCCTCTCATACCCCAGGCACCCATGACCAGACGAGGCACTCGTACTGGGGCTGCTGGTGAGTAATCTCTGCAAATTTTTTCCATTTTCAAATGTTAGGAGGCCCTGCGTTGATGCCCTTGAATGAGGAGAAAGAAAATGTCTGCATTACACAGGCCTTGGCAGCTGTCAAGCAAAGCGGCCAACTGCCGTGGACAGGAAAATTGATAAGAGAAAAGCTTTCAGAAATGGTCCAAATCAACCCAGCCTTGAAGAAAAGCAGTAGGCAGATGTCCTAGGGAGGGGAATTGAGCTTGAAGGGTAAAGAAGAGAATGGGCCCAAATTGGGAAAAGTGGACCAAGATAATCCAGTTCACAGGGGTGGATGTGAAGATGCTTGTCAGAGGAGCAGGGATGGAAAACCATCGGGGGATGGGTAACTGGTCTTGTCTTATTCTTAATAATTTGAATAAAACTTTGATTTTATTAATCAGAACCCTGGTGGAGAAGTCAATAGTGAACCAAATTGACTCTAATAAAGTTGGTTCTTAAAATTCAGAATTCCTCACAATGCCACAGGGACCAAACAGGACTTGGTTTAGTTTTGCTCAGTGCTACCTCCAATGGATGCTACAAATACACATCTTGCCTAACCTTCATCTGATGCTGGACTTGTGGTCCACGCCGTCCTCTCTCTGCTAAGTGACCATACTTTCTCCCGGCCTTCCTCATGCCCCTCTTACAGCTCTCCCTCTGACCTTTTTATCTGGCCATCCCCAAGCTGACCTGGGTCAGACTTCCATTATCTATTTTCTGACAGAAGTCTTCATCTCAAACACTTTGAGTGTCAGGAAAGGAAGCTGAAGTTGTTAATGAATCAGAGCTTAATAGGGAGTGGTGAGGAGCATGGAAAACTGGAAATTACATGTTCTGCTAAATAGAATTCAGGTTTCTTTTTCTGAAACCATTATCTAAGCCGGATTTGTCCACCCCAGTGCCTGGTTATTGTTTTCCCGAATGTCCATCCCCAGTGTTTGAGTCAGGATCCCACCCAGTCTCAAAAAGGAAGCGAAGGTTGGATTTTTGCTGAGGTCGGTCTGGTCCAGAGGAGCCAGCAGGTGCAGCAGGAGCTGGGGTGCAGCCCTTTGTCCAATACTTCTCCACTGTCTTTAAACCTTTGGCTGGGCTATTTTAGGCCCCATCCTGCTTCTTTCTTGATCTCATCTGGGCCTCCTAGGCTTCCTGGTAGTGACTGGTGATCCAGAAGAACCTAGTCCCAAAGTCCTGTGCACAACACCTCTGCAGCAGATGCCCACAATGCTCCCCCATCACATCCTCTGGGCTGTCTCTCATTTCAGCCCCAGCTGCCATGGATGGTTTCACATAAGCTCAGTCTCACCTTGCCGGGACAGCGTTCCACTTCAAGCAGGAGCCAGACATCTGTCAGCTTTGCTTCTCGGCCAGGACCTTGTCGGACACCATGGTTATCTGCTCAGCCTGTGTGTAAGCACATCCAGAAGTACAAGGGAATTCGGCCGACCTTGCCATCTCCTTCTCACGCAACAGTCAGCCCCATCTGAGCTTCTCAATGTGTCCCTTGACTAGCACACTCTCCAAAGCATGCTCTCTGTCCTTCATTTCTTCCCTTAGCCACCTGGCTGACTCCTACTCACTTTTCACAATTCTACTCATTTTTAAACTCCTCTAGGAAGCCTTCTTTCATCATTCCTCTGCCCCCTTCTTCCATCCGTGTCTGGTCCCTTCTCTATGTTTGCATTCATCTTTGAATCTTCCCAACACAGAAGTCCTTACCCTTTTTTTCTTGTAATCAATAATTTCTTCTTTCTCTCCCGCATGTATTAGAAGCTCTGTAAAGGGCAGAAGACTTTGTCCGTCAGCTCTGTATTTGCATCCCTAGTGTGAGACAAGTAGCTGGCGCTCAGTAAATATTTGTTGAATGAATGAGTGATTTGTAGTTATGTTCAGAATTCTACTCCCACCAAATATAGCATTTTGCAAAGACCAGTATCAAAATTAGTAAATACTTCATGGAAATTTATCTGCCACATAGAAACCATTCAATAAATGCTGAACTCTTATTTGAGCTACAAAAAAAAAAAAGGATTGCTCAAGAGAATGAGGCAAATCAATATTAATGCAACAACCCCAAGCACAGGAGGTTTAATTATTTAATGTCAGAGAGTGGGTGAGTGTACAACTGACTGCTTCATGGAACCCATGGGTTATGAGATGGGGCCAGAGGTAGCTAGAGACCAATATTATTCATTTAAGAAATACTTACGGGATGCCTACTTTATGCCAGGTGAAGTGATGGGTAAGACTGAACTTACATGTCGAACCATCTCAGTATTCACCAAGTTGTAATTCCTTTGAAAGTAAGAGTGCTTACTTGGTTTGGATAAATTTTAAAGCTTTAGTATCCTGATGGTAAAATTCGAGGTCAGGACAATAGGATATCCTAGCAATGAATAGTCCCTAGTGCCACTCTAGGTTTTGATTGACAAGAGGCTGCTTGCACCTGATGTTTCTCCATTTCAACTAAATCCTGAGGCTAACCATTAAGGATAATTGTGAAAATTATTAGGGCTAACTATAATCTTGTTGGTGTATATAGGAGGAGGAAGAGTCAAAGCATTTAGGGATCTTTTAGTCAAAATTTTGAATTGCTTGCCACCTCGTCAGAGTCCTAAGGTCGCTGTCACAAAGGCAGAATTGATGTTGCCCTAGTGTTTTTTTTGGTAAGTTCTCTGTATCACCTGCCTGCCTCCACAAATGTATGGAGAGCAGCTTGTTAAAACAGACATGGCGGTGGCTTGGGAGCTAAGCTGAGTCCGCCCTTCCTTTAAAGGTTTGAGAACTTGAACAAATTGGTCTTCCCCCTGGAAGCTTGGTTTATTTACCTGAAACATGGGGGCAGCATTGTCTATCTGGCAGAATTGAATGAGAAGATATAAGTCAAGTGGGCCTGGCTCAGTGGCAAAGATTTACCAACTTTAGTCAGCCTCCTGAAACTTCTCCTGGGACCATCTATGCACTTCCTTGTAAAATCCAGTTTTAGCAAGAACCTCGCTAAGTCGGCTTAGCGGGAATCCCCCACCCTCCATATCTGAGCAGGTTCCTGATCCTCTACCATCCATCCCCCAGATGATATCTGCCTCCAGCAAGAATCCTGTTAGATCACTTTAGCCAAAACCCCCTAAATCCTGATGTTTCTTCTGAGTTCTTTTCCATCCACTGACCCCACCCTGCCCATTGGCTATAAATTTCCACTTGCCCATCTGTATTCAGAGTTGAGCCTAGTCTCTTTCCCCTGCTGTGAAATCCCATTGCCATGGTCCCATGGCAATGGTCCTAAAGAAAGTCAGCCTTACCATCTTTAATGAGTGTCATTCAAGTTTTTTGTGTTCTTACTACCAGTCCCTGGTAGTGGGAGCCTGACAAAGCTTTCCCCTTTTCTTTTGCCCAGAATCAAGCTCCCTGCTCTTGGGATCTTTGCCTCTAGTTCTGAGATTCTTGATGTTTCTGCTCCCTGCCTGCTCCTCTAGTCAACAGTTCAGTGCTAGAAAGAATTAAGAGGCAAAATAGTTTGGAGCAAAGGGCCCAAGGGCAGGAATTCCCTGTGTTCTTTTTGTACTTCTAAGATCTCCAGAGCCGCACAGTTTCTTGCCTGCACTAGACTTGACTTGAATAAGAAGAGCAAGTGTCCTGGAGAGAACTGAAGATTCTGGAATTCTTGCTTTCAGTTGTGTAAAATGAAAATATTTGAAATGCGTGTGTAAGTGTCCATTTGTTGTTATTGTAATCTTATACTTTATCTTCACTTCTGATTGCTATTTAATCAGCAATAGCTTGGAACACTTAACTTTTAGTTTCTCCCTCTGTTAGGCAAGTAATGATCTGTAAACAAACACTTGAATAAGTGCTCCTTAAAGGGACCCCTTCATTCTTTTGTGATGTAAAGATTCTTTTATGGTGCAAATGAGCCCACCCTCTAATGTAGCTTTTGCAAGTTGGATATTCAGGGATTCCCTTTGCCTCTTCTGTTTAGAACTTAATTACACATGAAGGGGTGTGGATTAGCTTTCTATTGCTGCTGTAATAAATTAACACAGATTTAGCAGCATAAAACAAAACTTTTTGATTAGTTGGCACTTGGATAGGTCAGAAGTCTGGAGGGCTTCCCTAGGCTCAATACTCTGGGTTTCAGAAAGCAAAAGGAAGCTATAATCTGGCTGGGGCCTTTTTCTGAGGATCTGGGGAAGAATCCACTCCCAGGCTCATTCAGGCTGTTGGCCAGGTTCCACCCTGGCTGTCAGTAGTGGGTGCGCTCTTCTCCTAGAAGCCGCTTAGATTTTTTTCTCACATGCTCCTCTGCGTCTTCCTGCTTGCAGTGGTGCATCAAGTTCTTCTCACTCTTCACAGCTCTCTGACTTTTCCTTCTGCTTTCTCCTCTGCCACTGGACAGAGAAAGTTCTTTGCTTTAAGGCCTCATTCGATTAGATCAGGTCCACCCATATCATCTCCCTTTTTCTAGGTCAAGTGTGCTATATAACACAACAACGGGAATAATATGTCTTCCCATTCACAGGGGCCAGAGGTTAGGGTGAAGAATCTTGGGTGTCATTCCCAGAACCTCTGCCTACCACAGGTACATCTCTACAGAAAGATGTTTTCCCACTGTCTTTCCTATTCCATCTTCTCTTGAATGTTCTTGAAGAAGATACATCACATTGCTAGACAAGAAAGATGAGACTGAATAAAAGTGAGCAGAGTACCAGTGGCAGAGTAAGAAATCAAATAAAAACAGATTGCTCGACGACTTTCTTGAGTTACATCGTTGAAAAATCAGAGCTTGTGGGATTGAGCCAAATGCAATTTCTGAAGCATCTGGCTACGACTGAAGAGGAGTATCCCAAACTCAAAACAGTTTCCTTGTGTTAGAAAGAATAATCCCACTGAGCCTAAAGATTTAGCTAGGCTTTCTGAGGTGCTAGATTACATCTAGAATGCCTGACAATGCCCTTCGATTGGAGCAGGAACTCAACATTTGTCTATCAACTACTAGATCCATAAAACCAGGACTAGAGTAAATGGTTATGTGAAGACTGATAGGTCAGAAAGTTCTCAGTTAAAAGTACATATATACTTCTTTATATACTGATTTAGAAATTTATCTTAATTGTCTATTTATTTATATTGAAATATATGCAAGATGTAACCTAGACACATTCGGCAGGCTAATCTAGGCATATGTGAGCTCCATTTCATTCAAAATATATTGCAAAATTTGCTTTTGCATAGGACTTTGGGTAAGATAGTGGTTTGAGCACAGAGATCTAACTGCCTCCATCTCCATTAATTTCATTAGAAGGATTGATAGATAATAAAAACAGGGAAAAATCTTCGTCAGACCTGGGTTGCCATCAAAAGTGAAAAATAAACTTGAGGGATTTCTAAATTACACCTTATTTTCATCCAGGGGAAAATAAAGAGGCATGCCTGAAGCTCCAGAGAGGCATCGAGGAGGCTGATAAAGCAAAGTCAATGAGAAAATTGGCTCATAAACAAACTTCAAGAAGTAAATTTGACAAAATCTTCTTGGCTGATTGAGATTTGCAGATGCCAAGTGAAAGATGGGGCAACAGTGGTGAAATACTCTCTTGAATCCAGCACAGGAGGGAGAAGAGTAAAGAAAGCCCCTCACACCTGCGAAGGGAGCACAACCACCCTCCTGAGATGGAAGTATGACCCCATGAGGGAGGCGAGAATACTCTGATGGAGCTCCATGCCCCGGTGAGGACGAGAGACGAGGGACAAGTCTGCAGGGCAGGACCACCTCAGGCAGCTCTCCTCCTCTGTTCCTTTTTGACCTGAACAGGCAGTATTTGAAAGCAACTACACCGAGTGCCCCCAGGCTTGTGAGCTTGAAGAAAGTGACCCTGCAGCCAACCAGGGCTCTTCCCTGATATAGTGAACAGCAACACAGCAAAAGGAACTCTCATTACAGTGCACATTACATACCACAGATGAGAAAACTGAGACACACACCAAAAATCCTCCCAGTAGGATAGAGTTAGTGAGTTATAGAGCCAGGATTCTCAAGGAGACAGCCAGATTCCAGAGGCCAAACTCTTTCTGACAATGCCATATTGTTGCATTCAGGAGGACCCCTGGGTGTTGCTACAAAGGGCAGCCAGGTTCAAGCGGAAGCCATGGCAGAAAGTTGGCCCTGGTGCTTCCTCACCAAAGAAAGAGAACAAGAATGGCAGAGATGATATAGATCCAACGGAAATGTGCAAGGCCATAGCTCCCTCCACACTCTGCTCGGGCTGCAATATGGCCAGATTGGTTTCATCAATTACCAGAAAGGGCCCTTCTTTCCCATTTTGTGTGGACTGGGATGATTTCATCAGAGATTATCATAATTCTCAAACAGAACCCGTAACAATTACTATTTCACTAGAAGACAATACTAGCTAATTGCAGAATTTGGGCTCTAGGGGCGAGCAAACCTAAAGAAACCGCACTTCCCTGGGTAGACAGGACTGGAGAGTCAGGAATGGGGAGGAGCTCTGCCTTGTGGTGTCTTAGGGAAGCAGCAGTCCCAGGATGGGAGAGGAGTGTGCTCAGAGAGCCAGCCTCCCCTTATTGGTGCACCTGTTCTCTGATGACCACTGTGGGCACCTGGGCGGGACATAGCAAATGTAGGTGAGAAGGCACAAAGTAGCTGGGACATACAATCATGAGAGGAGACAAACTCATCTTGTCTCCATTGCCCCAGGAAGGAAAGAGAGCAGGCAGAGAGGAGAACACAGAGGCAACACAGAGGCTCTCAAAAGCAAGGCGTCCACAGTCAGGCTGTTCAGGGGATTAAAGGAGAGAGCTGGAGGGAAGCAGCCCTGGGTTCAAATGCCAGCACTCCTGTGAGTTTCCTGAGTCACCTGGGCCAGGTTGCTCGACGGATTTGAGTTGCAGACTCTTCTGTCCCGTGGAGATGATTACCTATCTCCTGTGTTGGCATAGGAATCGAGTGTTACAGGTATGTTAGCCTGGAAAGTGACTGTCACTCACACACAGACCCATTCTCACCCTCGTCCACCCAAGTTTATTCTCCACATATCAGCAAGGCACCCAGAGTGAACTTTTAAAATCATAAACAGGACCATGCAGCTCCCCCATTTCGACACTTTCATGCCTCATCATCGCCATGGGAACAAATCCACAGGACTCCCCACTGTCTGCATGGTTTGCCCACGGCTGCTACTCCAACCTCACCTTTGCCCCCCTCCCCTTTGCCCACTGGGCCACAGCTCCATTGATGGAATCACCTTTCCTCCACTTGTCAAGCATGCCCTAACTCGGCCTGAGCATGTGCTGTTCCCTCTTACTCAGGGCTCTTCCCCAGATATTTACATGGCTCAGCTCAGTTCATCAAGGTCTCTGCCCAAAGGCCACATCTTTGGAACACTCTTCCCTGACTAATCCATCAAAAATAACCATCTTTTTATGCCTCATCCCCTTACCCAACTTTAGTCTCCTTCTTGGGTATTATATTATGCATTTATTTCTCATCTGTTGTCTATTTCCTGTAGTACATCGTGAGTTCCAGTCCTCTGTACCCCAATGCCTAGATCAGTGCCAGCATACAGAGGTAGACAATAAAGGTGTCACCTTTGCCTTCCTTTTTTCATCCCCCCTCCTCTCTCACACTATAGAATCTCATTGCAGAAGATATGAGAATCAGAGTTGCGTTTCCATAACTGGAGGAGTCAAGCCACCTGTGCTCCTATAGGTCCCACCTCCTTTGCCTATGAAATCCACGTCAAATTTCATGCTCTGTCCGCTTCCTCCTCCGTGTCCTGGCCTCATGGAGCTTCCTGAGCTCTGCATCCATTTCCACGGCCAGGAGGAAGCAAGACTTAATAGATTGCTCACGGAACTGCCAGCCCCGTCTTTGCGCCTCCAGCTTCAGCTCCCCAGTCAGCTCCTAAGTGTGGCAGTAAGCTCTGTAGCCAGTGGCTGGTATCGTTATAGGCACCTGTTAAGCTCTATGAGCCGTTATGGCACTCGATACATAATAAATAATAATATGCTGCCAAATGATTACTGTATGACTGCCGCTATGATGAACCGTTCAGGAGGAAGTAATAACCGTGAGCAACTAGGAAAGCAAACAAAGAAACGATCTGCTGTGCTGTACCTAAAAATAAATCTAGGAACACAGAGAGATTCATCAGGGGTTGAAATATTTTGTTGACAAAGCCACAGGGATAATAGGCACGTTTAAATGTGCCCCTTTTTGCACAGCTTCACTGTGCGGTGCTAACATACATTTCTCCAGCCCTCACAGTCACATGAACTCAGAAGGGGCCACTGGGGGCTAGAGAGAAGACACACACTGACCCCTTGTCGTAGTTGGTGACTTCAGATGGTGACTCAGATATACTATGTCCAGGGAAGCTGGGTTCAGTCTGACTCCCAACAACCAGCAGTTGGATGCTCAGAAAAGGGCAATAATGGGGTGTTTGGTCCTTTAACAGATCTTAGTTACTCTTTATATCCTGGGCCATAAGTCCTTCTTTTTGAAGTCTCATACTTGCTAGAGGGACTTTGGGAGAGGGAGGGCAGTATTTCACAGTTTTTGTCCCAGTAAAGGCATATTGCTAGATGTCTGAGTGCCTAATAACAGCAAAATACATGTGCAATCTTTGGTGCCAAAGATGAATTGTGTTAAAAACTGATGGATATACTGTATGGTTCCATTTATGGAATAACCTTGCAATGACAAAATTGTAGTGATGGAGAACAAATCAGTGGTTGCCCTGGGGTAGGGGTTGGGGAAATTGGGACTATTCAGAGGCAGCATAAGGAGTTTCGTTGTAGTGACAGAAGAGCTCTATGTCTTGATTGTGGTGGTGTTAACACAAATTTACACATATGCTGAAATTTCATAGTACTACACAGCACCACCCAACAACAACAACACAACCAAATATGATCCGTAGTTTAATCAATAGCATCGTGCCACTGCCAATCTCCTGGTTTTACAAATGCACTATGATATGTAAAATGTTGTCACTGGGGAAAGCTGGGTGACGCATACACACAAACTCTCTGTTTTCTTTTGGCACCTTCTATGAGTCTAAAGTTAGTTTATAATGAAAAATTTAAAAACTCCAAAAAAAAAAATTTACAAAACCTGATGGCAGAAGTTCCGGTTCTGTTATGTGCAGTAACCAAACCTCCCTATCTCTCCCCCTGCTGTGACTACAATACCTGGAGGAGCCATTTTAGGACTCTGAAAATAAATAGTAGCGGGTAGATTGGAAGGGAGCACCAGAATTCAAAATACCATCAAAACAGTGGTGAGATAACATGTTTTTCCAGCAGGATCCCTTGGCCTGAATGTAATTCAAACTGAAACCAAGGTGGCCATCAGTGCAGTGACCTCTAGGAAGAGCCCTCTGGTTCTCTCTCCAGGAGCTGGACAGGGAAGCCTAAAATCTCAGAGAGAATGTGGAAATCCCCTGGGGCTTTTTTGTTGTTGTTATTTTGATTGGTTACTTGGTCGGTTGGTTATTTTTCTTCCTTTGGCCCAGAGCCCTCTCATGCCCACTCCCCACATAATAACATGGTGGTGGTAGCAGAGGCCTCTCCAGTCAGCAGGGTTGGGATCCCAAGAGTGTGGAGTGAACCACCAGTGCTTTTTTCCCCGTGTCCTCCTTCCACATGACTCCAACATAGGTGCAGTCTTTTTCAACAAATGATGTTAGAACAATTCAAAATACACAGACAAAAAAACACTTAATCTACATCTCACATCTTATGTAAAAATTAATCTAGAATTGATTATACATCTAAATGTACAATGCAAGACTATAAATATTTTAGGAGAAAATCTTTATGACCTAGGACTATACAAAGAATTAGAATTCCTAGACATGACACCAAATACCTGAGAAATAAAAAAAGTTTTTTTGGTAAATTGAACCATCAAATTTAACAACTTTTGCTCTGCACAAGGCACTATCAGAAGAATGAAAAGACAAACTACAGATTGGAAGAATATATTTATAAATCACATATCTGACAAAAGATGTCTACCAATAATAATAAAGAACTCTGAAAATTCATACTGAAAAAATAAAAACTATTTATTTATTCATTTATTTTTTAAAGATTTTATTTTTTTCCTTTTTCTCCCCAAAGCCCCCCAGTACATAGTTGTATATTCTTCATTGTGGATCCTTCTACTTGTGGCATGTGGGACGCTGCCTCAGCGTGGTTTGATGAGCAGTGCCATGTCCACGCCCAGGATTCGAACCAACGAAACACTGGGCCCCTTGCAGCGGAGCGCGTGAACTTAACCACTCGGCCGCAGGGCCAGCCCCAACACAATTTATTTTTTAATGGGAAAAATACGTTAACAGACGCTTCACCAAAGAAGATAAATGGATGGCAAATAATCATATAAAAAATTTACAACATGATTGGCTACTGAGTGCAAATTAAAATCATGATAAAATACCACTGCCAAACTAAAATTTACTGACAATACCAAGAGCTGGAGAAGATGTGCAACACCTGGATCTCTCATACATTGCTGGTGGGAATATAAAATGATGCAGCCACTATGGAAATTTTGTTAGTGGTTTCTTCTGGAATTAATCTTGCACTCACTATGTGGCCCAGCAGTCTCACTTCTAGGCATTGACCCTAGTGAAATGAAAACTTACATTCACACAAAAATCTGTACATGGATATTTATAACAGCTTCACTCTTAATCACCAAACACTGGAAATAACCCAAATGTCTCCCCACTAGGGAATAGATAAACAGTGCTACATCCATACCATGGAATATCCCTCAGGCATAATAAGGAACAACCATTGATACACACAAAAACATGGATGAATCTCCAAAAGGATTATGCTGAGTGATAGACGCCAATCTCAAAAGATTACATATCATATGATTTCATTCATATAACGTTCCCAAAAAGACAAAACTATTGTGACAGAAAACAGATTAGTAGTTGCCAGACATCCTGAGTGAGTGGGAAAAGTAACTATAAGGAGATAGTATGAGGGAGTTTTTTTGAAGTTCTGTATGCTGATTATAGTGGTTGCATAAATCTATACATGTATTAAAATTCATAGAAATGACAGTAATCAAGACAATGCGGTATTGGCAAAAGAATAGACAAATAAGTTAATGGAACACAATAGAGAGTCCAGAAATTGGCCCATAAAAATGCAGTCTATTGAACTTTGACAAAGGAGAAAAGGCAATTCAATGGAGAAAAGGTAATGTTTTCAACAAACGTTCTTGGAACAACTGGACGTGCACATGTAAAAGAACGAATCTAGATACAGACCTTGCATCGTTCACAAAAATTAATTCAAAATGGATCAAGATTTAAATGTTAATGCAAAATTATAAGATTTCTAGAAGATAACAGGGGGAAATCTAGATGACCTCGGATTTGTTGCTGACTTTTTAATACAACAGAAAAGCACAATCCATGGAAGAAAAAATTGATAAGCTGGACTTCATTGAAATTAAAAATTTCTTCTCTAAGAAAGACACTGTTAAGAGAATGAAAAATACAAGCCACAGACTGGGACAAAATAGCTGTCAAACACATATCCAATAAAGGACTAGTATTCAAAATATGTGAAGAACTCTTAAAACTCAAAAATAAGAAAGCAAACTACTCACTTAAAATGGGCAAAAGATCTGATCAAATAACTCACCAAAGAAGATAAACAGATGGAGAACAAGCATGTGAAAAGATGTTAAACATCATAGATCATTAGGTAACGGCAAAAAGAAATAGCGATGCTCTAGCACTGCACACCAATTAGGATAGCTAACATCCAGAGCACCGACAGCATTAAATGCTGGTGAAGACTTGGAGCAACAGGAGCTCTCCATCACTGCTTGTGGCAATGCAAAATGGTACTGCTGCTTTGGAAGACCGTCTAGTGGTACCTTACAAAGCTCAACACAGTCTTACCATCCAATCCAGCAATCCACCTGTCCTTGCTGGTCCACACGAAAACCTGCACACGAATTTCATAACTGCCAAATCTTAGAAGGAACCAAGACATCCTTCAGTAGGTGAATGGATGAAAAGTGGAACATACAGATGATGGAATATTATTCAGCACTGAAAAGAAATGAACTGTCAGGTCACAAAGAGACATGGAGGAAACATAAGTGCATATTACAAAGTGAAAGAAGTCAGTCTGAAAGAGCCACATTCTGTATGATTCCAACTATATGACATTCTGAATTAGGCAAAACTATAAAGAAAGTAAAAGGGATTGAAGGGAAAGAAGGGAGGGTTGAACAGTTAGAGCACGGGGGTTTATGGGGCAGTGAAGCTATTCTGTATGATATTGCAATGGTGGGTACATGATATTTGCGTTGGTCAAAACCCATAGAACTGTACGACAGAAAGAGTGAATCCTAATGTAAACTATGGGATTTAGTTAATAACAATGTATCAAAATTGGTTCATCAATTATAACAAATGGACCACATTAGTATAAGATATTAATAGCTATACGGAGTATGAGGTAGAGAGGTAGAAGCGTGTGATATGGCAACTCTGTACTGTCTGCTCAATTTTTCTGAAAAGCCAAAATTGCTTTAACAATAAAATCCATTAATTAAGAAGTCAGAATTGTACACTAAAATAAAAAATCTATTTTACTGTATTGATCATTTAAGATACAAATTGAAAATAAAAGCAACCTAGTGTACGACAAGAGGGGGAAGTTTGTACGTGCCCGTAGGCATATCTACTCATTCATCATTCAATGAATATTTATTGAGAGCCCCATGGACCACTAATGAAGTATAAAGTACCACATCTACTCAGAGAACCATCATTTATTCTCCCTCTTCTTTCACTCAATTAATTAGTGTCACTTCATCTCCATCCTGGGAGACCCTCCAGTCCTGTGGAGCTTTTCTCGTTCTTCCATAGTCAGCTAGATTTTCTGGCTGATCATTCTATCCATTTTCTGGCCATTGTCCTTGCCTTCTTGTCCTTTAGGCAACCCCCCCTGGCAAGTGTGCAACCACTCAAGTGTCTTCTTGCTTCACATCCACATGGAGGCTATTGAGCACTGCTGGAGAAAGCCCCCATCCCTTTGGGACAGCAGTCACTGTGGCATCTCTGGCCTCAAAGAGGTGTCCAGCACTGCTCAGTATTCCTGTTACATTTCTTCCTATGAGATTTTCTTCCACAATGTTGATTTTAAACCATCTCTACTTTTCTTAAATATTGGACCTTACCGTCCCACATTCCCTCGGCTGTTGGCACGCCATCACAAATGAGATAGGAATTGTCAAATGAGGTCTACCAGAAATTCCCACTGCCAGAGAGGCAAACGTAGCCTCATCCAGAATCATTGTCCCTTGTTTCTGCCTATTGAAATGGAAAGCTTATTCCTCCAGGTCTGCTCTTGCCTTGCGAGACCTCATGCTATTAATTACTCCTCTCTCTGTTATCACTCTATTATTTTCAGAGTATCCCTCTCTACAGGATTTTCCCCAACAGCATTTACACTTTATCAAATCTTTTCCAGTTTTAAAGGAAAAAAAAATCCCCGTTCAAATAAACATTAGAGCTTCTATCCAATTTTCTCCTCTCCTTATTGATAGCCATCTACTGTCATGATCTCTGATTCCTCACTTTCCATTCACTTCTCAATCAAAGCCACCTGACTCTTTTCCATAACATTGTACTCAGAAAGGTACTAATGAACTATTTGATGCCAAATCTAATGGGCACTTTTTCATCTTTATTTTCTTTGATTTCTTCTCAGCATTTCAAATATTCTTCCCTTGGTTTCTGTGATTTGTACTCTTACTCTATTGCTCACTTTTATATGTTTGTTTGCTCCTTCACAGCCTCTGTTGTTAGCTTTTATTCTCTGACCCTTCACTTAAATGTTTGTCTTCATATTCAATATCTGGTCTCTGGTCAACCTCTTTTACTCCTATAGATTCATCTATGAATCTTAACTCCAGGGTAGGTCTCTCTCCTGAATATCCTACTTGTCTCCTCTAATTATATTTCCGAAAGTACCTCAAAACCAGAAAGAAAAACTAAATTCATTATCCTCTCTTCTCCAACAGCCCCTGTCTTAGTTATCTTTCCAATCAACCAAGACCGAATTCTAGGTCATCCCTAACATACCACTCTCTCTAACTCCTCACATTCAATCAATTCCTAAGCCAAATATCCTAAACCCAATTCTTCCACCCAATTATCTTTCGAATACTACATATTTCTCCCCAATGTCATTCACAACCTAAATAAACCCACCATCATATCTCACATGAATTATGAATCTAGTCCCTTAACTTGTCTCTTGCCTTCAACTGCGTCCACCTCTGGTGTATTTTTCACACAGCAACCAGGGTTATCTTTCTCAAGCAAGGTTTTGATTATGTAACTCATCTGCTAATGGCTTCAATAACTCCTCTTATGTTTAAAGTAAAATTTTATCTCCTTAACAAAGCTGACAATCTCACAATTTGACCCCATCAGAGTTCTCCTGACACAGCTCTCACCACTTCCCACTCACACTCTATTTTCCAATCAATCTAAACCACGAGAAGTTTCCAGAGCTCATTGCTCTATCTCATGTCTCCAGGTCTTTGAGAATGGTCCCCCACTCCATGGAATGTTCTTGAACTCTTTTTCAGTACACTAGCTTCTATTTATCCTTTATTTCTCTGTTCTGATACCACTTACTCTAGACAGCTTTTTCTGGAATAAATGCTGCCACAATACTCTGTATTTATTTCTATCACAGCCTTTGTCAAGCTATGAGGTAATGGTTGGTTACTTGCCTGCTCTCACACTAATGAAACTTCTTGGAGGCAAATTTAAAATGCTGTGTTTTATTGATCTCTGTTCTTGATGTCTAACTCAGTGAACAACCAAGAAATGTTTGAAGAAGGAAGTTAGGAAATCAGGAAGGGGAGAAGAAAACAAGAAAGGAAAGAAGGAAAAGAAGGAGGGAAGGAGAGAGGAAGGAAAAGAGAAAGAAAGGAAGGAAGAGAGGGATGGAGGGTGGACGACTCAAGTACATGCCCTCTAAGATTACAGCTATGTAAATTTGCATAAATACCAAAAGATATTTTTTTTCCTGGCATAGGATTATGGGTGATTTCCCCCTAGTTTTGAAATAATGTTTTCTAATGTTGCTATATTGCCTGTATAATTAAAACAAAACTAGTTTACGTTCTACAGATGCCTGACAGGTACTCCCAGTATGGCAGAGACTGCTCTGTGTTCTCCAAAAGGTGTTACCTCTTCTTCATGGCCGCATCCACATGGATTTCTTAGCCTGTCTCTCTGTTAGGGTGGCCATGGGATCAAGTTCCAGAAAAAAGAATGTGAAGAGTAGTGATGTGTACCTCTTCAAGGCTTAGCCCAAAAATGTCTTCCCACAGTGAATACTGCTCTCCCTTCCTGGCTGGAAGATGACCAGAGAGAACACGAAGAACCTCAAGAAGGGAAAAACCACAAGATTGAAGAATCATGGGTCCTTGAGTGATGGCTAGGAAAGCCACTCAACCAGAAACCCTTGATTGGACTTTCAATGGATGAGAAATGGGTTTCTATTGTGATAAATCATTGTGGTTTGAGAATTTATCTATATGGCAGTTAAGCTAAAACAATACACTTGCTAAACAGTTTCGTATGGTCCTATTTAGAATCTGAGATCGTCTGAATTTATAAATGGGTCATATGAGAAACTATTACCAAACTTGATTCCTACAGCTCTGGAATGATGGAATATGCAAATTGGCCAAAAAAATATCCTATCATGGACTGTTGGAGCTGAAGGAGATAATAGAGATCTTATTGTCCATCCTCTCTATATTGCACATGGGGACCCTGGGTTGCAGAAAGGGTAAATTTGAGTCCAGTGTGGCTGAGTTAATTCTTGCTCCCAAGTCTCCTAACTCACATGTGAGAATTTGGGACAAGTCATACTCCATTGATGGTGCAGGAAACGTGCACCCTGGCTCTCTAAATGCAGTCATCTCCCTCAAACCCCCACGGGCATTCCTGCTGAAACTGCCCGTGTGCCTGAGCAAGAGCACCTTCTCAGATAGAGAAGAAGAGTTCTTTGATCAAGAGTGTTTAAGGAGCTGCCCGCCCTTGAGAGTACCTTTAGAACAACCAATCCTCAGCCCAGCATGTTTTTGTAACGGAGTGGAAATGAACTTTCTCAATCAGATGCAAAAAAATCTCATAGTATAAGGCATAAATGAATTAATTTGGCTACCTCACATTTAAGAATTCTTGTTCAACAAAGGATGTTGTAGATTTCATTAACCAAGGACAGAGAAGATTGTGGAAAAATAGAATCTCTCGTCCAATTCTGGTAGAAACGTGAAGCAAGACGTCATTTGGAACTATATGGGAGTACCCAGGGAATTTACATACATGTGAATTCTACAATCCAGCAATACACAAAGAAAACTCCTGCACAGATCTCCCAGAGGACAGGTGACAGGATGGAGGGATTTATTTGTTCATTGCTAGAAGAATGAAAGTAAAATGTGAGGACTAGGTACTGGAATGCAATGCAGCACTAAGAAACATTGAAGAAGGGCTGCATAGAGCGACACGGGCAACATTAAAAACAAAACAAAACAAAACAAATCCCGAGGGAACAAAGTGTAAAACAAAGCCCTATATGCTTGTGTAAGATATGCATAGAAAATGTAAATTTAAATACACAGGAAACAGCATAAAATATATTTTTCTTTTTTATCAAGTAAGTTTTGGGGCATACAAATGTATACATTATATAACAAAAAACCCATATACCTGCCTCTCAGCTCAAGAAATAAAACACTAAAAATAAAATTCAATTGCATATGTAATTGAAAGTTAAATTTCCAGGTACGTATTCCTCTCTCCCCTGACCAGAGTTTAAAGCTAGCCTGAACTTGTTGATCATTTCTACTCATGCTTTTATATTTTTACTACACGTGTATCTGTGCAGAAAAATATATAGTGTTATTTTACGTGTTTAAAGCCTTATAAAAAGACGTGCTACTGTACATATCCTTATGAAACCAGCTTTATTTATTCAACATTATGGTAAAGAATTTTTTTCTGTTGTTACTTCTTCATCTAGTATACTTATTTTGACTGTAGAGTATTTTATTGTATGAATATGCCATATATTATTTTTCCTTGTCTTGTTGATAGGCAGATTGTTTCAATACTTTTGACATTACAACTAATGTTGACATGAGCATTGTTGTCCATGTCTCCTTATTCTCATGTGCATGAGTTCACCTAAGGCATGAAACTAGAACTGCAACTCCTGCGGCATTGATGTTCCCATTTCACTAGATACTGCAAATGATTCTCCAAAGTGCTAATAGCAATTTACATCCTCATCAGTATTGCCTGAATGTACCTGTTCCTCCACATCCTTGCCAACAGCTGGCACATTCAGGGACTGTTATTTGTTGTTGTTTTAAAATGGTATTTATGCAAAGAATATGAAAAGTCTTCTGAAGTTGAAAATCTTATGCTTTTATTGACTCTTTTGGATTTGCTTGTTCATATCTTTTGTCTATTTTTCCATTTTCATCTGTCTTACTGATTTATAGTAACTTTTATATGTACTGAATGCTAATCCTTTGTGAGTTTTATACACAGTGAATCTCTCTTCTGATCTGAGGCTTAACTTTTCAACTTATTTATGTTTTTGATATAAAAACTTTTTTAATAGTCAAACTAGTCCATATTTTCCTTTATTGTTCATATTTTTCTTGGCGTATTTTTTCAAAAACTACACTCTCCTATACCAAGGTCATAAAGATATTTTGCTATATTTTCTGCTAAACATTTTGAGTTTTACTTTTCACATTGAGATCTTTAATTGACTGGAATTGCTTCATTTTTATAATGTGAAGATGGGATCCAATACTTTTTTCATATGGATAAGCTATTGTTCCAGAAACATTTACTGAATAACCTCCTTTCCCAACTGATTTATGATGTCAACTCTGTTCATATCAATTTTCCATTCATTCAGCATGTTTTTATTATACACTATGTATTAAAATCTGTTCTAAGCACTAGTTATTTTTATCAACTAATTGTGCCTGAGTCTCATTCTGGATTTCCATTCTGTTCCCTTATTTAAGTTGATATCTCTGTGCCCAAAAAGCTCACTCTTTTAATGATTACAATGTTGACTTAGTCAGGATATCTCCTGAAAAAGTTCTCCTCCTCTTATTCCTCCTTTTCAAGTTATTCTATCCATTCTGCACCCTTTTAGTATATAAACCATATAAGATGTATAATACACATGCATGTGTATATTCAAGTACATATCATATACATATATAAATCAAATTGTTCATTCATATGACAAACCTGTGTCTTAGTGGATTCTTTACAGGCAGAGCCTGAAGGAGTGATTCTTGTGGAAATGCCTCTCTTGAGAAGAGAATTAGGGAAGCGAGGTAGGGCAGGGGTGGGGTCTCCCACACAGCTAAGGACAAGTCTCCAGAGGAGAGGCAACTGGGATTGTTATCAATCAACATTTACATCAGTTAGGGCATGCAGCATGCTACCAACATTCTGTATTACAATCTCTTCATTTTTAAGAATGAATATGGCCCCAGACATGTAGATTTTACACATTATGGTAACTGTGCTGGGAAGAAGAAATGGAGTTGCGGATGGGTAAAATAAAAGCTGAAAGGGTGTATTACTAAGTGAACGAAGTCAATCTGGAAGGCTACATAGTGTACAATTTCAGCTGTATGCCATTCTGGAGAAGGCAAAACTCTGGAGACAGTGAAAAGATCAGTGGTTCCCAGGGGTAGGGAGAGAGGGAGCAATGAATAGGCAAAGGACAGAAGATTTTTAGGGCGGTGAAAATACTCTGTATGATACTGGAACAATGGATATATGTCATCTGCATTTGTCCAAACTCAGAGAATGCGCAACACCAAGAGCGAACCCTAATGTCAACTACGGACTTTGGGTGATGATGATGTGTCCATGTAGGTCATCAATTATAACAAATGTACTGCTCTTGTGGGGGATGTTGATAATGAGGGAAGCTATGCATGTGTGGGGTCAGGGGCCGTATGGCATGTCTCTGTATCTTCCTCTCAATGTTGCTGTGAACCTGAAACTGCTTTGAAACAATAAAGTAAGGAGCCGACCCTGTGACCTAGTGGTTAAGTTTGACATACTCCTCTTTGGTGGCCTGGGTTCAGTTCCTGGGCACGGACCTACACCACTCGTCCATGCTGGGGCAGCAATCCACGTATAAAATAGTGGAAAATTGGCATGGATGTTAGCTCAGTGTGAATCTTCCTGAAGCAAAAAGAGGAATTTTGGGAACAGATGTTAGCTCAGGGCAAATCTCCCTCAGTAAAAATATAAGTTAAAAACTCAACTGAAAAAAAAAAGCCAAGAGTGTTTTGTAGGATGATTGAATGGTGGAGTTCTAGTAATGCTCATCTCTGAGTGTGGCATCCAATAAAAGATGGACATGAATAAATACACAGTAAACAATAAATACACAATCTCTTCCCCAACTACGTACTTAACATTTAAAAACATTGATTTGCCAAAACGGAGGAAGCTTTGTGAACAAAGTCTATAATTTAGGTGGTTTTTGTTAAGCTTTTGTAACTCTCGACTAATGAGTCTGTGTTCAGTCACTGTTCAGTTGTAGCTTTTAATTGCAAACTTTGGGACACTCTAAATTAGGGGTGAGTCAAGCCAAATTCACTAAAACCCAATCTATGCTGATGGGCTTAATATTTTTTCCCAGTGTGGACTTATTTTAAACCTCAAATCTCACATACATTTGCATTATGAGGAAGCGGAATTCTTGTGCTCTGATCTATTTATGCTTAACTACACAGGCGTATGCTTCCTCAGACTTGTTTGACATCCAAGATATCTCAGGAGTGGTATTTTTCTATGTTGGCCATCTTACAAACAGAATAAAATGTGTGTTACACAATTCATCCATGTGTCTTGTTTCCGGATCATCCAAATGCATTCTTATATTTCTATCACATGCCGATTGACATTGCCCCCCACACACACTCCACCTCATTTGAAACATGCAAACAAATCAGACTCCAGTCTAAGTTTTGTAAAGGGCAACTAGACTCAGGAGTGCAGCAAAATGGTGAAAGAATTTGCAGAAATCTCTGTCCCATCGACTCTATCCTAACCTCTTTCCCGAAGTTTAAAAGAAAAGAAGCCCAGAAACAGTGAGCAAACTTAAGTGGAATAATAAGCACCATGGATGTCACTGCAGAAGCCTGGGTGACAGCGTGATATCTTGAGGCCTCAGGGGGAAGAGCTGGCATCTCAGTGCTGTCTCACAAACTGAATATTTGGCTTTGGGCTCAATTAGTCAAGGAGGGCAAACTGACGCTTGGCCCCAAAACCAGAATACGGAAAGGTTGTACCTCAATGATAGAAAGAAGAGAATACTGGCACCCCTCCCCATGACACTGCGAAATAAAAAGTGAACCCACTTCTGCCTGCTGTTTTGGGGCGGAGGGGGACAGAAATGTCTTCTATGTCTCCTATGGAAATTAAACTCATAGGCTTGTTTCGTGGGTGGGAATGAAGTCAGCATTCTCTCTACTCACACAGCACAGTAATTCATGAATGAAAAAAACAAGAGTAAAATTTAATTTCAAACTGTGGAAACTCTTAGGCCATCTGGCAAAACCAAATTTAGAGCAATCCATATTAATTGTTACGCAAATTAGGCTGTATAAGATGTCTACAGACAAAAACATTCTCTGCGGAAGATGTGCTTACTTAAAATAAAAGAATGACCCACCAGGAGGGAGAGGCAAGACCACAAAAAGCGAATTAAACCCAAAAAGGGACTGCAAAGGAAATATATGAAGAAAATCAACAGGATAAGAGAAGAAATAAATTGAAAACACAAATATAACAGAAAAGATTGACAAAAATAAAAATTGGTTCTTTAGGAAGAGTAAAAAATTGGGCCGGCCCGGTGGCATTGTGGTTACGTTTGCATGCTCCACCTTGGTGGCCTGGGGTTTGCCAGTTCCAATCCCGGGTGCAGACCTACGCATCACTCATCAAGCCATGCTGTGGCGGGTGTCCCACATAGAAAATAGAGGAAGATGGGTGCAGATGTTAGCTCAGGGCCAATCTTCCTCAGCAAAAAGAGGAGGATTGGTGACAGATGTTAGCTCAGGGCAGATCTTCCTCCCCCCCCAAAAAAAGTAAAAAATTGATTAAAAAAAATTTTAACAGTAATGAAGAGAAAAAAGAAAGGATAAACCAAAATCAGGAAGGAAGAGGAGAACATCACATTTAAAAAATAGAAGGTATTATGATCAACTTTTTGACATAAATTTTGTAATTTAGAGGAAAAAATTCTTGGGAAAATCGTAATTCCTTAAAACTGACATGAGAACAAGGAGAAAATATAAATAGTCCTTTCTCTGTTAAAGAAATTGTATACTTTAAACAAAAAACTCCTCACAAACAAAAGGACGGTCCCACATGACTTCACAGGGCCCACCTGGTGAACTTTTTTTCTTTTTGAGGAAGATTAGCCCTGAGCTGTCTGCTGCCAATCCTCCTCTTTTTGCTGAGGAAGACTGGCCCTGAGCTAACATCCATGCCCATCTTCCTCTATTTTATACATGGGATGCCTACCACAGCTTGGATTTTTGCCAAGTAGTGCCAAGTCCACACCCGGGATCCAAACCGGCAAATCCCGGCCCTCTGAACCAGAACATGTGAACTCAACCACTGTGCCACCAGGCCGACCCCAAGCCTGATGAACTTCTAAGTGTGGACTATCACCAAGCTTATGGAAATCTTTCCAGAGAACAGAAAAGGAGGGAGCACTTGTATTTTACTTAATGAAAACAAAATTAACCGAGTTTAAAAACACAATATAGGCATTGTAAGAAAGGAAAAGTACGGGCCAATTCCACTTATAAACATAAATGAAAATCTTAAACACAATATTTGCCAAAAAATACAGTAATACATAAAAGTGATCACATATTATGTCCAGTGTAGGTTTATTTCCGATTGTAAGGTTGGTTTAACATTCAAAGATCAATCAATATAATACGACTTATTAGCAGAATAAAGGAGAAATACATTACTTACTAGATGTGTAGGTATCATTTGACAAAATTAAAGCTCTACTGAAGAGAAAAATTAAAACCTACTAGCAAACTCAGAATATAAAGATTTGCCTTAATCCTAAAAAAAACTTACGATATTTAACAAGTTATATGTTCACTCGTAGTGCTTCTATTCAACATTGTAAGGCAAGGAAAAGAAAACAAATGTGTAAGGATCAGAAAGGAAGAAATAAAGCTATAATTATTTTTAGATTATATGGAATTCGCAAGTACAACTTCCAATAGCAAATATCAGTGAAGAATAGAGTAGCAAAATACATTTCATGATATCCATATATGGGAATAGTATGCAGCCATACAAATGAAGGAGCTAAGGCTTTTCATAAACACATTGATGACTCTTATAAATATATTGTTGAGTAAATAAGCCAGACACAAAAGAATGTGTGTCTGATATCACCTATAAAATTTTAAAAGCTGACGGGACTCTTCAATGATGGTAACAGCCTGGATGGTGGTTATATTTGAGGAGAATGAAGAGTGTAATGATTGAGAGGGAACATAAGAAAGGCTTACAGGTTTCTGTTAACATTTTATTTCTCAGAAAATGTGATGACTACACAAATGTGTTCATAAATAATTATTTACTAGGTTATATTCTTATCATTTTTTATACTTTTCTGCATTATACTCAACTTTAATATAGTTTTTTAAAGTTTACAACCCAACAAAAGTACCGAATAATTTTTAGAATGCTACCTTTTGTGTACGAAAGGATGGGAAATTAATACCTATCTATCTATACTATCTATCTACCCACACACACACACACCTGCTTATATTTGAAAAAGGAAACACTGGAAAAATAAACAAGAAGCAAAGCACAGTTGTTATTTTTAAAAGGAGAAAAGAAAAATTCAAATAAAAATTCTCACACTATACTTTTTATACACTTTTGGTTTTGAACCAAGTAAGTGATTTACATGTTCAAAAATAGACTTTAAAAAGTAACCCCTAAAATGAAAAATCAACTAAACCAGACTTTCTCTTCCTGTTAGTATTTAGAAAGTTGCAAGAAACCATTATTCTTATACTATCTACCAAAGCAAGCTGGTTATGCAACAAAATTACTGTTTTTTAAAAACATATCTGAAACTTGAGAATGCAAATACACAAAATTCCAGAAAAGGATAAACACACCACAGGATAAAAGACATTGATGGCTCCTGGAAAAGCGTGAAGAGGAAAAATTCATCATGGATGAGGTTTAGGAGGATGTACAAAAAGTTTTAACATACTTGCCATGGCCGTGAGTGGGCTTGCATGAAAGCTGAAGTTCTGAGCCACTCCAGCCACACAGTAAGCCTTTCCCACCCACCACCTCTTTTCCATGGATCGTCACTGAATGCTCAAGGGTAGTTTGTAAAAGGCTGGACGCATGGCAAGAGCTGAGAGAGATCCCAATGAAGTGCAAGGATCCTCCCCCAAATGCAAGGCAAGTATCCTCCAAAAGCAGAGGCAGGAAGAGAACGGAGAGAAATTGATTAACCAAGGCAAGCCAGGCTTCCAAGAACTGAAAGGCCGAGGACAGAGCGGGAGATCTGGGAGACACTGTAATTGGGTATTTTTACACTCCTTTCTGAGTAACTGATAGAGTAAACGTACAAAAATCGGTAAAAGACGAGATTTGAAAATGCTATCATGCAATTTGACCTAATTGACATTTATAGAACACCTCACCTAAAAACCACAGTATACCCATTATTTTCAGTTACATATGGAACAGTCACCAAGATAGATTGATATTTTAGGTTGTAAAACTAGTTTCAATCAATATAAACGGGTGGAATCACGCACAATATAGTCTCTGGCCAAAACAATTTTAAATTAGAAATAAACAGGATTAAGATATCCAGAGGATCCCCAAATATTTAGTAATACCATTTTAAATAACCCATGAGTCAAACAAGGAATTAGAAACAAAACTGAAAAGTATTTCAAACTGAATGATAATGAAAACACACCACATCTAAATACCTGGGTTGTAGATAAAGAGGTACTTAGAAAGAATTAAACAGCTTTAAAAAATTATATTAGAAAAGAAAGAAGGACTAAAACCAATTACTTTAGCTTCCACCTTAAGAAGGTAGAAAATAGCAAATTATACCAAGAATAAGTAGAAGGAAAAACAATAAATATTGGTAGTCAATAAAATAGAAAAATGACCCAAAAAGTTGATAACTCAGTACTTTGAAAATAGTAATAAAATTAGTCTAAATCCAGCAAGATCAGTTAAGATAAAGAGAGAAAACACAAATTGACAACATCAGAAAAAAAGAGAGGACATTGCTCTAAGTTTATAAACACTAAAAGGATAAGAAGGGAATAGTATGAAGAACTTTATGACAACAAATTCTTTAACATAGCTTAAAAGAATAAACTTTTGAAAACTAAAACCAAGGTTAACACAAGTAGAGACAGAAAATCTAAAATTCTCAATATCTATTAAAAATTAAATTCATAATAAAAAATCCTTCCACAAAGAAAATTCTAGGCTCAGATGACTCCGTGGCAGTTCAATGGAACATTAAGGGAGATAACGCAAATTCTACATAAACTTTTTCAAAATATACTGGAGAAATTTCCTACACATTTTACACATTTTGTGAAACTGACATAATACTGATACCAATACCTGGCAAAAGACATTAAAAGGAAAGCAATTTCAGATCAATATCCCTCAAGAACATGGACACAAAATACTTAATATATTAGCAAATGTTTCCCAGCAGTCTATAAAGCAGGTAATAAATCATCAAGGGCAATTCATCTCAGAAATGCAAGGGTATTTTAACATTTGAAAATCAAGCAACGTAATTCACCACATCAACAAAATGAAGAGAACAAAATGACCATCTCAGTAAATGCAGAAAAGCATTTGATTGAGGGGCCGGCCCCGTGGCACAGAGGTTAAGTGCGCACTTTCCACTTCGGTGTCCCAGGGTTCGGTGGTTCCGATCCTGGGTGCGGACATGGCATCACGTGGCAAGCCATGCTGTGATAGGCGTCCCACATATAAAATAGAGGAAGATGGGCACGGATGTTAGCTCAGGGCCAGTCTGCCTCAGCAAAAAGAGGAGGATGGGCAGTAGTTAGCTCAGGGCTAATCTTTCCCGAAAAAGAAAAAAAAAAGAACAGCATTTGATTGAATTTACCACCTCTTCATGATGACAACTCTCAGGAGTCCAAGAAAGAAGAGTAATTCTTCATTCTCATAAAGTACATTCACAAAACAAAAGCAAAACCCCTGCTATAGCTAACACCACGCTTAATTATAAAACATCAAATGCTTTTCCATTAAGATCAGGAAGAAGGCAAAAATATCTGCTCTCCTAATTTCTATTTAACATTGCACTAGAAGTCAAAATTAGTGAAAATGGAAGGAAGGAAGGAGGAAAGGAGGGAAGGAAGGAAAGAAGGAAGGAAAAGAAGGAAGGAAGGTCACAGAAGGCAGTATCAATATACAAAAACCAAATATAATTCTAATACTAGCGAATAAGAATTGACAAAATTTATAAAACAGCAATACCATCAACAACATCATAAACATATTTAGGAAAAAATTAACACTAATGTGCAAGTCTTCTGTACTAATGACTACGAAATATTGCAGAAAGAAATTAAAGTAGACAAAAAATTGAAAGAGAGAGAAAGGTATCTATCTCAGAAAACTCAACTTGGTTAAGATATCAATTCTTTCCAAATAATCTAGGTTCGATACAATCCCAACCAAAATCACATCAGGCTTTTATTGTTTGTTTATTTACTTATTTTAGAAATTGGTAATATGGTTCTAAAATCAATGTGGGAAACAAAGAGCCTGGAATAAGTGAAACAACTCCGAGAAAGAATAACACAGTTGGAGGACTGGCAATACCTAATCGGAAAGCTACAGAAATCATGGGAGTGTGTTCTTGGGTAAAGATGGACAAATAGATCAATAGATTGGAGAGTCCGGAAATGCAGGCAGTAAATCAACTGATTTTTGACAAAGTCACTGTGTTAGGTATCTATTGCTGTGTAACAAATTCCCACAAAACTTCACAGCTCAAAGCAACCAACGTTTCTTTTTTTTTTTTTAACAATTTTTTTTTTTTAAGATTCTATTTTTTCCTTTTTCTCCCCAAAGCCCCCCAGTACATAGTTGTATATTCTTCGTTGTGGATCCTTCTAGTTGTGGCATGTGGGACGCTGCCTCAGCGTGGTCTGACGAGCAGTGCCATGTCCGCGCCCAGGATTCGAACCAACGAAACACTGGGCCGCCTGCAGCGGAGCGCGCGAACTTAACCACTCGGCCACGGGGCCAGCCCCTAACCAACGTTTCTTATCTCACAATTCTTGTGTGTTAGGAATCTGGGCACAGCTTCACTGGGTCCTCTGGTGCAGGGTCTCTCATTGGATGGCAATCAAAATGTGGCTGGGGCTGTGGGCATCTCCAAGTGCTACTGGAAAAGGATGTGATTCCAGCTCACGCACGTGGTTGGGGGCAAGATTCGGTTCTTAGCAGCTTGTTGGACTGAGCACCTCAGTTCCTTAGTGGCTATTGGTCTTCAGTTCCTTACCACATGGGCCTCTCCAGAGGAAGCGCACAACACTGCAGCTGGCTTCATCAAAGTGAGTGAGAAGAATCTGAGAGGGAGGGAAGGACTAGAGATGTTCAGCACTATTCCACAGGCTTTCTAATCATTCTGATGTCATTTTTGTGATGCTTCTGTTCAATGATTCGACTTCATTTTTCATTAAGTTGTTAGAGCTCTTTATGCACACTGGATGCAAGTCTTTTGTCAGCTATATATGCTAAAAATTACACTTCTCCCTATTTTTGGCTTGCCTCCACATTTTCTTAAGAATGTCTTTGATTAGCCGAATTTTGATGAAGTATAATTTACCCATGTTGTTTTCTTTTATGGATTTCGCGATCTGCGCCCTCTCTAAGAAATTTTTGTCTACATTCAGGCCACACAGATATTCCCCTATGTTTTCTACTAAATGCTTTTTATGTTTAGCTTTTACATGTAAATTCTTGATCCTTTCTGAATTCAGTTTTAAGGAGTTGATATTTATTTGCTTTTCCTTTGTGGATATCTAATTGTTCTAATACCACTTGTTGAAAAGATTTTTCTTTCCCCATTGAATTGATTCCATGCCAGTACTGCATGCTATCACTTATATGCGTAATTTAAAAAGAAAAGAAGTTGAACTCGTAGAAACAGAGAGTAGAAAAGTGGTTGCTAGGAGCTGGCTGAGGGAAGTAAGGACAGGTTAGTAAGAGGGTACAAATATTCAATTATAAGATGCACACAGTCTGAGGATCTCCTGTATAACATGGTGACTATACTGATAACACTGTATTGTATAACTGATGTTTACTATGACAGTAGAACTTAAATGTTTTCAAAAAAAAGGTAAATATGTGAGGTGGTGGATGTGTTAATTAACTCGATGAGGGGAATCCTTTCAAAATGTATATGTATAGCATATCTTCACGTTGTACATTTTCAATATCTCGCAATTTTGTCAATTATATCTCAATAATATATAATTTAAAACTAATATCACTTCTAAAAGAAATGAATAGTGTGGGTCTATTTATGGAGTCCTTCCATTGGTCCATTTACCCTTATGCCAAAAATTACACTATCTTGATTAAGGTAGCTTTCTATTAAGTCTTGAAGTCATAAAGTTTAATTCCTTTATATTTGTTCTTATTTTCAAGACATTTATAGCTGTAGAGTCAGCGTATAAATTTTTACAAAACACTAGTTGAGATTTTTATTAGAATTACCTGAAAACTACAGATCAATTTGGGAAAATTAACATCATAAAATATGGAGACTTCAAGTTCATAAACATAGCATATCCTGCCATTTATTTAGGTCTTCTTTAATTTATTTCAGCTCTGTATTGAAGTTTTCACTGCATGCCTTTCATTAATCCATTTCCAAGCATTTAGTGTTGTTTTTATCCTATTTTTAAATGAGTTCTTTTGGGGGGCTGGTGGTGCAGCGGTTAAGTGCGCATGTTCTGCTTCAGCAGCCCGGAGTTCACGAGTTCGGATTCCGAGGGTGGACCTATGCACCACTTGTCAAGCCATGCTGTGGCAGGCGTCCCACGTAAAACAGACGAAGATGGGCATGGATGTTAGCTCAGGGCCAGTCTTCCTCAGCAAAAAAGAGGATTGGCAGCAAATGTTAGCTCAGGGCTAATCTCCCCTCCCCTAAAATGAATTATTTTTTATCTTTCTTCCATATTCCACTTTCTAATTATTTGCTACTATTATATAGACAGAAATAACATTGTTTTTGTATATTGCTGAGGTATCCTGCAATCTTACTAAGTTTACTTACTATTCAAGTTTGGGTTCTTTATAGATTGCTCAGGAATTTTTATGTAAAAATAATGCTGCCTGTGAACATAGACAATTTTACTTCTTTATTTTGCCAATTATTTATTCCTTTTATTTTTTACTTCTTGCTTTATTGTGCTGGCTGGGACCTCCAGGATAATGCTAAATAGAAGTGGTGAGATCAGACATCTTTGCCTTGATCTGAATCACAGGGTGACAATGTTGAATATTTTATCATTGTGTATACTATTAGGTGTAATTTTTAACACAACTTTTTTCAGATTGAGAAATTTTCCTTCTGTTTCTAGATTTCTATGAGTTCTCAACATGAATGGGTTTTAAATTTTATCAAATTATTCTTAGGTACCAATAACGACAATCATATGATTTTTCACCTCTGTTCTGAAAATCTAGTAAGTTATATTGATTTTCAAATAACCTTACATTCCTGGAATAAACTCTGTTTCATTATGATCTACTATAAGTTTTCATAGACTCTGTATTCATCTTGCATTTATTATGTTAAGGGTGTGTTTCTATATTCATGAGGGTATTGGCCTATAACTCTTTTTTTTGTAATATCCTTGTCAGATTTTGGTATCAGTGTTGTGTTGCCTTTGTAAAATAAACTAAGAAATTTTCCCTCCTCTCTGTTTTCTGAAAGAGTTTGTATAATACTGGTATTAATTCCTCCTCAAGTGTTTAATAGGATTCAAAGGGAATGTAAATCATATTTGAATATGACTGAAATTCTTTTTCTTTGTTTGGGACTAAATTCTTTTACTAAATAGACAACTATTCAAAATTTCTACTTCCTCTTGTGTAAGTTTTGTTAAGACCTGTTTTCAAGGAATTAGTCCATTTAAGGGGTGAAATCCATTGGTATAAAATTATTAATAATAGTTCCTTATCCTTTTAATAACTATAGAATCTGAACGACCTCCCCTTTTATAATCTTGGTATAGATAATTTGTGTTTTCTCTCTTTTTTCAGTCTTGTTCAGGGATTACATATTTGATTAAGGTTTTTTAGAGGCAATTTTTACATTTCTTAATTTCTGCATCGTTGGTCTGTTTTCTCTGATTGGCTTCTACCCTGATCTTTAACATGTCCTTCTTTTTACTTACTTTGTGTTCAATTTGCTTATATTTTTCTAGTTTTCTAAGGTAAAACATTAGCTTATTCCAAACCTTTCTTCTTTTCTAATATGATCATTGATAGCTGTGAATTCCCTGTAAACGTTACTGTTTTATTCTGTAAATTTTCATGTGTTGCATGTTATTAACATGTATTTTAAAATATTTTCTAATCTCTCTTGATTTTTTCCTTTGAACCATAGGTTATTGAATATTTTATATTTATTTTATTTTTCATAATTTAATTTTACTTTGGCAAGATATCTTTTAGATTTCGATATTTTGAAATGTATTGAGGTTTATGTTATCACTCAGTGTGTATTCTATCTTGGCGACCCTCCTGTATACACTTGGAAGCAATGCTTAATTTGAAGCTACGTAACTAGATGTCACAGCCTATGAATAACGCTGAGATCTTCTACATCCTCTACTTTTGTGTCAGTCGTTCTATCAGTTACTGAGAAATAAGTGACAAAATTTCCAACTGCAATTGTGGATTTGCCCATTTCGCTCTTCGGTCTTTTAGTTTTTGAGTCATTTATTTTGTAACTATTATTTGCACACATTTTTACTATTGCTATGTATTTCTAATAAGTTGACACTTTCATCATTAAGAAATATTCCTCTTTCTCTCTAGTAAGTCTGTGACGTGAAGTCCATTTGGTGTACTATTAATATTGCCACTGCAGTTTTCTTTTGGCTGTTGGTTTCATGGTATCATTTTTATCAATTTTTACTCAACGAATTTAAGTATATTTAAAGTTCATCTCTTATAGATAGTATGTAGCTAAGTCCTGTGGTCATTTTTAAACAATGTAAACTGATAGGCTCTGGCTTTTAATTGGAATGCTTCATCTTTTCTATTTAATGTATTTATTGACATGCTGGATTTAGGTGTACTATTTTATTTGTTTTCTATTCATCCTGTATATTTTTTAATCTTCTATTTCTCTCCTCCTCTCTTAAAATTTTTTTAATAATTGATTTTAATTTCTCTGTTAGCTTTTCAGCTACACTTCTGTATCACATTTAGTAGTTGTTCTAGGAATTACAATAGGAATCTTTAAAAATTAATATTAAACAAATTTACCATGAATATAAGAACCTTGGTATAGTATAGTCTCACTGTTTTATTGCCCTTTGTGCTTTTATTGTCATTTGTATGTAATATAATACGGTGTTATACACCTACATCTTTATAATTGGTAAGTAACTGGGCTGTGATATTTGTCACTGTGTGAATTTTTTCCCAAACACCTTTTACCCACAGATTTTTGCATCCATTGCTAATATTTTCTTGAATAAGTTTTTATATTAGGGGTTGCAAATGGGTGATTTTCAAATTCCACATTGATTAGCTGTCATTTTTGCCCTCACCCCTTAGCAATATCTTCTCTACAGAAATTGAAAGCTAATGAATAAAAATTAGAATATTCTCATTTCAAAGATCAGCATCTACAGGTCACTTGCTGCTTTTCAGATGTATAATGTCGAAGTGCTGGGTCCGAAGGTCAGTCCGACTGGAGTTTCCTTCATCAAAGCAGGATGGCAGCTCCAGGCCTCCATGTGGTTCCAACAGCCATCACCCAAGGATCTCCCATGGAGCTCTGCCGTTCCCATGGATTTAGTTCTGGAAAGGGCCGTTCCTTGCTAATTCATTAGAAATGATTAATTTCCCAGTGGAGACATGTGGGCCTTTGAGTTGCTGTGGATTAAGATGTATGTATCTCCACCTGATCAAATGCTTGCCAACCAGCTTCTGTAAAAACAGATTCCCTACCCAAAGCTTTCTTCTCTTTTCTGAGCTGATTATCCTTTTTCAAGCCAAGAAGAAATAATCCCTGACAAGTACTCTTGGGCATGACTGCAGCAGACCATATTCCATTTTATCTCTGCCTCACTTGCTTGGAATGGCCAACTCTCTCCTTAACAGAAATTCAGAGAAGTGGTTATTTTTCTTCTTTAAAAAGATATGGGGGGGGGGGCGGGGGGTTGAAAGACAAAATACAAAATTTATGGACAAATGGGTCAGCTCTTGTGAGAACCATCCAGCACCCTGTAGCTCAGACACTTCAAACAAGAGTCATGTCATCCCCAGACATTCTTCTCAGTAAAAGCCTTACCGGGGCAGTGGGGCACCTAATCTTGGATTTTTCATAACCCCCACTGGCAAGGAAATCCTTGCTTCTGTATGTAACTCCTCATCCCTACTATCTGGTTCTCAAATGTAACTCCACTACTTTCCAGTCACATAACTTGGGGGACGAATGACTTAGTGCCTCATTAATTCATTTTTTTCTTATCTATAAAACAAAGAAAATAATAATAGACGTGAGTGTGGAAGGAGATACTGTAGTGGCAGCATGGGTTCAGAGAGAATGCTCCATGATTTTAGCTCCTTGTCCTTTTCCCTCCAATGACCACTACACCCTTAGCCTCCTTGCAGTACCAACACCAGAGAGGAATCCCTGTCTCTACTTTATATCTGAGGACATTGAGGCTGAGAGAGATCATTGATACAGTGACAAGCACTAGCTGCACTACCATCTCTCCTTGTTCTTCTCCTGGGCCTCTCACAGAATCTGCATTGATGACTCATTCCTGACAGAGAGATTTACCAGAAGTAGGGCTTTCAGTGCAAAAGCAAGACAGTCCTGGAAAAACTGCATGGTTGAGCTCCCTGAATCCCCACTCTTGGATTTAACTGCCATTTCTGTTTCATTCATTTATTTTCCTGCTCAGGGCCCATCTCATTGACTCTACTAGCTATCCCAATGAAATCCTTCTTCTGCCAGAATCTCTGGAACTCTCATACTCTGTATCCTGATCCCATGCCTGTGTCTTCCTGGTTCTGATATGTCTTCTCATTTCATTTCAGGTTTTTAAGCCAAAAGGAAAGATGGTTGTTACCCCTGCAATGTGGCAATTTCCTATTAGATTCAAGACTGACGGACTTTGATCTCTGGTCTTCTTGGAACTTCGTCCAGGAGATTTCTTACCACCTTTATAGGCAGCCATCAGCCACAGTGATTCACATCATCACCTTCCCAATAGGCCTGGGGCTCCTAAACATCTAGTGCCTGCTCTGACTTGTCAGAATCTCACCTTGGTCCTTGATGTTCCCCACATAAGTAGTCTCTCAAGCTATAAATACATAATCCTTCATGTAATTTGTTCAAATTTCCCAGTAAGCCCTGAAAAAAAAAAAAAACACATATACACACAAAGAGAAAAACACAGTAGCAGTCTGCTCAGCCTGTGAGCCTTAGATTCCATAACACCAGGATTCATATCCCAGTTTCATCACTTTGTGCAACCTCAGACAAGGCATTTCCTTGTCTGAGTCTAGTTCTCGTTGCTGTGGAGAGGATAATGATTAAATGATTTGCCATCAGCAATGGACTTAGAATAGTCCCTGGTACACAGTAGGCAGTTAACTGCTAGCTTCCTTTTTTCTCTTACACTAGGTACCATGACTCATCTTCCCCAGCTCTTCCTGGCTATGCCGGACACTCAGACCTTTAATGGGCTTTAATGGGCTGCCAGCTGGACTACGGGGGCTGGTGCTGATGTGCTTGGTTTCTACAGAGGTAGTACAAATGCTTTCTTGCAGAGGCCAGAGTCTCTCCATCTTCTATGCAGGACACGTGGTGACCAAAGACTCCTGGGAAGTACCCGGAGTCGCTCCCAAGCCCACCTGCGTCTTCACTGACTACACAGTGCTGAATGCACATGTGGGCACTAATTGAATAAAGCTTTCTCAGAATCAATATGGCTTGAGTCCCAGAAAGCCAACTATTTAAATAAGCAAAAGGAAATGCTACTGACTGGCCTCTGCTGTTTGTCTCCTAATTATGAGCATGTTTGGCTGACTCAGAACAATTTAAGTGCAAAACCCAAACAATTAAAAAGGTCTCATTGCTGAAACCTAGGCATCCTTTTGTCCAACGAAGCACTGATATACATTGAATGACTATGAGCAAACAAAGCTGAACTTGGCTGCGCATGTACTTCCAGTCTCAAGAAGCTCCCAACTGGGTTAAGTTTGGGCTGCCTTTGCTAAGTGCCTCTGTGGGACAGGGGAAGCCAAAGAGCGCCATCTCCAGTCTACAGCCATGGCACCCATGTCCGTAATGGAGACAAAGCCAGGATACTGTTATCCTCCCAGACAGACGTGGGTTATCTTTCCTTGCCACTGGTCTCAAGTCTTCTCCACTCCAAAATCCTGCACCTCTGCACATCTCCAGCCACTCACAGTCACAGGCACATCCTGAGGTCATATCATGATCATCATAAAAGTAAGAATATAAATATCCACCTACTCCTAGAAACCTCACCATATTCTACCCTGTGCTAAGTGCCTCACACACATTATCACATTTAATTCTGGCTGCAAGCTTTTGACATAAGAACTATTATTATCTCTACTTTACAGATTAAGCAGTTGAGTTCCAAGTTCACACAGCTAATAACTAAAAGAGACAAGACTTATACACAGGTGTGTCTAACATCAAAGTATATATTTTTATCGCTTCCACATTACTGCTTCTTTTCTACAGTCTCTTAATTTAACCTTTCGTTGTCTGAGTAAAGTTTCTCTCTTCACCTGTCCTAACAAAACTGCTCTAATCAAAGCCTCGTGGAGAATTCCAGTCCCAGGGTACTGCTTTATCTTTCCAGCCCATCAACCTCAGCCCAGCTTCACTTCCTTCCCTGTCAACCTGGTTGCTGTTGTCAATCATTTCAGCTACATGTTTGCCAACTCCCTCCGCTCTCCTGGTCCCTCAGTCTTTCTCAGCACAGACTCCAGTGATATCCAGGCTGGGATTAACACAACCACCTGTTCTTCCATTTGCTAAGCTGGGCATGAGGGTGTTGCTGGATCAAACCCACTACACGTGTATGAATTCAGCCACTGTGGAGCTTTCATTCTTACTCAAAATCCTTTACCCTGCTCCAGTTGGCTCCCTGTCCTGTTCCCCACAGCGAGGGCTCTCAGTCTTGTCTTTATCTTCAGGCTCCCCACCAGGCTCCTGTCCTCATTCTCTCAGCAGATGAATAAGAGGTGTGTGTCACAGAGAAAACTGAGGTCATTAAGCACGAACTCCTTCAAATTTCCTCTAAAATCCCTTTTCTCTTCCTACTTCTGTCCTCACCTGTTCCACAGATTTCAAATACCTTGGTCTTCAGTAGGACCTCACTTTGTCAAAAAGCTCCCTGGATCCTGCCTCGCCATTAAGTGTCCGCTGTGTCCTCGTGTTTATCATCAATCACTTCATTCACTCCTCGGTTCCCTGCCATCTCCTGATGGACCTTCTGGAAAGATTAAGTCCATAGTCCCAACCTACTTCTCACCCTGCTGGAAATCTGCAGCTTCTAATATTGCTTATTGTACTCTCTTCTTGAAACTTCCTCCTTCTGTGACTTCTGTGATGACACATTTTTAATCTTAGGGTCGGCTACTCGGGGTCTTATCTTTGACCCTCTTTTCTTCTCACGCTACCTGCTCCCCCTCCTCCACTGAATAGATTTTATCTACATATTTGACTGCAAAAATCATCTATAAGTTGATGATTCTAAAATCAATTTCAACTGAAGACTAGAGATCTGTGTTTAGGTAGCAAAAATTATACATCCAAAAACAAACCCAAGCTTGTCCTCCTAAAATGATTTTTGTAATCTCTGTTTTATTTAATGGTATTAACATCAGCCAAATTTCCCAAGGTCAAAACTTAAGAATGACATTTTTCTTTTTCTTATCCTTCACTCCTATATATGTGCCCAATCAATATTAAGTCCCATTGACTGAATCTCATTCATTCATTCCAAAGTATTTATTTGAGAGCCTCTGCATGTGAAATAAATAATTCCAGCTGCAACAATTCACAGCTCCAAGGACATCGTGCATTTTGTGCAACACAATGACTCTGTGAGGTGTTGTGCTACACACGAGGGATATAAGGACAAGCAATAAACAACATTCTCTGCCTTTGTGCCTCTTAAAATCTAATAGAGGAGCATGGACATAAATAAAATACCCATCAAATAAATGATGCAAAGATTTATGAGGAAATAATAATTGAGCCAGGAATTGAAGGATGAGGAAAAGATAGAGTTGAATAGAGGAGGAGAAACGAGCTCATGCAGAGGGTCATACAGGCAAATGTCCTGGGGCAGAAGCATCATGGAGCATACTTGCCACTGAAAGGCCAGCGTGACTGAAGCATAAATTGGGGAGAAATTGTGCAAAATGATATGAAGATTAGGGGAGAAGCTGACCATACAGAGCTTTAGACTACATAAAGTTATGGCTCTGTTCTAAGAGTATTGGCAAGACAACTGGAGACTTCTACAGATTTTAAGCATGTGAGTATGTATGCATGTGTGTGTGTGTGTGTGTGAGAGAGAAGGAGAATGCAAGATAGAAGGACAGAAAATCAAATTTGAATTTTGAGAAAAAAAAATTCTCTGGCTTTAGCGTGGCAGCCAGCTTGGTAAGGAGCAAGGGTAGATGTTAGAAATGTTTAGGCAGATATGGCAATAGCTATGGCAACATAGAGGTGATGGTCTCTTGGATCAGTGTGAGGGCAGTGGGACTGGAGACAAGTGGATAGGTGGGGAGTTATTTAAGAGGTAAAATCAATGGGACACAGTGATGTGTTGAGTATGGGAGATAAAGGAGAGGAGGGAATAATATCTGGCTTTTATAATTGCATGGACAGTGGTGCCATTCACCGACTTAGAGAACAAGGCGGGAGAGTTCTTGGGAACAGTTAAGGAGATCTTGATTTCAATTCAAGACATATTGGTTTGTGGGGACTTTCAGCCTTCCAAGAGAGATTATACATTACAAGTATGAAAGGCAGAGGAGAGGGGAGGCTGGATGTAAATGTGTGAGCTATCTGCATGGAGGTGATAACTGAAGTCCTAGTATAGATGAAAATGTCCAGGGAGAAAATTTGAGCGATCTGAGAAAAGGGCACGTGACCAAACTCTGAGAACAATGCTTGCTGGTAGGGTGGAAGAGAATGAGTTCAGAAAATAGACAGAGAAGTGGCCAGAGAAATAAGAGAAAAGACAGGAGAGTGATAGCTCATGGAAGCTGGGGGCAGAGAGAGTTTCAAGAAGCAAGGAGTGATCTTCAGAGCCAAAAGGTGCTGAGAGTTCAAGGAAGATGGCATACAGAAACATCTCTACTCAGCAGAGCTTCTTGGAGGTGGAATTATGGGAACCAAAGCCACACTGGAATGATTGATTGAGGAGTAGATGGGAAATAAAGAAATACGGACTTTGTCTTGAGAAATTCAATGAAGGAGGAAGGCAGCCAGAGCAATAGCTGGAGGGAACGTGATACCAAGATTTGACTGTGTTTAATGTAAAGGACTTGAGCACAATTAGAAGCTGATGGAAAAATCTAGTTAACAGGAAGAATCCATGTATAAGGGAAAGGGAAGATAATTTATTTTTTAATGCTCCTGGGGAAACAGGAGCGGATGAGATCTCATGTTCGGTAGGTTTGGTCTTAGCTCCCAGGTGGGAAACCTCCTCTGTCATCACAAGAAAAGAAGGGAGAGAGGCTGGGGGCTGATACATGTCATTTCATGGGTTTGTAATTGGGCAGACAAGGGAATTCTTGTTTGATAGCTTCTACTGTGTTTCATTTTTTCTGTAAAGTGCATACGGAGCAGAATAAATTTAGCAAGGACTCTGCTTCAAGGAAGATGGAGGAGAAATACTCTACCCTACTCCTCTCTCTAAGTGCATTATATATAAAATGGGTTTTAACATTATCTATAAAGCAAATAGAAGGCAACTCTGAAAGATGAAGAGAAGGTGGCAGACTGGCTAGGCTGCGGGATGAGAAGGAGCAACATAGTAGTGAGTTCCCTGGGTTTTCTTTTTGTCTCACATCCCACACATAGACCTGAAGAAGCATGCAACCTGGGAACACTAAAAGGCACAGACAAAAAAAGCTACAACAAAAGCCTGCTCTCTCTAGCTGAAGGACCAGGAAGTGGATAGCCAGCACGACAGAAAACCATAGACAAGAACTGCTCTGCTAAAATGAAACAACAGAAAAAAACATGGCCCCATCTCTTCCCACGCCTACAAAATTCATGACCTTTCTCTTGTTCTTTGTCAGTGTTGCTAGACATTTGTCAGTTTTATTGATCCTCTCAAAGAACCAGATCTTTGTTTCATTGATTATCTCTATTGTTTTTATGCATGCAATTTTATTGATTTCTTCTCTTATCTCTATTATTTCCTTCCTGTTGATTGTTTAGGATTTATTTTACTTTTTTCCCCCTAGGGTCTTGAGAGGGAGGCTTGTATTATTGTTTTGCTACTTTTCCTCTTTCTAATATATATATTTAGTGCTAAAATTTTTCTTCTTAACACTGCTTTCACTGTCCCACAAATTTTGATTTTCCAATTCAGTGAATTTTTTGATTTTCCTAGAACTTTTTCTTTGACTTTTTGTTTCCAAGTGTTTGGAGATTTTCCTGTAATATTTATGTTATTGATTTCTAGTTTGACTCCATTATGATCAAAGAGGACACTCTGTATGATTTCAATTCTTCTCTCCAAAAGTTATATTCTGCATGATTCTACATAAATAACATTCTTGAAATGTTGAAATCATGGAAATGGAGGATAGGTTAGTGGTTGCCAGGAGTTAAGGAGGGGCAGAGGGAAGTGGGTATGGCTATAAAAGGACAATATGAAGAGTCCTGTGATGGTGGAAATATTCTCTATCTTGTCTGCATCAATGTCAATCTCCTGGTTGTGATACTGTGTATTGTATAGTTTTGCAAGATGTTACCATGGGAGGAAACTGACTAAAGGGTACATTGGATCTCTCTGTATTATTTCTTACAACTACATGTGAATCTATAATTATCTCAAAATTTTCAAAAAGTTTAATTTGAAAAATGTTGAGTGAGAGGAGAGGTGGCCTGTTTATGCATTTAAAAAGTGTGAACAGTTTCTGGAGAAAGTGAAGATTGAAAGTCCTAGTAGAATTTCCAGGTTTCTTTGAGACTGGTGATCATAAATTTATAACAACAGCAATCTGCTCTGTTGTATAGCTTTCATCACCCATGCTCCTTTGTCTGGGTGTAGGAATGGAGAAAACAGGTGGTTGGGTTTATTCAGGACACAGGTGTCACCAAACAGGTGTAACAACAACAAGAAATGAAGGATAATTTTTCTCAAATCCATCTCTGTCCTTTCCATTCTCCCTTTTGCCATCCTACCACTGCATCCAAAGCTAGAGAGCCTTAGGAGGAAGTCAATGGACCCAGGTTTTCCCTGCTTAAAACCCGCTGTGGCTCCCCGTTGCCTGGGGATCACTTTATCAAAACTGCAAACTAGGTCTGCTTTACAGAGTCTACTCCTCACTTCCACTTCCTCTTTCAGGACCTGCCTACCCCTCCCCCAGCCCCACAGAACTCCTCAGCAACGCCAAGTTCTTCTCTCAGTGACTCCCTCACCAGCCTTATCATTTAGACAGCTTGCCCTTCAAAGTCCTGGGCCAAGAAGAAATGACAGCTCCTGCAACTACATCCCTATAACCCCGCAGACGTAAGTCCATTGTATTAGTCAGGGGTCTCCAGAGCAACAGAACCAATCGGGGGTGTGTGTGTGTGTGTCTAGAGAGAGAGAGAAATTGGTTATATGGAATTGGCTTGTGCAATTATGGAGTCTGGCAAGGCTGAAATCTGCAGGACAAACCGGAAGGCTGGAGATCGAGCTGAGGTTGCAGCTTGAGTCTGAAGGCAGGCTGGAGCCAGAATTGCCTCTTCCCTGGGGACTAGATCTTTTTTTCCTTAAGGCCTTCAACTGATTGAATAAGGCCTATTCCCATTATGGAGGATAATCTGCTTTATTCAATGTCTATTGATTTAACTGTTAATTTCATCTAAAAGATTCCTTCACAGCAACATTTAGACTGGTGTTTAACCAAACTTCTGAGTGCTATGGCCCTAGCAAGTTGACACATAAAATTAACCATCACATCCATGACAGCTAGAGTGACCACATAATTTATCCTTCTAACTGAAGCTATTAATAACTCTGCTGGAACAGTAGACGGAAACGAGGACTGCCTCTGGCAGACCAGGATGTAGGCTCAACCTCATTAGAGTCTCACCACAGTGTGTTTTGGTATCTCCATGGGAGTTTCTATGCATCTCTGTACCCCTAGAAGAAGCTGGTGCCTGGTGTGTTGTTGTGTGTGGTAAGTGTTGACCACCCCTCCTGGTTTTCATCTAGCTCTATGGTCTGTCCTCACCATGCAGTCCATTCAGGGACTCCCCACCACTGGAGATCTCCCAGACTCATCCAACAAAGGGTGGATTCTGTTAAGCTCTGCTATGACATGGCTGAAATGCCTCCAAAGGGACATTACTCAAAAACAAGGAGAGAGCTGCCCTTGGGCTGATGGCCACTGCACTCAGGCCACTGCTCTGCCTGGTCTGAGTATTACATTGAGTCCCTCAAACCCTTAACTTGGGGTCTCCGTGTCCTGCCTTGTTCTTTCTGCTAGGCCTGTTCTGTGCTTAGACTATTTCAGGTCTTCCTCCCCCGCTTTCAGGTCTCCAAAAGGGGCCTTTCCACAGCTAAGAATATCTGACACCCTCCCTGAACCCCCCTGCAGAGTCCTTGTATAAATCACTGGGACACAATCAGTATCTTGACTGCTAGCGCTCTTCTAACCGAGTTGTCTCTCCTGAAAACAGGAGCCCTCGATTATGCCCGGATACCAGATGAAAAACCTAACTACAGCCTCAATTTCTTTGAGACTGGGGCTGAATCTTGAGAATCACTCACTATGAGGGCAGCAAGTGGCCCCCAAGCCCCGTGTGCCAATTCCTGCTGGCCACTGGCATGTACCCCTCTCATACTGCTAATTCTGCTCTCCCGTGTCACTGTGCTATGTCCATCAGTCAGAGAGATGCTAAGACTCAGTATTGCCTCCCAGCTTTCTAGGGCTTACTCTTCCACTGACTAGGCACCTGTAGCATCTGCCTCAGGGTCTGCCTGCCTTTTCTATGTGGTTCCACTGTGCTGTTTCAGCTCCAGTTTTCGGGCTTTGCAACACTTATACTGTCTGCTTCAATAACTGGACACCTGCCCATACTTCTAGTTTATAACCTGTCCTCCTATATTTTGCTGCTGCAAGGAAGATGTTTAATGCCATGGTTAAGAACAACCATTTAGGGGTCAGACAGACATGTGTTGCTATGTGATCTTACATGAAACCTCCTGGCTTCCATGATTTGACCCCACAGTGTTACTGTACCAATTAAATGACGGGATGGATGCAAAGAGTTTAAGAAAGTGCCTAGAACCAAATCAGTCCTTAATATTGATGACCTACAGGGCTTGAACTCTGACCCTGGTATTCTGCCACACATCCCCCTCTCCAGGTGGGAACATGCTGATACATGTTTTACAATAAGCCCTCTGGATAAAATAAAGCTCTGATTTATGGGGCTTGCTCATTTCCTTGGTGTAAATACTCCGACTATGGCCAATTTCATGCAACTAACGTAATGTTACCAATAGAGTTGGGAAAAGACATACACAGTAGGCTCTTGTGAGATGATAAGAGCAGACTCTAGCACATCGCTGACGCTGGAGATAACCTGGCTCCATGGGTCTGCCCTGCACTGGCCTTTTTCTGAGGAATCCTTTTCTAGCCAGAGAGCTGCCTTGTCCATTCTCCTGGGGGGTGACGCTGGATAAAGTATTTGGTAGTCTCATCTTTCCAAACATATTACTGAGGATTCTGATCCCAAAGGAAACGTAACTTCTTCGATTGTGGCTATGGGGCATCTCCTGGTTTGGATGGTAAGAGCTGCCCCTGCAGAAACTTCCAGAATTCTCCACATCACCTCTGCTTATCTCACAATTGTTATGAACACCTGGCTGCAACTCTTACTTCTTCTAAGTGGTCCCAATATTTCCATTCTTGCTTATTAAGACCAATACTTGGACCAATACATTGTTATTCTTAATAACAATGAGAAAAGCTGAATAACACTTAAAAAATCTGTCCGAAGATATTGGGGAAGTACTTAACCAGCCAAGAACGGAGAACCACAATCCTGTGGAGATGTGCATGAGGCTCTTCCCCTTGGCAGTCTACACTTTGATATGCAGCAAGGGGCTGAGCAGCCAGTCTGAAAACTGAGTCGAACCCGAGGAAAGATCATCAGTTAAGCAGAACTTTCCACGTCTCACAGAACTGGAGAAATGACAGTTGGATTTGGGGCCAGGTCTTGAGGAACCAAGATCCTGGAGAGAAGCGAGGCACAGTGAAATGAAAGCCACATTATGTGCTAGTTTTCCTGTTGAAGCCTTTGCTTATTTTTAAGCTGTGTAGGCTAATAGACTAAGAAACCGCGGAAAAAAGGAACTAGAAAGGTGAGTAGGGTTTTTGGCCATCTCACTGTGGTGGGGAGACAAAAAATAGAGATGTGATAAGCCACGAGAAGGGTGTTGGTAAACATTCCAGGACTTCAGTTGTGATCCTGGAGGGCTACAGCCTAGGAGAGGGGGTGAGCTAGGAGGACACAGAATCTTATAAAAAGGGAAATGAGGCTCAAGTCAGTTCAATCCTTGATTGATTGCCTGCTACATGATAGAGTGAATGATCTCCGGAAAAAGAGAATATCATTTGGAGCGCCCATAATTTTTCACATGCAATGTCCAACATTCAAGAAAAACTACCAGGCATAAAAAAATAATAATAATGACTTCTGGTTTCTGTTCTGGCATGTAAGGGGCATGGAAGTCATCTCTCCATTCTAACAAGTAAAATACCGAACAAAGTGAAAAATGAAAAACTCTTTAGATCCTTCAGAGAAGTAAGGTCACAGGACAAACCACAAAAAATCGTAGAGACAAATTAGCAGATACACAGAATCAAAGCCTGTTAGAGCAGAAACCTACAAGCATAAACCTTGTAGGAAACAATACCAGGGCAGGGAAACCTGAGCTGTAATGGACAAATTGCTGTAGGCTCAAGCCAGACAGCTCTCAGAGGAACTCCAGGGGGCCTAGCGAGAGGGGGCCTCTCACACTTTTATGATTTTTATCTCCAGGAGCTCTACCAAGTTCTCACAGTGAATATCAGAGAAAAATCTCCTGCTTCTAGCAGGGGGAGAGAAAAAGTAATCATTTTGAAAGGCACCAGAGCATTGTCTGTTCTTCTTAACAAGGCTTCAAGTCAAGAGAAACTATTTTACCAGAGTCTAACTTATGGGAGCTCTATCAGAAACTAACCAACCTGGGAGAACTCCAGCCCCCTCTAGCCATCCTATTGTAGGTCATCTCATCGTTTTGATGGGAAGAGCTGTAACTCCAGAGGGCTTCCAGAATTCTGTGCATTGCCTCTGCATATCTCACAGTTGCTATGAACCTAAGCAGGGTAAGGGGGGCTAAGAAACTCTTGTGAAGTTCACAGATCCTGGGCACATGTGCACTAAAAGACTAACATCTACTCATAGCCCTACAGGATGCTTCCCTTTCCCCCACACCTTACTACCACATTACTAAAAGCTTATTCACTAGAGTCCCTTTTACCAAATTTATCATGTCTAGCTTTTAGCAAAAAATTACAAGGCACACTAAAAGACAAAGAAAAAACAAATTGAAGAGACTCGGCAAGTATCAGAACTAGACTCAGATATGGCAGGGATGTTGGAATTATCAGACCAGAAATTTAAAACAACTATGCTTAATTGGCTAACAGCTCTAATGGAAAAAGTACACAACATGCAACAACAGATGGGTAATGTAAGCCGAGAGATGGAAATGTTAAGAGAGAATCAAAGAGAAAAAACAGAGATCAAAAACATGGTAATAGAATGTTGCTTGTGGAGGAGACTGTGCATGTGTGGGGACAAGGGGTATAGACGAACTCTCTACTTTCCACTTAGTTTTGCTATGAACCTAAAAGTGCGCTAAATAATATAGCCTATTAAAAATAATAAACTTATTATTTTAATAAGGATGGATATATATGAAATATGGAAAAAATTTTGAAAAGAATAAAAAAAGCACATTAGAAATATAACCAATAAAAAAATACAAATAATAAAATCAGACTCATAGCTGATCTAGGATTTGGACAAAGAAAAAAAAATGTGATCAGTCTGTGAAAAATAACTGGACTGATAAAGGTAGTTAAAAAAGAAAAATGATGGAAAACACAGCAGAGAGCCTGAGGGATCAGTGTATCACACTTAGAAAAAAAAAAGTTTAAATGCACATGGAGGCACAGAAGGGAAAGAAAGAAAATGGTTAAAATTTTACCCAGAGTGACAAATGACAATAATTCATAGATTCCAAAAATTCTAAAACACCAGGCATGAGAAATTCAAAGAAAACCACACCTAAACACGTCACAAACTGCTGAAAAACCAAAGACAAAGAGAAACCCTAAAAGCAGTCAGAAAAAAAGACATATTACCTTCAAAGAAAAACAGTAGTACCGAGAAGTGACTTCAGCAGAAACTCTGGAAGCCGGAAGACAAAGAAATGGTATTTTTAAGGTGTTGAAAGAGAATAAATGCTGACCTAGAATTCTGTATCCAGTGAAAATATTCTTTGAAGAGAAAAATAAAGATATATTTCCAGCTTCTCCTAAAAAAGAAAGTGATGTTGGTCACCAGCAGACGAACAGCTAAAGGAATTTTTAAGAGAGTTCTTGGGGGAGAATAAAAATAATCCCAGAAAGAAACAGAGACGAGAGGAGGGAGAAATGAAGAGATACAGAAACGATAAATATATTGATGAACCCAAATGATTCCTGACTGTATATAACCATGATAATGTCTTGTCTTGTTGAGAATATATGTAGAATTAAAATAATAAAACATGAGACATAAAACAATATATGGATTTAAAGTGTTTTAAGGTCTTGACCTTGTCTTGGACCTGGTAAAAATACATATTTGTAGCTTTAGAGTAATTTCTTTAGGAATTTAGAGCATAGAAGAACGTATAACCAACAAGCTAACAGAGACAGGATATTGAATAACAAAGCATTATTTTACTACAAAGAAGGCAAAAAAGGAGATAGTTAACATAAAACTAGGGGGATAAAGTGGAAAGTATAATAAGATTATAGATCTAACCCAAATACATAAGCAATTAGGTCAAATGTGAAGGGAAAAATTACTTCAACTAAAGATTTTAAAGGACTATACTAAAATACTGTACTATGCAAACACCCACAGTTTTGCAGAACTTCCATCTGCCTTTCAAATGCCACACCTTAAATATAAGAACGTTGAATGTAAGGAATGGAAAAGTGTCAGTTTTCCCCAAATTTATTCCTGGATTCAATGCAGTTTCAATCAAAATCTCAAGAGGATTTTTATGGGAAATAGGATGGTGATTCTAAAATTTATATGTGAATATAAAGGGTTGACTAATGTTACCAGAGATCCAGGCTGATTACAAACCTACAGTAACTAAGATAGCGTGGTATTGGTGCAAACGGACAAATAGGCCAACAGAACAGATTATGAAAACAGGCCAGGATATACAAGATCACTTGATTTCATGATGAATCTGACACAGCAATGATGACAACAAAGGGAATTTTTTTTGTATGGATGGTACAGGAATAGTCAAATACCTATATTTTGAAAAATTTATTTGAGCCTCTACCTTGCATCAAACTCAAAAATCAACTCTAGGAGGATGTAAATACGAAAGGACAACAAGCAAACATCCAGAAGGAAAATTAGGAGAATACCTCCCGGGCCTGGGTTGGGTAACACTTTCAGAAACAGGGCCCGCCGAGCATTGAGGATAAGGGAAAAGTTGATAGAGGAACCTACGTTTCAATTAAGAACTTCCGTTCATCAAAAGATACCAGAAAGAGAGTGAGAAGGCAAGTGGTGGTGTAGAGAGAGATATTTCCCAAAAGCAGATATTCAGACAAGCATATGTAAAGGGCTCAGTCTCATGAGTCATCAGGAAAATGCAAATTAAAACCACAGTTAGGTATGCTAAACTCCCGCTAGAATGCTGAAATTAAAATATTTGACAGCACCAGTGTTGGTGTTAAAGGATGTGGAACAATTGCAACTCTCAAACATCACAGGTAAAGGGCATAATCAGTACAACTATTTCTGAAAGCTTTTCAGCAGTATTGGCATAAGGTCGAACAGATGCATACCTACGACCCAGCACTCCAGCAGAAAGGCACACATAAATTCGCCTCAAATCATATACGAGAAATGTTAATGGAGACATGATTTGTAATAATGCCAAATGAAAACAAACCAAAAGTCTATCAAGAGGAGAATACATAAATTGTGACATTCGCATAATTAAATCCTCGACATCAATGAAAACGAACTTCGTGCAGAAAAGTAGATAATCTCTAAAGCCAATGTTGAATGAAAAAAGCCAGACAAAAAAAGGGTAATTGCTTCTCTCCATACATTTTTCCAAAATATATGAAATTAATCAGTGTTTATAGAACTGATAGTTGTTTAGGGTTTTGGAGGTGTCACTTGGGAAGGTGGTAACGTTCTATTTTTTTTTGGCTGGTGGCTACGCGACAGCGCTCACCTTGTTAAAATGAATTGAGCTGTACACTTATGATTTGTGCACTTTTCTGAGTGTATTTTACAGTTTTTTTGAAGATGTATTTTTAAACTGTGACCTTGTAGTCAGGCCCTTTGTGACCATATTTCCTACACTAATGATGGTCATCACTGGTTGAGTACTCCCTATGAGCCAGCCACTAATGCTGGTCCTAGGTGCTTTATTCCAAGTGTTTTTATTTCATCCTTTGAGATGCGATTGCCGCCCTCATTGTATAGGGTTCATAGATGTGGAAGCTGGTGCTCAGAGAGGTTAAGTGACTTACTCATGGTCGTATAGTTGAAAGTAGCAGAACCTGACTTCAAAATTACACCTTTCCGATTCCACGACTCTGCCTCCTTTGTAGTCACTTGCCTTGGGCTTTTTGGGGGATCCGTTCAGCAGAGTGGCCTCCAACAACCAGATGAGAGTTTGGCAGGATACAGTCATTCTGCCTCGACTGTGAAAAGGCGGATGACTGTTTTCTCCACAGATGCCTCCTACTCCACTCTGCCCACCCTCGCCACAAGCTTGCAGTTTGTGGCGGCTGAGCCCTGGATCTGGGGAGGTGACCCTCTGCCTGGTGGTGTCTCTCTCCTACAGCTCTGAACATGCGGGGCAATCTGGGTGGAAAGAGCGCAGGTTTTGTTCAGGCTGACAGCCTAGTTGGAGTAAACCACTTAAGGACTCTGTCTCATTTTCCTCATTTGTCAAAAAGAGATTTCACTGTTTTTCAAGGTAAGAAATGAATTAATTCTCCTAGAACATGATGAGCATATAATCCATGTGAATCCTCTTTTTCCCCCTCTGGCCCCTGCTATATTAAATACATTTATTTCTCCCCCTCCCCCTACCCCCATACCCGTTCCTCCTCCTCCATCCCTCTCTGTGCCTCGGGAAGCTGGTCCCTGTGAGCTGTCTCATCAGGCTCCTTGCCCTCTGCTCTTGGGAAGGGCAGGAGATTAGAGGGAGGAGGAGGTCAGAGGATGTGCTCCCCCAGCTCGCTCCTTGTGAAATGGGCATCCATCGATGGCTCATTCCCTGGAGATGGACTCAGGCCGCTCTTTCCACACCTCCTCTCTCCCAGTTAGAAGACACTCTCCCTCGTACCACCTCTCTTTCTATCTCTTTCTATCCTCAGGCGTCTCCACTATCTTTATGGCTTTCCACGGCCTGTGGAAATCTTTCTGAATAGCCGCTCTCCTCCAATTCCTCAGTGCCCTCTCTTTCTTCCTCAGCAGGATCCCTACCCACCTAGCAGCCTGCTCTGTCATTTTCCCCTGAACGCGAGAAGCACCTTCTGCATGAGATAATTAGCTTGTCCAGACCACAAGTTGCTGACTGAGGAAGACTCATGTCTTGTGAGCGTCAGCCGTAAGGTAGCGGCAGAAGCTAAAGAAAGAGGCACAGAACACATGTAAAATTATCTCAGTACATAGACTCTTTGTTCCTCCAAATTCATGCATTTATTTTTTCCATAAAACATGGGGAAGCTGGGTCCTACTTTGGAAGCAAAGGGCTATTCCCCTAGGAAGCCCCTGAAGGTCTGGGCTTTTATGGAGTCTATGAGCCTCGCCCTCGTGCTACATCCTGAGGACTCATCAGGGCCTCTGACAGCTTCGAGGCTCTTCCTTCCCAGAGCCTGCTTCTTCTCGTCTGCATTTCATCCTGAGCGTGTCTGGAAGTCAGGCGCAGAGAGCACAGTGGCTGAACAGCCCATAGTCAAGTCATGCCTCTCCAGGTGAGCCAGGCTGCTTTTCATTTCCTTTCTGGGAACAATCAGAATTATTACCTGAGTGGGTCTCCGGAGCTGAGGTGAGGGCTGCTGGCGCTGTCAGCTCCCAGCGGGACGGGGATGGGGCACGTAGCAAACATTGCATCTAAGGGTGGAAGAGGAAATGATGTTATTTTCTGCCCTGCCAGGCAACTCTGCCTCCTGCCCAAGCTGGAAGGAAGTGTTCCGTATATGCACACCGTGGATGAGATGGTTGGCTCAACTCAGAGGCTGAGTGGTTCCCACCGAGAAGTGGGATGCTGTAGGTATGCGACCACCCCAAGAGATGCCATTTGTGCGAGTGTATTTGTGCAGGCACCTTACCTACATTATCACTGGTCCTCACAACAGCCCAGGACTCAGGACCCATTCCACAGGTGAGGGGGCACAACCGAGATGATAGCGATGACACTGAGGATACCCATCTGCTGAGTGACAGACCAGATTTTAAGCCGGATCTGTCTGATCCCTGGTTTGTACCTATTGTGTGACCACTAGGCAATACATTTAGCTCCACCCTAGTGCAGAAGAAAGGAATTTGACCTTCATGAAGCAAAGGTGAGCACAGCCTTGCTCATCAGAGCCAGCCCTGGCCTTGGGGAGGTTCTTTCTGTGCAAGTTCCACAAGAGGCTCAGATGTCAGAAGAGGGGAGCCTATACACTGGGAAGACTCCATTCTAGCTGTCATGGATCAGATCAGATAGCACCATAGCTTCATTCTCATCACCTCACATCCAAGATCACATGGCTAGAAAATCCAGAGCCAAAAGGAAAAAAGCTGGTCTCATTTCTTTTATGGACACTCAGCACTTGTCTAGCTTGAGGTCTAAGGGACACCAGTGCCTTCTTCCTGAACGTGCCACCCAGGAGCCAGACCCAGCAGAACAAAGCAAGTACAGGTGTGTCTCAGGTCTCAGGCCCTGTGCTGATGCTTGCAACGTGAAGCATGAAGACTGGGTCGTGAGTGTGCTTCACAGGCTCTGCACACGGACCGTGTGGACATCACATCCCTTCCCCACCGTGGGAGCACCACACTGAGCACCTCTGAGCCTCATTTTCCTCATTCGCTACCATGTCTGGTAATAGTATGGACAAACGAGATCCTGCAGGGAAGGCTCTGGCACCCAGTAAACACTCAGTGACTCCCAGCTATGGCATTCTCACCAAAGACAGAAATGTGTATTATTGTCATTAATATACAATTGAAGCAGTGAAACTCAAAGAAGTAAAAAACATGCTCAAGATGTCATGGCCAATATGTGACAAAAGTAGGATTCCAGCCCAGATTCAGCCAGTTTCAGTATCCACTCCTTTGCCTTGTCTGGCCCTCCTTCCCATGCACCAGGATTAGGGCATCAGCATCGCCCCATTGTCCCAGCATCTTGTGGGACTTCTCTGCCTATGGGTTGAAGCTCAGGGGGCCCTAGATGCAGTGAATTTCCCACACTTCCTCCTCTGGCCACTGTTCTGTGATGATTCTCCCCATCAGATGGGTACCAAAATGGGATTACACGTGGGTACCAAAACGGATTACACCTAAACACTGGTGTTGGGAGAGTGGGAGAGTGGGGCTTGCCTGACTCCTACCTCTTAAGGGCAGTGGCTTAGAGCTTTCGTAAGATAATTTTAAGACTATATTGGAAGATATGGACCCTGTTCCCGGAAAAATTCATCCACATGTAGTAACCTAGCAATATGGCAAACAATTCTGGAAGGTTCTCAGGCACCGCTGAGATCTATCCAGGGACTTTTGGGGAGGAATTCCTGCTCTGGGGGAGAATCCTAAAACTCTTTAGAGTACTAGAGCTTTCCTTGGCCTGATGCACAGTTTGCCTTGGGCAGAAGGAGAGGCTTTTTGGGGAGAGAAGGAAAAGAGACACCCTGGGAGATACAGCCCATCTTCCCAAATTCTGAGAGAATCTGGCAGACCCTGACGCCCTGCCTGGCTGAGGGAAGCTTCAGGGGAGCAGGCAGCTGGTCCAGACTCTGTGGTTAGGAGTGACCCTGTTAGCCCAGGCTAGCCACAGCCACTTCAGCAGTGCACAAGCAGATACTCACCAACATGCCCTGAGGCCACTGGAAAGGAGGCAGCAGATGTGGAGGCCGAGAGAGCTGGCAGGGCCGGTGCCACTGCGGCTTGGGACAGAGAAGGCCAGCGCTGGTCAAGTGGATGAGAGACAGCAGGAGTGCTCCCTGCCCGGGGAGAGCCAGCTGCTCTGACAGGAACAAGCGCTATGGAGTCAGACAGAGCAGGAGGTGCAAATCCCAGTACCATCACTTACCAGCTCTGGGACCGCGCCTTTTTGAGTCTCCTTTTCCCTTCCTATAAATCTTGAATGGTAATTTCTACGATACAGGGCTGGTCAAAGAATGAAGAAGCATGTGTATGTAAAGGGTATAGGCCCTGGAACACTACACCTGATCGGTAAACGGTCACTGACATGGATATGATAATGGGCGTCCTTGTTTGGAAACAATTAGGATGCCTTGGAGAATGCTCAAGACTTCTTTGCATATTTTGGGATTCTTGTTGAAAATCAGGAGGATTTCAGAGCAAGAGTTTGGTGACAGAGGACAGTTCTCTGTGCACACGCCTGGCCAGAGAGAGGCCACTTTGCAGGCGCTGTGCCTCCCTCCATGGTGGCTGCTTGCAGAGCATCACTTGGCCAGATGTTGCACTGAGACAGTGCACTGGGCAGGGCAGCCAAGGAGCAGCCTCTTTCCTCCTCTGGACTCTGTTTACCAGACTGATGAGCACAACTTCATCTGCTTGCATTGCCCATGTGCACTGCTGTGTGCTTTTAAATACTACATGTGTGTGCCTGAACTGGTGAGAGTGTGTATGGACCTCAGCGTCTGTCCACCCATGAGTGTGTATATATGCATACACATGCTTGTATATACTTCTTTTGTGCATTGATAAGTCTCAGTGCGTTGGTGAATATTTTATTCTCCTCCAAGCTTGGACACCTGGTTGCCCCTGGCAACCGTATGCTGGAACCTACCAACAACTGAGTGCTCCCTGAGACACATTTTGTCCCTCACCCTAGCGCCCCCTCTTTCAGATCCCGGCCATTGGCCATTGCAAATTTCTGTAGCAGGAGTTTTTCTTGTTGTGGGGAGAACCTCTCTTCTCCCTGGAGCTCAGCACCAATGTCAAGTTCAGAGATAAGAGAATGAAAGCTGGAGACAGGGTCTGAAAGGAGGAAGGGTCCTCCTTTGTAGGAGGTGACTGCTAGCTCTCCTGATTATCTGGAATATGTGCTTCTCTCATAAGTAGTCTCTCTGACTACATACTGTGGAGATGGAAAAAAAAAAACCAAACAATCATTAAAGTTATTGGCACAGGGAACTGTTACCTATCTGGAGTTTCCTGGTATAAAGGGCAAGAATAATAAGAATCAAACAAAATTTCATTTATTAAAAGCAACTAATGACGTGAAGTAAAATAATGTTTTAGACCTAGGAAATGTTACATTAGGAAGAGAAATGCTGTCCTTTTTTATTGCATCCGTAGCAAGGAAAGGTCAGTTAAAATTTTTGGAGCTTTTATCCAAACTTGCGTGGCCAAAGCTAGGAGCGTAAAACAAGGCTCTTGCTCAGACATAGATGTTAATTCATGAGCATGTACCTGTGGGAGTGAAGGGTGAGTTCCTCAAGACAGTTTACTGAAAGTGAAGGCAGGGGCCCATGGGTAAGCAACGCCTTAGTCTTGAAGCACAGTGTCACAGAGACACCCAAGGTCTCCATTCGACCTTGCCCATCCTGAGTGTTAAATGAGAAGGCACAGCCCAGAGGAGTCCAGCGTTCCTTCCACGTCATCACGGTCTTTATTCCCAGTGGTCTTTCTTCCTTGATGTGTCCTTGGTCTTCATTCAGTGCTTGAAAAGCCAAACTTAGTTATGGAATCAGTTCCACCTTGGCAAGAATTGGGGGAATTTAGAACTGAGGAACCAGGTAGCTTTTTCTTTAAAAACTGTAGCCCTTTGGGAGTCCTGCCCAGATCTTTCTGTCTGTTCGGATCATCTGGGAACGTCTGTTGGTTCTCAGTCTCCCCCTGGACCAGCCTTTGGAGCATGTCCCCAACATCAGAGAAGCCTCTCATTGTTGCAGGCGCAGACAAACAAGGAAGGGACATTCTCCTTTCAGTTCCTAGAAGCCGAGATCCTGAGACTGAAAACATCTTCTCAGGTCCCAGCCCTATTTGGCCCAAGGCTGACAGTGGAGCTGTTTCTCCCACAAAGGTCTAGAAGTCAGAGGGGAACCTTGTGAAACAAAAGGTGGGGCTGGGGAGCATATGAATGGGTGATCATGGGCCCAGAGAGATAACTGGGCGTATGGACATTCACTGAAGAATAGTACCCACAGACCCCCTGAGGGCCAAATATTGTGAAGCCAAGCTGAGGGTCCTCAAAGAATGACAGCCCCTTCACCCTGAGGCCCTAAGCACAGAGAAGCAACTTATCTGCCTCCAGAGTGAGTGTAGAGATGAGAGAAGAAAAAATTAGCTGACACTTAAAAAGGATGTTCATTCCACAAGGCTGTGGGAGCAGTTCTCTGTGTGGAATGGCCCAATTCTCTCCTAGGAGTTTTCTAAGAACTTGTGTTTTACAGGAAGTTGTTAGGTTAACCAAAAATTAGAATTTCTATTCAGCCTGTCTCTCATATCGCTCCCTGGTCGATGTAGGGGGAACTCTGGATACACACTGGGTGAGGAGGGCGTGACACCACCCCCAGGCAAATCTGAGACCCACCGGGTGACAGAAGTTTCACTCATGAGCGGCCACGCCAATGGGACCGAATTCAGCTCCCGGTCGCGGTGTGCCCAGGAACAAGCCCATAGCATTGCTTCACCCCAGAGAAGAAGAGGGTATGGAGCAAAGTCACGTTTTATTATTAAACAACTTTAATCCAAAGGCTGATTATTATTTGCAGCGTCTGAAGGCACAAAATATACCTAAAATGTATGGAATAGTCTAAACAGAGTTATAAATCCAAAGAGTAAAGCATGAAAAAAAAGATACATTCTGAGCTGACACAGAAATCTGAGCCTGGAAGATTTTTTTTTCCTGAAGAACTTGCTTGAATATCAATCATTTCCCCTCATGCCAAGGGTAGGAAATGTCAAAAGTAAGGTAAACATGGTGAAGACAAACACCATGAGGCGTCAACGTTTTTTGTAAGCAGAATACCTTTCCTTCGAGGTGTGCTTGCTCGCTCGCTCTCTCTCTTTCTCTCTCTCTCTCTCTCACACACATACACACCCACCCCCGCATCTCTCTCCTCTCTCTCACACCCATTCCAAGCAAAGCTGTCCAAGAAGACATCCGTCGTATACCCTAGAAGTTAGGTCATCTCAGGAAAAAAAAACAGACTTGGGTGTGGGATAAGGCAGTGACCCCAGAATTTGATTTAAAAAATAGAGAAATATATAGGAAAAAATTGACCATCCAAGGCAGGGCTCCCAAAGAGCTGATGGAAACGAAATGAAGCCTGCTCTTTCTCAAGGTATCCGGAGCCCATCTAGGCGTCACCAAGCGCGGGCGCCCAGCTCCTGGCTCCACAGGCTCTGATTGGAGAAATGTCAGTGGATTGCCTCGGTAACACTCATATCAGAGATAAATCACATAATTATAAACCCTGTCCTCCCCATGGTGCCTTTAGCTGACCACGTGATGCAGCCATTCCTTACTGCTCAATCATGTCACCTGGGACTTTAGGAAAGAAATCAATCCTGGGCTAGTTATCACCCTAATAAATACATCTCTGGAGCAACTCTACCAGGCTAGAGGAGAGGCAATCAATAGGACTTTTTATTTCTCCATGACCACAGACCCGGGCTCTCAGCTCCCTGATTACTGCTGGGGTTTGGGGCCGGGAGCCCCACTCCTCTCAGTGCTGAATGTGGGCTGTGTTCACCATTCCGGCAGGTTAACAGAGCAGAACTACTTTTGTCTTCAGAAGGAGGAAAGCTGAAGTGATACAGCTAGATTACTCAAATTTCTCTGCTCCTAGGGCTTCTTTATCTGGTTTTATAGTTCAATGGCCCCAGCAAGGGCAATGGAGGGAGGTGGGGCTGTCAGGTCGTGCTGGCCTTAAGAAGCAGTTTCCCCGCAAGCCCAGGGGTAGGCCTGGGAATCTCCGAGATTATATGATGCTCTCAGCCAGGAGGGCCCCTGCTAGGGCCTGGGTCATTGCTTGAGGGCTTCTGGTCAGGAGGAGTTGGCAAAGCAGGGAGTGAGGATTCTGGCCAGGTCTGGCCCTGTTTGGCAGATTGTCTGCAAGGATTAAGACCCAGAGACATCCTTTCAGTTTTTGGGCTACGTCCCTGTGGATGGGAGTTACTCCTCTTCACATCACACAAAGTTATGCTGTTCCTTCTCTAAGAGCCAAGGCTCCTTCCTACCCGAATGGACACAGCCCCTTTATCTATTCCTGCGCTCCACATCCCCTAGGGCACTAGTGCGCTCACCTGGGCTCCTCCCTCCTCTCTTCCAATAGGATGCTTTGATCACAATGCTTCTACCCGCTGCGTCAGTGACCACTTTTTCATCACTCACCTGGGACCACAGGTCCCAAACCCAAGGGAATATTCTCCATCTACCTGGCCTCTCCTCCTACCACCTCACCTGGTCCATATACCCGGCCTGGCATCTCCTTATCCCCATGGGCAAGGCCAAGCCCACCTCTGCCCAGCCTCCCCCGGGCAAGGATGGGGCCTGCCCTTCTCCTCTCAAATTCTGTCACTTGTTGATTCTTCCAATTAGGAAAAGAAAGCAAAAAAACAAGGCCAACAGGATGACCGTAGAGCATGTTAGCATCAAAGCGCTCAGGGACCGTCACCTCAGTATGGGCGCTTCTCTGAGGCCCACAGGACGCTGCAAACTGCAGTGGCACGCAGTGGGGTGACCAGCTTCTCCCAGATTGCCCACAACTGCCATGTCCCAGCAGCCTCCTCAGTCCCAGGCTGACGAGAACAGTTGATCACCCCACAGCACAGTGACCCAGGGGCCAGGTCAATGCTGGCGCAAGGCTCACCCTTTATTACTGAGAGGACTAAAAAGAAACAAGGGTCCAAGAGTGGAGGAACATGGCAGGAAACCATGGGACATGGCAGCAAGCAGCATTGGGGGCGCCTCTAAAGGGACTAGCTTGTCATCTTCCCCGCTCCCCCAGCAGGATGGGGGTCCTGACCTGTCACCCCTCCTGCCCTCAGAAAAGCCCAGGAACAGGGGGCTTCTTTGGCACTTCAGAATGATCACAAGTAATTTGCCTTTTTATTCATATAGAACAAAATTTACAAAGCCATTCATACAGTTTTTGTGTTTTTTTTTTACTGACTTCGAAAATTGGGAATATTCAAAATACACTTTTACCCCACTCCATTCTGTCATTATTTACATGTATGTACAAGAAAAATGAAAGAGTCCTTGTATGTGTGTGTGTGTGTGCGTGTGTGTGTGGTTGGTGTTGCTGTTTCCTCGTATTAAAAAGCTCTGCTGGTCGGGTGGGTGGAAGGGCAGCACGGTCAGATGGAGGTGCCGTGGGAGGTGTCCAAGGCCTCTGGGAGGACGCCTCCAGGCACGGGCTGGAAGGACATGGGGATGGGGGTCTTCACCGGGCTCTGGCGGAACAGTCCCCCGTTGGGCGACCTATGTTTGCACTGCATGGAGGGCATGGTGGCTGAGCTGCTCAGAGGCAGCGGCAGGCTGCTGCTGGGCCCTGACGACAGTGTCCGGCTGGTGCCATGGCTGCTTTGCTCCGGCAGAAAGGTGCTGACCGAGAGCTGGGTGTTCTGGTACTCCCGCGTCGGCTCCAAGGTCTGGCTGGGAGCCAGGCCCCCCATCTCCAGGGCCGAGAGCTCGATGGACGCTGCGGAAATCTGCTTGTGAGCAATGTCTTCATCCATTAGACTGTTCATGCGTCGATGGACCTGTTCCAGATTCACTTCTTTATCCTGGCGGGAAAGCACAGGGAGGTCAGGCTGAGCCCTAATGTGAGCCAAGGCTGGCTTTCTACAAACTCTGGGAGGCCTGGAGACCCCAGGCCTTTTCAGCCTGCTAGACAGTGGGTGAGCATGCCCCCATTTCTCCCTCCTCCCCTCAACTGCATGGCCAGCCCTCAGTTACCTGGGAAACCAGCAGCCTAGGACACCATCCCTAGGTAGCAAAGACCCAGCACACGGGCCTTGGCAGGATGGGCCCCTCCTCTCCACTCTGCTTAGAATTGCTGCCGTACCCAGAGCAACCCTTGGGAGAAGATGCTTTGAAGAACTGGCAGAGACAGAGGGAGAAGAAAAGAGTCCCATGGGAATAAAACGAAATGGTCCTTGAGCCCTTAATGTGCCCCCCATATTTGCCATTTAGACTTCACAGCGCTCCAAAGACTTGGCTTGACCATCCCCACCTTATACAAAAGGAGGCGTGGGTTCGGGAAGGTCAGTGACCTCCCCAGAATCACAGCACAGTGAACTGGAGGCAGCACTGGGAGCCTGGAGCAGAGAGTGAAGTCCTGCCTCATGCTGAGGCGTCTGTTGTCCCTGTGCAAAATCTCCAGGGAAGCCAGGAAGGAGGCAGGTCTGTGTCTGGAAGGCTCACGAGGCCTCTTTCCTGGATGATGAGGCGGGGGCATGAGGAAGGGACCTCCCAGGGCTCGGCTGACCTTCCTGGTATCATGAGGGCTTGAGGCTGCCGAGATGAGTGACCCTCACACCTGACTCTTTCTCCGTATGCTGAATGGCATCAAGGAAATGATTTTGTTTGTTCATTTACTTAAGAAAAAAAATAGAACACACATCATTCCTTTCAAATAACCTGATGTTTTGTCTGCAGTGTCAGAATAAATCAAGGAGGCAAAATTGCTTGAAATCTCCTTAAAGACCAAGAGGATGTCATCTACTTCTTTGTTTCCCCCCGGCGAGGAGGGACACATTCCAGGTGTCCATGAGTAGCCACCCCAGCTCCTTGACGAGGTGTTAGAAGTTGCCAACCTATTTTCAGGCAGCATGAGTGCCGACGTGCCAGGCAAGGTCATGCCTACTGCCTACGCTTCCCTGATGTCAAACTCCAAGAGAAATGGCATGTCAGAGATCAACTCAGAGCTGAACACCACAGGCTGTCTAATGTTGGCACCAGCATAGTAGACAGAGGGACCAGTCTGCTGCCCTCCTTGGAGGGTTGTTAGAAATATCATGAAATATAGAAGCCCTAAATGTGTTTGCAAAAAAAAAAAAAAAAACCAACAACAACAAAGAAGGAACCACACAAGTCTAAGTGCCTTTCATTGGCTGATTTGAGCTCCTATGGGGCTGGAGAGAGAAGGGTCCCCCCAGGAAGTGGGAACCCTAAATACCTGATGTGAGCCCCGCCTCACAAGAGTGTCCAACCATGGGGCTAACCCCCAAGAAGTCTCAACCCAGCATTTCTCAGGCAAGGAAGCTGCCTCTGTAAGTTGACTCCTTGCTCCTAACACCCTTTGGCATGGAGAATGCGGGGCCACTGCTCTCTCCACAGCTTTGTTGAGTTCATAAAACTGGCACACAGAGCCTGGCTTCTGGTGGGACCCCTGCTGTCTTTCCCAGAACCCTTCCCAGGACAAGAAAACTGACAACACTCATAAGACAATGAAGAATCCATTTCAGGGGCCAGCCAGGTGGTGTAGCAGTTAAGTTTGCATGCTTAGCTTCGGCGGCCTGGCGTACGCTGGTTCAGATCCTGGCCGCGGACCTACACAGTGCTCATCAAGCCATGCTGTGGTGGCATCCCACATAGAAGAACTAGAAGGATTTACAACTAGGATATACAACCATGTACTGGGGCTTTGGGGAGAAAAAAAAAAGAAAAGGAAGAGGAACATTGGCAATACGTGTTAGCTCAGGGCCAATCTTCCTCACAAAAAAATTGATTAAAAAAAAAAAGAAATGTGGGGAGGGAACTGGAAAGAACCTTAGGGAAAAAAAAAAGAATGCATTCCAGCCCAAGAGGAAACCTGAGAAGAAAGCCAACTGGTTTGAGGGAGGAGGAGACCATGGGGTATGGCTCAGTGTCTGGTGACAACATCAGAAATCCTTGTTACAGTCCCACGGGCAGAGCTAAGATTCCAGTGAACTGAAGCCCCACACAGCAGAGCTCAGCTCATGATGCTGGGAGGGAAGCTCTGAGTTGGGGACACCCCTGGGTGGCATGTGTCATGGGTGAAATTAGAAGAAGTAGCTGGAGAATACGAGGCCTTTACTTAGCCTGGCTAAACACGATGTGTGCACTGTCTTTCACTGACTCCTTCAACAACTGGCAAAATATATGACCAACCAACTTCAAGTTCTCATCTTAATTACCTTACAGCATGGTTGATCCACTTCTGCAGAACCTTGCTGTGTTTTATTTATCCGTCTTCTTTTTATTCTTGCATGTGAAACTATTTTTAATAGTATTTATAACTGCCATATGGGGCACTGGCTGTTTTCGGGCCACTGAGCATCAATTCTCCCTTTCCAAGAAGACCATAGTTTATTTGCTTTTGGGGAATTACTTATTTCCCACTAGATAACAGTTTGACAGGTGCCTTGTCCACCTGTAGCCAAGAGGCAGGACCATGACCCAAGCAGGGACAATAGGACAGAATCTGAATCCTGAACAAAGAGACTAAGAGACAGAAAATATTCAGCGTTCCATCCATTACAGCGGTAGTGCTCCACCAAACTTTCTATTCTGAGGCCATCCTCCTGGATCTTGCCTTCCAACCCTCTGGACAAGTCTTAACTCCTGCCCATCACCCAGCCTGCTTCTCCAGCCTCCTCAAGGCTGCTCTGAGCTCCTGATAAGCTTCTGATATAGCTCTTTCATCTGCATTAGCCAAGTCAGCGCCACAGCTCTGTTGGTAAATATGCATATCTACAGGCTACTTGCATTTCAAACTGTATGAAGGGTGCAAGACAGGTACCAGAGAGCCTGGAAGCTGGAGAAATTGAGAGTGAACTTCAGACACTTTTAGAGTTTAATAATGTAACCTTCTCTTTTCTTTGCAGCCAGCAAAGCTTGGAGAAGACTGGACGAGCCGATGCCCCTGCTTCTGCTCGCAGAGCCTAGAGTTTCCACGGAAGGAAAACTGATGACCATTGGTCCTGGGATCATTGGAAGAACTGGTGAGTTGCATAATCTTGCCTTTTCCTCCTTTCTATTTTCTTTTCAGGGCTTTAAGGATGATTTTGGGGATGGAAAGAAGTAAAGTTGAAGAGTAGACTAATTTGGAGGGGGAGGTGAGTGTCTTGGTCCCAGTAGGGTTCACTCTGGCTTCCGGCAGTTAGAAGAGAGAGCCTGGCCCTTTTTCTCAGAGTCAACTGAACACGGGGCCAGGACAAATATTCAGGGGATGCTCCACATTTTGCTGTGGTCTAGAGGTAGAGAAAGGAGAGCTTCCTGTCCAAGAAGGCCATAGGGAGGCAGAGACTTGAGAGTGGAGGTAGAGTGGAAGGAGCTCTCTCTACCAGATGCCAGGGAAACAAAACATAGGCAGAGCTCTGGGGGAAGACCAACCAACCAAAATCCTCTGAAGAAAAATGTGAGCCAGGGAGGTCTCTGAGAAGGGGTCCTTCCCCACTGAGGCACAGGGAAAGGAGGTTTGCGGGTGGCGCTAATAGAAGTGGTAGGCACAGGCACCGATCTAGCAGGATATGGCAGCTGTGAGCAGTTGATAAGGTAATATCAAAGCACTAGAATAAAGACCAGCCCAGAGTGTGGGAGTCGACGCAGCCCAGTTTCCCTAGAGTCAGTCTTTTTGGAGGAAAGAGCTTGAATAAATAGTTTCTTATATCCATATATTTTTTTTCTTGCCTCAAATTAAGGACAAAGGAAGCATTTCCAAGAAGGATTGCACAGCTGTGCAGTGGGTCTCAACTCCCGTTTGAGGTTACTCATTAACCTGCAACCTCTCCATCTCAGGACACAGAGAAAATGTCCACACTGATTAAACTTACTTCCCAGGGACACCTCCACACCCCAAATGGCAGTTGAGAAATTCATCCTCGCCACACCAGTGGGACCTCGCTCTGTTCAAGTTCTATTACTGTCTGTAGCCCCAACACAAGAACACACCCTGGAAGAACAGGGTGCCATCATGAGCTTCCTATATTGATTAATTAAGTTACCTGGTAAGAAAATGGGTAGAACGCAAGCAGATGCCTCCATAACCTCTCTGGAAAACAGACGCAGCCCCTTTCCTTCCGAGGCTCCTGATGTGTCCTCTAAGCTGCCTGCTTCTGCCGCTATTTGGGGACCAGAGATGCAGTGCAGAGAACTGGAGAAAAGCTCTTTGCTTGGAAGCTCTGGAAGCACTGTCTCCTTGGACCACCCGAGGTCACAGATTTAACACACACTAAGTCATGTCTGGTGGCCCGTGGCCAAGCAAAGAGGAGGCAGAAATAATCTGCCTGCTCAAGGTAAGAGGTAGGAGTGATTTGAATAATTATCTATATTTTAGACAAAATGGGGCATTCTATTATGTTATGCAAATTCAAATAATAGACTTTTTTATGTGAACTACATCAGTTTACATCCTCATTATCTCAAGGTTTCGGTGTTCAACCAGGTAATGACAGCTGTGGAGACAGACTTGGAAATTTGCTGCGCCTGCATTAATTTACTGGAGGTAACTGACCTAGCCAGACATCCCTAAATATGACATAAAATTCACTGACTGCATTTATCCATGAATCCAGCCAAATTCCAGCCCTGCATTTCTCACCTCCTATTAAACATAACGACAGATGCACCAACAGAGGTTACTAGGGACCCTCTCTGAGGCATTGTCTTGCTGAGAGATAAAGTTCTGTAATTAAGTCGCTGTTCACCAATGTGGAAATAATACAGTGTATTGGAAAGCAGTAATTAACCCAACTATCGTCTCTGTAACAGCCAGTTACACGTGGGACTCATTAGAACTGACTTTGTTTGGAGTCCAATGGCTCCTACTTTCAGTTGGGCAGGAATAAAATAGGGTGTGGGACTTCCCACCTGACTGGAATGCTTCTAGGAGGCGTTCTCTTGTTACCACTGGGACCAACTAGGTGGTAAGTGAGACCCAACAGCTAGGAGAAATGCCATCAACCTGATCTTCTTAAGTGTTGCTCCAAAGACTTGCCCCACCCCAAAGGGCTGGGCTGGGGGTCTGAGAGTAATGGTTGTGTAAGAGCAAAGAAGCTGAACGTTAAGTCAATGAAGTGGTCACAGGAGACAGTGCAGGGTTTCAGATCATCACGAGAAAAAGTTCTGATGGGCTCCATCGCAGATTTTGTAGGGGAGGGCAATGAGAAGAGAGAGTTCGTGAACACCTCCCATCACAAGTGGTCACAGTTTGTGTACATGGGGTGAAGAGACTTGCTCAAGTTGACACAATTCCACAGTAAGTGGAATGTCAGGATCAGAGTCCACATCTATCTGACTCTAAAACCTGACACCTTTTCCACTATTCCAGGCTGTGCGTTCCCAATTTCCTCTTGGAGGGATGGTGCAGCCCAGTTTTTTCATTTTTGGCAGGATATCAAAAGAACATGTGGAGCTTCTAGAAATTATAGTTGCCCAGATCTACCTAATATGACGCTTTGGGGGACAGAGCGCAAGCATCTGTATTTCTAAAAAGCTCCAGGATTAATCACCTCTGATGTGCAGACAGAATTGGAAGCCACTGATCCAAGTGCAGTGATTACACAACAATTTAACACTAATAACGTTTTCTTTACAGGAGCCCAGACTGGTTTATTCATTCAATAAACACTTCGGAGCTCCTACTACCTGATGGGCTAGTGTTCTTGGTAAAGTACCCGTCTTGGTCCCTGGCACATAGCAGGCGTTCAATAATTCAGTTTATTCATCACCCTTAACAAGAGGTTCCACTCATTCAGAGACTGGGCAAAGTGATGGGAAAGCAGGGGTGGGGAAGCGCCAGCAGACTTGAAGCAGAGACAGGCAAGTAAATCATGAGCGGCAATTCAGAGTCACACCCAGCAAGAGTGTATACACAGAAAGGTGACCCGTGGAGGTGGGCAGGGGAGGTTTTATGGAAGGAAGTGATGTCTGAGCTGGGTTTGAGATACACACTGGTGTCTGATAAGTGTCCAGTGCTTTCTCACTGGAAGGCTCCAGGCTAAGGGCTGAAACACACACTTGCTCTCCTCACCCTCATGCGAAGTGGTCTGATGTCAGCAGTGTGACCATTGGGCCAGATTTAGTTTTCAGCAGAAGAGAGAAACTGGGGTCCAGAGTATGTAAATACCTTGCTAGGAGCCAGGAGCCTGGCTCAGGGAAGGCCTCCCAGTTACACCCTTCCTTCTCCAAACCCTCTAGCAAATGCTAGGTAGGAACGCCTGCTCCTGCACACGTCCAACGGAAGGCCAAGTAGCAGACATATCTTTCATATCTCAGTTCAGCTCCTGCCACTTCTGAGTCCCATTCCTCCAGGGAGACAGATGCCTTCCTCAAATGTCATTGAAGAGAGTCAAGGAGAGTTAAGAAGATAACATGTCATTTTCCTGGCACAGAGAAGGGGCCCTAAGACATGACTCATCATCCTCACATCCCTTACTGCCCATCACAAGGTCCTTTAAGGGAGTAGCCCCTTGGCCACCAATCCGCAAGCAGTCTCATGGGGCAGGTGCTGCATAAGTCACTTTAGACATCTTCCCTCGTTGAACCTCAGGGTGACACTATGAGGTTGGCATAAATGGGCAGGGAAAAGATACAGGAGAGAAAAATCTCTACGTGGCGTTGAAGAAGCATCAGAGGAGTGGAGGCAGAGAAGGGTGTTGAGCCAAAGGGAGTGTTTCTAGGATCAAATCTTCCATGGTGAGCAGGAGTGCATCCTAGGGGCATGCAGATGGAAGCCGGCCCACCTGCTGGAGCAGAGGGGCCTGGCTGCCACTCTGCCACTGCTGCCTGGCCACCCTGGCCCCAATCAGCTCCTGTCTACGGGGGAAGCAGGACCGAGGGAGGGCAGGCAAGGCAGGAAGCAACAAGCATTCCAAGCTCCCAGCCTAGTGACGGATGATTCATCCCTCACCCCTCATGTCATCTCCTATTTGTGCAGTTCTCATCTTTATTTCATGAATATTTTATTCTCAGAGCAATGGCTCCACTTCCCCCATAAATCTAGCGAGTGGCTCTTGACTGCGTCTGCGGAGCTTGGCGCATCACCTGCATTGGGTAACTACATAATCGTCTGATTCCTTAGAAAAAAATATGAGCTCAAATCCACATGAATATTAAGGGGTTGAACACACATTACTACTCTTCCTCAAGTAGGTGTCTAAACGCTGAAGACATCCCAGCATAAGCCATTAAACATGACTAGGACGCCACCCAAAGACAGGTTTCTAGCTCTTAAGAAATATGGCCAATGTCCCAAAACGAAGCATTCTAAGATTAACCAGACACTCTCGCCTAATTGCAAATGCTGCTCCATAAAACATGGGCAACCAGTAACACAAAGTAGTCCTAGATGAAATACCATCATTATTTGTTGAAGGTTTTAAAGATATGCTTTTAGGGGCTGGCCTGGTGGCATAGTGGTTGGGTTCCCACGCTCTGCTTTGGTGGCCCAGGGTTCGTGGGTTCGGATCCCAGGTGCTCATGAAGACATGCTGTGGTGGCATCCCACATACAAAGTAGAGGAAGACTGGCATAGATGTTAGCTCAGCAAGAATCTTCCTCACCAAAGAAAAGGAGAACAAATATGCTTTTAAAATCCTGTTGCTTCAACCCCTTTCCTGGTTCCTATTCCCTCTGTGATGAGTCCAAACCCCCTGGCATCTGAGTCCTTCAGAGCAAGGCCCTGCTTCCTACCCCAGCCTCCTCCACCCCCATTTCCTTGCTGATGGTGATGCTCCAGCCTGCAGAGCTCCGGGAGGGGTGGTGGCTTTGTTTACCCCCATGCTGTTCACCCTGCCTGAGGGGAACTTCCAACCTCATCTGTAGCTCTAAGATTTGTACCAATTCTTCAACAGTCAGTTCGAACAAACCCAAGCCCTACAAACTCTTCACTAACTAGTACCCCTACCCTCCATGCCCCACCACACGCTGGCTGGGCTGGGTACCCCTCAGAACTTCCAGGGTACCTCTGCTTGCTTCCAGATGGCTCTGATCAACAGGATGGATTGACATCTCTGCCACATCTACCTATGTGGAGGTAAGCCCCCTGAGGACAGGGGCAGTATTGCTATAGGCAGAGTCATTAAAGGAAGAAGGGGAGAGAGAGAAAAATTTCATTTGAGAATCAGAAACCCATAAAAATAGGAAAAAGATGGAATATTTCCTCTTTTTTTTACTATGTAGCTCTTTTTAGCAACCCAGAAGAGGCTGGAGGAAAGGCAGCTAGTGTGCTTTTCCAACCTGTCTCTTCTCCGGTCCTCGTTCCTATCTAGAAGTAGGTTGGCAGCCCAGGGAAGAAAGTTCCACGTTTTCTAAGCTGAACCAATGTCTTTCATCTTCTCTTGTGCCTGTGATTATGGGCTTATGCAGAAGACAGAAAGGAAGATAGGATGCTAGGTCATCCCTTGGTCTCCTGGTCTTTCTCTGTCTTTCTCTCTTTCATTTTGCCTTCTGTGTCTCTCCAATGATCAATCTGTCTCTCAATCCTTCTCTCTCATACACACACACACATACATGCACACACACACATCATGACAATTCATTCTGTGCTGTCCAGGCTGAACACTGTCACTAAACACTGATGTAGGGGATGTGAAGGGACATGACTGGAAGCAGACAAGGACTTCCAGACCAGAGGAAGGATGGCCTCTCCCAGTACCTGGCTCACAAGACATTTTGGAGGGCTGAGCCTGTGTCCCCTGGGCCCCCATTCTGCCCACACCATCCCAGGACAGCGCAATGCTTGCTCCATGGCAATACGATGCTCCCCAACCTGGAAAACCCCTCCTGCTCCCCTGATCCAGTGGGCATTTGCACAGAAGAAATCAGGCTGCAGACTTAGGCAAAAAACACAACCAAAAACAAACAACAAGGAGAGTGGGAGCCATGTGAGCTGGTCCTCCCTAGTCCTACTGGGGGTGGCTCCAGGGCCACTCCACTCTGGCTGCCCGCTGATTCTTCTGTGCAGATGGACCTGAGTGATAAGCGGATGAAAGGTGTCCTGGCCACAACATAGAAAGAGAGCTGACACGAGTAGCTGTTTGTGGCCCTTCCTTAAAACCACACATCAGAATCATCCACTGGCCCTCCCAGCGACTTCTTTCTAGAAAATTTTCCAGGAGCAGAAGCTTGGGATGGAACCATGAACTGTTCCTTTCAGCGGGTTTTCCTTAAATCTCTACCCTCCTTCTCTCCTGTGGCCCGGGGGTGACAGGAGAGCCACAGAGGCTGTGGGAGACCCAGGTGTTGCATTTCCTTACATGGAAGTATACAGAAAGCACAAGAGGAAGATGGATGTCCCCAGAACATTGCAGACACGCTGAGGCAAACAGCAAGCTCGCTCCAGCAAGAAGTGTGATGACAGAGAGCTCACTGCCTGAAATGAATGAAGAGCATGTCCTCACCACCATCCCTGCCGGGGCCCCATCACAGACTGACCTAGGAGGGTGTGGCTGGCCGGTCTCTCCAGGCTGCAGAGATGGTGGCCACTGCAACGCTGCCTCCTTGGATTTGGTTTGGTTACTTTACTACTTCTTGTTTGAAATGTATCAACATAAGTATAAGTGGAGCTGTGGTTGTACAAGTAGCTGAGGTATATGCAGCACATAGCAACACCCTACAATGGAGTAGCTGGGCTTGGGCCACGATGCCCATGTGTGTGTTTCTGCTGGTAGAGCATCATCACCAAATCACACTCCTGGCCACCCTCCCTTAGAGGAATTGTCTCCAGGGGACCTTGGTGAAGATTGCAAATAAAAAAACAAAATGAGCTTGAAGAAGAGGAAAACCCCAGTGAGAAGGAAGTGTGAAGGCAGAATCAGCTTGCGGTTGGTGCGCACAGGGAGGGAGGTGTGCCCAGAACCTGGAGTCTGGACAGAGCCACAGTGTTCCTTGTGCTGGGGGTGCCCTGGAGGGACATGGGCCAGGCCGGGCCCTGCAAGGAGGAGGGAGAGAGAGAGAGGAAGGGGTGGTAGGAGGAACAGGGGCCAGTCCCCACTCACGCTGGGAGAGCAGGGCCCCATGGCCCTTGGGGAGAAGCCAAAGAGAACCAGGAAGGAATGCAGTCTCCTCTCTTACCCTACAGTTGGTCTCTCCAGGTCAGGGTGGAGGCACATGGGCAGGGCAGGGTGGGGAAGGGCTCTCTGGCGCTGCTCATGCTGTACCCGCTCTATAGATAAATACAGGACTTTAGTGGCCATGGCTGGTGCCTTGGCACTTTGTGCAAGCATGAAAACATCCCTTACATTTGTCCTCTGGCCTTTAAATCAAAATAAAGCAATGACAGCATCCCCCAATATAAAACACTGCAGCATCCAGACCGGTGACTCTGGTAAATACTAACTGGGAGCAAACCGCCCACCGAGTGGCCCAGGGTGACTGTCCTGCCTCTAGGCTTTGGAAAAGAGACACAGGACCCAGGGCACAGACCTCTTTGGGGGTCTCCTGGTGGCACCGGTTGCTGTTCCACCACAACTCCAGGGCGGCCACCAGGCAGGCAAGGAGGAGGCCGATGGCCAGGATGCAGAAGACCCCGGCAAAGCTGTGCAGCTTGAGGGATTTGCCATCAGTCTGGGCACTGGCGTGGCTGCTGAGGTCGCAGCGGCCTGTGTGTGGCCACCACTTCTGCTTGAGCACATCCAGGTCCCCGGTGTCCTGCAGCTCCAGGATCCTGTAAGACACAGTCCAGGTGAGCCGCAGCCACTGACATCATGAACACAGCCAGGGGGGCCCTGGCCCCTTCCCTACTATGCTAGGTCCTCTGCAGACAATGCTGAACCATCACAGCGGCCCTCTGCCTCCCAATCCTTTTCTCCTCCCAATCCGTTCTCCACTCCACAGGAAGAGTACTCTTCCCAAAATACACATTTGGTTTTGTCACTCTCCTCCTCAAAAGCCTCAGTGCCCTCTCCCACCCTGTCCCACTGCCCATGGAAAGAGTTCAAGAGCAGAGCACATAAGGGCCCTTCACATGGGACCCTGGGGCAAGCTCTGAGGATAAAATTAGGGGATACAGAAATGGATGCAGCAGACCCTCAGACTGTGGGCTTAGGATGTCCATGCTTACGAAAATGCTTTCTTTCAAACCTCAATAACTATAGCCTAAGTCTCTCCCACTAGAATTCACCAAATCATTCACTCATTCATTCAACTTGAGGTGAACCTGCATTGGGCCAGGCACGATGTTCAACACTGCTGAGCCCGCAGTCTAGAGACACATACACGAACAGGAAAACAGTTAGAGCAATCAGTGTGCAAACAGAAGTTGTGACCAATACAATGAAAGGAAAGTAGAAGTGCTAAGAATGGCGCACTGGGAGGGTGCCCCAGACCAGAGGGTTCGGGAAGACCGCATCAAGGAGGTGACAGGTAAGCAGAAACCTGAAGGAAAATTCGTCATAAAATAGCTCACACTCGTCTAGCACATGCTGTGTGCCAGGAGGTATCCTAAGTACTTGAAAAATAGTGTTTAATTCTCATGTCACCCCTTTGAGATGGTTATTTCCATCTTCCCATTTTTTACAGAGAAGGGAATTGAGGCACAGAGAGGAGAAATAGCTTACCAAGGTCACCTTGTGCTTGACAAGGATGGCATTCAATGAGGAGGGGTAAGAACCTTCTCAAGACTAGAACCTTGTTTAGAAGTCTTGTCTGGAGTACGTACTTGGCACATCTGAGGGGCTAATATGTGGCCAGTGAGGATGGAGAGCAGTGGGCGAGGAGGAGGACGGTGTGAAACAAAGAAAGCAGAGCAGGCAGAACCCACGAACATGAGCTCTGAGAGGGTATGAGAGGGAGCCAGGATTTTATTCTGCCTGAACCCCCTGCTGCTCCCGTCCTCCCCATGTAGCTGGCTGGATAGCAGTTTTCCTTGTGGCCGTATTTCATGGACTTCCTCTGTAACGCAGTGAGCTGGTGGGAGCTGGTGGTCCCCAGGCTCTTCATATCCAAGCTTTTCCATTGGGGAAGGGGCTCTTTAAGCCTGGTCCATGGTGATCTATTCAGCTGCCAACACCTTCAGTGACCTCTCTGAGCCCCCTGGGTGTGCACAGTTCGAGAACCCCGGTTCTTCGTAGCCACAAGCTCACTGCCATCTGGCCAGTCTCTGCCCTGGACCTGCTTGCAGGCCAGCTATGACCACAGGCTAAGGCTGAGCTCAATTACCATGCAGGGGCTGTGACTGGTGGAGAGGGTGGGTGACAGCCCAGAGGGCATCCCCTGACCCATCAGCTTCATGAGCCCAGCATAGCACAGCCTCCTGCTGGCTGGGAACAGCCTAGCTCAGTGCAAAGAACAGGCTTTGGAGGCACCAGATCTCAGCTGGGTTTCCCCAGGCAAGTGATGCCCCTGCTAACCTCGGCTTCCTTATCTTTGCAACACAGACCCACAATCCCCAGTGGATGAGCAGATCCTTCAAGACAGGGACTCTGGGTTACTCTCGTTTTCCCCAGAGCAAGCACAGTGACCGGCACAACCTGGGCTATCAGTAGACGTCTGCAGCATCAATAAATCTGTGAAAGTATCAGCTGAATCATGAAACTATTCTAAACTAAAATGGACATGGTGAGATGATGAGATAATACCCATTAAGTGCCCACGTTAAGGACACGGATCAGCAAAAAAGGCTTAGAATGTGACTGTGTATGCTGGGTCTTGGTCGTTGAGCGAAACATATATTTATCCATGTATTTGCGTGGCTTGGGGTTGTGCTCGGTATGCTGTTGAGCACCATAAGTCTATGGCATGGCACACCCCATGATTAACTGGGTAGCTGCAGTGTCCCGCTACCTCCACGTGGCTCAGGTCATGTTAAGGAAGCTGCCTGATGTATGTCCACTGGCTCATGCTCACCAGATGTTAATTAAGTCTCTGCCAGCAGGGCTGAGTAAGCTGGGCCTCCAGGCCATTATGGGAACCGCAGGGCTGAATACGCAGGACCCCAGGGCACTTGAGAAGAGCATGGAGACACAGCAGAGCTTTGTGTTCATTGGCACAGATTCTGCTCTGATGGACATCAGCTCAAGCCCAGATGCTGCCATCACTCTAGCTATATTATGAAACCACTCAGCTTTAGCTCTCTCATCTCTGAAATCTGAGATCATAATAAATGCACCTACCTCGCACAATCATTATGACAAAATGAAAGCAGGGAACACATGCACATGTGGACCCCTCAGCTCAAGGTCTGGCAAATCATAAGAGCCCAACAAAAGCTGGTTGATAGCTGCCCAGGCTGATGGCCATATGGACCAAGAGCCCTAACGGTCTGGCATGTACATAGCTGCCCCTTATTGAGACTACAGCAGGGACTGACCATTTTACATTGTTTTAATCCTCATAATGGCCTTCAAAGTAGCTCTTACTATGTTTGGTTTATGTGTTGAAGACCTGAGGTGCAGAATCTAGGTGACCGGCCTACGGTCACACTTGGAAAGTGGCAAAGATGCTCTTCAGGGTTGGGTGGTGCTGACCCGGGAGGCCACGCTCTTTCCAGAACGCCAGGCTGCTAAGTCAGAACTCTGAGGTTCTAGCCTAAGGGATGGCGAGACTCTGGCCCGAGCACAGCTGTGGGGCTGGATGCCCACTCCTCCGCTCATTGCCTGCAGCATTGGGCACGCTCCTGAATTTTGCTGACGCTTCTCTTCTTCCTGCTCCTTATAATTGTATGCATCTTTTATGCCCAATATTATTCCAGGAAGAACGTAAGGAGATTTACCGGGAAACATAGAATAAAAACAAACAAACAAACCAAAAAGAAAATTTAAATATGTAAGCGACAGAGGAAAGATAAAACAAGTCCCAGGCACGAAGTGACTCCCGGCGCGCGGCTAGACTAATGCACACGGTGATAATCTATACTCTTGCTTCTGCGTAAGCTGGAGCAATAATAGCCACTTCCTGAAGCCAGTTGTTCTCTTTCCCAGACAGATATAATTGCAGGTGCTTTCCCTCAGTCAATAGTTGTGGAGCCTGCTACACAGTAGGTGCGCTACAAATGGCTGTTAAGTTGTTAAACACTTATTGAATGCCCACTCTGCATGCCACGGTCCACAAAAGGCTGACAGCACTCAACCACCGCCATACATGCACGTAAATCGTAGCCCATAGATCCTGTCCTCTGCCAAAGCAAGGGAGCATAGCCATATTCAAGGCAACAGCTTAGTTCCCAGGACTAAGGGAAAGAAGGTTACAGCAGTTCCGGATAAGCCTGGGCTCTGTTATTTACACGGGACCCTTTTTCTGTAAATGGTATGGAGCACTGCTTCCTGGACCTACCGCCTTCCTCTTCTGGGGCGTGTCACAGCTAGGGCAGCTCACAGCGCTGTGTGCACCGTACAATGGAGCCTCTTAACCACCCATTGGCAGCAGTGAGTTGGCAATATGAGGTGTGAGTGTTCCCTCAATAGACACCCGTCTGCCCAGGGAGGGGAGGGGAGGTGTTTCCAGCCCAGAAGGGGTGCAGCACAGAGACAGATGACAATCGTGGGAGAGACCAGCACGCCTACTGGGGACATTTACCTACAGTGACAGAGCACATGGCCTTCGGATGGAAGCAAAGAGTAATAAATTACTTCTCGCCAGAATAACAAGGAAACTGGACTTTTGTGTATGGTGACCACTGGGATCATGGAACAGTCCACAGGGTCTCTATTGGGAGACACTTTTAATAAAACTTCACTGTCAGCGAGTGGATAGATAATGCACAGGCCTGTTCCAGGGCAAGCCAGCCTCTCCGAGACCCCATGCCCCAACCTAGTCCGTTGCCTTCTGGAGCCACACAAAGGACATCCAAGTCCTTCTGCACTCAACAAGCCTTATGATATTGGAGGCCAGCAACCACCCCCGTCCCACTCCTCTTCTCCAGGCTGAGCATTCTCAGGTCCTCCTCCCAGCTAGTTTGAGCCCCTGCTTCCCTGACCCCAGTGAGTACCCCAGCCATGAACGGAGCTCGCTCCTGCCTTTAGCGCCTGGATGTTCACCGCAGCAGACTTTCAGGAGATCTCTGAGCAGCGCTAGCGCATAGGGACTCCAAGCTTCCGTCGCTGGGGCCCCTGTGCTTCCGTGAGCACTGTCTTGGGGCACATTAGCTGTCTTGGTGGTGCGGCTGCTGTGTTGGCCCCACGAGCTCCCTTACCATCTGTTCCAGAGAGGAGCTCACAGGTTGATGATCTGCAGAATGTGCTGAGCCTCCCGTCTTGAAAAACCAACTGCCATAAATCTCAACACCACCAACATATTACACATCCTGGAGAGAAGCCATTCTTTCTTCATGCCTTTAATCTGAGTAATTGATAAATCACTTCTCCCCCTTCTCTCCTGTCATCGCTCTCTGCTCCAGGGAGCAAAGGGAGGCACGGAATGTATACATGACTAAATTCTAGAGAAAATCCAAAAGCCTCATGTAATCTAATTAGTTCTATTCCTTTTCCCAGTTTTGAAAATGAACCACTGAATGGATGGGTCACCTGCCCTCCTCTTCAGCCTTTCTCTGATGGGGCGTAGGCTGAGGTGCTCATGATCAGAAGAGCACAATCAACATCTAGGAGGTAGGAGAAGGGAGGTGGGAGGGTTCAGAGAGCCGACAGCAATGTGGGCAAAGCACTGGGGCTCAGGGGACCTGGATTCTCGTCCCAGCTCTGCCAGCAGCTGGCTGAGTGACCCTCAGTGTCAGTTACCCTCTCTGAGCTTCTTGAGGATGTTAAAGGGGTGATCTCTAAGAACTCTTGTCCCTCCAAAAGAATACTCCAAAAGGTACTAGAATGCTTGCTTTAATTAGGCAACTGGAGGTTGCCCCTAAGTCTGGGCACCATGCTGGCCTTTTCACATGGACACTTCTGCCACATTTTGGATTTTGGTAGACCAGGGCTGAGCCTGTCCTTAGAGCTTCCTCTCTGGGCTCTTTGTCTACCAAGATGTCACTCCACACGCATGTGTGAGTATTGGGTTCAAGGCTTAAACTAGGGACCAGGACGACTGTTAGCAGGATGGATAACAGGAAAAGGCACTGAGCTTACTCATGCTCTTTACTTTCACCTTCTCTGGCAAGGCCAGGTCCCCTGGCCAAGGGCTAAGTTAAGCCCCTGCGGCAGAAAATGGGGGTGGGATGATGAGAGAGAATTTTTCTCAGGGAGGCCGGCCAGGTGTCCAGACTGAGCTCTTGGAAACTTGATCATGCCCAAGGGTCCAGAGATCAGGGTCAAGTGCTGGACTGGCATCACCAGGTCACACGGGAGGCTAACCAGGCCTATGTGACCGAGACACACTGTATTCACTTCTGGCAAGGGGTGTCCATGTGCCTTTGCTTAAGCTGGAACATTTCTGTCTACACAGCCCCCCTCCCCACTTGCCCCCCAAAACATATGCTAGGATTCATTACTAGGAAGCTGATCTGGGGAGGATGGGCAGGAGGCAGGTAATTAGCCACTGTCCACTCTCCGCAGTGGAGGGCTGGTCCCTTCCCTACCCAGCAGCCAGCATCAGCCCGTGTGCAGGTGGACGTGGAGATGCCCCTTTGACCCCACTTTTTTTCAAGTCTCCACGTTGACTCTTCCCACTTTGCAGATACGTCTATCTTAAAAAGTGATAATTAGGCCCTTGCCAGATCCAATTAATTATTCCTTTAATTTTAAATTACTGGGCCCATCTGGCTAACTCCTAGTCACCCCTCAGGCCTCAGGTGTCACCTCCTCTGGAAAGTCCTCTCTGGCCCCCTGGGTCTGGTCAGATGCTCTCCTCTACCCTCCTTCTCCCCAAGCACATCCTCCCTGACTCACTTACTGCCCTGCTGGTATCACCTACTCGCAGTAGAGTTTCCACCCAGATCCACGCTTGTATGGGAAGGGACCTTAGGCTTCCTCTTCTTTATCCCAGGACCTGGGCACAGGACTAGTTGGAGATAGGAAGAAGCTGATACATAGTCGGTGCTGAGGAAAATGTGACGAATAAAGTTTGTGTTTGCTCTCATCCCCCACGAGAAGTTAACTCTCCAGCTCCAGTACGGCTGCTGGAGTCACCTCGCTGGCCGTGCCTACCTCTGGGAGAAGAGGTCCCTGTAGGGGCTGCCGTGCTGCAGAGCGATCCCGTAGCCCTTGCTGCTGACGCTGTTGCTGATGACGGTCACAGAGCAGTCGTCATCCGTCAGGGCTGCATACTCCACCACAGCCACATCCCACAGAAAGGCGTAGTTCCCCTTCTTTGCCTAAAAGATCAAAGTCACCGTGAAGTCAGGTGGGCGTGGCCTGCTGTATTAGTTTTGAGTGGCAAGTCATCGCAATGGTGGGATTTGAAGCAGCCCCTTCTGAATGATCCTCCTGCCTATCATCCAGCACAGCAAACTTTCCTCCCACATTTTTGGCTACAAATCCCACCACTGGTTGATGCCACTGATGGTGGTTGGACGGAAAAGGGTGTGATGCTGCCTCAGTAGGCTCTGGTGCAGCACATCTCACAGAAAGAAAGGAGGGGAAGATGAGCTGTAGGTGGGCTCTAAGGCTCGACTCCTGGTCACAGTGGCATAGACCTGTTTCTCAGATTGGTGGACTCATCTTGGAGAACACAGGAAGTCTGACCCCAGGGAATTGAGATTTTCCGATCAGAGATTTAGGAGGAGAATAATAGTCTCCATTTAATATTTCTACCTAGAACTTGACTGAGCCCTGCTTAGGATCAATGTGGGAGATGGCCCTAGGTTCAGCACCCACAAATGGCCAGGACTTAATACCTAAGTCGCAGGCTTGCTCTGCATGAAGGAGACCCAATTAAGGACAGGGTCCTGATTGTTATGATGCCACGCTGGGTTTCTGCCACTTGCCTTTCACTGCCCACAAGAGAGTGTGCACACACATACACAAACACATACATGTGCCCTCAGGCACACACATTTATATGCGCACATATATACATGCATGCACGGGTACACACACATGCACAAACATACATGTGCACGCTCGCGTGTGCACACACACACAACCACACACAGGAGCAGATTTCTCCTGTCAGTGTTTCCATATCAATGCTATAGTTGCAGATTATTTCATCAGGAATTCATCTACAGCCATAGCGGAAGTCTCACACCATCACACTCACCCACAGCAGTCACTCAATTCTATCCTGAGCCATAATTCTGACTTTGCCTAGAGTTTGGGCACTCAGAAGGAATGTGAGTTGCTCTGCTTTTTGGAAGAAGATGCAAACTAGACATTGGCACTTGGCCAGCTTAAAATAGAGCGTAATGCTCTCAACACAGCAAAGTGCCTGGTTTTAATTCTATGGTGAGCACACAGACGCTTCTTTGCCCGTTCCTTTCCTCCTACCACAGCTCATTCAGGATGCTGGAAGACCTCAGTCAGGGCTTGGTGGCATGGCTGAAACATCACAGACAATGATCCGCCAAAGTGGCAAGCTACAAGCTTCGTGGCATTGTCAAGGGCATTGTTCTGGTCTCCTGCCTTTATTCAGTTGAGTCTTCATGTTCATTGACACTTTCCAAAGAGTGCCATAGTGGCTTAGATGAAGCTAGTTAAGATTTCACTTCTTTTGCGACCCTAAGTGTCCTTGGCCCAAAATGGCTCATTTTTTCACCAGAAGTTTTTCATCGGAAGGATTTGTTGGGTAGAGTGTGGCCGCCCCCAGCAGGAATAGGCTGCTCCTAGCCATTCACATAATTTTGCCCAACGACCTTCTAAAAAATGACACACACCTGTGCCACCCATTGGCTTTCACCTCAGGGAGCAACCACATATTACATCAAGCCTCTTACCTCGGCCAAGCCAATTTCAGAAGTCCCAAAGGACTCTGACCCAGGTTGCAAAATTACACACATCTCTCTCCCTCCACATGGGAAGATAACAGTCTTTGAAAGTTTTTCCTGCCGGCAAACATGTTTTCTCATGAAAAGATATAAATTCCCAACCTCTTAGTAACCGAGTTTCTCAGCAAAATGTTGACTTATGACCTAATATTTGGCTTCAGTCCGACTTTGGAGCATTTCACATCCATGCTCACAATTCGACATGACAATCAGACATTGTTCTTTGTACGATTTCAAAAGTGCATGTCATGTTGAAGGAGGAATTAAGATCAGATTTGTTTCTACCTTTCAAGGGATGTTCCAAGAAGGAAAAAGAAATAAGCTGGCCCAGATCGAGTAGAAACTGACTCTGGTGAAGTCCTGGCATGGACACTTCAATGGGGTGCTTGGCTTCCTACAAGTCATAAGCATCTGTGACTCCAGTTTGGGCTGAGTGACAGGTGAGCACAGCTGCATGACGGAAGCTGCATTTACAGTCCTTCTGGCCTAAGCTGAGAAGGCAGGAAGCATATGGAAGGGATGCTGACAATGTCTCAGCCGCACATCCCTGCTATCCAGGAAGGTTGTCAAGGGGAAAGTAGAAGATCTCTTTCTGGAGCTGCTGAATGACCCCAGACACTCAATCTCCCCATTCATAAACAGGGATTAAACTTACTATCTTATGTCTGCTTCAGGAAGCTTGTGGCTGGATCCCTAATTACCTGATAATGCCAGAATGGAGAGGCTGACATGCCACATCTCACACGTGAACCAAATCAGAGGCTCCAACTGCAGGGGACCAAAGTAGATTGTGGAAATATGGAAATATACCAAATCCCCAGCATCCCTCCTCAGCATCCCAGAGCTTCCTAGATCCTCCCCTCTTAGAGCCACGCTGAGTAAAATGCAGAAGCTAAACCTTCCCCGGGCTTCCTAAGTCCATCTGTTTCCAGGAAAACTCTCTGGACCTTGCAGACATCTCCCCAGGCTTCCCAGTGTGTAACAGACCCAGTATAAGACAGGAGGCTTCCTAGGTCTGACCATGCTCTCAGAAACACTCCAGATCCCAACTATAAGAGACCCAAACACCCCAGCCATCATGTTCATGTCCCCTTTATACAGACCCTGTTCTTGCCCCCATGCAGAATGAGCTCAACGCACCCCCCAAAATTCTAAGATGTGCCTCTTCCTTTTCTAGGATCTGAACCGGTTTTCCACATAGCCCCCAATAATTATGTAACCACCTTCTTATCCGGTGCTGCTTGTCCACAAAGTTTGGGTTCTTCATATTTAGGGGATGCTGAATATATCAGAAATCTGCCTCCAGGAGAGCCAAGAATTTCCTCTTTCTCTCCCCTCCTGTGGCAAGCTCATCCTCTTTCTTTCTTGAGTCTGAGCATTTCCCCCATCCTGCTTGAGGCTGAGCCCCTTCTTCTGCACTGAGCCTCAGATCTATTCTCCATATATTCTCCACAGCATTCTTACCCCTCGCCCTCTGCTCTCCAGCCCCTCACCTATGGCAGAGACCCCTCCCTCTCTGAGACATATGCCATTTCCTATTTATATCAACTACTCCTTTCTGTTGAGGATTTTTTTTCCCAGTCTCTTGGGAAAACAGAGTGTTGGCAGGAATCTAGCGTGCCATTGGCTGTTCCTCCCAGAGGGAGAAGGGTGAACCCGGACACCATCCTGTGGCAGCCCGGGAGTCCCTCGGCCAAATGGCACAAGAGATCTTTAGAGTGGGCTGGTTTCCCATTTCCTGTTCATACCAACATTCTTCCTTGTGTCTCCCAGTCCTGTCCATTCCCTACCCCCCAGGTGGCTGCACGGAGTGAAGGAGGATGTTATCTGAGAGCAGGCATGATAGGCAGGGAGCTGTTCACAAATTGTTGATATTTATTTCATTATGCCTAAAAGAAAAAAGTGACACCACAGATTTGCATTCTGCATTAAAACAAGAATAAATATTGTATTTCACCTCTTTAATGGGTTAAATTACCTTTATCTGGTTGGCCCATTTATAATATTAAATGTATTCTGATTTCTAATCACTGATTTATCATGCATCAATGCCTTGGAGAGTGGCTGTTGGAAAATTAGGCCGGAGACAAGGCCGGTTGATTCAGCCAAGCCTCCCACAAGCCCTTAGTGCTACGCAGAGCCTCAGTGGGCATAGAAACCCAGAGAGTCCTTCAGGACTAGCTCTGGCGTCCTAGGATTAGAGCCCAGGATTCCTCCAGGGGCCGTGGGAGGCATTCGCAGATCGTCCAAGAAAGTGGAGGTTTGAAAGTAATATGGTCTAGAAACAAAATTTGATACTTCCACAGTGTTTTTTTTTTTTCTTAATTGATAACATCCAGCATTGGTGAGGTTGTGACAAAATGGGCATGATCTTTCACACAAGAGGCATCACAGAATGACAGGACCCTTTGGGAAGTAATGCAGCAAAACAACATGAACATTTAAAACTGCACATGTCCTTTACCCTAGCAAATTGGGAACTTCACCTCAAAAGTAAATCAATGTATTTACTTTTGAATTAATAATGTCAAATAATGTAAATGTCAATAAAGTAAATCAATGTCATATGGATTGTAAAGATATGACAGATATTTAAAATCTAATGTTGACTATAAAGTAAGTATGTAGTTTAAATATTCAATATTACGGAAATAATTTAATAAATTATTGTTCACGAATGTGATGGGGTTTTGGGCAACAGTTAGTAATTATAAAGACTATGCAGAAGGGCCAGCCCCTGGCCGAATGGCTGAGTTTGCACGCTTCACTTCAGAGGCCCAGAGTCTCGCTGGTTTGGATCCTGGGCGCGGACATGGCAATGCTCATCAGGCCTCATTGAGGTGGTGTCCTACATAGCACAACCAGAGGGACCTACAACTAGAATATACAACTATGTACTGGGGAGGCTTTGGGGAGAAGAAAAAAAAGGGGAAAAAAAAGATTGGCAAGAGATGTTAGCTCAGGTGCCCATCTTTAAAAAAAAAAAGACTACGCAGAAACAGAGAAATATATATATATATAAAATGAAAGCAGAAAACAATACGATGAATAAACTATTGCTACTGTTGTATATACATGTGAAATGTAACATGCCAAAAGATGGACAAGATGGTCACATAACAGAATGGGATAAACAATGATTCTTAAGAGAGGTTGATTAAAATGCTTTCTTTAATCCTGTTACACAATCTATGCTATCACACACTATGGAGGCACCACATCCCATCTCTGTCACACTGTGTGCCCTTGGCTCCTGGAGGTGCCCTTGCCCATCAACAGGACACAAAGGTCTGGCAGAGAACTCCAGTCTCCCGGGGCACTGGCTCCCTGACAGCACCCAAAAACTCAGGAAAGTCTCCCTTACACCCCTGGCCTGCATCTCAACATTTTGCTTTATTTCGCTCTGTCCTTTCACTAAATAAAAAAAGAAAAGGCACTTGGTCCGCATATAAAAAGAATAGACGTGAAGACTTTAGGGAAAGGAGGAAAGAACATCTTTGTCTTCAGAGAAAGTCAAGAAAATCATCTGAGCATCCATCCCCAGGAGGCCAGGACAGCAGCAGGTAGAAAGCCCACCCTTGGCTTGTCTCCCAGTGAGCATCTTAACAAACAGGATCCAAGCCCATCCCTGAAGTCCACTCTGTCCTTAGTCCACCCACACCCTGGAGCACTACAGATGGAAAGGGATTGAGACCATGAGTGTGTCTGGCACCAGTGCTTAAAGCATCTTCACCAACATTTAGGGGAACATGATCAGCCTACGTTGCTGGAGGAAGGTTGGGCACCATAAACAAAGCCACGAGTGAGCTGGGATATTGGATGACTCATTCTGAGTTGCTCCACACTGGTAATAAAACGAGATTGCATGGCTTTTCATTGCACCACTGATTCCGCCCTTCCCAGAACTCACTCAGAGCGCAAACTTTCAGAGACAACAGCCTTCGAGGCAAGAACTTCATTATGCTGTTCTACTCCGTCCTGACTGCTTTTGGAAAGGGAAAAGCAACCTCATTTTCTCCAAAACAAGAATGCTGGTGCTGCAAACATCAAGCACAAATGTCATCAGAAGGAAGGTGCCAAAGAAAACCAGGTGTCTGCACTGCCAGGTACGGGGTGGGTGTTGAGGGCCTGCTGGATGTGGGACCTTCAGAAATTGACTCCATTTCCATCCATGGCATAATTCTGAAGGGCAGAATATTAACCTCATTTTACAGATGAAGAATCTGAGGCTCAGAAAAATAAAGTGACTTGTCCCAAACAAATCCAGATGGTGAGTGGTGGAGCTAGGTCAACCTGAGGTCCATCAGGCTCCAAAGAGGCCTGTGGGCTCCTCTCTTCCTTTCCTGGACTCAGGAAGGGAGGGCTGCAGAAATTGCTCCCAGGGTCCCTGTCCTCTGAGGACTTCCCAGGGGGATGCAGCTGGTGACAGAACACAATGGGATGGGAATGACTGTCTTTCTCCAGCTTTACAAACAAGGGTGTTCATGGAAATGTCAAACACTAGAAAGGGAGGACACGGGGGCCAGCACCATCTCTGGATGGGGTCGTTAGGAAATCAGGGGCTCCTTGGAAACCTGATGCATCCTCAAGTGGGTTCACCATCCTTGGAAACCTGATGCATCCTCGTGTGGGTTCACCATCCAGTGGCACACTCATTGTCGCTCCCTGCATCCACCCTTCACCCCAGTCATGCAGAGCTCAAGCACCCCAAATCTTAGCTCCTATGGTCATGTTCATAAAATGGCAACACATTGCCACACACAGCCTGAACCCTGACTACAGTGATACCTGTATTATGCACTGTGCCAGGTCAGAAGATGCAACAGGAAAAACCCAGACCATCTGTGGAGAAAAGGACAACTTTATAGGCAGCTGGTAGGAGTGTGGGCTGGCATGATATTTCTGGAAGGGCAATTTGGTGGGAAGACAAATGCTTTTAAAATGTGCCTATGTGGCGATTCCACTCCTAGCTGTTTATCCTAAGGAATCATTCAGTTTCTGAAAAGATGTTTGCACAAGGATTTTTCAGGGCAACACTGTTTAAACTAGCAAGAATTGGAAACAATATAAGTGCTCAATAATTGAGAATCAGCTAGGTAAATGACAGTACGAGATGACGGGATATCATGTTGCCATTACTACGGTGTTTTAAAACATTGCTAAGGGAAACGCTGTCCACAGTAATCAAGAGCCAGCCTGGGTTCTGGACTCCAACTTTATGGATTCGAATCTTAACTCTACTGCTTGCTGGTTATGTGAATGCAGGCAAGTTGCTTAACATCTCTGGGCCTCAGTTCCACTGCATGTAAAATGGTCCATCCCTCCAGTGTACTGATGAGGATTAAGTTCCTCAATAAATGACATGCTTAGGGCCTTGCTGGAAATATAGTAAGTGCTAAATAAATAATAACCAGTATTACACTGTTTAGTGAAAAAGAACCTATTGCAATAGAGTATTCACGTTGTGATATCCTTTTGCAATTATTATGTAAAAACTTTATGTTTATGAAGAATCATAAACCAAGCATGAAATACCAAGCACAGTCATCTTTGGGTGGTGCCATCATGGGTGATTTCTGCTGGCTTGTTTCAGCCTCCTGTGTTGCTCATGTTTTCTGCAGCTCAGCAAGCTTTTCTTCTGTGATTGCAGCTTCCCAAGAGGGTAATTTCAGTGATTCAGCCTCCTTCCTTGAGCACAGTGTAGTGAAAGAGCAGGGTTCTGGATGAAGACAAACCCACCACTACATCCAAGCTCTTTGGTGAACCTGTAGTCTTGGGGGCTAATAATGGCTTCCTAGAGAACTATTCTGAGATTACAGCACACAAGGCACCGTGCCTGGATGTAGTGAGGGCTCAGTGCAAGCTGCGTCTCCTACTCCCTCTTGCAGTCCCCAGCCTGATTCAGGAGATCAATCTGTCAGCTGTTATTGAAACATCTTTCCTCCCACCCACTTCACTCCTGTCAGCCATTCCTCCACCTTGACCAAGTCAGCAACACACTCTGTGTGAGTATGCGGTGTGTGTGCGTGAGCGCATGTGAGTATGTGACCATGAGAATGCGGGTGCATGTGTGTAAGTGTGTGTGGGAATGTGTGAGTGTGTGTGTGAATGTCACAGGCTCCCAGAGAAGCAGCAGAGAAGTGAACTCAGGTTCTGAGCACCGGGAGAGCCACAAAGGGCTCAGGAAAGCAGACCCTCAGCTGGAGATCAGGAACCTCACTCTCCCTGGTCTCCCAGAACAGTGGAAAGACGTCATCCAAGGTGACATGGAAATGGAAGGCAGACAATCTACAGGACCAAGAGGGGTGTCCCTTGTAAGGAAGCCTGCCATCCAAGGAGTAAAAGATAATGACCCTTTACCCAGATTGACCCCTGGACCAGCAAAGCAGGCAAACCCAGGCAGGCTTGGTGCGAGGGGGAGATGTCAACTGAACTCTCCCACAATTAGTGGAATGGCTGCTTCCCTGAAGTGTCCACAGGGCACAAAGTCAATCTGGCTCCTGGATTCAGACCAGAGTGAACAGGATGGAGCTGGACAATGAGATAACACAACCAAAGGAGTGGGAAAGCCACCTGGTAGGGGTATGTCATGTGTGTGTGTGAGTGAGTGTGTGTGGTCATGAGCACAGGCATGAAGCCACCCCGTAGGTTGTCATGGTGGTCCCGGTGAGGTCGCCCATTACCTGGGCAAGAGGACTGAAGATGATAGAGATGTCCCAAGGCTACAGCAGCAGAAAATGGTTCCCAACAGCCAAGCACTAGGCCTGCAAGACAATTTCTGCAAATGATTACCTGTCCCATCCTGGAATTCCTGTGTCCCAGAGTAACACAGTCAAATGTGAGGAGAATAGCAAGGGGTAGAGAGAGTTACAAGTAATTTCTCAGGCCACCAATGACTTTACTCTTATATTATCTTCTCTTTGACCCCTTAACTTCCTTTATAGAATCTTCAACTCCGTTTCAGAAAGCACAGCGTGCTATGTTGGTGAGAGCAAGGTCTGGAGATGAGACGGGCAGACCAGGCCTCCCCCAGCCACCTGAGTGACCTCATCTAGAAGACAGGAAGAGCAAGCCCATCCACCTCACAGGCTCATCACAGGAAGAGACAGCATGGAAAGTGCCAGATGCACTAAAGGAACTCAAACAATAAGGCGTTATTGTCATGATCATGATAATCATCACCAACATCATGCTCACAGCTTAAAGTTTGGATCCTCATTAAAATGCAACTGCCTTTGGGGAAATAACACTAGAAATTGTCCTCGGGCATCAGCCTGGTAAATTAGAAAGACTGTTAGACTGGGTCAGAGCCTTGCCCAGTTACTGGCTCACTATCAATTCGTAAAAGTGGAAGATGATCCCATATAGTCCTTAAGGTCACCTCCAACTGTAACATCCTCAAAGTCTATGATATAGATGAATGATTCTCAAAGTGTATTTCCTGAGCCAGCCACATCAGCATCACTGGAGAACTTATAAGAAATGCAAATTTCAGGCTCCATAGCAGACCCACTGAATAAGAGACTCTGAGAGTGGGGCCCAAAAATCTACGTTTTAATAATCTCTCCAGGTGACCCTGATGTGTGCTGAAGTTGAGATTCAGTGATACAGACCTCTGAGTCACTTAACTTTCTGATCTTCTCTTGAGAGCAGATTCAGAAAGGGCGAGAGTATTACGGCTCTAGGTCTTGGTTTGGAGCACTAGATGGAGGAGGATACATGACTAAGTTGAGAGATCAAGGCTACTGAAACAAACATTAAAGGAAAGTCACACTTTACATCTTCCTCCTGCAAAGCTCTCTACTTGGTGCTTTCCCATCCATTCTCTTCTTAGAAAGTTCAGGATAAAATTTCATGGTACAAACTGTGTCCATTTCCCTAGGAAATTGAGGCTCAAAAAGGACTGTGCCCAAGACCACAGAATCAGCTATTGGCAGAGCTTGAATGTCTCCCTGGGTCTCCTTGACTGCAAATGGCCTTCCCCTTTCCCACATCAAAAGTTCAACATCAGTAGCCCCAAAGAGCCACAGAGAGCCCCCGAGCAGCTGGCTCTGTTATCATGATGGTTTTTTCTCTTCTGCTGCCAGATTCTGGCCAAGCTTTTGCTACTGATGTCTGCCTCCTCCACCTGACCCTATTGAGGCTTTATGCCTGCATTCCCTTTTAGGGCCTCTCGCACTCTGGGGAGAAACAGTCTTATTTAGTGAACCAAGCATTATCTTAGGAGGAGAAGGTTTCTGACATCTCCAAGAGAGAAGGAGCTGGTTTGGTACAAAGGAAAAAGAAAAGTCCTAACTTGGAAGAATCAATGACTCTTCTTGAAGACTGAAATTGCACACCGTCAGCAAAACCACGGGCCATAAACAACCTCCTCATCAGGGCAAAGGGACACATTGATTTTCAATGATTTGTCAAAATTTTAAATTGTCCAAAGACCATGATAAACAACAATCTAATCTGAGTTATTCCATGGGAAAGATTAAGAGTGATCTAACAGGAAGAGTAAATTGGTTTGCTTAGATTCAAACTAGATTACAGAGAGAAAAGAACACAGAATGAAAAATGTCATCCTGGGGAAAGGGAACAACCTAAGAATATATGAACTCATGCAGCACAGAAGACAGGCATCCATGTGGTCAACATCTCACAAAGAAGCACAGAGATAGGCTCACGCAATGAACGTGCATGCAAACACATACACACACACACACACACGGAAGGATGTAAGCCCTTTGGCCATGTATGTTCTGTTCGCTGCCCAAGCATGATGTCTGACATGCAGATGGTGCTCAATAAGTACGTGTAAAGTGACTAATGAGGAACTGAAGAGATGGATACTGGGATCCAGGAAGCCTGGGGCCTTGAATCAAAGCGAACTAGGCTGTTTGTCCCTCCAGGTCTCCACTCCACTCTTCCCTATCCTGCTTTCTCTTCCAGAGGCTGGCCTTCAGGGACAGCATCTATAGACACCCTTGGCCTCTGGCTAAGAATCTCTTTCTAAGATTCAGGAATAAAGCAAATACTAATACTAATAAAACAACAAGCCATTCATTCAAGCATATGTTCTCAAACGTAAGAGGATGCGAGAATCACTTGAAAGGCTTGTTCAAATACAGATTCCTAACTCTTCCCCAACTTCCCTCCCCCAGTTTCTGATTCATTAGGTCTAAAGTAGGGCCCAAGAATTTCATTTCTAACATGTTCCTGGATGATGCTGATGCTGCTGCTGGTCCAAGGACCACACTTTGAGAACTATTGTGTTAAAATATACTCTACAAGGCTAGTCCCTTTGCATCACCTCCAGTCTTTACAGGAACTCTGCAAAGACCCAGTATTATTACTCCTGTTTATCAGATGAGTCAACTTTGTTCAGGAGTCAGTTAACTTGCCCAAGATCTCACCTCTGGCACAAGGTGGATGCAAGAACCAAACCCACTTCTTGTTAACTCAAATCCCACATTCTATTCGCTATACTATGTTTCCTTAACTGAGCATTTGACTTTGTTGAGGCCAAGTTCAAGTGAGGCCCATGAAACTACACCCTGAGGCCAAGGTGGCTTTGTCATCTGCGGCCAGCTCCTTTCAATGTTTCTTTAGCCGTAAAAGGTTGTTGGAAATTGGTAACTCGGAGAGAGAAGCAGTAAAATTGCATGTGAGCACAGTTAATACTGAAGACTCTCCCTTAACGTGTTGGGAGACCATCCCTGCAGGGTTTATGTTGAAGAACGTCATTCTCTAACCCCATTTGTGGCTCAGTATTGCTTTATGGCCTTTGCTAAAATGTCAGTCTGGAGAGAGCGAGAGCTCACACCATAGCCTTCAACTACTTTGAGGAGCTATAATAGAGGTTACGTTCTGACCGAAAAGATCCAAGTAGACTCCCATCCCTCAGAGCCAAACAAGCTCTGGGCTCTACCTGTGAAGATGTACAGCTCTGTAAAGTTAGAGAGAGAAAGATTCGCCACTAGAAGGGCCTGGCAGGGACACTGCCATGAGAGAAGCCCACTACACAGCTGGGGGATGCCAAACACTTACTATAAAGTGTAGGGAACACTTCTCGTCCCTTCTCGTGTAACTAACTGAGGTCTGTAGGGACTAGGTCCAAGACCTCTTCCATATGAAGATTCTTAATGTATCAGAAATACCAGATTTCACTTGGTCCCACTACTCTTCCTGATGTGAGTTAATCCACCTCTCATCTCTCTCTCTCGCAGTGTCTTTCTATCTGTGTGTGTATGTATCTGTCTCACTCTGTGTCTCTCCATCTCTATGTGTGTGTCTGCGTGAGTGTGTCTCTCTCTCACACACACACACATATAAAAATTTTAAAATGTAGGGTTCAAAGCCAATCTTAATACCTCTCTGTTGGAGAGTAAATACACTCTTCATTACAGCCACCCATCCCAGTGGAAATACTATTCTACCCAAATAGGTTTTATATTATTGATGATGACAGTAATGATGGCGATCGTAAAAACAGTAGTAATAATAATGAACACACAATGGTAGAAAGAGTCTGATCATCTTTGGGAAAATTGCTTAAACTTTTTGAGTTTTGCATTCCCTATTTTCAAAATAGAACTATCACAAAATGCCCTCAATGGTGAAGATAAAGTGCATAAGCACAATGCCACACATAATAATGTCTTTATAAATGTTATTTTCCTTCCTCCCTTTCTCTCTTCCTGTTCCTGGACAAACAACATTATACCAAGAAAATGGAAATAAAAATAAGCCAAACAAAAATCGCCAACAATCTGGCTGACGCAATAAATCAAAATTGTTTTCATCAGCAATCTCTTCTTGATTTTAATGTAATCAAATAACAAAACAACTCAGTTCAAAATGCAAAAACTTAAGTCATAAAACCCAAAGCCGTAACACTCAGTGGAACAAATAGAATGGAATCAGCCCACGTTTATAGGCAGCAGTAAGGCGAAGCGTGTCAGACCTGGGTACAAAGCAAATTATGGGGCAGAGGAAATCTGAAAAATGAAATCAGATTTAAGGGGAGTGAACATTCTCCCACTCCTCTAATGGGGAGTTTGAAAATAATTAAAGTTAGCACGATGGCACGGATATTGGTTTGATTCCAGAGTTTACCCCACCAAATTATAAAAATCGCAAAAGAAAGTAATTGAAGAATTCATAACGAGATTTGCTCAGCAATGCTCAAAACCCAAAGCAAAGTAATTTAATAAGGGAGGCACGGTGGGGGATCTCTTTGATCTTTGGACTGCATTATCCTGAACCAATCATCATCAAACAGAATTAAGCAGCAGGGCGTGATGAAGGGGCCAATGTAGTCAATTGTATGGAAACCTCCTCCAGGAGACTGACTAAGCCAGGCCATCCCCCTGTCCCTCCTTACCCCTTCTTGCCCTCCCTGCCACTGGGTGCCAGCAATCCGCTCATTCGTGTTGAAGAAAGATGCACATGGCTGCATTTCTGCACTCTCATTTCTTACTCATTGAACATTTATTTTGTTTGATTTTTAAACGGATAAAAGGCTTTGGATGTCTGTGTGCTTTGCCCCTGTGTCTACCTCTGCTCTGGGACCTGGGGACAGACAAATGCATTAAGAGAGAGGCCTGAACCTAGGGAGACTCCGAGTCTAGTGGGGGATGTGACAGAGCAGGGAACCGAGGATGGGGTGACGAAGCTGTGCTCTGGGATGCACAGTGTATTAAGGGAGCCGCTGACGCTGCTCCGCTCTGCTCAGAGCAAGGAGGAGCTCCAGGAGGCACTCAGGAAGAGCGACTGCTTCCCCTAAGGCTGGAGGGATAACCAGGAAGCAGCTTGGCTAATAAACAAAGGGAATGGTGTTCCCAGAAGCAAATAGCACAGTGTGCAAAGGTGCAGAGAGGGTAAGGACCGCTCAGGTTTCCTGTGACTGGAACACTGGGTGATGGCAGGCAGGAGCTGAGCTCCACGTTGCTGGTGCATCTACTCCATTTCTGCAGTGTCACAAGGTAACGACACAGGCGCTGGAGTGAGAAAAACACTGAGTTCAAAACCTGGGTCTGATACTGACTCAAGCTTGATTTTCAGCAAGTTGTATTTTAGTTTCCTTATTTATAATCAGGTTCTGCTGAAGCACAATTAAGGTAATGCATAGGAGAAACTTAACACCACACCTGATCCATCCCAGGCCTCTCTAATGGTAGGCATTATGATTAAATTAATCTCCTGATTGCCCCCAATAGAAGGAAAGAATATCCTGGGTAAAGTAAAAAATGAAACAAAAATCTTTTATTTTTGAAATAACACACTGTTCAAAATGAGCTTTTGTCTTCATTCCGACCTTACACCGATTCTAACTCAATTTTAGGAGGAAAGTATCAAGCCCACTTTTACATATTAACCAAGCTCAGCACTAGTAAATGAGTTGATGAATGAAGGAATGAATAAAAGACCAAATACTTAGAATCGCAAATTGTTGCAGAAAACACACATTTGAGGAAGGGGTTCATATGTGCATCAATTCAGATTATTGAACAAAGGTAGACATCCAACCGTGATCCTACTCAATTTCCTCAAACCACCAAAATTCACGGGTCATTGATGGCAATACCTAATGTGGGCCATGAAAGAAATGAGTCGAAAATAAGGTGATTTCTTCTCCACTTGAGTCCCCAGAATAATAAAGCAAAATAAAGTAAAAGTACATATGTGCCTATAAAAAGAGAAAGAAAGAAGAAAATTGCAACAAAGGATATGAGAAAAGTAGAAGAAAATACCCATTTATAAAAAGATTTCTCCTACTAAAGATAAATCCACAGAGATTTGATGGAAAAGAGAAAAAAACACTGAAGCCTGAGTATTCTTTTGATCCCAAAGATCAGAATGTAATCTTTCAAAGCCCTGCTTTTGGCAATACTCAGTAATATTTTGTCAAAAGCTTTAAATGTTTATATCTTTTTTTGACACCATAATTCTATTTTTGAGAATCTGACCTGAAGAAATAAATGTGATAACTGAAAAACCATTCAGCGTGAAGATGTCCATTATAATGATATTTATATTTGTGAAAAAATTGCAAGTGACACAAATGACAATCAAGAAGGAAATGTTTAAATAAGTTATTTTACATCTATTTGATGAAATATTAATGAGCCATTAAAATGATTTTTATAAAGGTTTATGACAGTGTTAGAAAAATGCAGGATAAAATATAATTTCTATAACACTATAATTGTATAAAATTTTTGTAGAGTTTCAAAAAAGACTAGACAGAAATACACACAAAAATTTTTAGAGCCTTATTTTGGTGGTAAAAAAACACATTGGATTGGTTCATTTCTGCTTATTTTTTATTTTTTGGAATGTTTAAACTGTTCTTAATGGTGACATATTTTATTTAAATTATAAATGTATACCTAAGATTTCCTCTCAAAACCTCTTATTATCTGAAACACTGACATGGATTGGGGGATATTTAATGAGTTGGGTTGGACCATAGAGTTAAAGCAAGTGAAGAAGGTTCAGGTATATTATGTGGCCAAGATACTTAGAACTAAGCCCACGACCATGAGAAGGGGCTTGCAGACAGTGACTGTTAGCAGGGAACATACTACTGCTCTCATTCTCCTACAAGGAAATTATACATTTAGTAGAAATAAAAATGGGTTTTGTTCACAGAGAGTTCAACTGCCTGTTTTGCTTCTCTGCTTTCCATTATTATTCTCTGTATTTTACTTCCTGCTTGGCAGTTTTCTTTCACATTTGAACCTTCAAAACTGAAAAGGAATTGAGGCATTTGGATTGCAAAATGTGTGTGCATGACGGGACTAGCTTAGGAAGCTTTCCTTAGCCTCACTAAGGAGAATGAATTCCAGCTTTCTGTGCCGATAGCCTTTTCAACATTAAATCGCAGCCATTTGTCATCCTCCAGAGCTCAGTAGGGATGCCTTGAAGAAAAAGACGAAGTCTGACGCCTTATATTTTGAGCTTAATGATAATGAAAACACAACATATGTAAGTCCACGGGATTCAGCTAAAACCGTACTCAGAGGGAAATTTATAGCTTAAATGTTTGTGTTAGGAAAGCAAACAAGGGCAAAATGAATGACCAAAGTCTAACATTAAGAAGCTAGAGAGATGGGGGGCTGGCCCCGTGGCCGAGTGGTTAAGTTCGCGTGCTCCGCTGCAGGCGGCCCAGTGTTTCGTTGGTTCGAATCCTGGGCGCGCACATGGCACTGCTCATCAAGCCACGCTGAGGCAGCGTCCCACATGCCACAACTAGAAGGACCCACAATGAAGAATATACAACTATGTACCGGGGGGCTTTGGGGAGAAAAAGGAAAAAATAAAATCTTTAAAAAAAAAAAAAAAAAAAAAAAAGAAGCTAGAGAGATAAGAGCAACATTAAACCAAAGCAAATAGACGTAATAAAAAAATTAACAAAAAATGTTGAAACAAATACAATATATCAACAGAGGAAATCAGTAATGTCAAAAGTTACTGTTTTGAAAGGGAAAACTATGTTCATGGATTAGAAGACTCAATATTGTAATTCCCCCAAATTATCTATAGAGTCAATGCAGTACTATCAAAATTTTAAGTTCTTTGAAGAAATTGACAAGATGAGTCTAAAATTTAAAAAGAAATGCAAAGGGTCTAAAATTGCCTAAATAATCTTGTAAGAGAAGAACAAAGTTGGTGGACTTACACTAACTGATTTAAAGAATTATTATAAAGCTACCATGATGAAGACATTTTTTTATTGATATAAAAATAGATATATAGGTCAGTGGAACAGAATAGAGAATCAAGAAATAGGTCAACATATACATGGCCAGTTGATTTTCAACCAAAGCATCTAATCTATTTGTTAAATAAACATAAAATTTTTAAACAAATGGTGCTAGGTCAATTGGACATACATATGGAAAAAAAGTGAACCTGGACCAGTTCTTTATTCCATAAACAAAAACTAATTTGAAATGCAACATAGACATAAATGTAAAAACTCCAGCTTTGGGATAGGCAAAACTTTCTTAGACAGAACACAAAAAGCATTAAAGTTGATATATGGGGTTGTGTCAATAAAAATATCTACTCCTCAAAAGACACTATTAAGAAAATGAATGGGCAAGTTACAGACTTGAAATTATATTTGCAGTACTTATATTTGATCAAAGACACATCTAGAATATATAAAAAACTAATGTAAATCAACAATGAAAAGATGAAGTGCTCAGTAAAAATTAACAAAAGACTTGAGCACACTCTTCTCAAAAGAAGCTACACGGATTGCAGATAAGCATGTGAAATAATGTAGACAGCATTAGTCACCAAACGAATGCAAATTAAAACAGTGACATATCCTTCACGTCCACTAAATTATCTGCAGTCAAAAAGATTGACAACACTAAATGTTGGTTAGGATGTCCAGCAACTGGAACTCACAAGTATATAACTAGGATATAACTAATAGGAGTATAAAATGGAATAACCACATGGTTAGGAAGTTTCTTAATGAGGTAAACACACAGCTACCCTCTGACCCAGGAATTCTAGTCTTTCATATTTAATAAAGAGAAATGGAAACATTTCTCCACAAAAGACTTATATAAAAATGATCATATTGTCTTACTCATGATAGCCGTAAGTTGACAACAACTGAAATGTATGTCAACCGGAGGATGGACAAACAAACCAGCATTTGTTCATACAGTGGAATATTACTCAAACGAAAGAACTAAGTACTGATATCCACAATTTCATGGTTAAATCTCATAGACATTTTGTTGGGTGAAAGAAACTAAACAGAAATACATGTATTTTATTAATCCATTAATATGAATTACAAGAACAGGTAAATTTAATCTATGGTACTAGAAATTCTTAAGTGGTTGCTTCTCGGGGTAGGGAGAAGTGTCTAGAAAGTGACCTGAGAAACCTTTTCAAGGTGATGGAAATGTTCTAAACCTTGTTTTGGGTGGTGATTACACAGTTGTATACAATTGTCTAAACCTGTGAAATAAACACTTTATATATGTGCCTTTTATTGTTTGTGAATTATATCTCATAAAAAGGCTATGTGATATTTGTCTTTATATTTTTACTATCTTCTTTTCCCGACATATGGTAGGTGCTAAGGCAGTTTACTGACATCTACTGAATGTCAACCTTGGGCTGCCGTCCCCACTGGACACTTTCCACTTTACACATTGGTAGACTCACAACGAGTCTGGGCAGGTTTTTCTCCAGCTCACAGAGAGCTCAGAGAGGTGAATTCGCTGGACCAAAGCCACAGATTAAATTAGGTTGAAAGTGGAACTTAAATTCACATCTCCAAACTCCTAGGCAGAAGCTATTCAAACTACATTTCTTGAATGGATGAATAAGTGAATAAATGAATGAATAAAGAGAAGAAACTATCCAACTTGCAAAATAGATATAGTGCCTTTTGAGCAAGTACAAAAGATGTAGAGATGAATGATTATGCAATGTGAGAGTCTGAGAAGGAAGGATGCATATGGAATCCCTGATGTGCATTGACTCGGAAGTAAAGAAAGGCCAAAATATGTGTCTTGGAGTATGCCTACAAGACCCATTGCTGCTACTGAGGGCAGCATTGTTGCTTTCCACTGCCCAGGGCTACCAAGTTCATATCGGGCCTTTTTCTAGGAGGTCAGACCTTCATCAAGGATCCCCTTTATCAGCTTGGCCAAACCTTCCTCATCATTGAACCGAGCATCCCCAAAATACAAATGAGTGCCATCCCGCATAAGCCTCTTTCCCTACCTCAGGAGGAACTTCCAACACGGCATGGAATCAGGATGCTTCCTCACCTTGCTCCTTCCAAATGGAGAGCATTGTGGGGCACCATATTTCCTGATCGTCCCCTGGAAGGCTGTGGTCCTTCTGGGGATGACCTTTTCTGTGACAGAGTATGGTCCCCGACACTCAGCAGGGAGTGAGAGCAATGAGAGCAGCCCTTGTCACAGAGCAGAGAGCAAGGGCAAGGAACCAACACAGGTGCCTACGGGTGATGCCCACACACAGTCTGGCACCAGGGCAAGCATTACATCAGTGTGGAAATAAATAAGATTTGTGGGCCTGTTTTCTCCCTGCATTTGCATCCACACTTTATGACCTCAGTGATATTTACTGAGTGGAAAAAAACCACCTTCTATTACAACTGCTAGATTCAAAAGCTACTTCCCTCTGAAAAATACTATCTCCAGCCACAGGGTCTGAAACAAACTACTTGTCTATTTATTCAAAGAGTTCAATGAGCTGTGAAGACTGACATTTAAACTATTACTGCTGCATTCTATTTGACAATATTATTAAATATTAGGCCTGATTCATGGAAAGGCTTAATAAATTGGCAGTCCGGGTCAGCCCTGGCGCTGCACAGAAATTGGGTTATGTTGGCTGCTACTTGATAGAGTTGATCAAGCTAAAAAGAAAAAAAAAAAATCTTACCAATAACATCAAAGTCTGATTTCATGCGACAAAGTTATCATATAAATTTGAACCACTTGCTAGCTCAATTCTGCCTCTCAAAGTTTCTCTAATACATATTTTTAATAGTTTGGAAACCAAAAATAAAAGCACAGACTTAAATAACCTTTGCGATGACACATGGAAGGGGAAGTCAGGCTTTTAAAAATGGGAGCCAGGCATGTATATCGCTACTTTGGTGTAAAAGAGGAAGGGAAATGAACACAGCAGCAAAGAGTATGCAAAGGGGTAGAGACACATTGAGGTGTAGAAATGGGGATGATGCCTCATGGGAAGGAGCAAGGTTGGAGTGAGGCTCTGAAGATAGTTTCATGATTTACTCACATCTGTGTGACCTTGAGCAAGCCACGAATCTCCCTGAGGCTCAGGTCCCATTTCTACATGATGGAGATAATAATAATCAAGTAGTTCTCTTTAGGATGGAAGAAATCATGTATGTAGATCATCTGGCACAGTGCCTTGTACATAGAAACTGCTCAATAGATTTCAGGGGGTGACTAGGTCAGGCCATGAGTATAGCTGGGTCCCAGGGCAGTGAGGAAGAAGTCTCTGGACCACCAGAGGCAGAAATGAAAAGGACAAGCAAGGACAGTCTGTAGGCAGAGGCTGTATGCTACTAGATGGTGTGCAGGTAGATGATATACGAGTAGATATGCTGATGTGCTGTTAGGTGACATCAAGCTAGATGAAGTGTTACTGCGTGTGCCTACATGCTGTTAGACAATGTGGAACAAGAGGATGAGCTATTTGCTGGATGTGCTCATGCACTCTTAGATGATAGAGAGCTAGATGACGTGTTACTGCATGTGTCTGTTCTACTAGATGAAGAGCTAGGTGATGCGTCTATGTGCAATTAGATGATATGGATCCAGGGGCAGCATCCCTGGACCACTCGCTGCTCTAGATTGGGGATCCTTAAACTTTTTCTACAAAGTTTCTCAAAGTTTCTGGTCTCGTCTTTCCTTGGGTCTGACAGGTGCAGGTGGCTGAGAGGAATGAAGGCAGCGTCTCTCCTCTCTCTGAGGGCCAGCAGGGTCTCTTTCCTAAGAGAAGGCTTACAAGAGACAAGCCTGAAAGGGACCTTGGAGATCTTCCCTTGTCCTTTCCATTATGGAACCCACGGAAGGTCACCTGCTAACTGACGGCACCAACTACACCCCCGATTTACGTGTCTCTGCTCAGACAGCAAAGAGATGACTCATTCAGGGACAAGCCAGTATTTATTGAGACTTACTAAGTGCTAGGTTGGTTGGTTGTAAAAACTGTATGCTGTGGGCTCTTAAGGAAGAAATAAAACTTGCCTCCCCTTCCAAATTCCTTTCTGCCCTCCTTGCTGCCCCCTCCTTATCTGAGGGGCTTCTGGCATGAAGAAGTGAGTCACAGCAGTGGGGCAACCATGACATAATCCCTTCCTCTAGCTCTGATACTGTGGAAAAGTGATCACCTCTTGTTAAGCAATTTCCCACCTAAATTGGCTTCAAGTCATTAAAAGCTACAGCACTCCCAAGGAAAAAATAATGGCAGCTCTCCAAGGTCGCCCTCTACACCAAGCTTCTTGACTCTAGCAGCAATTAGACATCGCTCCACTAACAAGCACTCTCCAGAAATGGAGCCAGAGTCACCAAAGAGGGACTGGAAATCAGAGGTGGGGTCATCCTTTCCTTTCCCCTGCGAAAGAAGTCTCCTGCGACATCTCTTGGGGGCGTCCCCTCCTCACCTTTGCCAGGCTGACTGCAGTGCTCAGAAGCAGACTCTGGAATGTAGAGAAGCCGCTCATCCCTCAAATCAGGATCAGGCCCTTATTTCCCAACATGCTGGATTTTCCTTCACAGTTTCCGGATTCAGGACAAGGCCCTCACCCAAGGCATGGCTATCCCCAGCTTGGTCTGCCTCTTGGCCAGGAGATTCGCGAGGTTTCCAAAGCTGTAGCCTAGGAAGTGAGGGGCAGCTCCATAGGGGGAGGAAGGGCGCAGGAAGAATTTCAGACAAGCATCTAGGCCCCCAAACAGGCACAAGAAGAAGGAGAATTTGAGAGTGAATCTGAGCTTTCTTTCCAGTAAAAAATGCAGCGCACTCCATTTTCTGACAATACTATAAACTCGATTTTATGACACGAGTTATAAAACCCTTAACATTTGTCTAGGGCTGGCAGTCAGTTTTTTCTTGAAGATTCAAATGCAAGAGGGAGATTTGTGACCCCAAAGCCAGCTTCGGGGTTTATAAAATGAAGGTGTCATGAAAGGAACACATTCCGTGGACTGAAAAAGGATTAGATTCTGTACCACGAAGCTGTAGACATTTCTAAAGAATCCCTTATTTGTATCTCAGCTATTTATTTGTTTTACACTGTTTTATTCATGAGTCAGACCCTAAAACTCACCAGAGGGTGAATGATTTCCAACCTGCCAGCAACGGACTAGGAGTGAGTAGGATGACGAGGGGGTGTTTCCCTGACAACCCATCTCCCGATGCATCTCCCTCCAGAGGGGTCCAGTGGTGGTGTTTGCCCTCCTGAAGGCCACCAAGAGTAAGAGCGGGCAGGCACAGTGAGCTCGCAAGGAGAGAAGGGGCTGGTGGGTGCAGGAACCAAACTCCACCTGGCTTGGTCTGGACTGATTTATTTGGAAGAGTAGATAGGTGCAAAGAACGAGATTCATCACAACCCTAGGTTCAGGATACCTGTCCTTTTGTCCAGGAATGGCCCTCATTTTAATGAACTCATTTATTATTTATTATCATGATAAACGAAAATTTTTTTTAAAAACCCTGTGAGTCTCAAGGTAACACTGACATGACTTATATCCAACCACATGCTTCTCCTTCTTGTTGCTCTGCCTGTCCCACCTGTAGTAACCACTATTGTGAATCTTGTACTTCATCACTACTTTGGATGTGTCTATGCTTGTGTTTTATATATTTTTAAAAGAGTATTATGTTGCATGTTATTTTCTATTAGTTGACCCATGTGAAATTGCCTTGAATGCTCTTTTTACTCAATATTATTCTGCTAAGATTCATCCATACTATTACACGAAGATGTAGTTCATTCATTTCATTGCAGGTCATTTTCCTTTTTAGCTTGTTAATGCTCATTTGGATTGTTTCCAGGGTTTTGGCTCTATAAGCAATGCTACCATGGCCCTTCTTATCTCTGGGGTACGTGTGGAGTTTGTTTTGGGTGGATACGTAAGAGTGGCATTGCTGGGTCATAGGGTACGTGAATATTCCATTTTATAAGAGAATGACAAACTCACTTCCAAAGCGGGTGGACTGAGTACACTCCCACCAGCAATTAAGCACCTGTTACCCCCGTCCTCTCCACCACCTCTCATTTTGTGCTGGTCTAATTGATGCAAAATGAATATCTTTATGGCCGTGATTTGCATTTTCTGGATCATTAATATTTTGAATATGTCTTTATATGATTATCGGCCATACGTGTGGCCTCTTCTGTGAAAGACCTGTGCAAGTCTTTTGCCCATTTTTAAATTAAATTGTTTGAGCTTTTCTTATTGATTTGTAAAAATTCTTCATATAATCTTAACACTAGTCCTATATGGGTAATATACATTGTAAATATACCCCCCATCCCCCAGTGTGTGACTTGCCTTTTTATTTTCTTTGAAATGTCTTGCAATGAATAGAAGTTTAATAAAGTCAAAAGTAGTTATCTTTTCTTTTATAAGAAGTGCTTTTTGTAGCATTTTTGCAATGAACCTTCCTAAGAATCCTGTGTGGATGGGACTATTGGCTCCCCAGGAGAGACAAAGAAAGCAGGCCACTGGCGCAGGCCTACATTCATAAAAGGTCTCAAATCAACTTTGCATTCCTGATTTCTAAATGAGGTCGCCTACAGCCATGAAGATTCACTGTCAGGAATGAAGGAAGACCCGGCAGCTCGAGCTCAGAGTGCCATCCTCCATAGTGCACTACGAATGAAGAGGTTTTCATAAATCTTGTAAGCGTGGAAATAGCACATGTGTGTCACATTCTATTATTTTTGTTAAAATATCCCTTGGTTAAATGTAAACATTCAAAATCTACCATAACATGAACTTGTAAATATTTTAAGTGTCTAAGGAGACCCCAAAATGGGCAGTTGCCCAGGCATCTCTGACCTCTGAGAAGTTCCAGACAGGAAGAGTGGTGTGCTCAATTTTACACAGTTGGTGAGTTGTGGAACTGGGCTTCACACCCAAATGTGTCAGGCTCCAGAGCCCAGATACTTTTTGCTGTTTGATGCTGCTAAACGACAAGGAGGAGCCATCTGAGCTAACCACTATGGGAGAACACGTGCCAGCAGGCTCCCCTCCACACAGAGCACGCAGCCAGGCCCCACACCCTCCACTCGATGGAGGCTGTGCTTCACCTCCACACCCCGCTGCTTCTAGAGCAGGACTCGGGCCTCTGCTTTCTCCCTGGGGCCCCTTGGGGCTCTCCTGGGAGGCGCTGGCAGACTGCTGAGGTCTCTTCCCATCATGAAGAGCAGAGTGATGGGCCCTGGTAACCCCAAAGCTTTCCCCTGACTGCCCCTTATATCCACTGCCCTCTGCAGTAAGGCCAAGTGGTCACCAAGTGGCTGGGGATGTGGAACACAGGTGTGTGTGTGTACATGAATATGAGAGTGCATGAGTGAGTGTGTGTGTGTGTGTGAGTGTGTGGGACTATGTGTGAGAGGTGTGAGAAGGTTCCACAGAGAAGGAGTTGCTGGGTAGAGAAAGGAAGGGAGGAGATGCCAAGGCAGGCTAGACAGGTGCGTGTGTGTGTGTGTGAATGCATGTGACTGTGTGTGTGACTGTGAGAAAGTTCCACAGAGGTGGTGGGAGGTAGAGTAGAGAATGCAAGGGAGAAGATGCCGAGGCCGGCTGGACAGCTGGTCTGCTTGGAGAGGCAACAGTGCTGGCCACAGGTGCACAGTGTCCTCACATAATTCACCAGTAGCCACCACATGAGAGGGTCTTCAGATAGAAGGAAACCACCACCAGCACTATGCTTATCGCATCTGCCTTCCCATCTTCCTCCTCATTGACCTTCAAGAGATCCGCAGCTCATGGTAGATAAATGCCGAACTCCTCAGCCTGGAACCCCAGGCGTCAGAACCTAACTAGGAGTGTGATCCCATATCTCTGATTCTCATCTGTATAACGGAATAAAACAATTAATTTGGGTCATTGTGGAAACCAACTGAAATAAATGAGCAAAGTCTAATCCACAGCTGAAGAACGTGATGACTTTTCTCCACCCTTCCTCTCTTTGGCCCTGGCCTCTTTCCTCCCTGTCCTCCCTCAGTTTCCCCCAGTAGAGCCACCATCCTAGACTCACTGTCCTTACCACCATCTCACAAGCACACCTCTTCTCCACACACAGTCCCCAAGCGTGCCCACCCTCTCCTGAACCTCATCCCCTCACACCCTCCACCTCATACCTGGTTCTCTGCTTCTGCCTTTCCTGAGTATTCTCACCTGGGGTGGCTGGCCCCTCCAGGCCACCATCTAGAAGCCCGTGAAGAGGGAGACTCACATCCTGGGCTTCATCTGCCCGCTCTTCACTGACCCTTTGGAAACTTATAAAATACCTAATGAGCAGCCCCTCCGCTTCTGCTGCCAAATATGGGTATCTACCTAATGGACATGTGTCACCACTTGAACAGCTGCATCTCTGTGAGAAATGCCTGTCTAACCTGCTGATGACAGATCACCCTACAGGTGATGGGCTATCCAAAGGAGATGCTTCTGGAAGGTGTCTCCTGCCTCGGAATGACCACACCCAAGGTCCCTGTCACAGTGCACACATGTCCAGGTGGCCAGCTCCCACCTACCTTCCTGATGCCTTCCGAAGGACTGGACACGCAGTTGTCAGCCCCTCCATTCTTGCTGATGGTCCGCCAGAGCTCGGCAAATGTGCTGTCTTGCTCCAGGGGGTTGGTGCCCTTGGCTCTGAAGTACTCATACACAGCGGAATCCCGGACGGTGCCATAAGATATCTCCACTTGTTTGGAGAGATCCTGGAATGTCCTGAAAGGCAAAAATGCAATGAAACTTGGGTACGTGCTGCACACGGCAGGGATACAAATGAGCTGCAAGGCCCTTCTGAGGTCAAAGTGCAGCTGTGGCCCCCTATGCACATTCTTCACTCCCAACCCCAGCAGCATGAGTCCCTCAGCCCAGAGCATGACTCGCCAGGGCCTCATTCTATCACGGTGATGCTTGCTTAGTGTAGGTTAACTCCACAAGGTTACTGAACCCCTAAAACCAGGTCCTGTGTTGAGGTCTAGGGACAAAAGGATGAATAAGGCATGACTGCTGTCTTCAGAGAGCTTATGGTCCAGCTGCAGAAACATAGAGACAGACAGTCACAATAGAAAAGAGTAAGGGCAACATGAGATGCTGGATACTGGGGGTCTCCAACTCCAAGGCCTGCAGCGCAGCAAAGAGAAACAGGTTGGCAATGTTGATGGGAACAACTGGCCTCTGACACTCAGAGGTGGTGTGGGCCAGACATACACTCAGAGATTGAGCTAGTTAAGAGGCACGTCCCCTCCAAAGCTTGCAGCTGTTCTAGAACTCCACCAATTGTTGCCTTTTGAGCACCTCCACCCAATTGTTGCCTTTTGAGCACCTCCTCGCAATTTGTTTTTCAATAAAGAAAGCAAGCTGGATTTTTGTACGAAATCTCTTGACTTTTAAGTGTTGATAATTATTTAAAAGATGGTAAAGATAAAACAAAGCCTTTCTGAGGGCCTTGGGTTTGTTGTACGTAGAGGACAAACAGGTAGCTTAGGCCAGGTGACACTCGAGGGAGAGAACGCATCAGGAAGGCCCAGCAGGACCCAACAGCAGACATCTGACCTGGCAGAGAAGGAGGAGAACATTCCTTGGGTTAGGGGGCCTAGTCAGGCCAGGGAGGACTAATTGGCACAAAGTTCTTACTTGCCCTGGGATGGGCACTATCTGGCTCAATGTGTTGATGGAATATCACACACACAATAAAACTGCGAAAAACGAAAAGCTCAGTCGTGAGCCAGCCTCTCTCTCCAGGCTCCAATCTGATTGCTTTTTATTTATTCCTCTTCTGGAAATCTGTCTCCCCTTTTTATCAACTGGGACCATCATGCTCACCTCTCACTGAGTTACTGTTCCCCCAAGGAGATCCAACCTGATCTACACAACTCTCCATCGTCTGGTCTCATCTCTGGCTGTTGCCCCTGCCTCGAAACAGCCCCGAAGTCAATGTTGAAATGAGAAATCCCACACAGTCCCCATCTATGGCACCAGATCATGGTGCTCCCTCTGCCCAGAATCTCTTTATCTCACTCATCCACCTGATACACTTCTGCAAACCCCTTGAAGGACCAGCTGCTGCCTCTCCCCAGGGGAGGCCATCGCTATCCCTTGCCTCGCTGTGCCTTCTCTACACCTTGCATGGCTTCTACGGTAGCACAATCTCACTGTGATCTTGGAGAGCAGTGTACCAGAGTGAGGGCAAACAGACACCATGGATTCCAACAATCTGCCTTGCCTCCCAGCTTCACCATCCCTAACGCTGCAGGCCTGGGCAAGTTAGCTAACCTCTCTGTACCTCGGTTTCCAAATCTTTTATAAATAGGGCTAGAAGCAGAACCTGTAGAAAGGGCTACAGTGAAGATTAAATGAGGTGATGTGTGTTCAGCTCTTAGATCAGTGCCTGATGCAAACTCAGGGCCCAGTCACTAGCAACAATGATTCTGTGCTCTTCTATACGTCCAGGTCCTCCAGTAGACTACAAGAATTTAGAGGACTGGAGCCAAAGCAGTCCTGTCTTCACATCTGCAGCACTGAACCGGGAGCTGACACCAGCCTGCAGAGCATGCCCACAGAGGAGGCAGCAGTAGATGCTTCCTCCGACTTTGAACACACCCCATGGAGTTCTTCAGGCCCAGCTACAAGGCCCAGAAACAGCTTGGTATTCGTTTCCATACATTACAGATGAAAGGAAACATAAAATAACAAATTCAACGAAGAAATCTTTCTAATTATTGTTCATTATTTATATCTAATTGAAGCAAGATGTTCCTTTGCTTGAAAGGCCCCACGGGTTGTAACTCTGTTTTGCCTGGAGAGAAAGGAGGGGGATCCTTCTTGTCCCGCATTTTTTTTATTTTTCTCATGGTAATACAAACAAACACAAGGCTTTGATGAATGGGAAACATCAGGATGAATTACACAGTTGAGTCTAAATACTGAACTGCTCTAAATTACTGCAGTTTCCATGAGTAGGGAATGAATGTGTGACTGCCAAGGAGCTCAGTACTACTGTTTCATCCCCACATTTGAAATGGAGATTTCCTCTCTCCTCTCGGTATTTATTCACAACTGTGCCCCTAGCCAGAGGCTCAGGGAGCATCTCTAGATGACAAGCAGACAGCCCAAACGTTTATGGCTTCACATCCATTTCTGTCCCAGCAGAGAGCATTGTTCCCACCCCAAAACACCACCTCCATCTTTGCTGTGCCAGACTCATAGCTCAGCCCCCGGGCCCCCATCCATCACCTCTTATGGCCATGAGCCTGTGAACAGAAATCTCTCCCATCTTAGATGCACACTCCCTCTTTCAAGGGAAGTTTCCAGGCTCACTAACACATCCACAGTAGGTACTACCGTCTTACTTCAGAGTGAATAAACTTATAAAAGCCTATTTGGAGGTTTGAGCAGGAAGGTCCAATGATTCATACACCAAAGCCATCATCTCCCTGGGGCTTGTCAGAGCACACAATTTTGAAAGGGACACATGGGGACGAATAAAGGAGAGCAGGGGCAGCCAGCCATCCAGGCTCCAAGCCAACACTGGCAGTCAGCAGGAGACAGATGTTCACGTCAGATGGGACAGCCATCCAAACAAGCGAGGGATTCTTAGCCTGGAGAAGGCTACACTAGCAGCACAATTAATTTAGCATGTTTCTCAAATTAATTTCTTCAGCAACAACTGCTAGAAAGTGTCCAGGCACCTCTACCACTGAGAGATGAAGGAGAGCTGCCCGTCACAGGTGGCGTCTCTATAAACCTAAATCATGCATGATGCAACTGGCTGAACTCATTCAACTAGTTGTTCCACCACTGATTACTGAATTTCTACTAGGTAAGGCACAAGGGCACACTGAGCAAGGAATGAATGGTGACCATCCTTAAGGAGTTCATAGTGAGAGCTGGGTGAATGGTGAGGGAAGCAAACCAGGAGTAACCAAACAACATGAGAGGGACCAAATAGAGTTCTGCATGGGAGATGCTGGAAGCACTAGGCCATGGGCACAGAGAAAAAGAAAGGCTTCCTAGAAGAAGAAACGTCAAGATGAGTCATGAAGGATGGGTAGAAGGAGCCAGATGGAGACCAAGGTGTAGCGTGTTCTAGTAGAAAAAATTACCTGAGAAGGCACTGAAGTGTGAAAAGCCACGGTTCACTGGGGACACATACCACGGGGCAATTCATACCAGCTAAAGAGACATAGATTTTGGAATCAGAGAGATTGAGCATGAATCCTGCCTCGGAACACCTTAGGCTGTCCAAGGTAGACCAGTAGTTCTAAAACTGCGGTCCTCAGAGCTGCAGCATCAGAAGCACCTGCGAGCTTACGAGAAATGCAAATTTTTGGGCCCCACCCCAGATCTGCTGGATCAGAAACCTTGGGGTGGCCCTCAGCCATCTGTGTTTTCACAGCCACCCAGGCGATTCTGATGTGCTTGCAAATTCCAGAACCAGTGACTGAGGCAAGTCATTTAATACCTGGCGCCTTAGTTTTCTTAACTTGTACCTTTCTCACAGGATTGGTGAAGATTAAGGACCACAGATATTGACTTGACCACACAGCCAAGTTTTAATAAATGGTCTTCTGTTAGGCTGTCAATTAGTAGTTCAAATGGTTGAGGCAGAGGGACTATGTGAAGGAGTTATGCGTGACAGGGCCAGGGAAGTTACACCTGGATGGAAGCAAGCACGGGCAGGCAGCACATCTCAGCTTCCAGGCTCACATGATCAGAGACTTTGTCCGCATCGGCCCATCTATCTCCTCAGTAAGGAGCCCATCATCAATCTTCTTGTTTCCATCTCGTTGCCAAGGTACATGCAAATGCCTCCCCCCTCAGCAACCAACCTACCGCCTTGTGAACAGTGTACATTTTAGGCACCTAGGATCCCTAAAGTGACAACTTGAGGAAGTCTGAACCCAGGAGACACATGGAGACACCAAAACTCAACTGGCAGGCAATCTGGACCCTTGTTTTTGTGGACCATGATGGTTACTGCCCAGCAGAGGCCTCCCTGGTGAAGTAGTGAGCACCTGGGCAAGGAAAACTGCCAGGGAAGGATGTCCTTCAAAACATTGTCTCCAGGCTGCCCACCTGGGTCTGGATTCAGTAAGTGTCACAGTGTGAGCATGCACACTTTGTGGCTCACCCTCATGTTGTGGTCTGCTGCCCATCTCCTTACGTCACCTTTTCTCAGCGTTTACTCTTGGAATCCTCCATGGCAAAGCTTAGCCTCTCCTCTAAGCTCACTTTTGAGCCAATGTCTTTCACTCAACTGTACCCTCCTGAAAGTGGGTTTGGGACCAATGGGGGCTGTTTCTCTGTATCTCCTGGCCTGGATTGCTGATTTTGGGGGTCTCCCCTAGCTGAAAGCATAGCTGACTCCATCATGCACAACAAGCTGTCTTGCAAAAGAACTTTGTAAGCATCCCTTGCCTCTGAGAGCAGTTTCCTCCAATTAAACATGCACTTTCTTGGAGGTCCCACAATGTCTCCTTCAGCCGTGGCCAAGGACAGTCTACCCAGCTCTGCACCACCTCCCTCCCTTCTCATACCTTTCTCCATAAATCAATCTTACTAGTTCCTAGATACATTTTCATTAACAAAGAGATAAATGTGTTTGCAGCATGAGAAAAATCAATAATACAGAACTTATAAATACATCTTTGCATGTTACAGAAATATTTATGTTGGCAATGGAGATAAATACCCCTGCAATAAGAGCAGAATCAATATACAGTATATGTAAAACAGATTTCAACAACTGTGGCATTGCCAAAATCATGATCGTGATAAATCTAAATCCCAAAGCCCTATTATTCTTCGTGAAGGAGAAAAGAAAGTAGTGGAGTGGCCCAAAAGGCACAGGAGGGTGCGGATGCTCATCCTTGTTAACTTGGAGCTGTCTTAACTACAGCCCACAGATGTCTTTACTATCACTCCAGCAGACTCACTTTTCTATCTGTCATGTCTGACTCTACAAGAGATGCTGAGCACAAACCAGTTGGGATAGCCTGGCTAGATTTCCAGAGTCGGCTTCCAGGACCTTCAGACCCCAGTGCTGCCACCTTGCGGTGCATTTCCCTGCCTCTCCTGGGTTTCTTGCCTAGGGCTCTCCCTGGGCTTCCATTCTCTCTGGTCCTTCTCCCATGCAGTGATCACCTACGGGGGCTTTGTCACATTTCCCATTCTCTCCTCCCCAGACCTGGGTTCTTCAAGGTAGACAGGACTTCAGGTGAAGGCTGAGACACCCCAAGATGCTTCTCAATCTTGGGCTCTGAAAGGCTTCCCATGTGTCTTCATTCATTCATTCATTCAAGAAAACCTATTTCCTGAGCATCTGCTTGTGTCAAGCACTGTTTTGGGTCTAAAGATACAGTAGGAACAGCACAAAGTTCCTGCTCTTAAATGGTGGAGGCAGGGAGAGAGAAACAAAAATGAACAACGACAACAAAAACACAAATAATTACAGAATGCCAACTTCCCAGAAAGGGACTGACAGTACATATGTGGGCAATGAGGGTCATACACCACTCTGTCACATATGCCTCAGCTTTGTGGTTTAAAAAAAATAAAATAAAAACTTAAAAAATGTTGCAAAAAAGAAAAATATTCTTAGCTTGCAGGCTGCAGGAACACAAGACACAGGCCAGAAGTGGCCTGTGGGGGTGTAGTCGGCTGACTCCTGATGTCATGTATCCAGTGATGAAAAGTGCTATGAAGATTAATAAAGAAGAGTAAGGGTTATGGAAAATAATGGAAGGAGTGATTTTATAAAGTGGGCAGGGGGTGTATTAGCCATTGGAGTTGACACTGCGGGCATGTGTTTCTCTAATGTCTTTCTTTCCCAAGGCTGGACTGAGGGAGATGAGAGGAGAGATTGCTGAGGAACCTTCTGAGGAGCAGAGCCAACAGGCTCGGAGCTTATCAGCTCTCCTCCCGTGGAGCAGCCTCCTCCACATTTACCAGGGACCTTCCTGGAGGCCTGGGGAAGGCGGTGCTGGTGACCACACCGGCCTCCTTTGTGTCTCAAGTCCGTCATGAGGGTGCCTGCAGAGCCGAATCCCAGCCCGGGAGAGCTGTCAGGTCAACACCTTATGAGGACACTTAGTGACCCACCAGGATGAGGGCCACGTGGCCCAAGGCAGGAAAATGCATCCTTGCAGGACAGAGGGGCCCACAAAACCCTTCTTCAAACGTGTGCCCGCATGCTAGCCACAGAGGACCTGGTGTGTACTGAGTACCTGTGAAGATGCCCTCACCTCCCTCCCCAACCTTCCCACCACAGTATTTTCCCTCCAAATCCCACTTCTTTGATAACTATTGAAATTAAAAGGCGCCCAAAGTAAACTGCTATGAAAAAAAGCTCAATGCATTTGTGTATAGTAGATTTGCATTCTTGTAGACAGTAACCATTAATAAACATAAATAAAAATATGAACAAAAATGGGAGGAACAAGCACTGAACAGCTGTGAGACTTCCACTTTTTACAAACGTATTTCTGTAAAATTTGCATTTTTTATTACATTGTAAACACAAACATGATCTGAATGAATTTAAAAATCCTTCTGCTGCCCCACTGTCGGTTCTGGGCCTTGGGAACTCAGCTCTGTGCTATCCTGCCTCCTCCACGGCCACTCCCTCTGCCAACTGCTCAGCACAGTCAAGATGCACTTGGAGGAGAGAGGCCCCTCTCCCGCCCATCCAAGGCCTGCCGTGCTGGCTGTAAGGAGCGGGCTCCGAGGGGGCTGTGATACTGTATCTTCTGTCCGCAGAGTAAGACAAACATGCCCAGACTAACCCAGAGGATCCCAAGCCATCCTGGACATCCAGGGCCAGTCAGGCCTCCCTCACTTGTGCATCTTCTGCCTGGATTCGGCCCAAGCCTGGTGCCTTGGTTGCCAAAGCAAACCAGGTTAGCCAGACACAAGTTTCTGAAAGGAGGGCATGTGTGGTCATGTGTTTCTGACTTGCCAAACTCAGCCTAGATCCTGGGAGTGAGCAGGGCTGTGATAGGTGCCAAGGGATGGAGCTGTGAGCCTCATCTCAGTCAGGTCAGAAAATGCTGGGCCAGGTACCAAACCGAGGCCCTGGCATGTGGCAGGGGTTGACTGTCCACATCCCTCACTGGGTCAAATCTGGGCACCTCTAATGCCATCGGCAAATGGCGGTCAGCTTGTAAAGCCTCCTTCAGCCTATTCTCAGGCCACCCTGTTCTCAGGAGCCAGCCTGGCAGATGGCCCGCTCTCTCGGGCCTCCGAGTCTTCAGTCAGGCTCATTGTCCGTCCACAGTGCAATTCCCGCCTTCTTCACATGCCTAAACCCTGCCTGCCCTCCAGAAATCAGCTTGCCTGTCATCTCCGGGAGGAAGAGTGGATCCCCCCTGGACCCGTGCCCCCTCTATGTGTTCCTGGCTTAGTCTATCCTAACGTTCAGCCCCTTGGACTTCGTGTGGCTTTTGACGTACCTATGTCCCCACCTCAGCAGTGAGTTCCCTAGGGGATAGACTCTGTGTTCATCTCTTGATCCCCATCACCCCACATATGGTCTGACAGACAATGAGTTCATGTTTTCTGGAAGAATCAACTCTGGTTTAAAACAACTCTGTGTTCATAGCCAATCATGGCTCAAGAAAATCCACGTTGGAAATAGCATGATGATGGTTCTAACTTTAGAATCATGACCACTAACCTCAAGCGGACCCTAATGCAATCTTCTAAGTTCCCCCGTTGGATTCTCCCACTCTCTTAGATGACTTTCACAACACGACCTTGCTTCCTCTTTAAGGGAGGAGAAGCAATCAGTAGAGAACTTTCCTTCTCTACAAAGAACTTTCTTTTCTAAAACCACCAAATACATGCCTGCCCTCCTTTTAAAATGGAGGTTCTGCTCTTGCTCCTATGTATGTCTGCCTGTTTGTCTCTTGGATCCCAGACTTTCTTGCCTTCTCAAGTATGTTGCTCTTCCAGTTGTCACCTCTCCCTCCTACATCATGAAATTGCTTCTCTCCACGGATCAGTTCCATCAGCATGAAAACACATATATGTTCTACGTTTAGAAAAACACCCTTCTTTGAGACAGCATCCTCCTCCAACTGCTCTCTAGTTATTCTAAAGAGTTATCTGTGGTCACCTTCTCCGTTACTCTCTTCCTATTTCTCATGAACCTACCTTGATTAAGTTTCCGTCCCATCACTGATCTGAAGCACTTCTGTCAGGGTCATTAATGATCTCCTCAATACGGTGGCCAGTTCCCAGTCCTCACTTTACCCCCACCAGCAGAACTGGATGAACTTGATCACTCTGTCCTTCTTCAAGACCTTCCCTCACCTGGCTTCCAGGATACCACTCTTTATTAGTTCTCCCACATTGCAGACTCCTCCTTATCTAACTCCTTTCCTAGTTCTTTTCCCAGACTCTGAATCTTAGGGTGTCCCAGGTTCATTCCACAGATTCCTTCTCTTCTCTGGTGATATTCCTTTCACCATGATCTCGTCAAGTCAATTGGCTGTAGACACATCTATACATTGATGACTCCAATGGACCACCCCAGTCCTGACCCACCCCATTGACTCCAGGCAACTGCTTATCTGACATCTCCATCTGGATGGCTAATAGGTCCCCAGACTGAACATGTTCAAACCCAAGCTCTTGAATTGCAAACCCCAAAACCCACCACCAAATCTTCTCTTCCTCTGGTTCTTCCACCTCAGTCAAATGCTGCTCTATTCTTTGAGATGCTGTGGCCAAAAGCCTTAGAATCACTGCGGATTCCTCTCTTTCTTGCATATCTCACATACAATCTCAGCCTATTTGACCTCTGCTACCATGAAGATAGATCCAGCATCAGACCACTTCTCATCACCGTCACCGTGAACATCTCTGCCTCTTACCTGGATATTGAGATCATCTCCTTAATGGGCTCCTTGCTTCTACCTTTAACTCTATAATCTATTCCTCAGAGGACAAGTAGAGTTGTCCTTTGGCAGATCATGTCACCTCACTTCTGAAAACTCTCTAATTGCTTCTCATCTTGCAGAGGAATATCCAAAATCCTCATATGGCCGGAAAGGTCCCACACAATCTGGACCCAATACTTCTGCTTTCATACACTGGCTTCCCTGCCTTCCCACCTTGGGGTTTCTGTCGCTGTTCTTCCCTCAGCCTGTCATCCTCTTCCCTCACATCTTTAATTGCCTCACTCCCTCAGTGTCTTAGGTCTCTGATCAAAAGTCACCATCTCCATGAGGCTTTTGCTGATGACCCTATATAAAATACCACCCTCCTTAAATTATACCATAGAAACAAAGAAATATATCACAGGCTATTTAATGTCAGTTCTCCCCCTAGAATGAGACTGGGTTGTTTGGTTTCTGGCTACATCACCAATGCCTACAGCTTCATGACCAATTATCCTATCTGCACAGGACAGAGAGATTTCCTGGGACATAGGAATTTCAGTGCTAAAACCAAGAAAGTTCCAGCCTAGTTGGGATAATTTGTCCCTCTGCCTACAACAGTGCCTGGCACACAGTAGATGCTCTAATAAACATGGTGTGTATACATGAATAATATATATATTATTTATTATATTAATATATAATATAATATATAATTATATAAATAAATATATATATTATATTAATATGTAATATATTAATATATTAATGAATTAGCCTTTTTCTTGCCTTCCAAACATCTAGTTGGATTTTCCATTGGAAAAGTCTTCATCTGGGGCTGACCAGCTTCCTTTCAGGACAAGTGTGGGTTGGTCATCTGCAGAGAAGCAGGCATCGTGATGGCTTGGGGAGGCTGAAAAGAAGAGCTGCAGCCCTGAGCCAAGAGGCAGGGAACAGAGCCATGTGGTCAGAGCCAGCCCAGGAACAAATCACCAAGGGGCCCAAGGATCAGCCTGAGTTCTCCCCAGCCTCCTTCCTCAGGATCTTCAAGCTTCAAGATCCAGCTCCTTATTGATCTAATGGAAGTCGGCACTGGTGGAGAGAATCTCCCTGGGTCTGAACCCCTGAGCAACCACTGCCTGCTCCCCCAGCTCTGTGCCCCTCCCACGCGGTGGGAGCCCTGCGCAAATAGCCCCACCAGCCTGTAATACCTCCATTCCAAAAGCATGGCTGCCTCCCAGCTCAGCAGTGGCAAATATTTGCTGCCACAAATCAATACAAAAGCAGGATGCACCATTAACCTTTAATATATCAGTGCTAAGGCTCTTAATCCATTATGAGGCTGTCATAAATGTGAGCGAAATGTAAATCCGAGCAGCAGCCCTTCGGGAGGTTGTGAAGGTGCCTTCGCTGCCTCCTGGCACAGCCTGCGTGCCCCTCTGCTTCAGAGAAACAGCCCGAGTCTCTCCTCTCCCTGCTGGCTTTTGTTTTCACTGTCCTTCCCTTCCTCTTCTCCTCCTTTCCAGATGTCTGACTGAGCTCCTCTATTATGTCAGCTTCCCCGGCAGGCAGGCATTTGAAATGCAGGAAGAAAGCTGTAATAACGCTAAGTTCCAGACACTGTGCTAATGCTTCATTTGTATCGCTTCCTTTAACCTTGGCCAGACTCTTACATCAAGATATCATTAGCCCTCCATTTCACAGATGAAGAAATCAAGGCTCAAGGAGATTAAGTAACTTGGGGACGGTTACAGCAGCATCAAGTAGAAGAGCTGCCTTCCCACTCAGGACTGCACGACCCAAAAACCCAAGCCTGCGATTGCCATTCTAGAGTGACGATAAGCAGCCCACCGCTAGGTGGGGAGGATTAACAAGAAAACAGACAATCAAAAATATCGTGCAAAATGCATTGCTAGCAGAAAGCTCAGAGTCATCGGAACGTGATGTCGAACCTATCCCAGCTCGGCAGATGAGAGATGGAGGGTGGGGCGAGGAGAGAGTGTTAGCAGGAAAGGTGAGGCTTAGGAGAATGCGGAAGTTGACACATAAAAGAGAGGAATAAAAGATGTTCTGGGCAAAGGTGACAGTATTTTCAAACCATGGGTGTTTCGAGAGAGCAAAACTTTCTGGGAGCCACTAACGGTTTACTACAAGGAAACAGAAATGGTGAACAAGAATACGATCGAGGAAATAATTGCTTATAAAATACTTAGGGGATAGTATAATGGGATGGAACTGCAAAAATGATGAGAAAATGAACTATTGATGTTCCCTGGATAATTACAAGATCCGAGCAGGTGCACACGTCCTATACACTGGGCAGTGGGGAGCTTACTGAAGAAAGCTGCCAGGCGTGTTTGAGAAGGAGGACTGAGGAGCGACAGTGACCCTGTGTCCTGTACATGTGTGTGCATATGTGTTAGAGCTTGGGTGTATGCATGTATAAGTGTGCATGGAAGGACCCCAGGGCAGGAAGACAAGATCAGAGAGGGAGGGAGGCGTTGCTGGAGAGCTGGGACACTAAGACTAAGGGATGGCATTTGCTATGACAAACTTTAAAATAAAGGAGCAGCTATGGGTTCCTCAGTGGTGGAATGGTGACCTAATGGGAGGCACATTTGTGTGACGAGAAACCAGTCAAAGCAGCCAGTGCAGGGATCTCAGCACACGAGACATCTGCCCACTCGAGCTTGGTGATGGGCCCGGGCAGTCAGCACTCACAGTGCAAGACAACAGAGACTTGGGCCCTTCCCACATGGGAAGCCTGGAGAGAAAATACCTGCACATGTGAGCCTGTCATTAAAGAACACAAAACCAGCTGTAATTACGTGTGAAGCTACAAGATGCTAGTTGTTCTGAATCAGTTTACAGAAAGATCCCTTTAGCAAGGATATGGACTCTGATGGAAAGGTTAGGGAAGGGAGTTGGGAGGAGAAAGGTATGTTCTCTTATTGATGCGTCTTGTTTGAGTTCAGGGGTTGGAGGGGCACTTCATGTCAAGTGCTGTTTGCAGGTTGGCTCATTTCATCTTCAGAACCACCCTTTGTGATAAGTTATTCACCCCACCTTACAGATGAGGAAATTATGGGGTTTTTAGGGCTGGTCCATGTCAGGGTCAGGTTGAGCTTGCTGGTCTGTCTGATGCTGAGCTTTTCCAGCCCTGCATCTCCGAGATGCCTGAGAGATAATCCCAAACAAACGAAGGATGATGCCCATGCTGTGGACCATTCAGCTATAGCTGGTTTTCTCTTGGACAAATGACTCTTCTAACACCATTAGCAATGCCAGGTGCCAGCCACACCACCCAGGAGCCCTACGAGCCAAACAGCCTCGATCTGGCACTCTCTCTGGCTGGCGACAGAGACTGTCTGCTCAATTCCCCAGGCAGGCACCTGTCCCTTGATCAGAGGAACACTGCCGACAGCTGCAGCACCTGGATGCTGGCAGAACTGAGCACGGTCCTGCTTTTTGTTCTCTAAGATAATTATTCATCCCATTAACTTCTGAGGGTTTGGGCAGGACATTCCGGACTACTCTGCCAGTGGCCAACAGAAGACTGTCCAATGGGAGCAAAACAGCCAGCTGCAGAAGACTAGATAAACCACCACGGAGAAGCGGTTGGAAAAGTACACCATGGCTTCCGCAGCCCATCGGCCAAAGAGAAAGACACCAGCATTTAGGGGGCATCGAATCATATCCGGGCCTTGTGCTAGTCCCTCTTTTATTGGATCTTCTAATAGCCCTGGGAAGAAGTTATCTCAGAGCTTGTTCTCAGGACCCTGAGAGATGAACTAACTTCCCTAAGAACTAGAGATTCACACCAACTGACCCAGGACCCTACAGCCGGCCAGCACTAGAGCTGAGCATGTAAACTAGCCTGTTCTGGCTGCAAAGCCTGACTCTGTGCCTTGACCCACTAGCTCTGGAGAAGCAGGACTTCCCCGTCAGAGAAGCAACATGGTCCAGTTGGGTGTGATCATGCTGGGAGTCCAGGGCCTGGGTTCTGGGCCCTGTCCAGGGGACATGGCACATCCCTGATCTGAGGGGCACCCGTCTGCGGTGGCAGTGCCCGGCAGGGGTCCAGAACTTCAGTGCTGGAGTCAGACTGTGTTTGTGAGTATCACTCGACCACTTGCTAGCTCTGTGGCCTTGGACAAGCCACTCGACCTCCCTGAGCATCCATTTCCTCCTCTATACAACAGGGACATCCACAGATTGAGTGAATTCAGGCAAAGCACTGAGAAGAGTGCTGGCCCATGGGCAACACTAATATGTGGTCGCCTCGTTATCCCAATTATCCAATGAGAGAATTACATTGTCTTATGGTTATAAACTGCCAGTCATAACGACAGGTCCAGAAGTGGCTGGTTTGGCCAGCGTAGTGTTTATTCATTTCGAATGTGGATGCTTTTAACCCGGGCATGTGGTTTCCAGGTCATCACAAGCCCCAGTGCTCCCCTTGGTCTGAGACCCACATTAACATTCTCCGCCCGGCCCTGTAAACATTTGTGATTGAAACCCCTGGACAAGATGGTCTCTCAGGGCTTCCTGCTGTGCTATTTCATGATTCCACGGCCTGGGCTGGAACTAAAAACCTTATCTTATTTTGCATTCTCTCTTCCGACAAAGCAATAGCATAGACTATTTTCTCTGAAATATGGTGTTTTCTCTGAAAACTGGAATCTCATTTTGCAGTGTCTGTTGGGACTCAGAGCTACCATGGGGAGGGCCTCACAAAGAACAGGCTGCCAGCAATTAAAATCCAGTTCGTCCAGGCACCAGGAGCTTGGCCCCCATGGGGTGCTTGCAGCCACCTCCCCAGAAGCAAGGGCTGAGGGAGCTCGTCTCAAAGTCACACCACGCTGCAGCCACACCACACCCGACGCATGGGGCAGAGACAATTAATCACCTTCCAACGCGTTCGCTCAGGTCTCTGTGGGCCTCCCTGACTCAGCAGCAAAATATGGTCCCCACAGTGCCTTGGGATGAAAGACAACGCGCAACATCCAGAAACAAATCAAAAGCAAAGCCAACCCCTTCCTCGGTGGGGCCAGAGGGTCTTCTGGCAAGAAGAGTGGGTGGCAAATTTGAGGAGGAAGCTGCCTGCCATCTTCAAGAGCAATGAGTCTTCCATGGGACCCCTCAAAAGACTGTGTTATTTAGCCAGTGTGCCCTGTGCCTGCCATCCCTTTAGATTTCTGTGTTCCCTAAAATGTCCCCCTCCTGCCATGTTCACAGAGCATCCAGCCAGACAGGACAGAGGTTGCCTCCTGTTCTCCCTGAATTCAGAGCCTGGAGCACCAGGACCAGGCTATACCTGGAATTGTATGCCCAGATCACAAGATTCACTCGGTAAATGATGCGTTTAAATTGTTTAAGTGAATGAATGATGTATAAGCCACATATCTCTGCTGCCTCGTCCACAGTTTTCTCTCTTTTTCTTCTGTTCTGGAGGCTCAGTAGACAAACAAAGGATGCTTACAACTCTCCATAAAGGCATTTCTGAAAATACTCTCCATGGGTTTGAACAGCCAGGCTGGAAAAAGCAAAGGCAAAGGGATGGGAGGGAAGTTGACAGGAAGAGACCACCAGGGAGGATGCGAGGGTGAGAGGCTTCCTGGGCCATGAAAGGACACAGCCAATGAGTAGCAGGAAGAGCAGGGCTGTCCCAGTGGAGGCCCACTCTCTCCAGCCCTGCACGATGCTTACTCAGCACTCTCCCAATGCTCCTCCCTCGCCACACATCCCGTGCCAACCAGGACAGGCTCCCTTCTCTTTGTAAACCACAGACCTCGCCTCCCAGGAAGAGGCCACATCCCCCATGCCTGAACTGAGCCCTGTATAGTGTTTCTCTGATGTTCGGCCTAACAGAGAAACTCAACTGACCAGAACAGAGCTGTACCCCGCATCATGGGAGGCATGGCTCCCTGCTGCATGGCATGATAGCGTTCTTGGTGCAAGTCCATGATGTGTTCTGACCATGATGTTTGACTGGACAACCCTTCATGGCTCCCCACTCCTCTCAGAACATAGCCCCTCCTAACATGACCCTCTGGGTCTTGAAAGACTTGTGCCCACCTAGTCCTCCAGCCACTACTCCGGCATTTTATGTTCTGGCCAGACTCTTCCCCAAGCCCACTGTGCTTTCTGTCACCTCAGGTCCTTCCCATCTGCCACATGGAGCACTTCTCCTTCCTAATCACAGAGCCATCTCCTCGTACTCTAGGTCTTGGGTTACATGTCACCACCTCTGGAATTCAGTCTAAGACATTCCCCCTCTCATGGGTTGAACTGTGTCCCCCCAAAATAGATATGCGGAGTCTTAGCCCCTAGTGCCTCAGAGTGTGGCCTTATTTGGAGAGAGGGTCTTTATAGAGGTAATCAAGTTAAATGAGGTCATTAGGGTGGACCCTGATCCACATGACTGATGTCCTCATAAAAGGGGTCAATTTGGACATAGAGTATCACACACAACATGGAGAACAACATGTGAGAATGAAGGAAGAGACTGGGGCAATGCATCTACAAGCCAAGAAATGCCGAAGATTGTCTGTAAACTACCAGACCCTCCTTGCTAGGAGAGGCACATGCAACAGACTCTCCCTCTAGCCCTCAGAAGGAACCAACCCCACCGACACCTTGATCTTGGACTTCCAGTCTCCAGAACCAGGAGAAAACAAATTTCTGTGGTTTAAGCCACCCAGTTGGTAGTACTTTGGTATAGCAGCCCCAGGACACTAATCCAGCCCCCATGTTCTCAGACAATCCCCCACACTTCCCCTAACACGGCCCTTGTGTCACTGTACCATATGAGTCACCGGTCTGTCTGTTCCTCTGAACTGCCATCTGCCACTTGTTAAGGTTGACATCATGTTTTTCTCATTTACTTTTTTATCTCCATGGCCTAACACAATGCCAGGCACATAATAGGAATAAATGATCTCCTTGTTGTAGGAATGGATGAATGGATAAATGAATGAATGAATAGGATGACCTCTGGTTATGGGCCACTCTTGCCGTATGGTCATTATGTTGGTTACACGGTGATGTTACTGCAGTACTGTTACCCCACCAATGCCCAGCCCTACCTGAGTACAGGAACTGCTCAATGACTGCTGATGGATGACTGAATAAATGGGTCAATTAACCTGTCAAGAGACGCAGGCCCTCCCGGAATGTAGAAGGCACAGTTTCCCTCTAGCATGAGTTCACTCCTTGAGAAGAACCTAGTCACATGGAAGAATCACTTGATCTTGATATGTGGCAGGGTGGGAGCACAGAGATGTTGAGATGCCCAGCAGGGAGCTCCTAACTGGGAGTCAAAGATCCCACCCTCCTTGCACAGTTAGTCTGAGAGCCCACATGTGAGGGCCTCCAGCAAGAGGAATTATGCTGTCTAAAGAACACCTACTATGTGTCAGGCACCCTGTCAAATCCTCATGAAACCCAAGAGAGCTAAATCCATGTTTGCAGATCTCCATTTTCCCATGAGGAAGCTGAGGCAGACAGGATAGGTGACTGTCTGTGGTCCCTCAGCCAGTAAGGCTGTGGGCAAAGATTTCCGCCTCGCATTGTCTGACTCCAGAATGTTCTTCCCTTGGAATTAGAAGATGACTTTGAGGTTAGACTAATATGTCAGACTTTACAAACTACATTTTCAGCTTTTTATCTCTTGTAATATCTGAATGTATTCATGTTTTCTCATTCGACAAAGGCTGATGAAGCATTTTCAAGGTCGCAGCCAACCTCAGCTTTTCTTAGGGAACCCAAGTGACAAGCTCAGTCTCCTTGCTGAGAGTCCAGCTTGAAGCCACAGCTGCCCGTACGCTGGAGGTAGTGGTGGCACCGATACTAGAGTCTGAGCTTTCATTTCCCCAAAGGAAATGAAACTCAGGAGGGCACAATAGGCCCCCTCTCAGCTTGGAGACTTTCCTTTCAACTTTGAACATGAGAAGTTTATTAAGTGGTGCCTGTCGATGAGAAGCATTGGCTTTCATCCAAACAAGTTTATGTTTGAACCCAGGCTCTGCTACCTACCATTGTGTGGACTGGTTCTCTGCCTCAGTTTCCTTAACTGCAATAAGAGCTCAATGTGGTAAAAATTAAATGATAAAATTTATGTAAAGCACTTAGGCAACTCCTAGCAATAATCTTACTGTATAATATAGTGTGTGTGCATATATATATGTATATATATGTAAAATGCATATAAAAACACACATACATATGTATATAGTATAATATAGTAAAACAACAGTAATTCTTCAATAAATAATACTAATTGATGTCATTATAATTATTATAATAATTACCATTATTAGGATTGTTGTCAAAGTCATTTCCCCTACAGAGTCAAGGAAATGGCTTTGACTGATAATTCAGTGGACTCCTTCTCCATGGGGCCCATATACTACAGTTTCCCTTGCACATAAGCAAACCCCAGCAGCCCCAGGGTCACACCCGGGCAGTGACCAGCCCCCAGCCTGTGCTCAGAGTTCTGGGTCTCGGGGTGGAGGGCTCAACACATAGATCCAGAGGCCTCTAGAGGACCACCCTGCCACTTTGTCCTCCTGCTTCCCATGATTGTAAAGGGTTAACATGGTAATTAAAGCATGAGATCCTAATTCTTATGATATTAATTAAAGTGAAAACTGCAGATGGCGTTTAATAACAACTTAGTCCCAGCAGGTTCGAGGCACTCTACCTAAATCAAACATATCATAAAGTTGGCGTGAGAATCACAGAGCCTGGCCCTGCCACATCTGGCCGGGGACACATGTTCTCACCTAGAATGAAAGGAACAAACCATCTACATTACTTATGCAGATGTGGCCTTAAATTGCTTGACAGTCTGATTCCACCCCACCGCCTCCTGGAGCCAAAAATAAAGGAGTATTGATTGCAAAGATTAATAACGGAGCTCAAGAAGGAAAACGGCGCAAAACACCTTTTTCTCTCCTTTCGTGATATAAACGCCTGCCATCCCTGCAACCTAATTTTGTCACCCAGCACATGGGAGTGTATTAATTAAAGCGACACCAAGGACAGGAAAATCTGAGCTCTTGGGGTGATGACTGGAAATTTATAAATATGCATCTCCAGGCTGTCTCAGAAAGGGAGGCACGTTGCCGGGGAAGATCAGCATAATTCCACCACAAGGAGAGCGAGGAGGAGGGTGCACAGCCCATCCCTGGAGGTCACGGCTCTGGTTCTAGCCAACGCCTCCCAAAGGGTGGACAAAGACCAAGGGTGACTATCTGATAGCTCACCTCTTTTCTAAAGAACTAGACCATCACCTCTGTAAATGTCCTCGGTTATGGCCTGGGAAGTAGCTAATATTTAATGGATAGTAATTATGCACTCAATTTATTTTCACAATAGACTGACAGAGATAGAGTAGTGCCATTTTATAAACAGGGAAATTGAGGCCCAGTATGGTTGGTCAATGGTTCAGCCAGAATTCAGAACTGTGTTTGACGAAAGCCACACTGCCACGCTGCTCTGAAAAAACAGGAGACGGGGAGGCCAGGGTAGAATGCGCAGGCTCTATGCCAGGGACCAGACCCGAGACAGTTCTCCGGGTGGGAGAGGGTTAGAGCTTCCCTCTACAAGACTGTCACCTACTGCTGCCTCTCCCACCAGCAGAAGCTACGCCCAGACTCTGGCTTCCCCGCCAGGGAGAGTCTTCTCCCCAGCGAGAGCAGGTTCTGGTAAACGTGGGTGAGGACGTATGAGATTTAGACAGAGAAGATGATGGATGACTTTAGAGACTGTCCTGTTGCATTGTTTTATTTAGGTTAATTTCATTGTAGTCACTAAATCAGTTTTAACAGCCAACTGTGCTATGTGCCCTGATTGCCGATACTATGGGGGATGTGACCTCGGCTCATCCTGAGCTCCCTTACCGTCATTATTTGTTAGGCATCTCCACCTGGACATCCAAGAGCATCTAAAAATTACCTGGTCTCAATTGGACCTCGTTGCGCCCACCCAAGTCTACTTCTCCCCTGCACACCTCATGTCAGGTGTGGGCATCACCAGCCGCCCAGTCCTCGAGCCTGCCCCCTCCCTTCAGCCTTTCTCCCATCTGTCGTATCGCAACAGCCATGATCAAATTGACCTCCTCAATCTTTCTCAGGTCTCCCTCCTCCTCCAACAATGCCACTGCCCTAGTTGAGGGAAACATAGAGAAGGTTCATTGGGCTGTAAGAAGAGAATTAAGCTGAAGCAGAGAGGAGCAGACAGATAGAGAAGAGCTGAGTCTCATTAATAGCAGAAATTGGAGTAGACTCCGCTCCCCGAGCATCCTTCTGTGACCCCCATGTTACAGGGGCAGGCATCCTGACACAGAGCACCTTCTTCTTTTCTAACCAAAGTCATACACACACACACACGTACACATAATATGTCTAGCATTTGCTTGCTTGCTCCCCTAATAAGCTGTTATTTTTACAAAGAAGAAGAAAGAAAATAAGAGAAGATTATTACGAGTGCTTATTACATACAGAGCATTGTTTGGAGTACTTGCAGAACAACCCTTTTCGTAGGGCTTATTATTATTTTCAATCTACGGAAGAGGAATCTGGGGCCCAGAAGGCTAAGTTGCCCAAAGTCACGGCTCCACAAATACTGGGTCCAGGTTGTGCGCTCAGGCAATCTGGCTCCCTAGTCTGTACTCCCAACCATGCTTCTCTGCTTTCAGCTCCATGAAGACATTCGACAGGTCTGGCTTCTTTCCCAGTGTGTCCCCAAAACCAAGCACAGTGCCGGTCCCATAGTAGGCAATCAATAAAGAGTTGTTGATTGGGTGAGTGGGTGAGTCTAGCCTGTCCTATTGCAGAGCATGTCATTACCATAAACCCTGATCAGAGCTCGGCAAAACTCTGCTCCTGGCCCCATGTCTGACTCAGCTTCTCTCACCTACTAGAAATGGCACCTCCTCCTTTCCCACCTCTTCACTGATTCGGGCTGAGCCAGTGTGCTCACTGGGAGGGCATCCACCATTCCCACCATTTCTCAATCCCCAGGCAAAGGCCAGCTCTCCAGAGATCACACACATCTCATCAGCTGATTTCTCTCCCTGTTGAGCAGAAAAGCCCGTGCTAACCCGCTGTGTGTTTTGACCATTGTTATTATGATATAAGGCACGTTAGCCGTGTGAGGGATCAGGTACGCACACACATCATACGGCCTGTCAGACGCAGGAGTCAGAAATGCTCCGACACAGAGGCTCCAAGAGGAATCCTAGAGAGAGAAACAGCCACAGCCCTGCTCTTCTCCACCAAAAGCAGAGAGGGAAGCAAAAGAAGGCAAGACACAAAGAGATCAGATTCCTTTCTGTGTAAGAGCAACAGAGCACATGGCTCTGATATGTGTGTGTGTGTGTATCCAACTTTGAGTGAGTGTGGGCTGATGTGTCCTCTTGACGTGGAGCTCTGCAGAGAAGGGAAGAAATTCTGTCTACTCTTGACCCTAGACTGAAGCCTGCTTTTCTTAGCGTGCTGAGCCAAGAGAAGCCACTTCGAGATGTTCTATAGAACCAACTTCGTAAGACCAGAATCAAAGTTGTTGATAAGCTCACAAACCATTGGAGTTGGAGGGAACTTTAGAAATCTTGTAAAATCCCTTCATTTTATAGACCAAGAAAATGAGGCCCAAAAGGATAGCCACTTTTCCAAGGACACGCAGCTGGCGAGTATACTGGGTCTCTCAGTCCCTCTTCAGTAGACTTTGCACAATGCCTGAGGGGCTGCTACAGAACCTGCCACTGCTTAAAGGTAGACTTTATCCCACGTTTCAGCAGTGGAGTAAGACAAGGCTCCTAAAGGAAGGCCATCGATATTCATACTCAATGAGGCACATCAAAGAGTTACATTGGCAAGTGTATTCTCAATACCTCATGACCCTTCCTTTGAGTCCTGAAGCCAAGTCATGACAATGGAGTGCGGTCTAAGGGGTCCGGATCTCAAGAGGCCGGAGAGAAAAGATGAGACCCAAAGGACACATTGGCAACCACTGTGGATTTGCACTGGCAAAGTCGCGTGTTTGGAGAGCATCACCCAAGTTAGGAATCCTCTTGATCCCACCATAGGATAACACAGGGCTAATCACAGGATTCCTCACTCCAGGTCTGAACAACCATGTGGCCATAACCAAACTTGACTCGACTTCCATGGTCAATGGCTAGTTCAGAGCCATAACCCAAACCCAGGGCATTCCTTCTCCTCTGGCTCCACTAAGTCCACTTCAGCTGGGGCAGTAGGGTGAGTAGAGGTGGAAGATGGTGAGGGGTCTCCTATTTATTGAGGATCCCTATGTGCCAGGCACTGTGCAGAGCACTTTACAGACAGCATCTCTTTTCATAACCACAGCACCATTGGGAAGTCAGTGTTATCCCATAGAGGAGGGAACTAGGGATCTGAGAGGACTCCAACAGGTTCTCCAGGGGACAGGAGGAGAGGCATAAAAGGCAAATGATTTCCAAGTGGGCAAGTCAGCTAGGGAAAATAAAAAGCAAAGCACATCCACATACAACAAAGCCAGCACTTTCTGAAGCCCCCAGCTTCACCCTCTACACCTTCACCCCTCTCACTTGACTCCTAACCCATTTTCTATCCAAAGTTTGCTCCTGCATCTCTAGTTTGACTCCCATCCCTAGCCCTCATGGCTTCCTACTTCAGCCCCCCATTGTAGGTCCTGACTTTACCCATCCTTAGACCAAACTGCCTAAGGAAGGACTGCAGGCTCCCATCTCCCACACGGATATGGTCCTGGAGCTCCTTCCTGTATCCTGTTCAACTGGGAGCCTCCTCTCTGAGCCTGGTGGGCAAGAACATGAAGTTGGAAACCAGAATCCCTCAGCTTCCTAAAGTGAGTTTCACAAATCACTACTTCCTGGATGAACACAGAAGAGGAGAATGCTAATATATAAAGAAAAATAAGCTAAATACCAAATAATTACAACCTAAAGTAGAAAAACAATACTTTTGTTCCATGTAGTAACTCATATTACTAAAGTGGAAGATCGTTTAACCAAGTTTACTTTTCAACGTACGAGCCTGAAGCCTGAGCAATCAAAGAATCCAGCTTGGTGAAAGCTGACCACCTGGGCTCATTTCTGGTTTTCATACAGGAACATATTCTGCTGTGTTTTGGCTTACAGTGGGGGATACTGGCAAAATTGTGTCATAAAAAAAGGATTTTGTTTCCTTTAAAAATATAATAAAAATATTTTTATCAAGTTAGTCTACTGAATTGTCTTTCTTATCTTCTTTTGAGAAATAAATACTTTTGATTTTTTTAAAAAAGAGAGTTTATTAATAAAATATGTTTCGGAAATGCTGAGCACTATGACTCCTTCTTGGAGACTTACAATGAGTAATAACATAGTAAAGACTCTGAGAAGTCCTTTAAAAGAAAACTTTTAGCTTTATTTAGCTCAGCTTTTTCTATCTCAGGAAAATAGAGTTACTGTGAACTACCTTTTGGAAATGTTGATGTATAGACAATCCAAAGACCAGAAGGTTCGAAAATGGGCATCAAATGCTGAGTCAGCATCGAGACTTGCGTTAGAAATAGAACATTCCAGACTTTTTTTGCCCTTTAGAAGCCCATTTCATTTCCATCTTGAATAATGAACTGAAGGAATCCTGTTTCTCGAGAAAGGGAGACTACAAGGGAAGATTCCTCAGAAAAAGGGACAAAAACAGTATCAGAAGTTTAAAAGGGGACTCAGGAACAAAAGAACATATAGTCTTTTGGGTCTGTGAAGACAAAACTGAGGACAGCTGAGAGCATGAAAAGCACATGTGAATCCCCTATAGGCCCCTCAGGTCCTGCATCTTCACCTTCTGCCCCCACCCGTCAGCAAATGGGGACCCCACTCTGCCTCAGGATCGCCATAGCGTCAGTAGACCCTATGACCACCGCCTTCTGGAAACTGCCTTGTCCTTAGACTTGCATCTTGAAAATGCTCTGTTTTACCTTTTCTCCTTGATCTGTAATTGCAGATTCTCTGTCACGTCTTCCACCACCTCTTCCTCATCCCATCCACTTGTAGGTGGGTTGCTGCTTCTTCTCCCTCAGGCCCTCCTTCTCTCATGGGGTTGCAACAAGCACCTCCAGGATGCCAAAATATGGTTCTTCTGCTCGGAGAACTCCAACACTCTACCCTCTTCTTGCAGAACAAGCTCCCCCTCCTGACTTCTCTACTTCCGTTGAGGACACTACCATCCTTTCAATCTCCCAAACAAAAAGTCTTAGGACTGTTTGATCATCCTCTCCTTTTCTACACCTGACATATTTTATCACTGGGTTCCTACTGCCAACCCTCGCTTTTCTTCATTCCTGCTGCTTCACTTTTAGTCCAGTGTCTTTCCCTGTCACTCAGCTATTGTAGCATTCTCCTCACAGGCCTCCACCAGTCCAGACTCTCTCTACTTTAGTCCACTACAAGTTCCTCTCAGATCACTCTTCTTAATTTATAGATCCACTTTTTAAAACTTGGCTTACGTTAAAAATTGCTGACTCCTCTTTCCTGCCTCGACCTGTCCTACTTGCCATTGTCCTACCTCACATCCTCACGTGTGACTTCCTGTCTGCTCCCTTCCATCCACCCTTCCAGACTGGATGTGCGCCCTTCTCTCTGGTCTCTTCTCTGGCTCACGTGTTGTGACTTGCCCAATACAAAGCCTGCTACAGTTACAGAGCTGTGACCTAGTCTGTTCTTGCCCTGTGTTTACCTACAGGACAAAGTCAGCATCTCCCTCCACTTGGTCCTAGATGTCCCTCAGAAGCCTCCCACAGACCAGGTATCCAGGAAATGCGTGTTAAGCAGAAATCGAATAAAAGAGAACAGCTTCAGCATATCCTGCTGCACAGCTCAAAGCTCAAGAAATACAAATTATAAAAGTCCTAGTTCACAGGTTGATGGATTATAAAAATTTATATGTTACATCTCATAAGACATTTTACAGGATTCCAGGAATCAGCACATAGATTACACGGATTGATCAACACAACTATCCTATGAAATCAATTGAAATTAATTACCCCCACTTGAAAGATGAAGACATGCAGGTTCTGAGAAGCGAAGGGTTATTCAGGATCACAGAGCTAGTAATTTTGTGGAACCTTATCACCTGTCCTTTCGGCCACAACAGTTAGCCCAAGAGAAGTTAAGAGTTGACATTGCAGTTTTTTTTTTAAGTACCGCATAAATCCATCCATAGCAGAGACAAATGGATTACCTGCCACTGACACACCCAGTGGATGCTAATGGGACGGTCATTGGTCATTCATTATTAATGAAAATCATAACCAAAGGCACAGTAGGTCCTTGATCCCAAGAGGAGACACATATAGGACAAACCCTAGTAATGGAAATCAGAAATGTAGAGAACTGTTCTGCCTTAACTGCCGACGTATTCCATTGGAGTTTATTGAAAATTCCTTTTTAGAGCTCATTGCTGGGTTCATGTTCAATGCTCTATCAATGGCTTTACAGCTGTTTCGGAGGAGATAAGAGACCGTCCATCAGGCTCAATGCTGCTGGTTTGTGTCATTTTCTCTGAGGAAAATTGCCCAGAGAAAAGAGAAACCTATCTCAGGGAAAGTTTTCAGAAATTGCTCACACTATTAGAGGGTCCAGAAGGAACCTAATGTAGTGTCTGCTCTGGGGACATAAGAGACGTGAGCAGGAGGGAGTCATGAGATGTGTTAGGGACCGCAATTGACCCTGTGCAGACAGTCCAGAACGCGAGCGTCTGCCCCCACTACCCGCCACCACCTCAGTTTCTCCCACGTTAGGGGACAATAAAGAACTCAACCTGGGGCAAAATACTGCAGAAGGAGCTTCACATGACTGGTGGCAGAAAGGCTGCTTTGAGGAATGACATTCTAGGCATGTCACTTGAGGGGTTCCCTGATCAGTCCTGTAGACTATGGCTCGGGACCCTTAAGGGAGATGTCTGAGAGAAGGACAAAGCAAGTTAATTAAAACAGGTGGACGTGGTGCAGAATGAACCGCTACCTTTCTTTCCATCTTTATCTCTCCCAAACAGAGGGAGATCATAAGCACAATGAAGTCAGCATTCAAACTTCAGGAATAAGAGCAATAATGTCCTTTCGCTGTCCAGCAGGGCCCCTGGTACAAAAAGACTGTGGAGCCTGGTGTGACATTGACCTGCACAGACACAATCGGAGGTGTCAGCTTTAAGCGTGCAGAAGACGGACAGGCTTTCTTCTGGACCTAAGAGGCACAGTCAGAGGCCAGGGGCGGGGTCCGTGTCAGGGGACCACAGGAGGGGCTGTGAGCATTCCAGGCACCCTGTGAGGGCTGGGACCTGCGGGGCGGAAGCCACGATGGGAACTGAAGGTCCACAGTGAGGCCCTGGGTTCAGAATCCTGGGCTTGCTCAAAGAGCAGTTAGCAAGTTCTGCCTCCTGCCCTGCCTGTCACCAGGTGGTGTTTACTAAAAAGGCTGTGCAATGCCACAGGGGTCAGCTACAGCAGGAGGATTTTCACGGCAGCAAAGATGGGCATATTCAGAGGCCCTGCTCCTGGAGGGGAAGTCAGCCAGACCTTCAGGAGACACTGTTTGTTCCCTGTCTAGATCTCTTTTTGCAAGGGTGTAGCCATCCCTCCTATGGGTGTTGGCTGCTAATGGCTCAGGGACATTGCCCTCCATGGAGGGGAGCTGTCTCCCCTGGAAATTACTGCCTCTCCCATCTCCTCTGCAGGGGGCAGTCGACAGCCAAGAACTCAATGACATGAGGCTGTAAAAGGCCAGCCCCTTTGCCTGAGGGTAGGACCAACTCCGTGGGGCAACTCACACACCAGAGGGCATGTGGGATCAATCTGGAGCTAGTTTCTAGCTGATATCACATCCTTGCTTAGCAATTTTTCCCTCCCTTACCCTATTTCCCTCACTCTGCTTCTCTAGAGAGTCTTTCCTCCCACCCCCACCTCCCCAAACCATTTATGCAAGAATCTTGGTTTCAGGCTCTGCTTGCAGGGGTCCCAGCTAGAGGCAAGAGACCTGGAATTTGGGGGTCAAACACACCATAATGGAGATGCAGACTCCAATGAGCCTCTCCCAGCCCCAGGCTGGCAGATGGAAGCTGGGAAGGCACACGCTTCCAAGTTCCAGAAAGCTATGAGGCACAGAACTCAGCACATCGTAAGTGCTCATTAAATCCTGGAGGTCTGACTTGATTGATAAAACTCTCCATGTTCATATGGTTGGCTCTTTGCATGCCTGCATTTCTGCTCTCCCTCAAGTCCTCAGGAGCCAGTCTCTGCAAGGACAATTAGTTTCACTTGCTCACCAGATTCAAGCACAATTAGTCGCTGAGTTGGTCATTAGTTAATGGCAAGCAGAGTTATCAGCACCATCATTTTTCTGTTTGGGGAAGAAATAAAATAAATAAGGCCTAGGAGAAAACCTGATCCACAGTGGCTGCTGTTTACAGATGAGCTGAGAAACCAATTCTTCAGCCCACGTGTTTGGACTGCACATTTTAAGCTGTCCTGATGATACTGGACTATGTGACAGGTCTCCTCCGATAATCTCAGAGAAGGGCTTCCTGACCCCCTAAATAGCCAAGGTCACCTTAGTATTAAACCTGGAATCTATTTCTAAAACAAAATCCCAAGGGCCAAAGTGTTCAACAGGACAAGAGATAAAGTGGGACTAGGGCAGGTCAGTTTTTATTAAGACCCGAGTCATGTGTGATGGCTGCAGGCAGACCAAAAGTCCCCAACCTGGCCAGCATGCCCAGCAGCAAGTGACTAGCAAGCAGGAGGAAGAGGGCATAGCCTGAGTCACCCTTGTGATTTGGGGGTTGTTGGGAAGAGTGGGGATCAGAGGTCACTGAGTTCCTGGATGCATCAAGAATTGGAAATTTAAGAAGAGGGAAAGAAAAGAGAGTCAAGTACTAAAGTCTAGGTGATTTTCACCCCACTACAGGTCTATGCTCAATAGTTTTCTAGAATCCTAGTTGGATGGGACGTTCCCTGGAAAGAATGGGGTCTTGCATCTGAACTTGAGTCTTCCCAAGGAAGTAGTGTTTACGAGCTGGGCCATGAATGAAAAGTAGAACATTTTGAGTAAATAAACTACAAAGAACATCCCAGGGAGTAGAAACAGCATGAGCAATGATGGAGTAAAGGACGCAATGCATTCTGACGACTGGTGAGACTAGAGAGAAGTGAGTTGATAGAGCTGTATCTTGAGACACAAAAAACAAGAGCCTCCTCAGACACCAAGAAAGCACCAGAGTGTGCAGAAAGGATTTAAGTAGAACATGTGCAGGTAGAATGCTGTTTCTCATTCTCTAGTTCCATGGCACTTAAAGGCCAAGAATTCCATTTCTCCACCACCAGCCCTCCCCGCCCTGCCCCCTGCACCCAAACTTTGAGTTGGCTAGAGTTGAGGCAAGGCCTGTGGTAGGCTTCCTGGCAAAAGTGGAATTGTCACTGATGAGCCTTTCAATTGAGGCCTCAGTGGGAGAGAAGGCTCAGGGCCCTGCTGGGTGCCAAGGTGCCCCATGAAAAGACCTCAACTGGCACGATTCAGCAGACAAGTGTTTATTGCTGATGTCCTGAAGGAAAGATCAAAGGCTGGACATGTTGCACTCATTTCTACTTCTCCACCAGCCTCCTTCAAACGTATCCAAATACAATTATGGCCCTAGGATTCTTTTTTGTCCTTACTCAGCCCGAGGAGCAGAAATTATAAACTGGGAACAGCAGACTTCTAGAAGGATCGATACCCAAAGATGGGCTTGAAACCTGGCTTCTTCTGCAGCTGGTGGCCTGTGGAGAGTTCTCATCACCTCACGTGGTCTTTGCACCTCTATTCTCTGGTTCTCTTGTCCACTTGAATCTCACCTTTAATCTCATTTTCTCTCATCTCCTTAGAGTCTTTGCCCTCTTGATCAGCCCTTCTTTCTCTTACCTCTGGTTACTTTAGTCTAAAAGCATGATTAGGTCTGCCTCATCTAAAAACAACAACTACAACATCCAAATCCCACTGGACAGTTACTCCTCTAGCCTCCAACTCTGCCGCCATCACCTCCGCAAGCTACTGCCTTCTATCCCCCGCCTCCCCCCATTAAAGTTCTCAATGATGATACATCCTCACTTCTTCAACTTTGGTTCGTACTCCTTGAAATTTAAATTACACCCCTAGCATGCAACTAAATTTCTCTCTCAATGGATAGAAGAGAGGGAGCTACACTCAGCCAAGTTCCACGCTGCTTAACGTGTGTCATTAGAGGTAATCTACACCTGCCATAAGAGAAAACAGGCTCTCAAAGAATGCTGATGACTTAATTTATTATTTAATCCAGAGTTCTTTCTAGTCTCGCATGCCCCATCACATCTAGAGATAGGAACATCCTCCTGGTGGTAACAAGGTCTAACTACCATGGCAGGGATTCTTGGGGTGGGGCAGGGGGCATCAAACATCCCAGGGAATTCTGACATCAATCCCAGACCAATGGCCTCCCCTACTCCTGCTGCATCGCCACAAGGCCTGCTCCCTGGAACTCCATGGAAATCCAGCTCCCTGGGCCCTTCCTTCACCCCCCTAACCACAGACCTCCCTCCTCTTCCTCAGCCATACCCTACAGGTGATCCTTGCCCAAGGTTCTGTCCAAACCTTCCGCCTTTATACTCCACAGTCTCCCCATTGGGAATTCAACTTCCACAATGCCAAGCGCCTGCCTTGGCAGGAGACTCTGAAGTCTGTGGGTTTAGCAGCTCCTACTTCTTCCAAACCAGCAGGTGCAAATTTCCAGCTGTTCCTTAGCCCATCCTAGAGGCATCTGGGAAGGCTTCCTCGAGGAGGCAACAACTACACTGAGCCTTAAGGGACAGATAGTGAAATCGGTGTCCCAGAGAAGCAGGAGAGGAGGATCTCCCAGGCAGAAGGAAAAGGATAGAGAGCCAGGGAACCTCTGCTCTGCTAGGCAAAATATGTCACTGAGAAGGGTAGGGAAGTACACGAGGCAAGAATGTTTCCAGAGAAAATGCCACCTAGTTAGCTGAAAAGAATCTGAAAGAGGATCTAGTGATATAACCAAGGCAGAAAGCGTCCATAAATTAATTTCAGGACACAGAGCAAACCACGTGCAAGAGTCAGTGCAGTGACACTAACACACTCTAGTCCCTGCCACTGAGGCAGCCCCACTCCCTGGAAGGAACAGCATGACAATGTTGAGCAGGTGATGATCGTGATGGCTTAGATAGGTACAGTGGGTCGGTGTGGGTGGTGACAGAAGGTGTCACATGGCTCTGGGTGGACAGGTTGGGCTCCACTGCATCCACGGTAACTTTGACCATGTTATGTCACATGGTGGCCTGTATCACCCACCTGTTCCTCCTTCTTATGCCCAAGCCTGTTCCTCCAGCCATTCCAAGGAGATACCAGAGCTCCCAAAATACTGAAGGATAAATATAAGGATAAGTGCGTGTGGAGTGGGAGGAGGGTGTAGAATGTGGCAGCAGAACTAGGCAGCAGGCAGGTGTGGAAAGGCCAAGCTTAAGACCCTTCACCCTTCTCCTCCTTCCAGGCCACATCCCACCAGCACCCATATTCTGCCAGTCACCCAGTGCCACATCTTCTTCCACCAGTGCTCCTTTCACTAAGGCTGTCCTCTGGAGACCATACCCTCTCCCTTCCCTAGCCCAGGAGTTTACAGCTTCTCTCCCCAGCCTATTCACACAAACACATTTCCCAAATGTGTCACTGTGACCATGGCCAACTCTTGATTGCAATCCTCATTCATCTATTCAGTAAGTATAGAAATCCTTGATCCTGTATGCAAGGCCCTCCATCCAAGGATCTGGCCCAACCTCATATCCACGTTTATTCCCTTGGCTCCCCTCTGAGTCCTGTTCTCCACCTAATCTGAATCCAGGAAGAGAGAAAAGGAAGGTGGAATGAATTCTCTGGGCACCTCCTCGGAGTTCAGCACTGCATCCAACACTTTTAAATGCTTTAGCCTGTTTTTAAATCCAACATCCCCCATAAAGCAGAAATTAGTATATTCATTTATTTCTGGGAAAAACAAGAAAGAAAAAGAATAGGATCAGAGAGGTTAAGTTGAACAAGGTTTATTAGTTTCCATGGAACTCAGAACTATGCCTGACAGTCTCCACATCTTTGCTACTTTCGCTCCAATGGGATGCTTTTCCTGAGCACACTGTGGATTCCCACCTCTGCTTTTACCCAGCATGCATTGTCTCTTGACCTGGAATGCCCCACACACCATCACTTTCTAAATCTTACACCTCCTTCATGGCCCAGCGCCTTTCAGCTGAGAATAATTATTTCCTCCACATTGCCTTTGGCCCACGCATCTGACACATCACTCTGGGTTGTTCTGCTGGCATTTCTGCTTCTCTATTATTTCCTACATCAAACAGCAATCTCTCTGATGAAGGGTCCTTTCCAAGGACGACAGCATATGCCCCGTTTTCCTCACACATGCTCAGCACAGTGTTTACGCAGAGCTGATGCTCAACCAGAGTTGAATGAATGTCGGGGTACCCCAGGCAATTCATTGAAAAGCATGCTCTCAGTGAAATCTCTGGCAGACCTTATTCATTAGCAAACATGGGGAGAGCACCTCATTCCCTTTCTCATTATGGTCTGGAGTGTTCTTTAGGTGGGAGGCAGTAGAGAGCAACAGGTGCTGGATGATGAGGACTAGAAAGACAGATTTGCCCTCTCAGAACCAGAGGAATTCTCTGCAGAAGACACAAAGATCCCAGATAAGACCTTGAGTACGTAGGGAAAGGAAATGAGCAAATGAGAAAGGTACAGGGTGAATCCCACGACCAAAGCTTCCATGCATTGTCAGGTAACAGTGAGCAAGTCTCTCATTTTCTCAGATCATCTGTTTCCTCTTCAGGGAAATGGTAATAATATGGTACCCACCTCCTAGAGAGTTGGGATGATAATATGAGATTATGTTTATAAGATATTTACTAGAGAGCCTAGCACACAGCGGGTGTGTAGCAATTACAGTTATCCATCATTTAACGATGGGGACATGTTCTGAGAAACGCATCATTAGGCACTTTTGTCGTTGTGCAAACATCATAGAGTGCACTTACACAAACCAAGATGACATAGCCTACTGAACACCTAGGCTATATGATACTTATCTTATGGCATCATCATCACAATTGTGGTCCATCATTGACCAAAACATTATTATTTGGCGCATGACTGTATGTTCTATGGTTGGTAGGGTGAATGTTCAACAAGAGACTCTCAAAAAAGTAAGTAAGTAAGTTAGTTAGTAAATAAATAAATAAAAAGCCCTAAATTGTAGAGTTTACCGACTTCTATAGTATAGATACTCCCACCATGGCCAATTTTAAGCTAGCAATATGATGTCACTGAACTATGAAGAGCTGGCTCCAGCACACCCCTGCTTGAGGCTCACAAAAAATGTCAATTCCATTCGCCACTTCTTCACCTCCCTGTAAACACAGACAGACTTCTTTGCTAGGTGGAAAAGAAACAACAATTGTGACACCCAATTGGGGTGTGGAGAGGAGACCGAGACTTCAGGCACCCTTCCTAACAGAGGCTGAGGCCTCCTCCCAGCCTGCCTGTAAGGCTTCAACACTGTAGACTTGACTGGATTGAGTCACTGTGGCTGGGGTGCAGCCAAGTTCATGGAATGTAGGTGGTGGGAAAAACCCACACAAACTTGCCTGTTCTGAGAATTTTCTTCAAATGCATAAGAAAAGCTTTCTTCTGGCATCCTTCTCCAGGGAAGATGGCTCAAGGCTAGACAGCCTTTCAGTTATGGTCATTTCTCACTTTCCAAGGATGTGAAGTACATCCTACATTTTCCCTCATGATTCATTTCTACTTTGTTTCTCAGTTTGCCTCAGCTAGTCTGGTAAAACAATTTCTTTTTACAATGAGTACTTAAGTGATACTCGGTTCCCATGGCAACATGTTGGGCTAGTCGACCTCACAACCAGCTCAGCATGACTCGTAGATAAACAACGATTCCAACAGATGTTCCTTCTATCTCTTCCTGAAACTTATTCAACAAGAGAGACCTCACTTGATAGAAAGTTCTAGAGGCTTGTTGTAGGCATTCAAAATTTCACTGGATAGAAGTAAAGGTGATCTTCTCCTTCTACAGACATGATTTGAGGCATGTGTTAGTGTCAAAGTTGATAGGGTGAACTCCACATCTCTGCCAATGACAAAATACAAATCTAATTGGAGAGATGATCTCTAGAGCTTAAGAGAGGAATTTTTGAAAGTTTTTATCTGACAGCGAAAATACGGATGAATCTTCATAATATCACCTTAGCGCCCTTAGTAAAGACTTGACATGGGGCATAGGAAGTGTCCTGAGGACTGGTGAGCTGAGACATGGTGCTGTGGACCACACAAAGGTCATGAAACCAACTCTGAAGGAAATATGCTTCTTCCTTCCTCATTAGAAGCAGCAGAAGATTGTCACACAATCTTGGGACTATAGTTTTTCTAGGTCACTGTCCACGAACAAATGTTTGAAACTGCATTGAAGATCTCTAGTAAAATCTGACATGAGAAAAATAGAAAACATGAATAGTCCTACAAGTACTAGAGACTAGATCCATACTTTGAAACCTTCCTGCACTGAAAACTCTTGCTCAGGTAGCTTCACTGTAGTGTTCTACCAAATATTTGAGAAGTAAACATTTCCACTCTTCAACTAATTCTTGCAGATAATAGCCAGTGAAGTTTCCCCTCCATGATAAAGAGTGTCTAAGTGCTCGTTAAACCTATTTCCCCACACTGAACACAACAGAACACCACATTCTGCACCTTTCTGGCAGTTAGGTTGGGGCCATCTGACTAGATTCAAATTAACAGCACATGGGCAGAAATTATGTATAAAAATTCCAGACCAGGCCGCAAAACCTGAGTCCATATACTCTTTCCCCTTCCATGGCAACCTCAGAAACCACATATTTAAGATGGGAATCTTACAATATGTGCAGATTCAGGATCTCTTGGTCATTTGCATGCCAAGGGGAGTCACCTGAACTATATTAGACTGTAATGCAAGCCAGAAGGAATTGCATTAAGACATTTTGCATTTTGCATTACATCCCATTTGATTGTTACCACAATATAGCCCAGAATAACCTGAGAAATATATATACCCCTAACACAATTTATGAAACTGGCAAAACGTTGATAACAAAATCTCATAAAGATAGTAGAAGAACAGAAAATTACAGGCCAAACTTAATCAGAAATATAGATGTAAAAATCATAAACAAAATATCAGGAAAATGAATACAGCAATATATATATATGTGTATATATATATATATATATATTTAAAGATAAACATTGTAATCTAATTGAGTTTCTTTCAGAAATGCAAAGATGGTTTAGCATTAGAACTATCAATGTAATTTACCATATTAATATATTAAAGGAAAGATAGAAAACCTATGATCATCTTCATAGATATAGAAAAAGCATTTAATAAAATGTAATATCTATTCATCTTAAGAAAAGCAAAACTAAACAAAAACTCTTAGCTTCACATAAATGAAGGAACTTCTTAATAATGGATATCTGTAAAACATAAACATCATTCTAAATGGCAAAATATTGAAAGCTTTCCCTCTGACACGAGAAAAAAGATGAATAGGCCCAATGCATTACTCGGCTCAGGTTACCATAACAAAATACGGTAGACTGGGTGGTTTAAACAACAGAAATGTATTTTCTCACAGTTCTGGAGGCTGAAAGTTTGAGATCATGGTCAGGTGGACACAATTCCATAGCATTTCATTCCTAGGCTGCCAAAATTCATGTCCTTAGCACATTCTAAATATATGTATTCCATCCTAACAGCCCCAAAAGTCTTAACTCATTTCAACATCAATTCTAAAGTCTAAAATCTAAAGTCTTATCTAAATATCATCTAAATCAGATGTGGGTGGGACTTGAGGTCTGATTCATCCCCAGGCAAAATTCCTCTGCAACTTTGAACCTATAAAACCCGACATTTATGTGCTTCCAAAGTACAATGGTGGGACAGGCACAGGATAGACATTCCCATTCTAAAGGGAGAAACTGGAAGGAAGAAAGCGATGATGAGTCCCAAGCAAGTCCAAAACCTACCAAGGTAAATTTCATTAAGTCTTAAGGCTGGAGAATCATCTTTGGTTACTCTGCCCTCCAGACCCACTGGGGTTGCCACCCCAGCAGCTCTGCAGGACCAACCCTCCGCTTCTCTCTCGGAGGACCCGGCCCATGAGGCTCTCTGAGAGGACGGCCCCATCTCTGAGACAGGGTGGAGTCATCTTAGCCCAACAAAACCAGAAAGGTGGGCCCCACCCTTTGAAACCAGGGAGGAAAAATCCTTGCCACCCAGGCCTGTGGTGAGACTGGCAGCCCTGATGATCTCTGAATCATCTTCCAGCTCATTCTTCCCTTTCCTCAAAGAATAGTGTACATTCACAGCCAAAAAGCTCTATGGTTCAGTCCTGGAGTCCAAGAAGTCCAACTGACTCCTTTCACTCCATCCCACTTTCTCTGTCCCCTTCAGTTCACACTGGCAATGCCTTTGCTGGTATAACCCGATTCCATTCCTGGCTTCTGCTGAGGTGGCTGATTAAGTCTATGAGTCACATCTGTGATCTCTTTATTAAATGGTGGTTCAGCCACATCCTTAGTGTTCTCTTCCGAAAAAGCTTTCTCATCTTTTGCAATATAGATAGGCTGATAATTTTCCAAATCTTCAAGTTCTGGTTCCTTTTTGCCTAACAATTCTTTCTTCAATTCATCTCTCCTTTCACATTTTACTATAATCAGTCAAGAGGAACCAATCTGCTCCCTCAACACTTTGCTTAGAAACCTCCTCAAGAAATCTAATTTCCTTGCTTGCAAGTTTTACCTTGTGCAAAACATTAAAACATAGTGCAGCCAAGTTCTTTGCCACGTTTTAGCAAGGACTACCTTTCTTCCAGTTTTCCAATAACTTGCTCCTTATTTCCATCTGACGCCTTGCCAGAATTGCCCTTTACATCCATATTTCGAGCAGGCACTTCACAACTCTTCTGGCCTCTACCCATTACCCAGTTCCAAAGGGGCTTTCATGTGTTCAGGTGTGTGTCATAGTAGCACCCTACTTCTCGATACTAACAGCTGTGTCAGCTCAGACTACCAGAACGAAATACCATAGACTGGATGGCTTGAAAAACAGAAATTCATTTTCTCACAGTTCTGGAGGTTGGAAGTCTGAGATCAGGGTGGCTGCATGGTCAGGTTCTGCTGAGAGCTCCCTTCGGGCTTGCAGACGGCCACCTTCTCACTGTGTCCTCATGTCAAAGAGATAGAGAAAGAGAGAGAGAGAGCTCTCCTCCCCTTCTTATAAGGCCACAATCCTAGCAGATTAGCGTCCCATCCTGATGATCTCATTGAACTTTAATTAACTCCTGGGGACCCTATCTCCAGACACAGTCGAGTGGGAGGTTAGAGCATCAACATGTGAATTTTGGGAAGACACAATTCAGTCCATAGCACCCATTAATTGCTTTTATTCAACATGATACTGGAGGTCCTATTTAGTGCTTTAAAAAGGAAGGGGGATAAAACTCTAAGGAATGGAAAAAAATAAAATCCTGTTTTCACAAATGAGATGATTGCATACATAGAAATTCCAAGATAACCTATAGTTAAATTATTAGCATTAGTAAGACTGTTCTTAAAGTAAATAGATTTAAAATCAATGTACAAAATAAATTGTTTTCTATATACTTAGCAACATAAACATTCAAAGTGAAATTAAAAATTATAAAATACCATTTAAAATGCCATGAAAATTTCAAGTACCAAGTAATAAATCTAACCAAAGGTGTCTATGTCTTTATGGCGAAAACACTATCAACAGAAATTAAATTGAGAGAAAGAATGCTTAAATAAATGGAGAGACTACCATTTACATGGATTGAAATACTCAATATTGAGGAAAAATAAAATAAATAAAAAATAAATGGAAAGATAGACATAGTATGTTCAAAAATAGAAAGATTCATATCATAAAGAGGCAAATTGTCTCAAAATTTACCTATAAATATACATGATTTTGGTTTTTTGAAATATAAGAAGCTGATTAAAATGTATAAGAAAGAGTAATACTTCAAGGAATCTCTGGAAAAGAAAAACAAAGATGAGAGCAGCAATTACAAAAGTGCGATAGTGCATAGGGACGTCACTGGAAGAGAGTGGAAAGCCCAGAGGGAATCTCAGGGACACGCAAAGTGTGCCTATGTGACAGAAGAGGCTCTGGGAATCACAAGGGCTTGTCAAAACCCACAGAACTGTACACAAAAAGGGAGCTTTAATGCATACAAATGTTTAAAAATGGACCAGGATTTGGGGGATCCCAGGATAGAATATAAATTGTGACGCAGGAATCTAACTGTAACACAAATGTATGATAAAACCTCTGAAAGGCTTGGGGAAGAAAATGTTAACCTGAGTAACTTTGGGAAATGGTGTTTTGCTGGAAAGTGTAAGGCTAAAGACAAAAGGAAGCGTCCATAAACACTATGTTCGAGTTGGTGAATTTGTCTCTCAGGGGAGTATGGCTTAATAATTCTGAAACAGATGTACGTACACACTGGAGTTGAACACGTTAATAAATGGATGGTGGGTGGTGGGATCCAGGTTTCCGACTGTTGGAAGGAGGAATGACAGAGAGCAACGGGAGGAAACTAGAAGGAAACGTGGTACCAGATTAGAGTCGGAGAAAACAGCGTGGAGTCATGCGCAGCTCAGTAAAGATACAGATGAACAAATAACAGATAGACATATAGGTTAGTCTACATACAGATAGTTCCTGGCCCTAACCCCTAAAAGGGTCTAGAAGCAGTGGTACCCCAGGAGCAATGAGCACACCTGGAGACCCTATTCTAAACCGTTCTAAAACCATTCTTGGACAAAAAGAAACAAGCTCCTGGGAGAAAAGCCTGATTCTAGGGCTGGGGCAGGGAATAAACATACAAGATGATGGTGGAGCATCTCCCAGTGTCAGAAAGCAAGGAAGTGCCAAAAATCAAAAGAATGGGGATATGCCAAAGAGACACATGAGCCAACCCAAAAGAGCTCCCACTGGCCAAAAGCTGAAATAATTTGGGCAAGAAAACAAACAAGTAGTACTGGATTATAATTTGAAGAATAAAATATTCATGAGTCAGTACTAATATGAATTAATGACTGAATAAATAAATAAATGGGGAGAGAAGGGATACATCTTCCTTAGAGAAGAATTCTAAATAACTTATGTTATTGTCTCTCCTCCAGGAAATGGAGCTTCTTATCCCCTCAACCCTGAGTGTGGGCTGTGCTTAATTATTTGCTTCTAAAGGGTAGAGTGTGGAAAGGAAGAAAAAGTAACTTCACATTGAAGAAACTTGGTAAACACAATCTTGGTGGACAAGGCTAACATCACCAGTGATAATTAATGTCCATAGAACGTCAATCTGACATGATGTGATGAGAAGGGCATTTCTTCTTTATGGTCTTCCTCCCAAAAGTTCATGAAAAGAAAAATCAGGGATACTCAAATTGAAGAACATTCTACAGAATATCCGACCAGCACTCTTCAAAACTGCCAAGGTCATGAAAAACAAGGAAAGTCTGAAAAACAGTCACAGAGCAGAAGGGACTAAGGAGACATAATAACTAAATGCAACGTGGTCTCCTGAATGGGATCCTGGCACACATAAAGGACATGGCCGAAACTGGTGAAATCAAATAAACTGGCATTTAGTGAACAGTAATAGACTAATGTGATCTTATAGTTGTGACAAATATACCACCATAGTATAAGTTGTTAACAACAAGGGAAACTGGGTGAGAGGTATACATGAATTCTTTGTACTATTTTGCAACTTTCCTGTAAATATAAACTATTCTAAAATAAAATGTTTATTTAAAAGAATCACAGGAGAAAGCATGGAGTCTTCAATAAATGGTGCTGTAAAAGTTATTTATTCATATGGGTTAAATGATATTCTCCAAAATAAGTTCAAGATGTGTACAAAGCCTATATGTGAAAAGTCACTACTGTACCATTTTTACAAGAAATTATATGACCTGGAGTTAGGGACGATATTTTTAAATAACACAAAAATAGAACAAGCCCTAAAGGGAATAACTGATAAAGTTAACTATATTAATAGTAAAATCTTCTTCACAATGAGACACTGTAAAGAGAATAAAATATAAGCCACAGACAGGAAGAAAATATTTGCATACACATAGCAGATAAAGTAAGACTGGTAAGATAAAACAAATGACCCAATTGAACAAAAGCAAAAAAAAAAAAAAAACATTAAGAGGAAAGGTGCAGAAGAAGAGCAAGTAGAAATAAACTTATGAAAGAATGCTTAGTTTTTTAATAGAAAAAATGCTTAGTCTCACTTGTAATCAGAAACTGGAAATTAATATAGTAAAAAAATATCATGCCATACCCATCAGATTGCCAGAAACGAAAAGTGTGAAACCATCAAATACTCACAGCATTGATAAACTATGGGTACTCTCTTATACAGCTACTGAGAATGCAAATGGACAAAACCACATGAGCGAGCAATTTGGCAATATCTAATAAAATTAAACTGGCCTATACCAATGAGCCAGAAATTCTACTTCAAGGTAGGTAGCTCAAGAAACACATCCATCTGTTCACAAGACACATAGAAAAATGCACAAGGCAGTCCTGTCAATACTGGCAAAAGAGTGGAAACAACCCAAACGTCAGTAGGGAGACAGGTAAATATACATGGTTGTACAGTTGAAATATACCCCAAAATATGGTACCTGCATAAATGAATTAAACCTGTAGGTATAAAATCTTGATTGTAAAGGGCAATAGATTGCATACAGAAGATCGCACACAGTGCAATACTATGTATATACATTTGAAGATACTGAAAATATTATACTGATATTAAATATATAAATAAAGATATTAAATATATTAAGATACTAAAAAGAGATGTTAAATATATTAAAATAATCCTATATTTTATTTACAGATGCATATATATATATATATATATGTATGTATACACACACATATGTGAACTCAACACACTCTGAATTCATGTCAGTAAATGCCTCTGGGTAGAATAGAAAAAAAAAAATGAAACTGGGGACAGGTTCAAATGTGTGTTAAACTGTATAAAATTTCATTTCAAAAAAACATAATTTGAAACAAATTGATTAAATAACATTTGTTACATGTGGGTGGTGGGGCATAAGTGTTTGATATATTATTTTAAACTACTTTTCACAATTTAAATGTTTTGTACAAAAGCCAAGATAACTAATGAGATGTGAACTGTAATAAAAATAAAAATATCAAGCAAGCTCTGAATTCATTCACTTATAGAACTAATATTTGGCAATTCTGGGCTATTATGGTTACAGAAAAAGAATGCAGATGTCATGATTCTTCACAATATAAATATAACAACTAGCAAAATTGGAAAGTAATGCTCAGGGAAATGAGAGGATATCTGTGTATGATAATTCCCTTTTTGCCATGATAGAGAGTCAAATAATTGAAGCAGGTAGTGATAATGTACATGAATTTTTTCAGTTTTCCAGATTTGATTTTATAACTACAGAAGGATGATTTAGGAACTCCTATTTCCTGTGATAAAGAAATATCTATCAAATTTCAGTAACACCTCTAGTTTTTCATACATCCACTTTGCCTCAAAGTATAAATCTGATCATATGATCCCATTTTTCCTAGATTACCTCTTTATATCCATCCATAGATATGCAGAGCCAGACACCTAAAATGATTTTCTCCAGTTGAAAATATTGATTAGTTTGGGGGGGAGGGGAAGAATTTTGGTGATGGTTATTTTTTGTACTTCAATTTTTATAGTAAAATTGAAAAACATTTCTTAAAAAAATACAACCATCATTATTTTAAGACTCATAAGGCTATGAGAATGAAGGACAACATGTTAGAAACAGGCAGTATGTGATAAGGAACTTTAAGGAAAGGAACACCAACTAAATTGGAAACGTTCAAGAACAATTCAAGGATGAGCAGACGTTAAGCAGACCTGGAGGAACAGTAAAGTGTCACAAAGAACTGAAGGACCGAGGGTGTATTGGGGAGTGGGGGAAACTAACCTGAAAGTGACTGGTTCGCTGACGGTGAAATGACTGTAATTAAAAGTGTAGGGAAGACAGCACTAATGACACAATTTCAATAGAAGGCGTTGGCCATTAACACTGGTATGCAAAAAGTGCTGGGAAAGCACAGAAAAAGGGGACATTCAGAGTCTGGTGGATCACAGAAGGATTCACAGAGGTTGGAGCAATTGAATAGATTCTTTAACGGAAAATTACGAGTTTTCCAGGAAGATGGGGGGAGTAAAGTATTCCAAGATGGAAAAAACAATGCAAAGCACCGAAAGGAAAAAAGCACAGAAACTTGTGATTAAAATGTGTGTGAGAAGGAATGAAGAAGGGCACGGCGGCAAAGGCAGGCGAGGGTTCTAATGTGATTACCTTCGGCGCTTTCTGAAGGAGCTGATACTTCTTCCAGCAGAGAATCATTACCAGACTTTTTCTTGGAGGGGGGTGGCGCTGGGAAATAACATGATCAAATTTGTCTTTTAGAAAGATACTCAGAAGGTATTGGATGAAAGAAAAGCAGAAAAGAGGTATTTAAACCCATCCGAAGGCACGAGGAAGTCGTCCAGGTGTGTGAACACCTGCTTCAAAAGTACAGTGAAGAAGGGAAGATCTCGAGAAATAATTACGAGGCAGATTGAATCTATAGGTGGCAAATGATTTCCTGTGGGAAATGGAGACAGGCTGGGTTAAGGACAACTGCGTGGCCAGGTGGATGGTGATGCTCTTCAACTAAGGAATAATGTTGGGGAATGGTTCAGGGGTCAAGCTAATGAGCTCAGTGTTGAACAAGTGGAGTTTAGGTGCCTGGCCTGGACCAGGGCCACAGATGTCACATCTTCAGCATTTGGTGGTAATTGAAGCCTTCAGAGTGAATGAGATTGCCCAGAAAAGGCAGGAGCAGTGAGCTGAATGTGTAAGGCTGGAAATATACCAACTCAGCCATCCCCTATCGTGTCCTGTCCTTAAGTGGCTGATTATTTTTAGGCAACCTGTCACATTACGTTTATCCATCTTGTTGCTTTCAGCACTTTATTCCACCTTGTTGACATCACTGAAATCATGATTCTATTGGTCAAGAGATTAGCCATCCCAGACCTTCCAGTTTAAAACGGTTTCTGTCTAGCACACACGACTCTCCCAACTTCCTAATGAAATAAGCATAAAAAGGACAAAATGTCACACAATCACTCAAAATTACAACTTTGCAAAATAGTAAATGTGTTATTTCTTTACAAACATTTTTGGAACTGGTACAGAGCGCCTAAGAAGAAAACAGCCGGAAGTGAAAAGTGAACAGGATGAGAGTAAAGGAAGACGGTTAATAAAATGAAGAACTGCAAAAGAAAAATGGTAATTATCCACATAAAATCCACACTGACAGTAGAGGAAAGAGTAAATCGTGTGAAGAACGCACTTCAAAAGTTGCCTCCGAATCCAGAGTAAAAGAACAAAGAAACAGAAGAAAAGTGAAAATAACATGAAAATAGTTACAGAGGCTACAGACCAGAGCACCACTTTGTGACTATAAGAGTTGCCAGGATATATGTAAACAGCTGCAGGAGAAGTAATAACCAAAGTTATAGTGGAAGAAAAACATCCTCAAAAACAGCAAAACAACAAAATACAGGAGCAAGAAAATTGAAAACGTGCTCCACATTCGAAAGAAATCCAGTGAAAAGAAATATATACTACTTGGACATATACTAACAAAAATCTGTCAAAAATATCCTGCAGGAATTCAAGCTTAAATGAGAGGAGGCACAGATTCAAAGGAAGAAAAATAAAGCTGGTCATTCATATCCTGTAGAGTACGACACAGTAGAGAACATAAAATTGGATCCAACCAGTTATCCTTCATATACAAATAACCAGGAATAAAACACATCTGCAGAAATGGAGTTTAGAAAAGAAAATGCCTATATTCTGTGTTAAAACACCTATTGAAAACATAGTTCCACCAATCAAGAGTTAAATTGACAGAAAGAATCTAAATATAAAAAAATTGTATATACAATGATTTTCAAATTCTCAAAAAAAGAGAAAATCCTATCAAGCAGAAGCCACATCCAACTTATCAAAATTATCTTAAGGAGAAAGATTTTAACAAACTATAACTATTAGAACTGGCCATGAATTAAATCTGCAATAAAATAAGTATGTGTTGAAATACACAGCCTTGGTTTTGTAGTTTGACTTGTGCATTTGTCTTTAATAAGCATGTACTTTTTAAAATAAAATTAGTATAAAACATATTATATGTCTTTTAAATTTTATATCATCTGTGGAATTGATTAGTATGTCTTTGCCATCTTTTTTTTCTTTTAAAGATTGGCACCTGAACTAACATCTGTTGCCAATCTTCTTTGGTTTTTTAAAATTCTTTTTCTCCCCAAAGCCCCCCAGGACATAGTTGTATATTCTAGTTGTGGGTCCTTCTGGTTCTGCTATTGCGGGATGCCACCTCAGCATGGCTTGATGAGCGGTGCCATGTCTGCGCCCAGCATCTGAACCAGTGAAACCCTGGGCCGCCAAAGCTAAGCGCTCGCACTTAACCACCCAGCCATAGGGCCGGCCCCTGTCTTTACTATCTTCATGTAAGTTGATGATTATTGAACACAATGGTTTCAAGGTCAGAACTTTATGCCACTCAACCAGGCAACAATCTGCCAAGTTAAACCAAGTATTAGTTTATTAATGCTCTGGGACAGTTTTTAAGCAACTGCAAACCTATTTAACTGTAAACCACATTTTCCTTCTTACTCGCAAGATTACTAAGATCACAAAATATATTGCTGAAATCAAGATACACTACATCTATAGAGTACTTTCAATTTGCCAGTCTAACAAGCCTATCAAAAACAAACAGAAACAAATTGAAAGAGGTTGGCCTAACCCAACAAGATTTTGTTCTTGGGGAACTGGTACTTCCTCCTGGAGATCACTTTTCCTTTCTAAGTATTCACAAATCTCCTTTCAAACAAATCATTTATAGATTTCGCCATGGTTGCACATCAAATTCACTGACGCATCAAATCAAAAGTTTAAAAATTCAACGGTTTTCCAAAAAGTTAGATACGTAACCATCATCAATAATATGACACCATTCCCATTTTCAAACATTATAAGCAGCGCAATTACACATGCACCTGCCAGTTTTCAATGACTTGGGCTAGTTATCCAATTGGCATTTGGAAGCAAGATTTTAAAAGGCATCAAGGGAAAAATGGATTGATCTATTTATCAAGGACCAACCGAGTGCCAACACCATGCTGGATATCATGAAATTGAATTTCATTAATTGGCATAACACACCATTGAACTAGCAGGATTCCATCTATTTTGGAGATGAGAAAGCTAAGGCTTGGATCCAGGAAGAGACCATCTAAAATCCCACAGACAGCAAGCCACTATGCTAGCATGATGTTCTAATCCAGTGATTTTTGTATGCAGCCATGATTCTGCTTTACTTTACCATCCATTAATATCAACCAGCATTTCTCAACAATTTTTTAATCGAAACTAGAGCTTAGAAATTAATTCCGCCGAAACTTTATATTTGTTTTCTTCAGCACGTTTCACCAGTTGGGGTTAATTCTGTAACTTGGCCCTACCTGCACCTGTTTTCCTGTGGACGTCCCTGTTTTGTTTTATTACCTATGCACTACCTCCCAAGGTCTGTACTTGTCTTTTAGCTAATCTGACCTCATGGGGGAGCCCCTGGGAATCTGTGTGCTGGCCCTTCCTCACTGGGATCATTTGTGATTAGACCACTACCATTTCAGTATTTAAAGGCCTTTCCCTCTGGAATGTCCTGTAGTCCGAGATAACTGCCAAGTTATGCCTAGCTCTTCCTTCTATTTCATGTCTATTATAATAAATCTCAATAAGACAGTTTCTCTTTCTCTCAAACTTCCCCTTACTTGCCTTGTCAATAAATTATTTTCTTTTGGGAATAATGAAAATGAGAACAGCTCCACATGGCCATAAATTTGCCATAAATATCCTGGTTGTTTTCCAAGACACTTGACCTGGGCTTGCTGAACACCAAGAACACCTGGATTGGCTGGAAGATAGATGGCTCCACAGTCACTGAACGCCAAGAGTAATGACCAACTCATCTAAACTACCTTGTTTCCATTTCAGAGGATACTGGAGTCAGGGTCCCATTGTACACTGAGTGGTCTCACTTCAAGTTGTCACTGTATCCCTTTCGGTAGTTCTTGAGATATCCTCTCTGGCACCCAAATGGTCCACATCACACTGTAAAAGCACAATGAGGGAACTCGTTCTCAGCATCAGATGTTATTCTCCCTGGCTTCACCGGCAGCTCCATTTACACTCTTTTCTCTCTATATCCATCCATTTCTCCCTCCAGCTTTCAACACTCATTTTTATTATTATTTATTTTCCTACTAACTCAAGGTTCCTGAGTCTGTCGAGTTCCCTTATCCATTCATTCATGCATTTACCCAACCCCTACTAAGTTTTAGCTAAGTGACGAGTCTTTTGCTTACCTTGGAGAATTCTAATATGAATGTGACACAGTATCTACCCTCAAAGAGCTCATGGCCTAAGAAGGAGATAACTTATAAATGAACAGTAATAACTCAATTTAATAAGTCTGATGATAGAAATACAAAGAGAACAAATAAATAAACAGTTAAAATTCTACTTGAGACATTATATATAGAAGCTGCCATAGAAAATAATAAGAGAAAGAGAACCATACAAAATAAAAATAAAACAAAAGAAAACAAAACTGCACCTTGAGGGGCCGGCTCCATGGCCAAGTGGTTAAGTTCATGCTCTCTGCTTCAGCGGCCCAAGGTTTTGTGGGTTCCCATCCTAGGCGCGGACATGGCACCGCTGATCAAGCCATGCTGAGGCAGTGTCCCACATGCCACAACTGGAGGTACCCTCAGCTAGAATGTACAACTATGTACTGGAGGACTTTGGGGAGAAGAAGAAGAGGAAAAAAAAAAAAAAAAGATGATTGGGGGCTGGCCCCGTGGCCGAGTGGTTAAGTTCACATGCTCCGCTGCAGGTGGCACAGTGTTTCGTTGGTTCGAATCCTGGGCGCGGACATGGCACTGCTCATCAAACCATGCTGAGGCAGCATCCCACATGCCACAACTAGAGGGACCCACAACGAAGAATATACAACTATGTACTGGAGGGCTTTGGGGAGAAAAAGGAAAAAAATTTTAAAAATCTTTAAAAAAAGAGATGATTGACAACAGATGTTAGCCCAGGTGCCAATCTTTAAAAAAAAACAAAAAAACAAAAAAACAAAGTACGTAGTAAAAAAAAAACTGTACCTTGAAAAATTCAACTCTTAAACTAGCTAGGTACAGGAAGTACATCTAGATGCCCACCAAGGCTTAGCAATTTGAGGCAGAAAAGAACATACACATAGTTATAAAATTAAAGCTGGGAAGGTGGCCAAGCTCAGGTGAAGATGCTGTGCTAAGGAAGCGGAATTTTAACCTGAAAGATATGGGGAACCACTGACGATTTAAAAGCAAGGGACTAACTTGATTAGAATTTATTTTACAAAAATGTTTCTGTTGGCAATATGGAGAAAGGTTTGAAGGAGTGAAAGAGGAGAGAAAAAAGGAAGTCAGAAGAGTGTTGTAATAAACTAAATGGTCATTGGGACTGGATATGGCAGACAGAATATAGAAATGACAGATGTTAGAGAGATTTAGGAGGTAAAATGGATTTAATCTATTAACAGAATAGTTCTGGAGAGTGTGGAACTGATAGGTGTTTTGAGTGGTCCCAGTTTCTGCTTAGTTAAAATTAATATTCGAGGAAAGAGACGGTGGGATGAATAGGTGGAACACAGGGAATTTTCAGTACAGTGAAACTCTCTTGTACGCTGCTGTAATGGTGGATACATGTTATTACACATTTATCAAAATCTATGTAATATACAACACAACAAATGAGCTCTAAGTAAACTATGACCTGTAGTTAAGAATAATATATATCAATGTTGGCTCATCAAATGTACCACACTGATGTAAAATGTTGATAATAGGAGAAATTTGGTAGGAAATTTACATGGGAGCTCTCCGCACTTTTCACTCAACTTTCCTGTAAACCTAAAACCATTCAAGAAAATAGCCTATTATTTAAAAAAAAAAAAAAAAAAAAAAGAGGTGGGAGAAATACCAATTTGAGGTCTTCTGGCACCTTGGGCATGTCACTTTAGGCTAGCCGTAGAGGAGGGTCACCTTCTGGACCAGTCCACAGAGGAGGCCTGTGGAAGCCCTGTCTCCACACTTCGTTAGGGCTGGACTCCAGGCCTTCGATGTTTTTATCACAAACAGATGCTATAGCTCTAGACGGGACAGGAGAGAAGCGGGCATGCAGTCCATCACAGGAGTTGCTCAATATGTCTGCCCCTTGTTAACACAGCTCTCTTGAATTATGTAATTTTTGCTAACGTATTGTACATTCACAAGCCTGAGCAGGAATACAAATTCTATGGCCAGTTTGTGTATATGGATGACTTATCACAGTTATAAAATCTGGAGCTTTTCAACTCATGAATCTCATGGTTCAAATGTGAAACAGTACACAGACTGCAAACTGCATTTCATGTGATTCTAATGGACCCATGAATACAGGAGCAAGAGAGGAATAAAAAGGATGAAAAAATCAAAAGACGTGGAAAATCTCCAATTTTACCTTTAGGAAACGGTGTCCTGCCACCACTTTGCCCAGCAGGAGATCGATGTGTATACCCAACATAAGTATTTGCCCTCAAGATAAAAACAAACAGAGAAAAAACCAAAGCAACAAAACAAGAAAGTCAACTCCTTCCATGCATACAGAGCTATAAATGGAGTGTGACCCAAAGAACAGGAAACACAGCAGACGTGACTTCAGAGTTTAGGAGTGACAGTCATGATTCCCACCTATTGCAGACTTCTGGGGACATGCAATTGGTCACCTCCCGAAGGTGTTCACTCAACTTCAGACAGGTCTGACGCCAAGAAAAGACCTTTATTTTTCTAAGCTAAACCCTGTATCTTGAATTGTCCTGCCAAAAGTTCTTAATTTTCTACATATGGACCAAAAAGAACAAATCTGCCTTCAATAATTAATTCGTCCACTTAACATACATATTGGGTATACACACTGAATGGCTGTGTCCCCCCAAATTGACATGCTGAAGTCCTCACTCCCAATGTGATGGTATTGGGAGGGGGTGCCTTTGGGAGGTAATTAGGTTCAGATGAGGTCATGAGAGTGGGGCCCCCAGGATGGGATTAGTGAGTTAATAATAGGAAGAGAGACCAGCGCTCCCTCTCTCTCCACCACATGAAGACACAGCAGAGAGAAGGTGAGCATCTGCGAGCCAAGAAGAAGGGTCTCACCAGGAACCAAATCTGCCAGCACCTAGCCCCCAGAACTGTGAGAAATAAATTCCTGTTGTTTAAGCCACCCAGGGTATGGTCTTTTGTTATGGCAGCTGAGCTGTGTCAGTCATTGTGCTAAGAATTGTTACACAATGGGGGGCAAACAAACTCAGTCCCCAGAACCATAGAGTTTATTATCTAGAAGGATGGATGCATATTAAACAAAAAGTAAACACAAAAATGAATAGTTACACAATGTGATAATTGCTAAGAAAGAAAAGTACTGGAGTCTATGAAAGAGAAAAATAGAAAAGGGTGATTTAAACTCAGGTGTATCCAGGAAGGCTACTGTGAAGAGGTGACATGTGAGCAGAAACTTGAAGGATGAGTCAGCGTTGGCTAGGGAAAAAGGAGAGAAGACTGTTCCAAAAATATGGACTAGCTTGAGTGAAGGCCACAGAGCATGAAACTACCTGTGATCTTTGAGGAACACAGAGAAGCCTGGGAATCAAGAGCTTTGAGAAATAAGATAAAGTTAGACACACAGAGGGCATGAAGAATGCCCCAACAGCTTTGTAGAAAGTCATGAAATCAAGCAGTGCTGAACTTTCAACTTTGTTCTTCATTTTTCAAAATTCTTTTCCCCATTCTAAATCCTTTGCATTTATAGATAATTTTCCTGGAACAAGTTTTTCCAGTTCTACTTTTAAAAAAGTCTTCTAAGATTTTCATGGGGATTGCATTGAATTTATATTTCAGTTACGAAGATTTACCATCTTAACAATATAAAGGATTCCAATCCATGAATATTGGATATCTCTCCATTTATTTAAATCCTCTTTAGCTTCTCTTGGCAACCTTTTCCACTAAGTTTTCCCCTAAGGGTATAATTCTTACACATCTTTTAAAAATACGTTCCTAAGAATTTTATGCTTTTGTTGTTATTGTTATTTTTTTATTTTGTTTTCAAGTTGTTGGTTATTAGTATGTGAAAATACAACTGATTTTTGTATAGTGACTTTGTTTCCTGCAACCTATGAAGATTTATTTACTAGATTTAATTTTATTAAAAAATTGTTAGGATTTTCTCCAAAGACCATCACATCATCAGAAAATAAAGACAATGTTACTTCTCCCTTTCAAGTCTGTACACGTTTTATTTCTTTTATTGCTTGTTGGTCAGACAAGGACCTGCAATACAATGTTGGGGGAAAAGCAGTCAAGATGTCATCATTAAGTATATTGTTAGTAGTCAGTTCTCTGTCTGTGCCTGCTATTTATTTATCTTAGAATCATGAATGGGTGCTGTAACCAAGTGGATAAAACTCCACTTGAATATGATGTATTATCCTTTTTATAGATGGCTGGATTCTATCTGCTACTATTACATTGAGGATGTTAAAAGTTAAGTTCATGAAAGATATTAACCAGTAACATTCTTTTCTTCTAATGTCTTTTTTGGCTTTTAGTATCAGATTTATGCCAGTCTCATTAAATGAATTAAAAAACATTTTCTCCTCCTCTATTTTCTGAAAGAGTTTACAATGACTGCTATCTCTTTGAACGTTGGAGAGAATTCACCAGTGAAGCCATCTGGGCCTGGAATTTCATTTGTGGTGAGGCTTACAAATCCAATATCTTTAACAGATTTATATCCAGATTTTCTCTTTTTTATTCAGTTTTTATAACTTGTGTTTTTAAATAAATTTATCCATTTCATCTAAGTTGTTGAATTTGTTGGCAGAAAGTTGTTCATAATATTGTCTTATTATCCTTCTAATGTCTAAAAGATCTGTAATGAAACCCCCATACTCATTCCTGAGATTGATAATTTCAGTTTTCTCTCACCTATTTTTCTTGATAGTCTTGCTTGGGGTTTATCAATTTTATTAAACTTATCAAACAACCAACTTTTGACTTTGCTAATTTTCTATGCTATTATACATATTCTAGTTCTTTATTTAAAAATAACTTTGAGTTTAGCTTTTTCTTATTTTTCTATCTTTTAAAGGGGGAAACTAAGAATCTTGAATTTAAGAATTTTTTGTTTCTTATATAGGCATTTGAAGCTATAAACTTTCCTCTAAGCACGATTTTAGCTGATTCCATAAACTTTGATGTGTTGTGTTTTTATTATCACTTAGAAAGTTTTTTTACCTTTCTTTTGTGATTTCTTTCTTTGACCCATAGGTTTAGAATTATGATATTTAAAATTCACTAGGGATTTTCTAGATTGTTTATTTTTATTGGCTTTTAATTTAATGTAATTACAGTGACAGAACATACTTTGGAAGAATTTACTCTTTTGAAATTTATTGAGATTTGACTCTATGGCCCAATGAATGAGCTGCCTTGGTGGCTGATCCATGCATACTGAAAAGAATGTGTATTCTGCAATTGTTGGGTGTTGTGTTCTATAAATGTCAATCATGTCAAGTCGGTTGATAGTGTTGTTTAGATCTTCTATAGGCTTACTGGTCTTTTGTTTACTTCTTATGTCAATTTCTAAGAGAATGTAGTTAATATTTGGATTATTTTAGATTTTTCTATTTCACCCATTAGGTTTGTCAAATTTTAACTCATAAACTTTGATGCTTCATTAGGTGCATACATATTTAGAATTGTCTTTGTGGTGCAATTGCTCCTTTTATCATTACGTAATGTCCCTCTTTATCCCTTGTAATACTCTACAGCATAAAGCCCACTTTGTCTCATATTGGGAGCTCCTCATCAGCTTTCTTATGCTTACGTCTGCATGGTATATCTTTTACCTTCCTTCTCAATCCACCTGTAACTTCCTGCTTAAAATGCTTGTAGACAGCATATTTCTTCCAGTTTTATGTTGTTAATGATGGGAGGTCTAATCAGATATCTGTTATTCCATTGTAGCGTGTAGAGAAAGTCCATATTATTTTTCATCAGTACCATTAATATGCACCATATTAATGGCTGCATCTAACAAATGCGTCTTAAGAGAGCTACACACCAGCCTGTGGTGCCCCAAAGGCAGGGACTGATCCATAGCTCTGTTTAAATGCATTTGTTAGATGCAGCCAATCCCTTCAGGCTACTAGAACTTTATAGATCATTTTTTCCAATCAAAGGCAGTGCTTTCCAAACTTTAATATGAGTAAAAATCAGTTGGAGACTTAGTTAGATACAAATTTTGATCCAGAAGATCTGAGATGAGGCCTGAAGTTCTAATTTATGACAGCAATGCTGTTCTGTGTGCCACGCTTTGAATGGCAAGGATGTATAGGTCTCGCTAACTCGCAGAGTCATTCAGGTCTTCTATGCCACAGGTTACCAACTTCAGTGACTTGATGGTGGAAGGTGGGTACGTGAGAGTGTGAAGCCAGCACGTTTAGTAATAAAACAGAGGATAGACGGACCAGAGGCAACCTGAAGAGTGCTAGCACCACCAAAGTCATTCAAATTTAAATATTTAAAACATGATGCTGCCAAAAGAAAAAACAAGCTTGTGAGGCAAATTCAGGTCATACCCAACTGTTTATAATTCCTCTTCAATGTCCTTATCTACATATTAATTTAAAAATTAGAATCCTTACATCCAAATTGACAATGATCCATGTGTAAGCAGGCTTTAAGTTCAGTCAGCAAAGAGCAAGTGATCCATCTCAGGTTTGGCTGTGACTTCTTAGATATAATACCAATGGCATGATCAATAAAAGAAAAAATTGGTAAGTTGGCTTTATTTGGCCTCATTGATAACTAGTCCTTTCCAATTCATAATTTTCCCCATTTTATCCACAAATATATCTTAAAACTGACATAGGTCTTAGGAAAACCCATATATATCCTCCTCTTCTCTCTCTATATATATACATATTTATATAAATAATTTAGAAATACATCTAAATATTTATTTATTGATCTATCATAAACCTTTTATTTGTTGATTTGTATTTAAGGTTCCTCCATGTCTTTTCATGGCTCGATAGTTGTTATTTCTTTTTAGCACTGAGTAAAATTCCATTGCCCGGATGCAATCTAGTTTATTTATCCATTCACCTCTTTAAGGATATCTTGGTTGCTTCCACGTTATGGCAATTGCAAGTAAAGCTGCTATAAAAACTCTTATGCAGGTTTTTGTGTGAATATGTGGTTTCAATTCATTTGGGTAAACACTACAGAATGTGACTTCTGGATCATATGGTAAGAGTATGTTTAGTTTTGTAAGAACCTGTCAACTTTCTTCTAAAGTGGCCATATCTTTTTGAATTCCCACTGGCAATGAGAGTTCTTGTTGCTCCACTTCCTAAGCATTTGGTGGTGTCAGTGTTTTGCATTGTGGCCATTCTAGCGGGTGTGTCATGGTATCTTAACGTTGTTTTATTTTTCAATTCCCTAACGACATACAATATTAATCATCTTTGCATACGGTTGTTTACCATATGTATATCTTCTCTGGTGACACGTATGTTCAGATCTTTTGCCCATTTTTAAAATGGGTCATTTTCTTACTGTTTAATTTTAAGAGTTCTTTGTATATTTTAGATATTAATCCTTTATTTGATATGTATTTTGCAAAGCTTTTCTCCCAATCTGTGACTTGTCTTCTCATTCTCTTAATAGCGTCTTTGTCACAGAAGTTTTTCATTTTAATGAAGCCCAATTTACCAATTTTTTCCTTTAGTAATTACGCTTTTGGTGTTGTATCTAAGCATTCACCACCAAACCCAAGGGCACCTAGATTTTCAGTTTATCCTAAGACTGCAAATAATGATACAATATTTAAAATCAAAAGTTTATAGCAAGTTTTGTGTTACTAAAGGCTATTTCTCTACCTTGATTGGTAAAGAAAAGATTGGTAGGAAAACTGCCTGGGGATAAGCAGACTGCCGGTGAGCTCAGTCTTTTTATTTTCCCCTCTGAAATTTTGTAGGTGTGCGGGCAGAAGACAAAGCTCTTATTATGGATTGCTTATCCTTCCCTCGCTGAACACAAGAATTTATCTGTAGGAAGCATTTGTTCACTTTTAATTTACAAATTTGATATTTCCAAATTCAATAAACAGAGAAACATCATCTTAAATGCCATGACTAGGCCAATTACACCAACCTCCTCATTTTACAGATATAGAAACTAAGAATCAGAAAGGTCAAGTGACTAATGTCATCCAGCGAGCTGGTGGCAATACCCCAACAGAGCTGCCTACTTCCTAGACTGTCATCTTCTCTCCCACAGCTCCTAGTCAGGCTGCTTTTTCCTCAATCCAGGACTCCAAACCTCAGAGCTATTTCTTGGAGTAGCAAGGTCCTTGTCAAAACAACAATAGTATCTATCCTTATATGGTTCTTTCTACAGGCCAGGTAATATTCTAAACTCTAACAAGTGTTGGTTAATCTCCTCCAATAGCCCTATGAGATAGATGCTATTCTTACCCCTATGTACAGATGAGAAAAGTAAAGTACAGAGAGATTAGGTAATTTTCTCAAGATCACACACCCAGTAAGTGGGAGAGAGAGGATCTGAAACCCAGCAATCAAGCTTCAGTGTCTATGCTCATTACAACTACACTCTGGTATCTCTCCCAGTTGTGGCACTGTGCTTCTGCCCTCCAAAAGGTGCCACTAGGCCAAATGTGATGCCTCTGAACATAGGGTGTTACTCACCTAGGATTTTTCTTTTTTATTTTCTTTTGGTGAGGAAGATTGGCCCTGCACTAACATCTGTGCCAATCCTCCTCTATTTTGTATGTGGGACACCTCCACAGCATGGCTTAATGAGCAGTATGTAGGTCCACGCCAGGGATCCAAATCCACAAACTCCGGGCCACCAAAGCGGAGCATGCGAACTTAACTGCTATGCCACTGGGCCAGCCCCTCACCTAGGATTTTTAGCCAAAGCATTTCCTCAATACAGGGCAATGATGCCTGCAGTGCCAAACCACCTGCTGATGCCACCTTTTTCAAACGACTCTGCTTTCATCATGATAACAGGGGAAGATCTATTCGTAATAGTAATGGAGATGAAAGTAATTACAACATTTTGAGACATTTTCAGTGAACTGTAAGTGAGATAGGCCCTCCTCCCTGAATGTACCTCATACCCACTCCAAATGAGAAAGGTAAAAATTGCTTAAGTTAGTTGCTAAGTACGTCTCTTGTTCTCCAGAAAATTTCAGTCTCTCTTGGATACCAGACTTTTGTATGTGTTTTAAATAAATCTATAGGTTCCAAAGACTAGGACATTTATATGGATGGTAAGTATGAACATTTATAATGGGAACTGCCATCATTATTGAATGGTTTTACATTAGCTTGAAATGTATAGGTTGAAGATCATTTGGATGAATAAGAAAGATAGATTGATAAAGAGAAGACAGATATCCATCATTCAGCCTTCCAGATACCTACTGAAATTACCAGGTGATTGTTTTAAACTATAGAGAATCATGTATCATGAACCTAGGGAAGGATGCTACCAACTTACCAAATATTTTGAGAAGAAGGCAGAAATTAGTGGGAGACAGCAATAGGAGACACGGATTCATTTTGCTTTGAAAGTGCATCATCTCAGTGGATTTCCTTTTCTATCTACATAGACAAACAGTTCAACAATGGAAGGCCCCTGGATTCCTCTGGGCTCTGCAGGGTACAGCATGCAAAAACCTCAGTTTACTGGTGTTTGTCTCTGACATGGAGAATAGCAAGGCCAGAAAGGAGGTTAAAAAACAAGATATACTGTGGCTTTTCTTACTGTTGTAGGTGCTGGATCAATCAGAATTCTAGAAACAGAAACTTTATCAGTAGGGCAAAAATTCAAAAGGGAAAATTTCCCACTAAGGCCCAGGACTGGTAATGGGAATTTATATGACAGTCCTCACCTCCACTTACAAGCCAGGTTAGAATCTGAGAGGACGATTCTACTTGCAGCCAGGTGTACTATTAGGAGATCCAAGGAGACTCTATCTATTTGTCTATGGAAGGGTTCTCCAGAATCTAGCAAGAGCAAACTAAACAGCAAAAAACCACAACATGGGGGCATAAAGAAAAGATTCAGCATGAAAGAAATGATGTATAGATACATTTATATTATATCTCATTAAAGATACTAAAAACATATTGTTCAAAAATAAAGTAAAATTTTAAGAATATTTGTTTTTCTGTAGGTATAATTCACTATAGGAAGGACTCTTTATAACAAAAAATTAAAATAAAATCCATAAAGAGTGACTGAGAAATAAAAAAGTACTAACAGAGTGGGAGGAAGAAAGAATGAAAGAGAAATAAAAGCATACAGGTAGAATTTATACATTCATTAACATTGTTGAAAAGTCTATGAACACTGGAGAAAATCTAATCAGAAATGCGGGAGACTCTCCTAGAATGAAAAGGAAAAGGATAATAAATTAAAAATAATCAAAGAGAGTACAACAGAAATGGAGGACTCATAGCACCAACACGTGAAAAGTTAATGTTCCTGGAAACAAGACAAAGATAAATAGGAAAGATTTAATAGATGAGGAAATACCTAATAGATGACAAAATTATTGAGCTAAAGTGCAAGTTTCTTTTTGCATGTAAAAAGGAGAATTCTAGTCATAATTAATGACATATAGGTCAACTCCTTATTAAATATTGATGGCAGATTTTTAATTCAAAGCTATTATTAAACTTAGTTACAAAGAAGAAAGCATAAGAAAGGAGGAGTGGTGGAGGAGGAAAGGAAAATAAGAAGGGGAGAAAGATAATAGAAAAAGAAGGAGAAAAAGGATCAGAAGGAGGGAGAAGTGAAAGAGAATGAGAGGAGGAGGAGGATGACAAGAGGGCAGACAAGAAAAAAGTGGAAAATGAGGACGAGGAAGACATGGAGGAGAAGGAAGAAGGAAGAACAGTGGGGAGGAGAGAGAGGAGAAAGAAGAAGGGGAGGAGAAGAAGGAGGAGAAAGGGGAGAGGAAAGTGACAAGGAAAGGGAGGAGGTGAAGACAGAGGAATGGGAGGGAGAAGGAGGAGGAAGGATTAAAGGAGAAGGAGGAACACGAAGGATGAGAAGAAGAATGGGGGAGAGAGGAGGAAGAGGGGAAGAGAAAGGGAAGAGGGAGGTGAGGAGGGAGAAGACAGAGATGGAGAAAAAGAGGGAAGAATAAGAAGGGAAGAGAGGAAAGGAAAGAGGAGAGGACGAAGAGGAGGTGAATGGGGCTTCTCTAAAGGATTACATACAGGAAGAGCAACGGAGCAAATTCTATAGAATTCAGGCAATGGGGCAAATTCTATAGACTATTAAGGAGAAAACATGTGAAACAAGAATATTATACCCAGATAAGTTTTAATTCATCTGTGAATGCAACAGAAAAAGATTCTCAGATATGCTCTCAGAAAATACACAACTCTTGTTAGGTACATTGCTCAAAGAGCTACTCTAGTTGAACAAAAACTCATTAAAATAAATAAATAAACAATGGTTGTCATAGAATAAAGAGACAATCAACAAACATTGAAACCACCGGAACATAGAATTCAGTCCAAATAATGACTATAAATATGGATGAGATAAAACAAAAGAATGAAAATGCCGAATATATATCTTAGAGAAAAAATAAAATATCTTTAAAAAGAAGAAGAAAATAAAGAACCATAGTACACTAAGTCTAAAATCTCATGTTTTATCAACAAAAAATGGTTGCATAAGTGGAAGGAAAGGAGGATAAAAAGATATTCTAGTACCATCTTACTTAGGGAGAGATATGTGAATATATGGTTTTACTCTTGATTCTGAAAGAGAAATAGTAGTGGATGTATATCTCAGCCTAAAGGAAACTACTGGAGGTTAAAAGAGGATGTTTAACTTCCAATGGTGATAGTGGGGAACCATAATAATAATAATGGTAATAGAATGTTAAACATCACGAAAACAATTTAGAATGCATCAGTAGACATGATAAAAGTAAAATCAAATATATTTATATTATAATATTTGTCAGTTGTATGCAAAAAATTGGATTATGTAAATGAAATGGACAAATTCCTAGAAACACACAACATGCTAAGACTGAATCTTGAACAAATAGAAAACCTGAAGAGACCTATAACTAGTAAGGAGATTGAATTAGCGATTAAAGACCTCCTAACAAAGAAAAGTCCAGGACCAGACAGCTTCACTGCAGAACTCTACCAAATATTTAAAGAAGAATGAATAGCAATCCTCCTCAAACTCTTAGCAAAAGAATTCAAGAGGAGGGAACACTTCCTAACTCATTCTACGAGGCTAGCATCACCCTGATACCAAAGCCCAAAAAAGACTATAAGAAAAGAAAAGTGCAGGCGAATGTTCCTGAGGAATATTGATGCAAAAATCCTCAACAAATGCCAGAAAACTGAATTCAACAGCATATTAAAAGGATTATGCCCCATGACTAAGCAGGATTTATTCCTGGAACGCAAGAATGGTTCAACATACAAAAATCCATCAATGTAATGCACTACATTAACAGAATGAAGAAAAAAGCCACACCATCATCTCAATGCAGGTAAAGCATTTGACAAAATTCAACACCCCCTCATGATAAAAACACTCAGCATGTTAGGAAGAAAAGAAAATTAGCTTAATATAATAAAGGCCATATATGAGAAACCCAAAGCTTTCACCCAATGGTGAAAGACTAAAAGCCTTTCCTGTAAGATCAGGAACAAGAAAAGAATGCCCACTTCCACCGCTTCTATTCAACCTAGTACTGGAAGTCACAGCCAGACAACTAGGCAACAAAAAGAAATAAAAGATATATAAGTTGGAAAGGAAAAATTAAAAGTATCTGTGTTGTCAGACAATATACCCTTATATGCAGAAAACCTTAAAATTAGACATGTGCACACACGCATGTGCACACACACACCCATATTAGAACTAGTAAGTGAATTAAGCAAAGTTGCAGGATACAAAATCAATGCAGAAAAATTAGCTGCATTTCTACACATTAAGAATAACAACCTGAAGGAGAAATTGCAAAAACAATTCCAGTTCCTGAAAGAAATTAAAGACACAAATAAATGGAAAGACATCCTCTGTTCATGGATTGGAAGACAATATTGTAAAGATGTCACTACTACCTAAAGCAATCTACAAATTCAATACCATCTCTAACAAAATTCCAATGATGGTTTTTGAAGAAACAGAACAATCCATCCTAAAATTCATATGGAATCTCAAGGGACCCCAAATAGCCAAAATAATCCTGAAAAAGAACAAATTTGGAGATCTCAAATTTCCTGAATTCAAAATGTCCTACAGAGCCACAGTAGTCAAAACAGTGTGGTACTGGCATGAAGACAGACATCCAGACAAGGGGAATAGAATAGAGAGCCCAGAAATACTATCCCACATATGGCCAAATGATTTTCAACAAGGGTGTCAAGAGTATGCAATGAGGAAAGGACAGTCTTTTTAACAAATGGTGTTGGGAAAACTAGATATCTTCACGCAAAAGAATTAAGTAGGACCCTTACCTTACACCATGTACAAAAATTAATTCAAGATGGATCAAAGATCTAAATATAAGACCTAAAACTATAAAACTCTTAGAAGAAAACTTACTGGGAAATTTTCGTGACATTGGATTTGGCAATGATTTCTTAGATATGACAGGAAAAGTAAAGGCAAAAACAACAACAACAACAAAATTTGGACTTCATCAAAATTAAAACTTATCTGCATCCAAGGACACTATCAACAGAATAAAAAAGCAACCCATGGAATGGGAGAAAATATTTGCAAATAATATATCTGATAGGGAATTAATATCCAAAATGTATAAAAATGTCCTACAATTCAATAACAACAACAAAAAAATGTAAAATGAGCAAAGGACTTGAATAGACATTTCTCTAAAGAACACAAATGGCCAATAAACACCCGAAAAGATGCTCAAAATCACTAATCGTTAGGGAACCGAAAATCAACACCAAAATGAGATACCACTTCATACCCATTAAGATAACTATTACGGAAACAAAAACAAAATGGAAAACAAGGGTTGGCAAGAATGTGAAGAAACTGGAATCCTTGTGCATTGCTGGTGGGAATGTGAAATGGTGCAGCAGCTGTGGAATATAATAAGGGTACTTCCTCAAGAAAATTAAACATAGAATTACCATATAATTCAGAAGGCCGCTCCTGGATATATGCCCAAAAGTATCGAAAGCAAGGGCTTGAACAGATATTTGTACACACATGTTTATAGCAGCATTATTAAATAATAGCCAAAAGATGGAAGCAACCCAGTGTTCCTTGACAGATGAATGAATAAACAAAATGTGGTATATGCATACAATGAAATGCTACTCAGCCTTATACAGGGAGGAAATTCTGACACATGCTACAACATGGTGAAACTTGATGATATGCTAAGTAGTCAAATTCATAGAGACAGAAAATAGAATGGTGGTTTCCAGGGTCTGGAGAAGTGAGGAATGGGGAGTATTGTATAAACTTTCAGTTTTGCAAGATGAAATATTCTATAGGTGGATGGTGGTGATGTTTGCAGAACAATGTAAATATACTTAATGACACAACTGTATACTTAAAAATGATTAAAATGATAAAATTTATGTTAGTATATTTTACCACAATTTTAAAAATTAAAATTAAAAAACAACAAACATATATTTTAATAATATATTCTAATATCTAGATAGTTGTTTTTAAACAAATTGTGAAGTCTATTCAATAAGTAAAAAAATCATAAAAATAACAATTTAAAAACTGAATATAGAAGACTATCCATTGAACAAATTGGATGAAAAATGTTTTAATTACCTCCTGAAAAGGAAGAAATCAGACAGCTTCAAAAGGGAGTTGTTAGGGCAGAGATGGAGTGGAACAGAGTGATATAGGAGCAAAGTTTTGTATACTTTTAAAGTTGGCATTAATCCAAAGAAAATTATTATAAATTAAGATATTCATTGTGATGCCTAGGGCAACCACTAAGAATATAACTCAAAAAATACATAGTAAAAGAAACCACAGGGGAATTAAAATGGTATGCAAAATATATCTACATAACCCCAAAAAGGGCAACAATAAAGGAAATAAGGAACAAAAAAGATGAAAGACATATAGAAAACAAATATAACAAAACGGCAGAAGTGAGTTCTTCCTTATCACTAACTATAATAAATAAATATAGATTAAACTCTCCAATTAAAATCTAGACCTTGGTAGAATGGATTAAAAAACATAATCTAATTGTATGCTATATAGATGGGACTCACTTTAGATTCAAAGACAAATAGATTGAAAGTGTGAATGGATGAAAGATTGAAAGGATGAAAAAAATATTCTGTGCAAACAATAACCAAAAGAGAACTGGAATGGTTATACTAATATCAGATAAAGTAGACTTTAAGACAAAAATTTTTATGAGAGACAAACAAGGACATTATATAATGACAAAAGGGTCATTCACTAAGAATATATAACAATTACAAGTATAAACATATGTACACATAACAATAAAGCTCCAAAATATATGAAGCAAATTGATCGAAGGGAGAAATGGACACTTCCTCAAAAAAAAGGTGGAGACTTCAATATCCCACTTTCAATAACTGATAAAACAACTAGAGAGAAGATCAGCAAGTAAATGGAAAACAGGAACAACCATATAAACCAACTAGTCTTGAAGATGAAATAGACAATATGAATTGCCCTAGAACTGTGAAGAAAATAATTCATAATTTAAAATCTCCAAATTATGAAATCTCTAGGTCTAGATGGTTTCCCCGGAGAATTACACCAAACATTTAAACATGAATTAACACCAATTTTTCATAATCTCTTCCAGAAAAAAGAAGACGAGGGAAGTCTTCCTAAATCATTTCATGAGGCCAGTGCTACCCTGATATCAAAACCAGAGAAAGACAGCACAAGAAATAAAAGTAGAAACAAATATTTCTCATGAATTTAGATGCAAAATTCCTCAACCAGAATATCAGCAAATAGAATCCAACAATATATGAAAAGAATCATAGACCATGACCAAGCAAGATTCATTCAAGGTGTACAACATTGGAAAAACAATCAACGTCATCTCTAATATTAACGAGCTAAAGAAGAGAAAGCATATGATCATGTCAACTCATGCAATAAAGGCATTTGATAATATCCAATACCCATTCATGATAAATATTCTGAGCAAGTTATGATCTATTGGTTTAATGCAATCACAACTATAATTAATGGAATTCCTATCAAAAGCACAGAAAAGTTTTTTTATTGACATAGACAAGCTTATTCTAAAATTTGTACAGAAAGGTGCAGGTCCTAGAATAGTTACAACAGTCTTAATAGAGAAGAATAAAATGGGAGGAATCACTGTCCAAAGTCAGGTTTACTCTGTAGCTCCAGTAATCAAGACAGCGTGGTATTGGCAAAGGGACAGACAAAGACCAACGGAACTGAGCAGAGGACTCAGAAAGAGACCCACACAAATATGCCCAACTGATTTCTAACAAATTACAAAAGCAATTCAATGAAGGAAGAATACCCTTTTTAATAAATGGTGCTAGAGTAATTTGATATCCATAGACGGGAAAAAAAATAGAACTCAACCTAAATCTTACACCTTATACAAAAATTAACTAAAAAATGATTGTGGGCTGAAATGTAACATGTAAAACTACAAAACTTATAGGAAGAAAAAATAGGAGATTATATTCAGAGTCTAAGGCTAGGTAAAGATTTAGACGTGACACCAAAAGCATGCTCCACAAAAGAACAGATTTACAAATTGGACCACATAGGAATTAAAAACTTTTCTCTGTGAAAGACCTTGTTAAGAGATTCAAAAGACAAACTATAGAGTGGGGGAAAATATTTGCAAACCCCATATCTTGCAAAGAACCAATATCTAAAATACATAAAGAACTGTCAAAATTCAACAGTAATAAACAATTCAATTAGGAAATGAGCAAAATACATAAACAGATATTTCACCAAAGAGGATATATTAATAGTACTGAGCACTTGAAAACATGTTCATCATAAGGAGTCATTAGGGAAATGCAAATTAAAACTACAATGAGATATCACTCTATGCCCAACACAATGGTAAAATAAAAACAATGACAACACTAAATGCTGGCAAAGATGCAAAGAAACAGGATCATTCCTACTTCACTAGCAGTGATGTAAAATGGTAGTCACTTTGGATAAAACAGTTTGATAGTTTCTTATAAAACTCAGCATGCCATTACCACACGACCCAGCAATTGCACTCTTGGATATATATCACATATAAATGAAAATTTACCTTCACATAAAAACCCACTCACAAATATTCATAGTGGCTTTATTCATAATTACCTAAAACTAGAAACAACCCAGATGTCCTGCAATGAGTGAATCGTTACACAAACTGTGGTACGTCTGATACTACTGAGCAACAGAAAGCAATGAACTATTAATGCACACACTAACCTGGATGAATCTCTAGAACTGTGCTGAATTAAAAAGCCAGTCCCAAAATGTATGATTCCTTATATAACATGCTTGAAATGGCAAAATTTTAGAAATGGAGAACACATTACTGGTTGCCAGAGGTTAAGAACAGGGCTGGAGGGGAAGAAGTATGAATGAAGTGGGTGTGCTTACAAAAGCACAACACAAAGAATCCTTGTAAGGATAAAATTATTTAGTATCTTTACTGTGATGGGGATACACAATCTACACGGGATAAGACGGTATAGAACCAAATGCACACACATACGCACACACACAGAAAAGAGTACAGGTACAGGAGGAGAAATCTGAGCAGAATCAGTCAATTGCATTAAAGTCAATATCCTGGTTGTGATAATATGATACTAAAGTCTTGCAAAATGTTACCATTGGGGGAAACTGGTTAAAGGATATTAGAAGACCTCTCTGCATTATTTCCCACAACTGCATGAGAATCTATGATTATCTCAATAAAAATGTCAACTAAAAAAAAAACACCCGATAGCACCATACTGAGTTTTGAATCTTAGTCAAGGAGTCTGAACTCTTTTAAATGGCATTTGGGAGCCATAGAAGCTGGCTAGTCGAGTATGGATGACTTGATTAGCGCTATGGATGAAACGAATCAATACGACGATGGCAAGTATGATGAATTAAAGGAGAAATTACTGAAGGCAGGGACACAAAAAAACACAATCAGGGATCAAGTGAGAGGTGACATTGAAGCCGATATTGTACCCAAGGAAGGGCAGAATAGATCTGTGCCTTTGATCACTTCAGCAACCACATTTCCAGCATATGTTCACTATGTCCAAGTTCTTCTGTAATTTACTCAGTATGTGGGAATCTGATCATAAAACAAAGCCATTTCCAAGATATTTCACTATGTTGAACTAATTCTTTTTTGTCATATTTTTAATATTTTGGTAAAGTGAAGAAATACTTGTAGTCCTTGGTTTTAATAATTTTATAAATATCAGTGAAATAAGTTTTCTAATCACTGTAATAACCGGCGTTTTTAAAAATAATTTTAAAGTGTTTGAAGACTACAAAAATATATTAGACTTGTGGTTTTAATTAATTTTAATTAAATGTTTAGAAAATTTTGATTAAATAATTTTGTAATCAATGTTTAAACGTCTGAGGAAATTTCAATTGTTAATTTTTAATCTTTTGATTTATTAGTCTTACAAGCAGGATTTAAATGTTCAGAGAAATATTATTAATGACTTTACACATTTATTCAATTGCGCATGAAATAAAATACAACAGGAGTGAAGCTCTTCATGCATCAAATTCAGATCAGGGATCTAAGCCCTGTCCTGCCCGGACAGGTTTGCATCCTCTCTTTACAGCCTCTGAGCACTGAACGGTCCCAGATCTGGAAGGAGGAATGGATCTTACCTTATGGGGTTGTCCATCCTGGACACTGTGAGGAAAGCAGCCAGATTGGCTGTGTAGGAGGAGCACACGATGAGAGTGAAGAGCCACCAGCTGCCCATCACAATGCGCATGGCCATGGAGTTCACTGAGGACTCACCACCTGCAGGAGGCAAGCAAAATGGATTGGTCTCGGGCTTCTGCTCTCACGTTCTTCCCCATGTAAATGTCCCGCCCTGCAGCTGGGCATAGGGAGCCACTACTGGTGATGGGTTGGGGAACAGAGAAGTGACTGTCAGCTGGTTATGAGGGACTGTGACAATCCTGGGAAAGAATCCTAAGACCACCAATCTTGGAAAGAAATGGAGGACCACAAAATATGGAAAAGCCAGGACTGGCCTTTTAGTGATGTGATGTTTGTCAAAACACCAAAGATAGAGTTCTGAATATCAAAATTTGCCAGTTAGGAGGTTCTACCTCTCTCTGTTGAGAACTTCCTGGGCTGCAACCTGATGTGAGGTCCCTTTCCAATTTCAAATTCACATAGAGTAGTCTCAGGAATTCTGTAAATACAGAATAACCTCCTACCCGGAGGGTTCCTTAGCTTTCTTTTAAACCTCAGAAATAAGATGTACCATATCACTGTTACTAATATTCAGCCTTCACTAGATGACTTTTTTCCCTAGGATTTTCAGAAATCATTGCATGTGACTTTCGGTCAGAAGCTGCCTCTCTGAGGCCAATTATTGCTCCTTAGTCCCTTATGTGGTATCGGAAGAAAGCTTTTCACTGACTCTTCTCATACAACCTCACAGAAGGTGACACATGTTTTGCCAGGTGCAAACAAGGCCAAGGCTCACATTAGGAACTTTGCAATTTGTCGTTTCTGGTCAAAATCGCATAATCCTTAACTCCCCAAGTGCTATTCAGACTTCTCAGGGATAGGAGACTGCATCTCAAGAATGGCTGGAGTACCGCGTAGATGATTGCAAAACAGTCATGATTTTTTTTTTCCCATTATGACTTCAAATTTAAGCAAGATACAGTTTCATCTGACAACCCCACGTGCATAACAATCAATCTAATGTAGGAGGGGAGGAAAGTGCAAAGCAGAACTCTAATTTTATCTAAAGTGAAGAATCAGGATTGACGTTGAGCTCCTTGTTGTCATTTCATTTAATTTCAATCTGATATTACTCAGAGAGAAATGGGGTGCAGCACGATATGAGTACTGGCCTAGAGATTAAATAAAATTGCATTTAAAATGACTTTGGCAAAGTGCAAGTAAGAGCTTTGCCAATGGACAAGTTCTCTCGGGCCCCTGGGGATATTCCAATATCAAGAAACCAGGAAGGTACCTTGCTGTACAAAGGCTCCATAGACGATCCAGATGGCACTGTGCAAGGTGGCTGAAGTGGAGGGTCGGGGCTGGGCGGCATTCTGAGCCCTCACAGCCTGTATCCGGTTCAACACAAATATCAGCACGCCAACAACAGGGATGGCTGCCGCAATGCAGGCCCAGACCGCGAAATCAAAAGGAGCAAAAAGAGAGAAGATGCTGATTTTCTCCTCGGGCTTCTTGATTAGGATCCCCACCGAATAGTCCATGTACCGCTTGCTAAAGTCCACAACGCTCTCCCTCTCCGGGGTGATGGTGATGGCGGAGATGGCCAAGTCCGCTCTCTGAAAGGCAAACATCTTATCAGACGGCAGCCCTCAGCTTAATGCTGGGTTCTGCCCTGGGTCAAGGGTTGCCCCTCTGCCCTTTGAGTTGTTCTGGTCAAAGGAAATGGAGTTGAGAGTTGACACTCTGTGACCTCGAATATTGTAAGGAAAACCCAACACTAAGTTGTCTCTTATTACCTCCTTCACCTTACAAATTTCTCTCCCGAACCCTAAAAACTCCTCGAAACCTCTTCTGGAGAAGATAGAAAGCATCCTCATTCCTGTAAGAATTGCAGTTTTTCTTCACTCTCTTATTGTCCCCCTAGCAAACTTTAGCTGACGTCTTTCTTTTGCTGGTGTTCCCACCTCCACCGCACACACTAAGTCACTCCTGTTTTCTTGAGGCTCATCTGCATCTGTCCTATACTTTAGGGCCACAAGTACACTCCATTTCTCCATCAAGCTCTCCAAACTCCATTAGCTCACACTAACATCTCTCTTCTCAAAAATACTTGGGAAGTTACGTGGTGAGCTACACAACTACCTTGCATCTCATTAACGTATCAGTCCCTGATTGTTTTATATGCAAATTCTATGCCAGAGAGTGATATCCTCCAAGAAAAAAGGGGCTGTCTACTTCTTTTGATCTCCCACCGCCTCTACCTCATGGTCCGCAGATATATGGGTCAATTCTTTGTATAGCAAAGCCAAGTCGTGAAGGGACTCTCTGGGCAGAGTGCACCATGTTCTCAAAAGTGCCTCCCAAGGATTTTGCTTTCCAAGATGCGCTTAATTTTAAAGACAAAGATCTCTTTTAAGATGGAGGTAGACTGTGAGGACAAAGCTGCCAAGACTGGTGGAGGTAACGATCCTTATCCCTAGATGGATGATGGTGGGTAACAATGGGCCTGAAGTACCTGCTTCAACCACAAGAGCACTAGTGATCATCTCCATCTTGTATCTTGGGCCTCCAAGTAGGAGGCATCATCAGAACTAGATTTATTTCGAAATGGCCAATGGTGACAACGGATCCAACCTACATATTCGAACTGGGGAAACACACATAGAAGGATTTCATTAGGTTTAAATGTGGGCTAGTGGGGCAGATATGTTGATGTTCGGAACTGTGAAATCCAACAACATATCAAGGGTAAAGAGAAAAAATGTTGGAGGTGATGATGCCAGAGCTCTCCTCTTGTACTTGTCACATTCATTTGCATCTCTGGCTTTCACTTCTCAGAAACCTAAGATCCACAGATCTTTTTTTTTAGGATTCAGAGAGTTTGGAGCATATTTAAGGATTGAGAAAGAGATTTAGTGGAGCAGAATAGGTTTAAAATATAGGATGGAGGGAAACTAATCTTTGAAGCCAGGTCCAGAGGAGGGACAAGGGAATCGACTCATGACACAGGTGGAGAGGTGACCCATAACAGGAAGAAAAACACCCCTCCCTCTGAAACTGGAGGTGAGGGCCCATGTCTGCAGATGTGAATTTTATAGGACGTTGAAGTAGGATTTCATGCCTAGAAGTCTCCAGTTCTTTCTCTAATATAGGAGCACCATCTTTTTTTTTTATTTTAATTGAGGATAGAAGATTATTAGGTCGCTTGAAGAGAAAGGCCAACTTTTAAAACAGTCTCTAAAGGACATAGCCAAGGGACCCAACTAAAGACAAGTTAAGGACCTCGGGCTGTCTGAAGGCCCAGCTGACGTTGGAGGCCACACATTGTCTGTTCATCTGTCTGGACATGTTTATGACTTTCTTCTCTAATCGCCTGTAGCAATCTGAATGTCACAGTCAGAGGGCAGATAATAGAATCGAGTCAGGGTTGGGGTGCAAGAAGAAGTCAGAAACTGAAAATCACAGGAGATGAAGAGAACAGTGGTTTAAGGCTCAACCACAGGCGGCACACCAGGCAGGAAAGGATGCAGTCTCAGAAGGGCACAGAAACCTTGGAGAAGGATGCATCTCAAAGACTTATGCTAAGTGGAGAGGGCCAGATGGGAAAGACCGCATATTGTATTATTCCATTTATATTAAATGTTCTCAGAAGCACATCTACAGAGATAGAAAGTAGATTAATGGCTGCCTATGGCTGGGGTTGGGAATGGGATTAACTGTAAATGATATGAGAGATCTCTTTGGGGTGATGGAAGGCCTCTAAAAGTAGATTATGGTGATGGTCGCACAACTCAGTAGATGTATTAAAAAATCATTGAATTGTACATATGGAATGGGTGAATTTTATAGTATACAAATTATGCCACATTAAAGGTTTTCTTTTTAAGTTTAGGAGAAATTGGAGAAATTATAGGCCTTGTGTCTGCCTTTATAGGTATATAAAGGAAAGAACCTGTGTTTTAGGAGCAAAGGCCCAAAAGAGTCAGAAGGACAACAGGTTATAGTCATGGAGTGGGACAATGACAGCAACATGTATGATGTTAACAAGCTACATGGGTGTGGGTGCTGGAGTGGAGCACAAGCAAAGGTCACTGGAGGTGAGGAGGTCAAAGCACTGGGAGCCCAGGGTTGTTCTCAGGCATGTCACAAACATCAAGGTTGGTGGCAACGGTAGCACTGGAAAGGGAAGGCTTGTGTCAGATGCCATCATCATAAATGATTGTGAGGAAATGACCCAGAGGTTGTGGGGACACAGTGAGTTGGCCTCATGTGATGAATCTCAATGAGGACCCAAGTTCTATAGAAGGGAGGAAAAGTAATGATTTGAAATTAGTATGAGGAGCTGAAGAGCCTGCACACAGCAATGCAGACATGCACACACACATGCACACACACATGCATACAGACCCCACTTACGCACCATGAGGGAGAGAATAAGCACTCACCAGGACCCGCCAAGAGAACCTGGTTCCTACTTCAGCTCAAATGTGGGGACGGTGTTCATGAAGAGTGTATTACAGAGCAGGCACAGTAGATAGATTTCAAAGACATGAGCGCAATGGGCACAGAAGGAAATCACAGAGGGTCAGGGATGGAGAAAATACAAGAGCAGAAATGGGTATAGTGGAGAGGGAGGGGGTTGAGGAAAAGAAGGCCTTAGTGTAGGCAGAGTGGTAGCTGTGGTTGTTTAGCTGGGCCCACGCTTCCAACTGCATAATGGGCCAAACTTAGATATCACCCCGGAGGCAGACTAGGGTGCCCCTCCCCATGGACCAGCTTTTGGGACCTACCTTGCTGATGAGCTCCCCGATCATTCCGTTCCAGGAGGTGTTATGGAGCTGGTGACCGTACCTGCCGTCAGGAGCCTGATAAATCTCATATTTGAAGCCCAGAGCCTTGGCCAGAGCGTCCAGGACATCGATGGAGAACCCTTTGTAGCGCTTGGGCTGTCCAAGGATGTTCTCAGCCACCATCACGAAAGGCTCTTCCTGAGGACAACAGAGTGAATGTTCTTCAATTAAATAACAGGTTCATTAACACCTATTTCCAGGGTGTTGTTGGAGAGACCAATCTGATGAATCGTAACTTTGGAATGTTTGCAGACATGTGCGTGTATTTACCCAATTTAGGCCTGGAGTCTGAACCTCTCTGCCCTTTGCTAAAGCAGCTCGTGGATGCTCAGGATACAGTGCACAGGAAGATCCCTCCAACCAGCATATGGATGGAGGAATGGAGATTTACCTGCCCTATGTCCCGTCATCCCAGGTTCTGTCCAGAACCCCATGTCCCAGAATAACATGGTTTTAGGTTTTCAATCCTTCATTTGCGACAATCTGGGCTCTGTCCTTAGGAAATGCCAGAATTCTTTGGGAGTCATATAAGAAATGTGAATACTTCTCATCTAGGATAATAAATGACAATAAAGCTCTGTGATATTAGACTGAGAGAAGACAGGAGCACATTTATCAGGTTGTACTAGAAAATAGTAGTGATTAATGGGCCAAGGTCATATCAGAAGTCAAAGGATAGGATAGAATTAAACCCCACAGCCCCCAAGTCCGAAGCCATGCCACGTTCACATTCACACATCTTGTGCTGTGTCACATGTGCTCCTATAGAGCATGCAGCCATCTAGAAAACACCTCAGCTTCCCCACCACAATCCTGTGAAACAGAACACAAAGGGGCCTTTTGGCAAATCGCCTGAGAAAATATATCTCATTAATTTAATTTCGAGGGGAAAGTAGGGTATAATGCTTATTTGTGGTGTGCATATAGGGAACGCAGGAATACTGCTGCCAAAGGCTTCTTAGAGTAAAGGAGATGCCAGTGGCCTCTGGGACAGAGGGGAACATTGGGACCAGGTCTGACCCCCTAATAAGAGGTAAATCTAAAATGTCTTCTACAGTTCTAGAAAGGTGAAGAAGGAAATTGAAAGGAAGATGTTTCTGAGGTCTCTCAAAGATGCAAAAGTCTTTGATTCCAGGACAAGATGCAGAAAAATTGCAACAAGTCCTCTTCGTTAGGAATTTTGTGTCACATGGGCCCATCGGTGGTGTTGGATACTGAGAGAATGTCCTCCGGCCTGCCTCTTTTGGGGACTCTGGCTATCAGCAAAGCTTTCCTAAAGTCAAGACGCTGTTTACATCCCAGAGCAAGGAGAGCAGCTGTGCCAACTCTGGAGCTCTGCAGTGGATCTGGATCAGTGGTTCTTCTCCAGAGCAGCCCAGTGACTTCCCATGGATAGCCTCAGAGGTCTGGGGCAGAATCTCCAATCTTACTCTTCCTTCATTATTCACAAAACCATTTGAGTGAAAGGCTTTATGAAAACTCAAGCCACTACTCAAGGTCCCCATCTCTCTGAACCCAGCACTAAACCAACAGGGAGAAACCTCTGACTCAAAGCCTGAAGAGTGACCCTCCCCAGTAGACCCATGATCCTACCAAGACAGTCACCACTTTGAGAGTCAGTCCTTGGAGGCGGCTGCCCGTGGGCCTCTCTTGCAGGCTGCCATTCAGGCCCTTCTCTGAGTCCCACGTCGCCAGCTGTGAAGGAAAAAGGGAGTGTGAGGGACAGAATGGGCACCTGTGCACACCTTAGGGACTCAGCTCCTAACCTGGGATCCTGAATCAGGGAGGTAGGGCCCAGGATATCTCTGAGCTTCCCAGAGACCCAGAGCCATCTTAAAACCTTAGAAAGAATAAAAGTGGGACAGACAGAGTGCCATTTCCACCATCAGTTCATCAGGATCTTGAGCAGTTGCCGCATCCTTAAAATGAAACCAAGTGGTAAGAACTCGATTTTAGGATGAATATTTACGTCCAATTTTATTCCGTCCACCTACTGAGGTCATGCCACTGTGTCTCCACAAAGTGTCCTCTTTCTTTAATTACTCCTTTGACTTGTCCAGGCCAGAGGGCCCTGGAGTTCAGCCACTGCCACCATCAGGGCAGGATGAGGCTCAGCAGTGAGGCAAGTAACAGAGACCCAGCGCGCCCAGGTGCCTCCTGCAAGCAAAGTCGAGAGCTCACTGCCTGTCTTCACTGCAGTGCAAGCTTCATCATTTTCCCTGATATGCAGGTAGAGGCCAAGAACACATGTGCTCTGCATCTGCTCTAGCCTCCTGAGCCTGCAGGGTCTATCCAACGACCCTGTGCATCCCTGATAGGCACCCTATGGCAGTTGAGGACACCCTATGCTGGCCCAGAAACAACGGGAGACATAGGCACTTTTGGGTCTGCTTCCCCACCCTGCCTCCCTGCAGGGCATGGGCAATAATGATGACAGCTTCATCGGATCAATGATTCTCAACCATTAATCGGTGAGTTGTAAAAAAACACAGATACTGACCCTCTCTCAAGCCAATTTAACAGGATCTCAGCACTTGGGCATGAGGAACGTTAACACTTCCCCAGCCATTCTGGTTGAGAATCTCTGTTCTTCTAGGTCACTGGGCCTCTAACTTAGTTGCATGTTAGAATCTTTTAAGAGGGTTTTTAAAACAGATTGAAGGCTGGGCCCCACCTCCAGAGATTCTGATTAAATTGGTCTTTAGCAAGCTGGATTTGGAGATTTTAGCTCCCGGGGTGATTCTGACGCACAGCCAGGATTGTGAACCACTGCTACAGATGAAAGCAGCGATCCTCGACCTGTGAAATGTACAAATCACCCCGGGATTTTGTGTGCACTTCCTGATTCTGGGCTGAGATTGCTCCTGTCTAACAAGCTCCCGGGTATGGCTGCTGCTGCTGCTCCGTGGACCACCATTTAAGCAGCATGGGGTTAAAGAATCAGACTGCCACAGACAGCATCTACTATTCCTCAGGGAAAACGTTCAAGACCGCTAGTTGAGCAGAGCAGAAAAACCACCCATCTATGGAGAAGCGCCACCAGGTACCATAAAGGAGCTACAACAGCGCCTGTTATGGACACTGCGACTCCCCCAGCATTTCCCGTAGTCTTGACATCTGAGGCAGGGTCTCCACACTGAGCCTTGACTACGAGGCCACAGTTCCAGACTCTGTGGGACTATTCTCCCTGGAAGATACTACAACCCTGAGGCTGAAAGCAGGATCATCAGAATGAGATATGTGGTTCTAAAACCAGTTTAAAGGGAACCTGGAAACTCCAGCTGTCACTTCAGATACAATACCAACTAAGATCTGATCCATCCTAAACAATAGGATGCCCGGCAGTGATGAATGAATAATTTAGTTAAGAGCATGTACTCTGAGGAGCTCCCCACGGCCACCACTAATTACTTGGGGCGGGGGGGGGGGGGGGGCGGGCACTGCAGTCAAGAGCAAAGTTAGCATCTATCCAGAGCCCTGCTGAAGAACATCAAAGAGATGGCACTCTTGGAACTGGCATAAAGAGAAGGAAAGCAAACAGCTCTTTCTCCACTGGGTCTCAGGAACTGCCACTGGGGCCCAGAATCAGTTCCTACAGCTGGACTAAAGTGCTGGTCAAAGGGACAAGAACAAACTCAGACAAAAGTTGTTGAGGTGTTGATTCCTTGCATTCTCTGGGACCTCCAAAAGGGACTCAAGGGACTTGTGATGTGTATTTGGGCTGCCTGCATCCCCATAACTGTTCAGCCCACTCTCCATCGTTATCTTATGAAGCTGCAGAGGAAATGATCACCAGTGTCTTCCATGCTGGCCCTATGTCTGTGATCCAGCTGTGCTGTCTGGGTTTCTTACTTTGTCCCTGGGATCAAAACCATCTTTAGAAACTGTCTAGAGTCTCAGGCTCTTGCTTATTCTCATCCCAGGGCTTCCAACCTTGCCTTGAATGCCATATTCTCCTCTTGAAGATCAAGTTGCTATAACTGCTATAGATTTGGGAAAGAAGGTGGGAACTTGGGCGTGTGGAATTAGCATATGCACAAGTCGGTACTCTTACGATCTAGTTGTGTTTCCACCACTCACCTGACTGACCCCAGACCGCACGTTTTACAGCACAGCGCTTGAAACACTGAAGGCAGTCAACAAACATTTGTTGAATAAATTTGACTTCACTGTGATTCCATTTTCTTATCTATAAAATGGAATAAAAATACCTTCCCTGCCAACCGTGGTGAGGAGCTGTTCAAGGGAGAAAATCATTTCGAAATAATCTTCTATAAAATAACTTAATCATCACAAACTAAAGAATCAGGATATAAAACTATGTGTACAATATAACCTTAGTTATATTGTTTTTTTAAAAAAGATGGTGGTGGGGTCAGCCCAGAGGCATAATGGTTAAGTCCGTGTGCTCCACTTCAGCGGCCTGGGGTTCGCAGGTTCAGATCCCAGGCGTGGACCTACATACCACTCATCAAGCCATGCTATGGCAGCATCTCACATACAAAATAGAGGAAGATTGGCACAGATGTTAGCTCAGGGACAATCTTCCTCACCAAAAAAGAAAAAAATGATGGTAAAAATGGGAGGAGATGTGTTAAAATGTAGTACGTGCATATATCTAGGTAGTGGAGTTATGAATAATCATTAGTACTTCTGTATGCTCTCCTATGTTTTTAACAGGTTTTTCAGGTTTTTCACAGGAATGAAAATATGCTCTTGATAAAAATAACTAGCACAGGTGACTAAGCAAAATCCTGTCACACGCACTTGTGTGATTGAGGATGGAATGGAAGGGAGCAATCAGAGTCAAATTATCTGTCGGGATGCCAAGGTCAATCTGAGAGTCGGAACCCAACAAATCAGTCCTCTGGCTGCAAGGAGCTGTAGCCGAGGGGTGCCCATCTCATAGACGGGGCACATTAAGACCTCTCCAAGATGAGGTAGGGCCCACAAGCCTGTTGAGCTTGGAGACAGGGAAGTGGCCACTGATAAGGTCTGCCCCCATGGAGACAGGCAAGCTTTCTCCACTAAGGAAGAGGGACAGCAGCAAATCATGCTACTTACTATTCAAAAATCCTAAGGCAAGGCCATTTAAGTCAAAGTGCATCTTCATGAGAGGGAAAAAAACATCCTCCAAGTCTGTTGTTATTCCTATTTTTCTGTCTGCAAGTACTTAGGACTTAAAGGTTTTTATTTATTTTTTTGTCTTTTAATACAGACTTCTCTCTCCCTTGCCTTCAGGCATCCTGTTCTCTAACAAAGAAAAAAGAATACTTCAAAGAGAAACCAAAATTCTGCCTTCAAACACATCAAAGTGCAACCATGTTCCAGGATCCGGGAGCCTTTGTGCTGGGCAGGAAAGTTTATTATTCCCTCACATCAGCCAGGAGCCGAGCAGCCCAGGCTGCGTGAATACCCATACTTCCACAAAGCCGTGTGCTCTTGCCCATATCTTCAGACCAGAGCAGTGACCTTCATCATTTCTGAGTGAGGCCATCCCTCTGAGTACCTGATACATAAAACCAGACCAGAGAAAGGCACAGTCCAGAGGAAAGATCCCAATGGAATTTTTTTTTTAAATCCAATAAAGCCTTTCAATGGATTCCCAAACTTGCAGCCGGCCAAGGTTAGGGAAGACTACATCCTGCCTCCCACATGAGTGCGCCTGATGCTCCCCGCTCAGAATGCCGAAGAAAAAGTCAATGAAAGCCAAATGAGGCTGATAGCCTTGAGAAATGGGAAGCCAGACAAACCTTTTACCCAAAGAAGTCCTGACACTTAGTCATGCAGCTGCAGACCATTTCATTTGTACAGAAGAGCTTCCACTCTGACTTCCCCTTGTATTTTGCAGACGGTATTTTGTTTATGGGATCAACGAATTTACAGCCACAGACACCCACTTTTGACAGCTGACCTGTCAAGATCAGTGCCTGAAAAACTAATTTCCAGCACTGTTAAACAAAACACAGACTGCCACTATTTGATAAGACAGCTACAGATTTCATTCACTGCTGCAAGGTGCTCTACCCAGACCAGAAGTGTGGATGGAGCCAGAGGTTACAGCACAACCATCACTTGGAAGGAGATATATGATCTCAAAATCTGATTATGACAAACAACTGTTCCAGAGATCAGCCAATTGGAGAATAAATTTCACACGCCCTTGGTCTCAGGAAAATATATTTCCTGAGTCAATTGGGGTGTTCTTCATGCTCGTGTTTGAGGTGTGAGATGTGGGGATTTGGGACTTTGTGGCCCCGGCCTTAATAGCTGGAGGACTGTTAACCCTAAATGGGACAGGCCTCCTTTGGAAGACTGGGCTCTGTGGTGCTTAATCCAATTATAGAGGTTTCTTAAAGGGCTTTTCATGGGGAGGGTGGAAGGAGAAGGCAGGCGATCCAATTGCTTTACAGCTCAGAGACAGAATATGACCAATTTCATGTACAGAGCCTTGCCACTTCCTGGAGAGGGAGGGAGGGAAGGAAGGTAGGTTTGCTTAACCCCAAATCTCATATTTAACTAGTATATCCAACAAGACAATAGATCAATAACCTATATTGTCACATTTCACAACTGAGTGAGCAATACTGTTGGTAAGTTTGTCTCAAGAGAGCCCTGGAAGCAGGAAGGGAAGTGTTGATGACCATGTCTGTCAGCCCTCACAGCCGTGGCTAAAGTCCCACGTGAGCTGTCTCCTCATCGACCAGTGATTGCCATCAGCTAAGCGCTGACATCCTCGGCGAGGATACGGGCATCAATAATGATAGCCACAGTGGTTTATCAGCATGTCAGTACATGGGCTTTCCTAAAATCATAAGCCCTCTATTACCTTTTGTTTCTTTGTCCATTTTTATTGGAAAATAAATGGGTTTGATGTGTGTTTCAAAGGATCACAGCCGTGGCTAGGGATGGGATGAAGGAGGAACCCACATCTTGAATCAACTGGAATTGGAGCATTCAGCCAGAACTGATTTCAGACAGGCAATTGCACATTTTAAACTTTGGCTAAATGCAGGGACAACGTGTTTAGACGCAAACACAGCATCTTGGAAACAGAGTGTAAGCATCTGAGGGAAGAGTAGTAGTATTTGTATCCAGGGTTCCTGAAGTTAGGTCTAATCTGAGAAGTCATTTTGGGAATTCCAGTATATCAGGCCACTAAGGGCCGGCCTTGCAGAGGACGAACCACAGGAGACGACCATGGGGTCCAATATAGCTATCAAGAAAGAGACCAGGACCACTCTTGACCTCCAGATATGCTGCATAGGACAGGGGAGGGGACTCACTGTGAGACAGAGGAGAATGGAAAGTCTCAAGCCAGGAGTGTTTGCACAGGGAACTGAGCATTAGGTGAAAGTTGTACTCTCTTACAACAAGCCCCAGCAGAACCTGGGCTAAAAGTCCAGACGGCAGAGCCATGAGAAACCGAAAGAAGAATGCAATAGGCCGGAGAGATCTCACATATGGGGGCCTCGTGAAAGGCCTTTAGCAAGGAGGAGATAAAGATACTGCCCTAGTGGTGTTAGAGAAGAGGACGAGGAAAATTAGCAGAAGTGCCACTGACCTTGGCAACCAGGTCATTCATGACAGAGACCATGGCCATGCCCAAACTCTAGCCCCTACTATCTGAAAGTCCAGGGCACGGAGGGCTCCCGGAGCCCACACTGACCCACTCTAGTGGTGCCAGCAATGGAGTCTTTCTATCCCGTTAACGTGGGGATGGAGGCAATTCCACTCCTGCTCAAGATATAGAAAGCAGCAAGATGGTGTTGCTCTCGTAACAGGCAAATGAAAAGTCCGATAATCAGCAAAACTATATTTAAAAAAACATTAGCCTCTAAGAGACCTGAGGTCACAAGACCATGTAGTAATTTCAAAGGATGAGAAGCCCTTCCAAGGAGAGACAGGACACAAGAAACGTTTCACCTTTGGCAGATAATGAAACAAAAGAGGTCATATTTATAAGACTGGGTAAGAAGGAAAAAACCTGAAATTTTTCCAACTTCTTAAAGACCAAGTATGGGCCAGCACGACAGTGAGGCTCCTCAGGGGAGGCCATATCCACTCACCTGCTTCTTCCACCAAGTCTCCACTGGGTGGAGTGAGAGGAAGAAAAACCAAAAAGAGTATCCAAAAGTTATGGAACAATATCAGATAGAAGCGTATCTGATATAGGACTTGTATCCAGAATATGTGAAGAAACCTCGCAATTCAATTAAAAGAAGACCAACAACTCAGTTTTTGAAAACAGAGAAAGGACTTACTTTTCCAAAGACTATATGTGAATGGATAATATGCACACAAAACATACACTGACCATACCACCCAGCAAGTCCATCCTAGTCATTCACCCAAGGGAAATGTAAAATATGTCCAAACAAAAGTTGGCATGTGGCTGTTTGTAGAAGCATTATTCATAATAGCCCCTAAAGGGAAACACTGCAAATGTTGATCATGGTGACCGGTGAATGGATAAACAAAGTGGGGTGTATTGATACAATGGAGTGCTACTCAGCAATAAAAACAAGCTACTGACACGTGCCACAGCATAGGTGAAGCTCAAAGGCGTTGCACTAAGAGAATGAAGCCAGACACAGAAGGCCACATACTTTATGATTCCACTTATAAGACTTTCATGAAAAGGCAACATTATAGGTCCTGAAAAAAGATCAGTGGTTGCCTAGGGCCAGGAACGATAAGAGAGTATCGAACGCAAAGAGGAAGGAAGGCTATTTGCGGGTAAAAGAAGTGTTCTATATTTTGAGTGTTGGGGTGATTATACTACTGTATACATTTGTCAGAGCTGATCAAACTCTGAATGCCTAAAATGGGTGAATTTATTGCAGATAACTGCATCTAAGTAAAAGCTGACTTGTTTTATACACCCATCACACACACATGCACAAACTCATTGATAGTGATTTGGAAAAGGATGAAGCCACATCCCAGAGAGGTGGGACCATGGCACTAACCTATCATGTGACCCAATTATGACCCTCTGGCAAGGATAGAGAGAGGAGAGGAATCCCAAAATAACACGATGACTGGTATTAGTATACTCACATCATCCTGCCTGAGCTAGCTGGAGCTAAGTGGGTATCAAGTGGCCAAGAAATTATTTATCAATCTAGAAGAATTTAATGCATCTTTGTAAAAGTTTAAGAAGAACATAAGTGCAGTTTTACCTTCAAATAGTTCCTTAGCATGTGTAGGAAAAAATAGATCACATAACATTACACGTAGTTTGCTCCAACTTCTTTTAACACCTTTCTTCTTGTGAGATGCTGCACATGCATGCCCAAGACAAAAAGGTAGGTATAAGTGGTTATTTCTGGCATTAGGTAGAGTGATGGGATTATAGAGAATGTCCATCTCTTGCACTATACAATCCAAACTTTATCAAAGTTTGAATTGTTTTACAAAGAGGAAGCATTGCTTCTGTAATCAGAAGAAAAACAACAAAGCTACTTTCACGTTGAAAAGGCATTGCGATCTAGCTGATAACTGTAATGTTGATCTTGTATCTCTCTCTAATTGACTTAGGTGTATTGGTTTTGTCTCTCTAAATAAACTGCAAGTTCTAACAAAGACAGTTCTGCAGTGAGAGCAGCCAGGCTGGAATTCTGTTTCTTCTACTCATGTGCTGGGGGGCCTCTGCTAAGTTACATGAATTGGTCATATTCTTTCTCTGGGCTCAAGTGCATTCTTCTGTTATTAGTTACTAATAGACATTAGTCAGTGTTATTGACAATACTTTTTTATTCTCAAGTCTCTACTATGCTCAGGACCACACTAGCAGCTTAAGAAATTCTTGCTAAATCAAAACTACAATGAGGTATCGCCTCACTCCAGTCAGAATGGCTATAATTGACAAGACAGGTAACAATAAGTGTTGGAGAGGAAGCAGAGAGAAGGGAACCTTCATACACTGCTGGTGGGAGTCAAACTGGTGCAGCCACTATGGAAAACAGGATGGAGATTGCTCAAAAAAAGGAAGAATAGAAAACTACAATATGATCTAGCTATTCCACTGCTGGGTATTTATCCAAAGAACATGAAAACATGAATGCATAAAGATACATTCACCCCTATTTTCACTGCAGCATTATTCACAATAGCCAAGACTTAGAAGCAACCTAGATGCCCATCAAGGGAGGAATGGATAAAGAAGGTGTGGTATATATACACAATGGAATGCTACTCAGCCATAAGAAATGATGATAATCCAACCATTTGTGACAACATGGATGGACCTTGAGGGTATTATGCTGAGTGAAATAAGTCAGAGGGAGAAAGTCAAATACCATATGATCTCACTCATAAATAGAAGACAAAAACAATGACAAACAAATACACTGAAACAGAGATTGAATTGGTGGTTACCAGAGAGGAAGGGGGGAGGGAGGAGGGTGAGAGGGGTGATTAGGCACGTGTGCGGTGATGGATGGTAATTAGTCTTTGGGTGGCGAACATGATGTAATCTACACAGAAATCGAAATATACAATGATGTACACCTGAAGTTTATATAATGCTATAAACCAATGTTACCACAATTAAAAAAAAAGAGGATGAACTGAGAAAAATGCAAGTAAAAAAAGAAAGAAATTCTTGCTAGTTTGAATCGACTACAGTGAATGGCACTGTACACATTATATACACTATACATCAGTCTGAAGTCTGACAAGACACCTTCTGACTGCCAGCACCATAAGTCCTTGTGTTGAAAAAAGCAGCAGGTGTCTCTCATCATACTCCTCCAAACTCTGGGCCATCTCCTCTGCCTAGAACATTCTCCTCTTCCTTTGTTATCTGACTCCTAGTTATCCCTTGAAGGTCAACCTAGAGATCCTTCCTGGCACCTTACAACAAGACCACCACCCTTTGGAAATCCCATAACACTCTAGCCTTGACCCTGTTGGAAATGCTTTTCACAACATGTTATAATTCCATGTCTCTCTCTTCGTGAATTTGCTACATATATGCTTAAAAGAGATCTTTTAAGGCAGGGACTATTTCTTCTTCATTTTGACTCACTCAATAAAATTTTATTAGGAAAATTAATAAAATTTATCATCCCCCGGGCATTTGCTCATTAACTGGCTGGAATTTCATCCTTTTTCTCAAACTCTAGCTCTCAGCTTATGTCCCATATCTGAAGCTCTGTAAAAGGCTTTCTCACGTAGCACTGACTTATTTATAATGATTGAAAGTGCCTGGGCTGGATTTTCTCTTTTGTATGATTTTGTTTTACAAACTTACTTTAAAACTTCTAGTCGGGGCCAGCCCTGTGGCCAAGTGGTTAAGTTCACAGGCTCTGCTTCAGTGGCCCAGGGTTTCGCTGGTTCAGATCCTGGGTATGGAGCCAGCAGTGCTCTTCAGGCCATGCTGAAGCAGCATCCCACATGGCACTACTAGACGGATCTACAACTAGAATATACAACTATGTACTGGGGGACTTTTGGGAGAAGAATAAAAAAAAAGAAAAATCAAAGATTGGCAACAGATGTTAGCTCAGGGCCAATCTTTAAAAAAAAAAGATTTCTAGTCATGGAAAAGTGTTAGTAAAATGAATGATTCAAAAAACACTTTAAAAATCTTACTTTTTATGTCTTTACCTCTAGACTCCTGTTACACAAAGTGTAGTCTGTGGACCAGGGCATCACATCACCTGGGAACTTGTTTAAATCAAAGAATCTTGGCCCCATCCCATGTCTATTGGGTCAGTGTCTGCATTTTCACAAGATTCCCAAGTCACGCACGGGCACAGTAAAGTTTGAGAAACACAGTTTCTAGATCATGCCACCATCATTTCTTGCCTAGAATCTTTATCAGATGCTTCACTTATCTCTCAATTTCTCTTTTATCTACCTCTTATCTAATCTCCACCCAGCAGCCAGAGTTTTCTTTCTTTTTCTTTTTTAAGAAAATTGTTTTATTTCACTCTCCTTCTTAAAATTCTCAGTGGTTTTCCGTTAAAAATGGATTAAAAAGCATATATCCTTCTCATGGCCCATAAGACTCTCTAAGACCTGGCCCACGCCTGACCTTCAACCCCACCTCATGCCACACTTTCCAGCTTGCTCTCCACATCCCATCAACATGGGCCATTTGTCAATTACTCTCTCAAGCCAAGGTCTTTCCTGCCTCAGGAACCTTGTGTATACCCTTCGCTTTCCTGATAATTCTTATCTCTGTCCTTCACATCCCATGCTTGGCTCTTTTTCCTTTGGCAGGTCTTACCTGTTGAGTCATCATCGTGATAAAGCCTACAGATCACTCTTCCTAAGGATTCAATATTCTCAAGCGCAGGACTTAGTTTTCTTTGGCGCTCTCAAATATTGTAATTGTTAAGGCCACCCTCCATGATAGAAGTTTTTTCTTTCTATCTGTTTTGCTGTTTGTCTGTTTTGCTCATATACTCAACATAGGATACAATTTCTGGAATATAGCACGCACTTAACAAGCATTTGTTGTATAAACAAATTAATGAACTAATCCAGGGGTCAGAAAACTTTTCCATAAAGGGCCAGACAGTAAATTATTTAGGCTTCTTGGGCCATCTGGTCTCTGTGCTTAACTACTCAATGAATGTGCCTGGGTTCTAATAAACTTTACTTACAAAATAAGTGACAAGCTGGATTTGGCCCAAAAGGCATAGTTTGCTGATCCTAATAGTTGATACCTTTATTTCTATTGTTCCCTCTGTCTAGAATGTTTTCCCCTCCAACTGAACTTTTCAGAACACTACTCTTCTCTCAAGGTTTAATTTGTCATTTTTAAAAACCATTTAATTATGTTTTCAGGAAACCTCATCACATCCATCCAACCAGAAGCAACAGCATCTCCTGCATCCTTAATGCATTATGCTCACTCCTTTTTCATGGCACTGATCACATTCAGATTTCCCTGACAATTCCTGCAGCGGATTATATTTTCTAAAGATGGTTGTGATGATATTTCCCAGCCTAGATGCTCTTCTATAAGGTGATTTCACCACCCCCTATCAAGAAACCCAGTTTAATTCCCCTCTCTCTTAAAATCTGGTCTAAATCTGATGCTGCATGTTTTCAAGTCAAAGTTGAAAAGAGCCATGAAGCTTCTGCTTGACCCTTGGGATGCTCTCTCTAGGACAAGGCTTTTCAACCTTGATATCAATGACATTTAGGGCCAGAGAGTTCTTTGTTGAGGGAGACTGTCCCGTGCATTGTAGGATGTTTAGCAGCATCCCTGACTCTACCAACTAGATGCAGATAGCATCCCCTCCTCCAGTGTGGCAACCAAAAATATCTCCAGACATTGCCAAATATCCCCTGGGGGACAGAATCACCTCCCTTTTAGAACCATTTATCCAGGAGAAGCCAGCTGCCATTTAAGAAGTTCAACAGCCCTGAGACCACCACGCTGGAAAAATCACATGTACATATTCTGGTTGATAGTCCCAGATGAATCCAGCCTTCCAGCCACTTCTGCCAAAGCACTAGACCTGTGAGTGAAGCTACCTTGGGCTCTTAAGATCAGCCCACCAGCCAGCTGTGTGCCATCAATGATCTCAGTTAATGTCAAAAGAAGCACCAAGCCAATCTCAGACCAAATTTCTGACATGGAGAATACATGAGATATAATAAAACTGTTGTTTATCATAGCAAATTTTGTGACGTTTGTTATATAGTAGTACAGAAGTGTGCTGGCAGTATAAAGAAAATTTAAAATAGGTGGAATGGGCTTTGGGACTGTGCAGCAAGGGGAACCCAGAAGGACCTGAAAGAGACTTTTAATGCAAGCAAAATGGTTCTCAAGGAGACTGGCTGTGAGAGTTTAAAGGAAAGTGAAGAAAACATTACTGCAAGCAAGAGGAAAGGGTACCCTTGTTGTGTAGCGGCAGAAAATTTAGCAAAACTGTCACCAGCAGTAACACAGAAAACAGAAAATCTACTTAATAAATGGATGGATTGGCTAAGAAAGTGTCCAGCAGAATTTGAAGTATGTTTTGTTTTCTCTTAGCTGTGTACTACAACATAAGCATAGATGCATAGATAGTTTACAGATGAGCTAAAGAAGAAATCTGTTTTCAAGTAAAATTCAGAGAACATATAGAGAAGCTATGATTTGTTAGATCCAAAAGTAAAACTATTTCTCCCCCTGCCTCTTCTAGTAGACAACTCCAAAATAACAGAGGTTCTGGATTCACAGATCAAATCCCACAGGCTACCCCAAAAACGTCGACCCATGGAATCAAGGCTGCGACTGTAAAATCCTTTCTCAAGACCTCAGAAATACTCAAGGTAGTGTCTCATCAACCTTTCAAAGAAACAAATGGCTTTCTACAATCTGAAAGCTGTGTGTCACAGACCCTCTGTTAGACAACAGAGCCTCGGGGCCGGCCTGGTGGCCCAGCAGTTATGTGCACACATTCCACTTCGGCAGCCCGGGGTTCGCCGGTTCAGATCCCGGGTGCGAACATGGCACGACTTGGCAACCCACGCTATGGTAGGCGTCCCACATATAAAGTAGAGGAAGATAGGCACAGATGTTAGTTCAGGGCCAGTCTTCCTCAGAAAAAAGAGGAGTATTGGCAGATGTCAGCTCAGGGCTAATCTTCCTCAAAAAAAAAAAAAAAAAACCTTTAAAAAAAAAAAGACAACAGAACTTCGAAAACTCCACAGCAACCTGTTAGGGAGCGCAAGGTAGAGAAGAGCCCATCTAAAAGAGATTCGTAGGTTTCGTTTTCACCTAATGTGGTGAACAACCAACAAACTTTAAAAATCCACACAATTTTTAAAAGAATTATAATGACTGAAGCACAGCCAGGTTAGCCTAACTGGGATGGAAAGAATGCAAAATGAAAAGAGACTTAGATCTCTGAAGTTCTATGGGCAGGAAGCAGCTAAGGAAACTCTTCAGTTGTAATCAGAGTACACATTTTTACAGAAAAGCAAAGATGACTTAGAAGGCAGAACCAAGAGCTCAGAGGATGGATCAGACAGAGAATCATTCCCAGGAAGCAGCAACAGGCCCTAATCAAGGAGCTAAAGACAGCCCAGGTGGATATCAGAATTTCTATGGACCAGCAATCACTATGTGCCTCCTGTCTTACGGAGGGAAACGTTTATTGCAGTTATCCTGTCACTGTCTTACCTTTATATACTGAATTCAAGGAGATCAGATAACTTGGGTCTTTGGATTGAGGTCTTCAGACTGAGAGGAACCAGACTTGGAAGATGTAATCAAGCATCTGTACCCAAGGAGCCTCAGACTCATCTTGACCTGATTTAGATGATAAGATCCTAGACTTTGTGTCAATGCCAAAATGGAGCAAGACTCTGGGGTCCTTGAGGGAAAGAATGAGAATATTTTTCATTGGGGAGGGGTATGGATCATTGTGGCCAGAGGAAGGACTGAATCTTTTAGATCGTATCTTCTGAGAGTAGCAACAACATTATCTATCTCATATACTCTTCCAGAACATAGCCTTGCCACTTCCTTATCAACATGTGGAACCTAACCCTTCTCCTCTCCATTAAATCTTAACTGGTTCCACTTGGAATTTATCAATTGTGGTGGAAGTGACACTATGTGAACTCTGAGGCTGCATTCTAAATGGCAGTGCAACATCTACTTGGTTCTATTGTGACACTTGCTTTGGGGGAAGCCAGCCATCATGTAAGAAATCCAACAGCCTTAAGATTACCATGTTGAAGAGGCCACATACAGGTGTCTTGGTATATAGTTCCAGATGAGCTCAGCCTTCCATCACCCCTGCCAAGGTGCCAGACATGCAAGTGAAGCCCTCTTGAACTCCCCAAGCCAGCCCATCTGCCAACTGAGTACCACAAAGTGATCTCAGTTGATGCCACAAGGAGCAAAACGTCACCCAGGTAAGCTCTGCTCAAAGTCTGACCTGCAGAATCTCTGAAACATGACAAAATGATTATTGTTTTAAGCCACTAAATTTTGGGGTAGTTTGTCAGCATCAACAATAACAGCTTCCCATGCATTTGTCCTTGTGCTCATCTTAAAGGCATGAGCTGGTTCATTCCTCTCTGTGTTCTCACAGCATCTAATAGGCAGACCGACAGCACACAATAGGGAGATTTGTTTATATTATACAAAGCATTGTCACACACTACATCTCATTTGAGTGCCACCAACGTTATGTGAGTTAAGTTGAACAGGATTTATTGTGCTCAATTTTGCAGGTGGAGAAACTGAACCTCAGAGAGGATGTGTGACTTGCTGAGTGTCTATTAAATCATTTAGGGAAGCTTTCAACTCACGACGTCGGAATCCCAGTCCACTGGACTTTCCTTCTAAAATGTTTCTGGACACAGTAGGGTCTGCATAAGCATTTATTTACATCACAAAGGGAGAAAGAAAGGATGAACGCCCCCACGGCTGTTAATTTCCATGGTAATGGAATCTCATCTGGACTCTAGAGCTACTGAAGAGGCGCAGAACCAAGAGACACTTAAGGGCAGCATTCTCCCGACATTTTACTTGACATTCAGGAACCAGATCATTACACTGGTGCACCCTGGAAACCTCACAGGTCTCAGACCTTCTTCTTCCTGTCCCTTCCTCTCAGCTCCACAATTTAGAGGTCTCTCCAGTGCACAGATGGCAAACACTCTCATTCCCTTCAACACCAGAGTCAAACAATTATCATTACCCAAACAGGGTGACAATAAGAGGGCTAAATCCTACCCCTGAAAATGATTAGTATATAAAACCTGGGCATGATACTAGGAAATAGAAACCAAGAAGTGGTGATTTTGAACCCACTTCAAGTTAAGGAGGATAGTAAAAGCCTTGAGCTCAGATAAGCTGGTTACAGAGACAGTGTAGGAGGAGAAAGATAGTTTTTCCCATTTCTAATTTCTCCCTTCACAGTCTATAATCAGAAGGTAAATGATATTTGCTTCCAGTACCAGTGATCCTTCTTTAGATTATACACGTAATTCAGATCTGAAAATAGCCATCTGAAATCATGAAAATAAAGCATCTTTATTTCTACAACAGTAAAAATAGAAAATAATCAGGACGCTACTTTGTAAGGTTTGCAGAGAGCTCTGCCTCTGATGAGCTTTAAGTCCATGTGCAGGGAAATAAGGCGCAGGAGTAAAGGGTATCTGGCCATCTTGACTGTGTGCCTCTGAAGGTTGGCACCTGTGAGTATCTGCCTCTTTGTAGCCTGGAGAGACCCCAGGCTCAGAGCAAATACTCGGTAGGGAGATTTGTAACTCAACTGAAATGAATGGAATGGTAGAATGAGTTTGGACAGAGTTGAATTTGAACCCTACCTCAGTCACATGCAAATTAGGACCATGAGCAAGCTACTTAACCCTTTTTAGCCTCAAAATTTGCTTTTTAAAAAAGAGAACATAATAGCATTGATGGCAGGTTCTTGTGAGTTTTAAAATCCACAAATGTTCTGATCACTTCTAAATTTATCTTAGTATATCAGATTTGGTCCCTGGTCCAGATTCCACTGTTCAGGTTCCAACGTGGCATCTCCGTTTCAGCACCTAATAAACAATGCAGAGTCAAAAATATCCAAAATATAACTTTTGATCCCCAAACACACATCACACACGAATCTTTTATTTTCTTCCTCATCTCAGTTACAAGCACCATCATTCCACCTAGCTGCTTAAGCCAAAGATGTCAGAGTCATCCTTGATTTCACCTTTCACAGAAAAGTCACCTGCTTTTGATTCTACTTCTGAAATATAGCCTGAAACTGAACCATCTCTATTGCTGCCCCCCCAGATCCCAGCCACCATTATCATTTAGATCATTGAAACTGCTTTGTAACCAGACTCCCTATTATTACTATTTCCATGCCAGGCTCATGTGGTCAAAGGCAGTTACAGTCATCACATATCAACATTTTCCCCTATTTCCTTAGCCTCATTTCAGTGATATTGGGTCACCTCTAGGGAATATCTTCTCCATGCAGTGACTCAGGGATCCAGGCAACATCTCTCCTGTGACTTTTCCCTAACATGAAATCTCCACAGCACTAAAGAAGAGACAGCAAGATAAGCACACACACTTTCATGAGCTCTGGACCAAAAATAAGAATCCTTTCTGCAAACATCCCCATTTGTTAGAACTCAGGCACATGGCCTCCTGACTAGCAGGTGACTTGTATGTGGGAAGTGAAATCAAGGATGACTCGGAAATCTTTGGCTTAAGAAACTGTGGGAACAAGAAATAAATTTTTATAATATTAAGCCTCTGACAATAGCATAGTCTAGACTATCCTGACCATAGTCCTTCCTCCTTGCAGCAGGCAGAGTGACATTTCAGAAACATAAATGATTTCACATCACTCCTTCATTTAAAGGGCTCACTTTGCTCCCAATTAAAATAAGATTCAAACTCCTAAGCATGACCTACAACATCTTCCATGATCTGACTTCTGCTTATCTCTCTAATAACATCATGTTGCTTCCTCCTAGTTATCTAAAACAGCCACGTGGGCCTTCTTTCTGTGCTTCAGACATTTCACAGCTGTTCCTAGTTTAGAGTCTTTGTACACGTTCTTCTTCTAGAAACATTTTTACCCTAGAACTATTCTGAGCTGGCTTCTGAGCATCGGTCAGTCCTCATTTTCTCTGAAGGGACTTCTTGTTAATCCTAAGTAGACTTCCCTAGGTCCGTTTCCATCCCACTTTCCTGTCTCATTTCTGAATAGTATGGTTACAGGATTATATAATGTTATCCAACTTACTTTATCATTTAATTGCTAAAATCTTTATAAGTGTATAGTTTATCTCCCCTCACTGGAATATGAGTTACATGAGGACAGAATATTTTTTGACCCATTTTCAGTAGTACCCTCAGGACTTATTAAAATGCCTGACACAGAGCAGGCACTGAATAAGAGCTGATGATTATTACTATCACTATCACAAAAAATGCAGAGATGCATGCCTATTTTTATAGTTAGCTGAATTCCAACAGCAATGCTATCCCAGTGCAGCCAGTTGACTGAGCTGTGGATCCAGAAGAATCCTAATATAAGATCATATGACACTGCCCCTCACCCAAAATTCGGAGAAGATTCAGCTATGCTCAGAAGTGCAAGACTGTTTTGACCCATTACAGGTAAAAATGTGGGCATCTGATCATCCGTCACGATTGATTGAAAGGTATGATAGTCTGTGTCCAGAACAGGGCATCTGCCCAGGCCTCATAGAAAGAATGCCTTGAAACATAAAACATTTGTAAAAATTCAAAAGAAAGCAAGTCAGTAATTACATAAAAAAAAAATTCCTCAAAAGAGAATACGCAATGACCTAACAAGCATGGAAATATGTTCAATATAATAACATAAGAAGATAAGTTGTAGTGATATTCTGTTTCTTACTCATAAAAATTTTTTTTAAGTAAAATGCCTAGTGACGATAAGTGAAATAAACACAATCATAATACAGGGTAAATTGACACTCTGTGGAGGGTACTTAGCAGTATGCTTCAAGAGCCTAACAAATATACCTCTTGACCACTCATTTCAATTCTGGGGGACTATCATAGAGAAGGAATTCTATATATTAATGACAAAAACAAAAATTATCCACAAAAGATGATCATCAGAGAACTAAACATAATGGTGAAACAAACAAAAACGAAAAGTACTTTAAAATCCAATAATATGAGAATTGGTCATTAGTTATGGTCCACCCCTAGATATAATACTATGCAGTGCTAAAAATGATTATTAGAGATTGTAATAACATTAGAAAACATCATGACCCTAAATATTGGGTAGTAATCATCAGAAGGGGAATCTTGTAATCACTGAAGAAATATTTAGTCAGCAGAAATAGACTGTTGTGTTGGTAGATTGAAGGGAGGCCCTGGGAGAAAAGGACACGAGCTGAGGGAGACTCTGGGTGTTTACATTCTTATAGTCTCAAGAGAAAAGGGAGCCAAGAGAGGATCAGACGCCAACTAAATGGAGCAGAAAGTCTGGCTAAGTGTGAAGTGCAGAAGCACCTCTCTTGGTTGCCCTGGTTACAGGTCTCCTTCTCTTGGTAATGATATTATAAAGGCACCCAGTCACATGCAAATGAAGTGAGCAGATATTAGGGAAGAGCAGGGTTGATTCTATGCAGCCCTGTCTTGCAGGTCTGGGGAAGAGTTTTGGAAAGGTTTGTGCAGGAGATAAAAGGGGACATTAAGAAGAGACAATGTCACATTCAAAACAAAAACGTGCTGTTGTTGAAAGCTTGAGAACAACAGATTTGCCGTCCCTCCCACCAAGGTGGTCCCATAATCAGTGAGTCCACAGGTTGTCATCTGTTCAGTCTGATGCCTTTTGTTATATGGGAGAAGAAACCTCAGGACCAAAAAATGGTAGCACTCAATCCCCTCAGTGGCTTTTGGGGGTCAGTATAGGTAAAAGGTGGGGAATCGAGATTGCATGATTTTAAAAAGAAACAAAAAAGATAAGTATACATCCTTATTACAACATATATATATATTTTATTTTATATTTATTATATCATTTATGTATGCATATTTATATTATGCATATGGTATGTAGTATGGAATCTATAATAGATAGATGGATACAGAAGTTAATAATGATTTCTTCAAGTAATGAAAATTATTGCTGAATTCCTTCCTTTAGAATTCAATGCCTTTCAAAAACTTTCTATAATGAGCCTGGCTTGCTTTTACAATGAAAAAAATAAATTGTGATTTTAAATGAAGTCATGCTTTTATGCAAGAAGGCACAGTGTTCACTGGCAGAGCAGCCCAAGAGTAGTGCCATGTTAGGGACCAGCTGAAAGCAATCGTCCCCACATTTATGCCAGTCAGTCTTCTCTGACTGGCCAGGGCAGAGTCACATCAGCCTTCCCAAAGTGGCCTTTCTTTAATCCACATTCTTTAATGAAGCTTGGAATAGACAAACTGCAGAAAGAGTCGATGTGCCCCTTGAGTGCATCTTTATGATCCCTGTAATTGGTACAAGACCAGAGCACACACAATGCCAGCCCTCAGGCCCTTTATGAGTGAGAATTGGTGGGAAACATGCCCACGCTCTTGAAAGCCCACTCCAAATGGAGAAAAGTCCAGAAATCCTGACCTTCACCGGCAGGGTGAGGGTGAGACTTGTCTGATCACCTTTTCCAAAGGTAGGAGGGCCTTGGAGGTGACCTTGGCCATGGTGTCCACATTTCCTAGATACTACTCCTTCAGTGAGAGAATGTTAACCTTCAAAACAATATACGACTGCTTATTTATGATGTATCTATGTGAAATATTTATGATATGATACATCTCATACATATCATATGTATAATATCTGTACTAACATATTGTACTAACATATTGCATATATTACAAAATATTTATAAAGTGGAATTTTACAAGTGGAGATACAGATGCAATGAATTATTGTTAAAGATCTTAGACTTGATAGACCATATTATCATTAAGGAATATTTCAAGACACAATATACACTTAGGACGTGGTTCATTACTAACCACTATAAATTAAATTTGATATCTTAAATAGTTCTATTGATAACCTGGAACTTTTTCCACTAGCTTCCTGTAATATCAGAATGCATTGTTGTTTTTACCTCATAACACAGCTTACAGGGCGCTCAGACTAACATCTGGAGAAACGGCCGCCGTGTCATTTTCATATCATTAGCTGTGTTTGCCTTATTAGCATTATCTTCAATCTGCAAATTATTAACAGGTAACTTTTAAGCTGTTTTTTTTCCCCATTCTCTAAGGGTTATTTTATTTAAAACTCAATATTATCCAGAAACCCCTTCATAGGCAGATATGAATTATAATACGTAACAATTTATTGAAATCAAATTAAAGCTTGGGCACTCTAGCAAACCATCTGTGTCCCAAAATCTCTACTTTTCCCTCGGGGTGCCCCACATTCCCCACATCCGTGCTGCTTAGAGTGAGATGGGTGGACCAGTGTTGGCCATCAAACTGTTTCTAGTCCTCAATGAGACAAGTAGAGAAACCAAAACTAAGTGTTTATACCCATGTAGCCATCTGACAGATTACACGGTGTAACCTGAATTTAACTAAAAGAGGGAGGGACTTGTATTTTGTATGTCTTTCATCTCATTTTATCTTTTTAGAAATTCATTTTCTCATACTTCATGAAAATATTGGTTAGTGGCAGATTGAAAATGAAAATAAGTGGTCCTTTATTACAGATAGTGGAGAAGCTCTGCCATACATGACACACGGACAGACTGACGTGTGGACAGAGTGAAGGCATTGTGAAGCACACAGGCATGGTAAAGCTATGACCAGCCACTTTCAGGTTCAGACAGTTTATTACTTATGTAGACAGAGAAAGGAAGAGCAGCCAGATATGCTAGCTCTCTGGCTCCTTTTGCCACACACCAAAAATGATGGCACTGAAACAAAAGAGTCCGGATGACTGCACCATGAATGGTGGGATACCTCATTGCTGGGGAGCCAATTCTAGACTTCAGCTAAGCAGTGTTATATCCTGCAGCTAGACCCTGTACACAGAAAGCCTCATAACTCATCAGAACCTGAGAAGCAATGAGAAACTGTCTGGTTACGACAGTCCCCTAGGAGAAATAGAGAGGGGAGTGGGAGATGACCTCACAGCAATTCCTCACAGGCCTGCCTTCCTCTCCTGTTCCAGGAGGATCTCAAGGGACTCCATCAAGACTTACATGAGCCGCAGTCCAAGGCTTTGCCTGCATGGCCTGTGTGGATACAGGCAAGACTGTCAGGGCATCCCGGCAGAACCATTCCCCTATAAGCACTAGTGTTACCATCAATCTACATAGTAAATATTGTAAAGCTTCATTTCATTTTAAGTTTTAGGAGATGAAAAACCTATAAAGAAACTTTCTAATTTTATCTGCTGTCACCCAATGGTCCAATTCGCTCACGGAGTCACTGATCTAGCGAAATCTCCACATGATATCAGAATCCACATGACAGCAGCCTAAATGACTAGCCAGTCAACAGACAGAGGGGGAGGGGCTCACTTCCATCACAGGCGTCATTTTCCAAATCTGGGCAATGGTCCACAGAGTCAGTGCTTCTATTGAATCATCAACATATTCATTAACTAAACAAACATTTAGTGAAGGCTGCCACACGATAGAACCTGACAGGCGCAAGTCACAAAGATGAATGAAGCATAGTCCCTGCCCTAGAGAAATTTATAATCTAGAAGGGATAAAGGCACAATGATAGAAAGTAATTAAAATCATAGGTTACCTATGAGAAGAGGGTTTGAAGAACGCACTGTGGAAAGACAGAGGGAAGAATGATCCTCTGAGCCTAGAAGACTGGGGAAGGGTATGACAAAGAGAGAGAGAGAAGATACCAAGAGTGAATAGGATTTTCCCAAACAGAGAACAACAGAAAGGTCATTGCTGGTTAAAGAGAGCACATGCAGTGTAACTGAGGTGAAAAAGAGCATGCTATGCTGAGACCCCCATTCCCCCCAAAAATGTCCCCCTTTCCTTGAGTTCTCTCCAGTGGGCCACGCAAGAGACAGCAAGGCATAATGCAGAGAGGCTGGTCTTGGGAGGCAAACTTAGGTTCAAATTCTAGTGCCCTTCTTCACACCGTGTGATTTTAGGCAAGTCACTCAGCCTCTGATTCTGTTTCTTCACCTGCAATATAACGGAAGGATCACCTTAAAGAGTTATGCACAAGATTAGGGTAGGCTGGATATAAAATAACCAGCACATTGGAGGTACTGAATTTATTCTTATCATTGTTGTGGTTTTTCTTACAGCACTTGGGATGTTTTTGAATCAGTCTGGTCTTTCTAGCATGCAACAGCCCTCCTGACATTTGAAGCAGCCGAACGGTACACCTGTGAGTCTTCAGTCTTCTCACCGGTTCCTCCCACCGTTCCACATGAGGCATGGTTCAGAGGCGCCCTTTTCCATACACAATCCAATTTCATTTCACACATTGATGGGGGGCAGCTAGAACAGGGCCCAGGATTCCAAGCCCCTTCTGCCCTGGCAGGTGTTTCAGTTACCTATTGCAGCAAAAGAAACCACCCAAGACCTAGTGGCCTGAAACAGCTACAACTTGTTATTTCTAACTTACTAGCTCACTGGGCTATGGGGCTCACTTATAGGACTTTCCTTGGCCAGTGCATCAGCAGGGCACTGAAGACTGGGCCCATCCTCCATGTGGTTTCCATGCTGGGCTCTTCCAGGCTCTTCTGAGGCTCTGGAATTTCTGCAGTGTCATTTGGGCCACATTCTATTGGTCACAGCAAGTCACTGGCCAGCCCAGATTCCGGGGGTGGAAGAAGAGACTCCTCGTCTGGAAGGAAGGAGGAGCAGAGGCGGGCACCACCGGTGCACAGGCTGGACTGGGGAAACTGCCACCTGCAGAGACCCTAACACAGCAGGAACCAGTCTCATGTCTCAGGATCCCACACTTCTGCTCAGGCACACCTGTGCAGGGAACCTGAAAACACGTGTGATAGGGGCTCTGACACTGGGCCCCTCCAAGGACCCCATATCTTGGTGACCTGGATGGGAAAGGTCTGACACAAAGTCACTCTGAATTTTATGGCCCCTCCCCCAGCCCTGGGGCTCAGTCATCTCATCCTAAAACAAGGGATTGGTATCCTGACCTCTGGAGCCCTTTTTCCATGGCCATGAGGACACACCGAGACCCTGCCATGCTCAGGAAACTAGTGGAAGCAGGTCAGAAACATCCCTCACAGTGGTGATCTCCCTCCCACCCTCTCCATCCCTCTGTCTCTCATCCCCCACCTCCAGATGCACATGGGCATCCAGCCATTCATCCATTTGTCCTGCACACTGGGGTATTGTCCCTTCTTTGTTGATTTAATCATCAAACATATAGGTCATGCTGGGTGCTGCTCTGAACACCATCCAAATAGGAACTCCTCAATCCTTGTGACAACCTAAGGAGACAGCATCCTTACCAACTCCATGTCCAATGGGGAGACAGAGGCAGGGAGTAGTTTTCAAGTTTAAGAACAAGTGACTGCACTTTCTTTTTTCTTTTTCTTTTCTTTTCTTTTTTTTTTCTTTTTGGTGAGGAAAATTGGCCCTGAGCTAACATCTGTGCCAATCTTCCTCTATTTTGTATGTGGGACGCCACCACAACACGGCTTGATGAGCCGTGCATAGGTCCACACCTGGGATCCAAACCCACGAACCCCAGGCCACCTATGCAGAGCCTGCGAACTTAACCACTACAGCACCAAGCTGGTCCCTGCACTTTTTGATCAAAATGTGCTCACAGTCTGTCAGCTCCTTGCACACAGCCTCTCCAGGGATCCAGCTGTTGGGTTGTTCCCAGAGCTAAGCACAGGATCTAAGGCATGAGAAACAGACACAGCCAACAGAGGAGAAACCCTGGGGCTCAGGGTTCACCCATTCATCAGATGCTCCTTCACTGGCCTCCACACAGCCTCAATGTCTCTAAATCCCCTTCAAGACTCTGCCACCCCTGCTACCTAGGAAAAAGCAGCCCCCCACTTAGGAAGACCTCCCTGCTCATTATCTGTGGGTGAGAAGGAAAGATTTCCCTGTGGTCCAGCCAGAGCCCAATCCTGACACAGCTGTGAGGAGGAAGCTGGCCCTGCGGCTGCTGTGGGGATGCTGAGAGGAGCCAAGGCCTGCTCTGAACAAGGGTGGAGTGAGGGTAGGAATCCTCTCCTCTGTCTTCTGTGGGATTGGCGTGCACAGAAAAACAGGCATAATGGTCACTGATCAGGGGAGGTGAGGAGGGGCTACCAAGTCGGGGTGGGCTTACAAACTTTCAAAGCATCCCAGGATGGAGGCTGACCTCGCCGTTGGAGGAAGGCTGGGAGGGGCTGAATTTAGACAGAGTTCAGCAACAGCTTGAATAACGTGACAGAGCCTACCGGGGGCACACGGAAGAGTGGGTGCGGGAGGGGAAGTGGGGTCATGTGCTGTGTGTGGAGGTGGTGGAACCAGGTTCAAATTTGAGCTGTACTCCAAACAGACCGTGTGAACCTGAGCAAACTCCCAAAGTCTCCACACCCCAGTTTTCCTACGTGCAAGGCGGGGGGACAATCATCTTACCTGTTGTAAGATGACATGATAAGGCTGCTAAGAAGTGTCTGGTACATTCTTGGAGTTCAGTAAAGCCTGACTCATGCCCCTATGCTGGGAAGTATTCTAAAGGGAGGATGTTAACTCCAGCCAGATGGATAAGACCCAGGAGGCGAGGCGGGGGCTCACATACCACAGCACTCCCTATAGGGCCTCACCCAGAGGAAATCCTTGGAGACGCACCAGTGGAGGGAGCAGAGAATGGTGGGTAGAGTGTATCTCTGCATTCCCACTCCTTGACTCAATTTCTGCATGTGCCACTTCCGAGTTGCATCCTTTTGGGCAAGTCATAGGCTCTTTGTACCTCAGACTTTCCCTCTATATAGTGACGTGAATGGGCGTTTCAATGATCGTTTGCTGCATTATCAGACAATTGCAAGACTTAGTGGCTTAAGACAAAAATCATCTTCAATCGTTTTATCTACTTGCTTATGCTTTTGCAATCTGGACGGAGTTTGGCAATAGCTCGTGCCTGCTTCACGTGGCGTCAGCCAGGGACACTGGGGCCCCAGGATCTACTTCCAAGAAGGCTTCACTCCCCTGGCTGGCGAGGGGGTGGGGCTACCAGGTGGGAGCTTGGCCAAGCTGTTGGCTGGGGCCTCAGTTTCCCTCCATAGAGCTTCTCCTCCTTGCTGAGCATGGTCTCAGGGGAGTCAGACTTCTTACGTGGCAGCCAGCTTCCTCCAGAGCACAAAGTAAAGGCCGACAAGTGTCATAAGGTCACAGTGTCAGTTCTGCTACATTCTATTGGTTAAAGCAGCTCACAGGCCAGCCCAGGTTGAAGGGGAGGGGAGTACAAAAGGGCAGGAGCACCTGGAGGTGTGATTCATTGAGGACCACCAGAAGAACAGCTCACCACCGTCCCATCTCCCTCAGGAGGCTGTTGAGAAGATTAACCATATGAGTAAACCTACAGCACTTGAGTGACCTGCTCAGACTGAGAGGCAGACAAGGGGAGTGGTCAAAGCCAGAAGCTCCAGGCAAATGCTAGAGTCCCCTTGCTCACCAGCAATGTGACAGGGATGAGCTGCTCAACCCCTATGCACCTCAAAGCCCTCATTTATAAAATGTAGATCAAAATAGACCTCCTCTAGAATTGTTGTACGGATTATACAAACGGGTGCTTGTAAGCTGTTTAAAACACACTTTAACAACACTAAAGCTAACATTAGTGTTAAAGCTAACACTTTAGTGTTTAACGACACTAAAGTGCCTGGCACATAGTAAACACGAAAGAATTGGTTGCTCTTATTATAATCCTAATCCGAGCCAACTCCAGTCTCAGTCTTTGCCTGGATCAAGTCGCTAGCATCAGCACTTCCCAAGAAGCAAAGTGACTTCTCCAGAGGCACTGTCTTCTGCCTGGTGCCTGAATGTCAGTCAAGGTCACTGAGTGCCATTCCTGCCCTCCGCCACTCTGGTGCTCCCTGCCAGGCAGCCCAGTCTGATGGGACTTGCTGCTGGCCCCTGGACCAGCCCTTGGCCTGTGGCATCCTTACAACCCTAGGGCCTGGTCAAAGAGCTGAATACATCTGTTCTTGGGAAAAGACCTGGAGTCTCACACAAGCCGGCCCCCACTACTCCGTCTTACTGAGAAGGAACCCACTTATTGTGTTTCTTCGTCTTCATGAACAACCAGCTCCCTCTTGGAAGACATCTCTCTGACTTTTCCTTGACTCTTTACTGCCCGGAAACGACCCTCGATAACCAGAGACAGCTGTCCTTCTAGGTGAGAAAAAGCGATTTGCACAGCGATAGAAAAATAACATTTTTTATCCAATCCATAATTAGGTCTTAGAGAAACAAATTAAATGAAGGCAAAATTATGTTTCTTTAAAGCATGAATACTGATCTGCATAATGATGAACAATTTAATGGTTTAATTTCCAAGGGAAACTATTTTTAAAATGAGTTTGGAAAACGTATATTTCCCATCAATTCTATGTCTATAAAGTTAAGTCCCCAGGCCTGGTGCTGCACGGCCCCACCCTGCCTTCCTAGCTAATTAGTGATGACATTTTAAACTTAATACAGTGAAAGCATCTTCCACATCTGAGGCACCCTGCACCCTGAGGCACCATGCCGGATAAAGAATTAGCACAAGAAAGAAAGGGTACCCATAGCTCTAAGGACTTGCTCTCTTGCCCGTAATCCCCATCACCTTCTCCAAGCTTCAGGCCCAACCTTTCTCAGTGGGGGCATTTATAGTACCAATTCTTGCCACCATTAATATATAAAAGGCATTCTGACATCCGTTTGTGTCACTAGCACTGTAGCTTCCCTCTTTGGGAGGTGGTGTCATAACAGGAACTTGGAGTCAGACAGCCTCAAATGACTGTGGTTAGTTCAGTCACAAATGAGATCCTTGGGAAGTTGAACTTCAACACTTTCTGACCTGTAGAGATGGCAATTTTATATGGTTCAGCTTTATGAAACGTCTACACATGGCAAGTCCTTGGTAGATTTCAGGTGGTATTACTATTATTGTTATTATTAATTGCATGATTTGGGCAACTCAGCTGTAAATGGAGACCGTATCACCTACTTCTCAGGATGTTGTGAAAACGAGATGAAATTATACAAGATAATGTACTTAGCACTCTGCCTGACACACCGGCCAATTTCAGAGCAATTTAGTTCCCTCCCTTTGCCAGTTTTGGGCTTGCCCCATTCATTTGCTGCCAGGAAAACTGGATCAACTCAGCAGAAGTCAGAGGGGGTCTGCACTCCTTTATCTTTAAGCCTGCTCACGTCTTGGAAAAGCACTGAGGCTGGTCACACATTGCATTAGCCGGCGAGACAGAGGTCAACAGTAAATGTATATTTGCAACACTCTCCACGGTTCTCAAGCACAACCTCCCCAATTTTCCCATTTTCTGTCTCCTAAGAGCCCCATGAGGTAAGAGTTATGCCTGAATTTCCTGTGCAGTAAACGTTCTGCTTTGCTGTAATGATTTGAGGGTCATGTGTCTTGGTGAAACACCCCAGCCAGGAAAAGAAGTGTCTCATGGACACCAAACCCCACAAGGCCATCAGACTCTACCTGTGGCAGCGAGGTTCTCAGCCAAAAGCACAGCAGAGGGTCTTTCCTCAACAGGGGCAGACTTGCCCACCAATCGCTCACACCCAGGAGATGTGGCGTTGGCCCCAAGGCATTGATAATCCACTAATAGCACCTCTAATCTCAAGTTCAAGGTCCTGGCTTCGGCATCCTTAATGAATTCTTGGCCAACTCTTCAAAAGATAAAAGAGACTCTAAGCTCAGTTGAGCAAATAAAAAGTAACTTTTTATGAATATCCCAGGAAGAACAGAGCACCTGTCACCTCCCAGGCACCTGCCATACGCTATTTCACTTTGTCCTCTCAAGGATGCCCGCCATCACTTTTACAATCCTCATTGAGCCCCAGAGAAGCTAACCTACTAGCTCCTGGTCACACATCAGTGGAAGGTCCAAGTTTCGCATACGAATGGTTTTACCTCCAGAGCGTTATAGATTGCACCCCAAAACCAGAGGCAACAGCTTTGAAGACACTTTGTTTAGGCTTCAGCACAGGTAGGGACATGTAGAGAGGAAGAATCGATTCCTGTTCTTTCCAGTTTTTGATCATCCACTCAGACAAATATTTACTGAGCCCTTTCTATGCAGGTGCTGTGCTGGGGGCTGGGAGCCAAGGCTGAGCAACGGATGTGGTCACTGTTCTCATGGTGGGTGCCCATAGTGTACAGAGGCCATAGGCATATAAATGGCAACAATATTGTTGCACTGTGCAAGTGAGTGAGTGCATGGCACCCACCCTGACTCAGGGTCATCAGGGGAAGCCCCCTAAAGAAGAGCTAAGGACAATAAGTTCTAAAGTGTTAGCCAGCCAAAAGGAAGAAGCTGGGATGGGGGCCAGGAGACGGATTACCCCGATGTGGGTCACCAACAGGTCAGCCTCCACTATCACAAACTCTGAAAACCTTATGATCCACATTTCCACAGTCCATCTGTCCCCCAGACACTCCTGTGCCACCCCTACACTCCGCAAACACATGCACACTTTCAAAGTCCCGTTCAGCAACTCACTTGAGTATTCCAAACTGAATTCTGCAGTTCCGAAGAGGTGAGGGTACCACAAGAACAGAGAACAAAAGAAATGCTTAAGACAGGGAAACATTTTTACCAGCCTACTTGAAATGTACTTTGCTCCTCTCCAAAACGTTCAAAACATTGAAAAGCCTTTCCAAATTTCTCAAACATCTGCTGAGTGGGCCAGACGCCCCCTCCCACTCGCTCCACCCACCATCTCTGCATCCATCAAACCTCATATTAAGTGACACTCAATTACAACATGTATAATTTGGCACCACGTTCCTCAATCAAGGGCCCGTGCTGGGACAACCTTTTCTGCACTGTCCTCTGGGGGTGCACGGTGACGCCGATGAAATGCACATGCCTGATAATTAAATTTGGCATAATTACTTTTCCAAATGATCACTGACACTCCATTGTTCCAAAAGGATTAATCCTCCGAGGCTTCGAAATGCAGTCTGTTTCCTGGATCTAAATGAGATTTCAAAGAATGTAATTTATAGTAACCACAATCCCTAATGCACACTTTAATATACCCTTTCTTTGTTACAGACACTTGCTGGCAAAATCCTACTGAATTAAAATTCTCTTAGGGTGAGGAGCTACCTGCCAGCGGATGCCAGCTGTGCCATCACAGACGTTCCACCGTAGAGTATGAGCGTGCAAGTCAGTCCCCGATCTGCCATGATGCAGGCACTGCACCTCAATTGGCTTCCCTGTTTCTAGCCAAGCCCTAGTCTACTCCACGTGCTGGCGAGAGGGGTCACAGGCTGCTTGCTCCCTTCCTGCCAACCAAAAAAGGCGACTGGGCTTTGCCAGGACAGACAGAGGGCAGTGGGGAGGAGAAGAGAACCTCCAGTCTTGATGCTGTAAAAATGAGGGAAGGTGGAGTGGAGCATGTGGGAGGAGGGGTGCCACCTGTGAGCCGGTGATTTGCCAGGTGCCTGATATACATGTGCTCCCCCTTAAGCAGAAGGGTCCCAGGAGACAGCTATGTCTAACTCCCTTTAACACATGAGCAGCCTGAGCGTTAAAACCCAGCCTAACGTCACACGCCTAGCATGGGGCAGGGCGAGAATTTGCAACTCTATCGATGGGGCTAGAAATCTCATGCTCAGTCTGGGAACTGGGAAAGCACAGCAGAACATGGAGCATCTGGGGAGACGGGGTGGGTGGACAGTAAATCAACAAAGACCTCTCCTGTGGCCATAGCAGAGGTGCCATCCTTCTTCACATATCCAGACTTGGCTTTGGGGAGGATAGGCAGGGGGCACTGGAGTCTTGGTCTCTGTCATCGGTGCCCCGAGCCAGCTGCCCACACCACAGCCTTAATCTCCATTCCTCTGTGTTCCTACCCCCTCGTGCTCTCTGCATTCTACTCTTTGAACAGAAAGACCTGTGACCATCTGCGCAAGGATGCCCACTGAGATAACAGTTCTCAGCTACAATTTCTCTTATGAAGAAGAGAAGACGCAACGATAAACCTTCTTTACGAGGCTGTAAGAGGGGAGGGGACATGGAGAAGCCCATTTGCCCTCCCTCTCATTGATGGCCCCTGGCCTACTGATGTCTGGCACTCTATTTTCCCATCACACCCTAACAACACACTCCTACCCCACCACCTTCCGATTTACATATTGCAACTTATCTCACAATAGTTTCCCAAAGGCTAGGTCGACCTCTCATAGCAGTACCAATTTATCCACTTAAGAAAACTCTCAGTGACAAAACATGACCTGCAAGAGGTCAGCAACATGGGTCTCATTTATATTTGCACCTTATTCAGAAATGGATAGCACCAATGGCACTCACAAAATTTGGGTATTCCTGTGATTTTAAACAGCATCGTATGCATTAGTTAGAGTTGTCAGTATTTGGACAGATTTGAATATGTATAACATTTATTAACTGTAACATTAGCTCTGACATTTCAATTTAATCAGCATTACTACAGACAAGTAAAGTAATTCTCTCCTACTCATACATAAACAGTATTATCTCTCCATTTCCAAAAGGTAGCATTTTGTGATCTAAGACGCTCAGGGGATAATTTTATCGCCGTGTGGGGAGGCAGATGAGGAAAATCCGGCGAAGGCTCTGTGAGACTGCATTTGAAGATTAAATAATACATAAATTATGGAGGAGGCCACAGAGAAGACCTCTGGAGACTGCTGGATGCTTCCACATTAGTTCTTAATGAAAGTTAAATAAATGCGTTTTCTGCCCGCAGGAATCTGGTTTGTTCAGGAGCTGGATGGTGAGCCTCTGAAATGGTGAGCCGTTCCATGGAGGGTGATGAGAGGTGAGCCAAATAAATCTCAGTAAGTCCTTCCTGGGCCCAGGGGCAGCTGTGTTGAATAATCAGAGAGCTCTAGCATCTTTCTATACCGCTGGGCGTGTCCTGCAAAGGGGTTCTTCTAAAAGGGCAGCACAGAGGCGCCCTGAGGAGCACCATTTTTAGTAGGGGTACACCTGGCAAAGCAACTCACCGCAGGGCCTCCGAAATAAACGTGGAGCCTTTGAGTGGCCCCACATAGCATGTTTTGGCAGGATTCACATGCCCACAGTGAGACCCTAAAGGGACAGAGAGAGCAAGCCTGGGTGGATGAAGTTTCCTTGGTCTCCTTAGGAGCCAGCCTCCTTGGTGTGGGGACACTCAGCCACCTGAGCTGCTGCAGGGGGTCCATGAGCACCATGGGGTCCAGAGCAGACCGGGGCCTAGGACATAACGGGTAGACAGAGGCAGGTGAATGGCCAGTCTGTGCTACGGGGTGGTCCAAACCCCTGGAAAACATGCTTGGAACTTATTCCTGAATCTACTCCAATCAAGTTAGTAAACCTGTGTCCTCAGGTTAGTCCTCCTCCACCCCTGCTAGGTCAGTCCCTTCACTCCACTCACAAAAAACAGCTGGAGTTTGCTTGAATTTCAGCTCACACTCTGGTTAACGTTGGATGTTAGCCAGAGTGTGGACCCAAGTATGGACAATTCAAGGAAAAGAGAAGAGAAAAGTTGAAAACAACAATCAGAATCACTAAATTCAAAACTCTACTTGTCTGAAGGCAAGACCTTCAGGGTTCTAAAATACAACAGGTCATTGGACCGTACAGCACAAAGGCAGCAAGGATTTTTATTGGTCCCAAAGAGGACAGCGCAAGTGGTGAGATGGTCTCTTTCAGGATGCTCATGTATCCGTATACCTGATATCACCTTAGAGCTTATGATGCACAAAGCAATGAACGTATACCTCATTTAACCCTCAAAACAATCCCATATGTTCATATTATTATGATGATCTCCATTTTCAAGCTGATGAAACTGAGGCTCAGAGAAGTTAAATAACTAGCCCAGGGTCATACTGAAATAAAACAGGACCTAGTGTCTGTGTCCAAATCCTGTATGTTAACCCCCCGCAGGAGGCATGGGAAGTGATTCTGGTTACTCTGTGGAGCTCTGCTTACAGAGGGAGGTTTAACTAGAGGGAATGACTTAGGCCTCAGGGCCCTTCTGTTGCCCTGGCCTACCCAATTGCAAGGGAGAGGCACTAGCCATGTGCTCCCACGCCCCTTTGGTTTTGTAAAACTTGCAAAAGTCAGATACTTCACTGAAATCAGTGAAGACTGCTGTTCCATGCCAACTCCCTTTAGCCACACTGTCTCTTGCATCTACTGCTGTTGGAACAGCTAATAGAAATTCGGGGAAGCTAAGTTTTGGTAAATTTGGCTTGAGTTTAGTGGGATATATTCTGTGGTCTGACATCACTTCTGAGCACAGTTAACTTATTGCCAGCTGTCCCAGAATGGCAATGCAGGATTTCTTTTAACCGCCCTGTGTGCCAACTCACCTGGCCTGCTACCACCAAGGTGCACAGGTGAGGTCATGCGGAGGTAACATATGCCCTGCAGACCCTGGCACCGGAAGTATGTGGAAGTAGAGGAGAAACCAGTTTCAAAATAAACCAAGTCAGAAGCTAGCCATGGAAAAAATCTTCCAAATTTACAACTAACATACAAAAACCCAATTTTGACAACAATCTTAAATTTACAAGACCTTAACAATGATGAGAAAAATAAATAAAACCTTTCTAAACAACTACCAATAAAAAACCTTCAATAAACCATCCCAGAGGAAAATTAATTCTCTTTCTATTCTTGCTATAGAAAATGAAACTCAAAAAGATTGTCATATGAAGAGAGGATAGCCAAAGAAAACAGTAGCCAAAAAAAGATAGGGGAAAAGTATTACAGAACTGTGTGCCAGGCAGTGTGTCTATGTGTGTGAGATTTTGTTGTATTTGCCAACTTTTTCATAGTTTTTATGATTCGTGTTATGATTTATAGTCTCAGTAAGTAAATATTCACTCTCATGCCTGATTTTATATTTACAATTTCATGGTCTTTTCCTTAAAGAAAACCTCCAAAATTGCATACACTCCATGTGTCACGCCACCTGGATCCACCCTGCCTGCAGAGCTAACCAGAAGTAAAGGACCTTTTCCTCTAGGGGGTGAGGACACATTTACGCTTCCCCTGTTCCCTGTAATCAAACCCATGTATGTGATTGTCAATCCCAATGGGTCTAGAATTCCTCAATAATGAGCATTTGGGCCTTTGGGAGAACTAGTCCTGGACTCGGTGTAGGAGAAGCTGGGCCTCCCATGTGTAGCTCTTCGTCTTATTGTAAAAGTTGCAACGAATATTTCCCTCTTTGCTATGACTGCTATGAAATGCAGAGCCAAATTGGTGTGCAATGTGGTCATGGTACTGACGCACGTAATTCACACTTCTTTGAGCCTATGCTCCTCCCACACCATCATCCTCAAATTCATCATTCTCAAATCTGCTTCAAATTCTTTATTGAATCAGACTCTTTAAGAAAATGCGAAGAAGTTCAAAAGCATACCTGTATACGACAAGTGTGCTTACTTATTTATTTATTTTTGCTTGAGGAAGATTAGCCCTGAGCTAACATCTTGCCTATCTTCCTCTATTTTGGATGTGGGACAGTGGCACAGCATGGCTTGATGCGTGACGTAGGTCCGCCCCTGGGATCTGATCCTGCAAACCCCAGGCCACTGAAGTGGAGCATGTGAACTTAACCACTCCGCCACTGGGCCAGCCCTAAGCATGCTTATTTTTATAAGGGGGAAATAAACTTTATATAGAAATGCATAAATAGACAAACAGGATCCAGAGGTCCTGAGTCATTTACATTTTTCTGGAGTTTTCAGCTTGTTGTTAATCATTCTATTGGAAGAGTCACTGGGTGGAGGAGATGGTAAGCGGGCGAGGTGGAATTCAGGGGAAGGAATAGGCATGTCCTCTATTATTGTTTCAGATGCTTAATAGCTGACATTTTCCTCTGTCTTTATGCTCTCCTTTGCCGAATGTAGCCCCTCTTCCACCTGTTCACATTTCTTTTGCTTGGCAGCATCCATCGTGTCCTGAGGCAGAATCCTTTGGTAGAAATTAGCAAGCCTTGAGATGTTTGTTGAGAGCTCTCTGCCTGTAAATGGCTGTGGCTGGTGCTGTCGCTGTAGCCACCATGAAGGCACATCAGACACATTGGGCTTTTATGTTGTTTTTTATAGGAAAAGAATCCTGTCATCAAGGGAAGCAACCACAAAGGCTTGGAAAGCAGGAGACCATGTGAAGAGGCGCAGAGTAATCCCAAGAGATCAGGCAATGTAAACACCAGAGGCCTCGACAAAGAGATTTATCACCTTCCTGGGAAATCCCAGACTAAAATCCACTACGGCAGGATGAAAGTTGAGAGTGTTTTGCCCTTAACCAAACCCTAAGAAAGTACAGAAAATATGAATTATTCAACAAATGGCATTGGGACAACTGGGCAACCATCTGGCAAAATGTTAAGTGGGATCCATTCTTCATACAAGGCACATAGCAACCAGGATGAATTCCAAAAGGATCAAAGCTTTCAATGTACCAAGTCAAAACTACAAAAATACTAGAAGAAAACATGGAAAAATTATTTAAAATCTAGAGTCCGTAAAAAGAAAAGAATGGCAATCAGACTACATAAAATCCTTCCACGTGGTAAAAAATAATAATAATGGCAATATAATGATAATAAGTAAAGTAAAAAAACTAACAATATTCTGGGAAAAATATTGGCAATGTTGAGATTACAACATAAACGGCAATCTCCCTGAGGCATAAAAACGTCTACAAATCAATAAGAAAGAGACTCACCAACAACCCAATTTTTAACATGGGAAAATTATACGACTAGCACTTAACAGAAAAGGAAAAACAAATGCCTCTAAAATATTTTGAAAGATACACAGGCTCATGTAGGATAATAAACATAAAAATTTTAATTACTCTATGTTCCCATTTTCACCCATCATGTTGGCAAATATCTCAAAGTTTGGCAAGGCACAGTGTTAACAAGACAGTAGGGAAATTGCTACCCCATACATTGTGGATTTAGAGATTGACTTGACATCTATGGAGGGCAACTTGGCAATATTTAGCAAAATTACACACACACAAATCCTTTTAACCAGCAATTCTATTTCTAGGTATTGATCTTAAAGTTATTCTCACACACGTGTGAATTAATACCTGTTCAATGGTATTCATTCAAGTATGTTTTCAATAGCACAATATTGGGAACAGCCTAAATGTCCCTCTGTTGGGCACCAGTAAAATAAATCATGCTCTATTCATTCACAGGAAAGCAGCTGACAACAGACAAACCAAAAACCTGTAGAAATGCGCCTGTAAAAAAAGAATCAAAAAGTGCTTTCTGAACTAATACGAAAGCAACTGCAAGAATATCAGTAAATAGGGGAAGAGGTTAAGGTCTATATATTGTTATTTGTTTTTATATGATTTAAAAAATAATATGCAAGAAACTAACATCAGGTATGGATTCAGGCAGGGAGGAAGTAGGAGTCGAACACACAGGAGTTACCCTATTTGTCAGGGTAGGAGTAGAATTTTCACTACATACTTAAAAAAAATTTTTTTTGAACAATGTGAATATATTATGTAATCAAGGAATTTACAAATTTAAAAAATTCTAACCTGATGGACTTTGAAAATAATATTTGCCTGAGTTCTATGCCATCAAAAAAACAGTCAAATACTTCCTGTTGGTGGTGGCGTTATCCAGGTGGCTAGTGAGAAGCTGTAGGCTGAGAGGCTCAGTGTGCATCCTGACCTTGGCCCTAACCCCTCCGTAGTCCTGGACAAATGGTTCAACACCGCTGGGCCTTGAATGTTGGAGAAGATGTGGGTAAGGCCTCTGCTGCTCTGAGGGAAGGCTATAAAGATTTAGCAAGCAGCTCTTGACGCCATAGGTGCAAGAATGAGCACATAACATATGTGTAGGAAATAATAATTAATCCTCAAAGCAATCCTGTTTTATAAACAAGAAAAGTGAGACTTAGATCAATTTTATGATTTCCTCAACAAATGACGTGGAACAGATAATTGATAGAAGATAAAATATAAAAGGTTAATAAATAGGAAATGCTTTCCATCTCCCTCCACTTACAAGGAAAAATAGAAAACACATTTACAAGACAGCGCCAGGGTCCTGGGTAGGGCAGAGCTGAGGGTCACCTGTGCAGAGAATGGGCATGACCTGGTGTGGCTGGGGCTTATACAACATCAAGTGGCTGGAGGCAAGCAGCAGGAGGTGAGACCACTGCCTGGAGGCCAGACGCCGAGAAGGCGGGCTTCCACCAAGCACAATGGCCATAGTCCCAAGTCAGGCTGTCACACTGGTTCCTCCTACGCAAAGAAGCAGGTGCTACAGAGTCTCAGAGTGCCCAACACCTCTCCCAGGGCAGGGGAGGTTGGCCAACAAGGCCCATGGCTCTGTGAACTGGAAGCCAAACTGAACAAGGAGAGGCAGGGACAAAGCTGACAGCCACGCTTTGGCAGAACCCTCAAATCTCTGCTGTGTCCACAGCGCCCTAAACCCACTTGTCTCTGCATGGCCTGCTCAGGAGCCATGAGTTCCAGGCACAGAGGGATGAGGAAGGCAGTCTATGGTGAGAATCCAGAAGAGGCAGTGCATTTGTTACCTTTGGCTACGATACAATGAGGTCTAGGGAGCTGAAGTCATGATCTGGACAAAAGCAAACTTGATGGCCCATATCAATAAAGTTCATCATTTTCCACTGTGACCGGGATGGGGGTGGTGTCACCTCCATCTCCAGTTCTCCAGTCCAACACACAACACAGCTGGGCATTTTCTCCTCATCAACCATGCCCTTTGTCCTAATAAGCCTCAAAACCAGGGAGATGAGTGATTCTCAGCATCAGTAGTGGGGTAAAGACCAATTCTCTACTAGAAACCTGGGGTCCACTCCATCCTGGGCCCCTCATTTCTCCCAGCCAGACTACAAGCTTGCCACCACTGCTTACTATCTACGTTTGCCCACAGTCCACTCAACAAATCCATTCACAATTGTGTCCCCACAATTCCATGTCACAGAGGGTCCCAACTCTGCTGAATATCAGAACCTCCTTCGAGTTCTTAAACTAGACTGATGCCTGGCTCCCGCCCCTAGACTTATGATTTAAGTGAAGTGGGGTGGGACCTGAGCATTGGGATTTTTAAGAGCTCCCAGGAAACTACATCTTATTGCTGTCTTATTTTCTTCCTTTGAAGATCTCATTATCTGTCTTCATAGAAATTATAAACTAATGCAGGAGGCAGCAAAGATTGTTACAGTAGCAAATACCCAGCCTTTCATCTACTAAAGAGACTTCTTAATTGGCCACAGCTCAGGAGAGGAGGATGAACTGACCCTGGGATTCTGCCAGTTGGGGTTCTGAAAATCCCGTCTCCAGGGAAACCCCTTAGTCCCAGACAAATTGGGAAGAATACTCACCATAGCTCAGGCTATCACAGTCAGCAGTTAAGAGAGTCTCATCATTTAGCAATCATTGAACACTTTTGTACATAGAAGTTCATACCTGACATCATGGAAAACATCGTGAGGAAAGAATGTATCCACCCCTCAAATGTATTTCTGTCCATGGTCCATCATCTCAGGACTCACTCACTTAACCAGTTCTTGGGCATCTAAGTGCCAGATTCCATGCTGTCTACAGGATTGACAAGAAGAGGCCACGCCCCCTGAGGAACATGAGAGAGGCATAAACAGAAGATGAAAGCAGGAAACGGTGAGATCAGGGCTATCATAGAGGAGGAGAGAGGTTCTGAGGAGCACAGCATGCACCAGCTCTGCAGAAGGGGTCCTGGAGGTGTGAGAGCAGAGCCCACATCTGACGCCCCTGTGAGGTAACGGTGATGCTCCAGTGGGGCTTGTGGGTCGGAGCAGCAGGCTAAGTGAGGTAAGACACAGGCACCAAAGGGAGCCAGGGTGAGATGGCAGTGGGTGACTCCTGGCAGTGTTACTCCAGAGCCCAGTTGTCAAGAACCATGTTGTTATTCACCAGAAAAATGGATTTTACTTCTCCTTTCTGCTAGTCACTGTAGGCCATTGGGATATTGTGATGATCAGAAAGATGCAGAGCCTGAACTCAGAAAGTTCATGTTCTAGTGAGATGGAAGGGACCTGTAAGAAATAATCTCAGGGCACGGGGACAATGCTGCCATGCAAGCTGTGCTGACATTCTGGATTTTAACTTACTGTAAATAAGAAGCCAAGAATTCTCAGAAAAAAAGACCTTAGCAAGGAACTTCAGAAAGACTCCTGAGCTGGAGAGGAAGAAAATGCAAGTCCGTCGAAGCTGGAGCACAACACATCTTAACTGGGAGGAGTATGGAGCAATAGAATATCCCCAGGAAAGGATATTTAGAGGGATATGAAGGGGAAGAAAGCATCTAAGAAAGCTGAGAAGGAGTGACTGTTTAAACAGACTTCTAGAAATGTTTTTAGGTTGTCATTTCTCAAAATATTTTCAGTGAAGTAAAATACCTTTCCTTCTTCCTGCTCTGCACGTCGCCAAGCGGCTGTTGGAGAAAAGCTGGGTAGCAAAGCTCGGATGCCTTTCATGTGAGGGAAACGTGCAGCTCCAGAGCCCCCAGCCCAGGAAAGCCTTGTCTCATTGGCTGGTGTTCCTCGCTCTATGAAGGCCTCCGGGCCAGCACATAGAACACATCAAATGAGAACAAGGCTCGATTTTTGTTCCCCTGCCTCACTCTGTCGGAAAAATCCAAAACCTGCCTTGTGGAGTGAAATCTCTCTTACCAGGTGGGAACCTTCTGAATCCTCCGGCCAGGGTTTCATTGCTGCCACTTGGCTCAGTCAGATGCTTCCTAAGCACCTACTCTGCGCCGGGCCCGGTGCTCCCATCAGACAGGACTCCCAGACGTGTCAGAAGGACAGAGACCAACAGAGCGATAAACTCCTCTACAAATCCAAAAGGACAAGCTCAATGCTCCTCTCCTGGCCCAGCCCATGCTTTCCTGTTTTAATTAAAACATGTTGAATACCAGAAAGACAGGACAGTGTTGGACAGTGTTAGCCGCTCTACAAGCGGAAATGTGATGAGGTTAATTACATCATCTAAAGAGGTCCTGACTGCCCCTTCCAGGCCTGTCCTCTAACAGTTTACCCCTGAGCGAGCAGTCAGTGATAGCAGCTAATCTCACACAACAGACACTGGCAAAGCAGCCACCAAGTTGAGGATGGAAAGGGAAAAAGGGAAGTTAAATGTGGAAATGGTGGGTGGCTTTGATGGTCCCACCATATTCAAAGAGGTGGTCCTTTGCACAGGGACCTCGTTGGTTTGCAGATGAGCATCTGAGGGATGATGGAAAGATGCCTGCCAGGGAACAGGAAGGGAGCACTGACCAGGGCTGGGTGCAGCCTTATGCAGATTCTCATTGCATCTCCTTTCCACAGCACTAGCCCAGATTGTGTCCTCTCTTACAACTCAAGTGGTATCACGTCAAGAATGGATGAAACAAAAGGAGCAAAGCAGCTCCACTTCAGGTCATTGCACAGGGTTGGGAGGATGTCGGGGGTCCCTCGCCTACACTCAGCCCCAGGGTCTCAGAGCAAATCTGCTATGGGGGAAAGGGGGGTCTGCTAGAGCCCTGTCCACTCAGTGCCTTGCTTCCATGGGCACTACAGGTCAAATGGACTCAACGCCAAGGCCACCAGCATCTGGGATTCTGGAACATTCCCACTTTCAACTGCCAACAGATCTCCGCAGACCCACACACCAAGGTCTGCCTGAAGAAGGCTGTGGGGGAAAGCTGGAGGGAGGAGAACCTGTGAGGACTAGGGCTCCAAGAGGACAGGAGACTGTTCTCATCCTACACCACCAGGCTAAGGTCCTGTCTCTCCCAAGCCACCATTCCTGTGACCTCGAGCACGTTACTTAACCTCACTCAGCCTCAGTTCCCCCATGGGTAAAATGTGGATGATAATCCCTCCTATGGGGGTGGCTGTGGGGACTGAGGGTTGATATGCACAAGGTGCCTGACACACAGCAGGCACCATATGTGATTGCATGTCTCCCAGACACCCATGAGCCGGCTACCTTAAAACCCAGTCTGGAGGCAGGCCGTCTGGGTGAAACCCTACCTCCACCCCTCCTGAGCCGTGTGATCCTGGGTGAGCCGCACCTCCCTGAGCCTCCTTCTTATAAAGCGGAAGTCAACCTCAGTTCCTAAGTCACAGGAATATGAGGAGGATTAAATTAGTTATATCGAACTAGTTACACATAAAGTGCTTTGAAGAATTTCTGGCATACAGTAAGTGCTGAATAAAGACTTGTCGCTCTTGTGATTTCCAGAGTGTGCGGTCTTGTGAAGAGAGACCAAGATGCCTGGCTTGGCCCAGCAGGTGATTCTATGGGCTGGGGGTGCCTGCTTACAAATGCAGACGGCAAAGGAAGTTAAGGACCTTGTTCCCCAGGAAGTGTTTCCTCCAGTCCCTGCAGAGTACTGGGAACCGCTTCCTGGCTCCCCCACCAGAAGGGGAAATGAAAAGTAGGATTAAGAGCCGGCATTTGAATCTCTGCTCTCAGCCTGAGTGTGAAGGCAGCAGAACCCCATCTTAAAAAATCAATATCGAATCAAGGATAATTTTTCCTCTACTAGAAAGAAACAAAAGTTAATTCCCCTGGACTCCTGAGTCATAACATCATTTGGGGAAGAACATTTCCTTTCATCTATGTGCTCCCGCTACGCCACATGAGCACTTCGGGCCCAGCCAGAAATTAATTCTTTGTCCTCTGAAATCTATACTATTATTTTTTTATAACACGTCTCTGACAAATGAACAATCTTTGCTTTTGGAAAATACAGCATTATTGATGACATAAGCTGTAATATAGTGGTGGTTGACCCTGTGAGCATGTAGTTTGGATAAAAGAATGCCCGTATGCTGTAGTTAATAGGCAGATTATTGAGGTAAAAACCCTCCCAACCAGAAAGCTCGGCTCGGGAAATGCTAACTCATTCCTTTAAACCTCTTGAGTAAAACCCGCATTTAATGAATAACTATTACATGCCTGTTTTTGTGGTAGGCATTTTAGACAAAGGATCATATTTAATAAGTCCGCAAAGTATATATCATTGTCTCCATTTTCCAGCAAAGAAACAGAGATTTATTGTGCATTTTAAAAAACCTTGTTCAAACTAGTTTTCACACAGTCAGTAACTGGTTGGATCTGGATTTGAAGCCCGGTATGTCTGGTCTCAGAAGCCACGATCTTAAATCACCAGGCCCTAACAAGGTCTTACAGAGCATGCTGGTTATTCACGAAGCAAGGAACTCTCAATAGTTGAGCACTGGTTTGACCTACTTTTGTTAGTCTTTTGTCTCAAAATTAATCTTCCTCAAGGCATAAATTAAAAGTTTAATTATAACAAATCCAAATTAATATTCTTTTAAGAATTTCATGACATTCATAAGTTGAAAAGCTGGCCAGGTCTGGGAACCACTACAGATAGCACGAAATGATAATGATGGCAACAACACTAATTACAACACTTACAATTAACCCAAGACCAGAAATGTGTGTGCGTACACGTACACACACATACACACACACACACACACACACACACACACAGAAGTCTGAATTGATATTATAATATCTTGCCAAGGAAATGCTTGCATTATTGGCAATCGACGTCCTTCACAAGATCTCTGTGGGACAGACGGTCTCATTGTCTATTGACAGCTTGAAAACAGAATTTCTTCATTCACTCAGCAAGCAGCCCAGGCCCTGTTCTAAACCTCAGGGACCCAGCAATAAACAAAACAAGCAAAACCCACAGCTCTCCTGTATGCTACAGTCCAGCAGAGAGAGACAGACAAAAAGCAAAACAAGTCAAAATAGACAGTGTGTTAGATAGTATGATGGTTAATTTTCTGGGTCAACTTGATGGGCCGTGGGGTGGCCAGATACTTGGTCAAACGTTATTCTGGGTATTTGCGTGAGGGTGTTTTTGGATCAGGTTCACATTTAAATCCATAAACTGAGGAAAGCACATTGCTCTCCCCAAGGTGGGTGGGCTTCATGCAATCAGTTGATAGCCTGAATAGAACAAAAAGGCTGAGTCTCCCCAAGTAAGAGAGCATTCCTCCTGCCCGGCTGCCTTCAGACTGGAACTCTGGCTTTTTCCTGCCTTCAAACTCGAATGAAAACATCGGCTCTTCCTGGGTCTTGAGCCCGGTGGGCTTCTGACTAGAACTACACCACCAGCTCTCCCGAGTCTCCAGCTTGCCCACTCACCCTGCAGATCTTGGGATTCATCAGCCTTCATGTTCTCATGAGCCAATGCCTTACATAAAGTATTACATGTATCTTATATATATGTAAACCCAGCAGATTAATACAAATGGTTATATGGGAAGCGGGATGGGGAATGTTTGCGTGTTGAAATTTGTAGTAAAGTGGACCAAAAAAGGCTGACTGAAAAGAAGATATTTGAGTAAAAACCTGAAGGATTTGAGGAAGTAAGCCAAGCGAATATGAGGGAGAAGAGCATTTAGGCTGAGGGGACAGCAAGTACAAAGGCCCTGAAGTAGGTGCATGCTTGGGAGATGTAAGGAGTGGCAAGGAGGCCAGGACAGCTACAGTGGAGTCATGAGGTCAGGGGTGACAGGTCACACTGGCATCTGAGGCTGCTGTAGAAAAGACTCGTGTACAAATCAGTGTGTTTGCGTGTGTTTCTGAAGCTTCCAGGAGAGATTTGGGACAGCTTACAAAGTTAATTACAATAAAATAGCATGCATTAACATGGGATCAAAAGAAAACAAGAAAATAAAGAAGGATGGAAATAACCTGGAGCCGGAACCTAACTAGAAATCACATATGGTCTCCACATCTCCAACAGGTGAGCCTCACTGGGCTCTCGACCTCCTGGGAGTTGGCACCAAGAGGGACACGCTGCTAGTCACCACATTCCTTACGTCCAGAAGATGCGCACAAACAGGTACCTCTGGGGGATTGCAACTGTTTTTGGCATTATAATCAGAAAAGACTGTTTCCTGGGGGATCATAAACCCAGGCTCAGTGAAGCAAAGTGGCCAACAGCATCACTAGCAGCATCCTTGCAATGAATGCAGACAGCAGCTTTCCAGATGCTGTCGCTTAGGTGGCAAAGCACAAGGTGATCAAACCAGTCCTGCCAAGGGCTCAGGGAGGGCTGGGCATTTATGGGTGGCACCTTCAGATGCCCAGACTGACTTCAGAACGTATTTCATAATATCAAGAAGAGAGGAGAGACCTCTCATCCTTTATGTAATCCTCACTGAATGGAGTTTCTTGTGGCTGATCTGTGGACAGAAAGAGCAATGGTGGACTCGAGACTGTCCTGGACTGCCCAGCTGACTCCTGGAGTGTAGCTCCCTGCTTGCCAGTCGAGTCGTAACCTCTGAGACTTAGCAGGAAATAGAGCCAGGCAGAGGTGACATCCTTTGGTAGAAGCCACGGGTCTTTATAGGAATGTGTGTCATGAGGGAAGCTGAAGATTGTCATTGGTGGGGGCAGGAATCCCCTCAGAAAACGGCCTCGAGTCTGCTTCAGGGCACAGACAAATGAGCAATCCGGGACTGACCGGATGTTCCCTTCCATCTAGCATGGCCAGAATCATTTCAATCCAAAAAATATATAAAGCCATTGCCACCAGCCACTTGCTTCAGCCAAAATAAAACTTCCCAAGGGCACCCAGAGAAGTGAGCCTTTGAGAATGGATAGCTAGACCAGGGCACACCAGGAGATCCCGTCATGTCGGGGGGGTTGGCTAGCTGAGGTTGGGGTGCCCCTGGCATCAGCGGGGTGAGAGCCTGTTAAGAATAAGAGAATGCAGTGTTCAATTTCCATGTGGACTCCTGTATGGGGCTATGCTGTAACTGCCCTCTGTCTTTTCAAACCTTCTGTAAAATCTGCTGCAGATGAAAAAGAGCTGGGAAACATCTAGCAAAGAGAATAGCATACATTTTAGGAAAGTTGAAGAAATGGAGACCTTCTGTTGGAAGAACTCTTTCGGAGGGTTTATTGTCTGACGAAGAATTTAATAGAGAACATGCCAGCTCTCTCTCAAAGAGTTTTTGACTCTCACCTCGGGAGCAGAGTTCGCGCTTAACTGTTAGCATATGTATACACATCAAACCCAAGCTCGAACGATACCAACCAGTTCTCAAACCCATAACTTACAGGCAGACTCCACAGCACCTTAGACGTGGCCATGGACGCTGATGGGAAAAGGGCAAACCTCTAAGGGAGAGACTGGGGAACCGCAGAGGACATGGGTCAAGGAAGCTTTCCCAGGAGAACAGAACCGGGTTCAGCTCCAGGAACTTCGTCCACTGCGAGAGCCAAGAGCTCACGAGGGCTTCCCTGTGGACTCAGCATTGCTGCTGCGTGCCTCCCTCTCTTCCTTCTCCTGGGAGGAAGCGCTCCCTGCATTTACCCTAACCCAGTTTTAGGACTGTGCATGAGGTGGCTCTGGGGACACGGCTGCAGACAACCAGCGGTATCAGCTCGCTTGTTTTAGCTCCCGAGCTGCAGGAGCACAAGCAGCCTCATCGTAAGCTGATGGAGTCCAGAATTTCTGGCCTTTGGACCAGATCCAGACACCAGATGGGATGTTAGGCTAGTCCCCTTTGAGGATGAGGTGCATATGTTCTGAGTGAGGGAAGAAAGATGACACATTACAATGGTGACCAGAAGGGCTAACTGTGGCAGGGCATTGTCGCTGATTGCCACATTCTTTTTCTTTTCTCTCTGATCACACAGTTGGACTGCATTTCCAGCCTCACTTCCATTTGAGCGTGGCCGTGTGACTGAATTCTACTCAATGAGATGTGACAGGTGACACTTCTCGGCCTGGCAACAGTTCTCCATGGGGACCCCCATGCTCTGCCCCATCTGTAGATGGGATATTCTCACCCAGTGTTGCTTTGGGACCAGTCATTCAGTCCCGGGCCCAGAATGATGGAGAGGAGCAGATCACACACACACACACACACACACACACACTAGCGATCAGGAAACACTGGTTGTGGATTTTATGTGAATGAGAAATAGACCTGACTGGGCTGGAGAAGCTTTTAAACTCAGAGGCTAAATATTCAGGTAAGGAATGCCCTATGCTGGTATCATAACACCCCCACACCTTCATGGAAACCCTTGCTTCAGCAACAGCCCTGTGTTCAGGTCACTTTTGTAGATCAAAGGAAAAAAGTCTGGTTCCATAGTGGTTCAGGGCAACACCAAGGAAAGAGACCCACAGGAGGAGATAAAAGGAGCGTGAGATGAAATCCATGGAGGCGGGAAAGAGACGAGAATAATGGGCGACTGGGAGGAAGCAAGCGTCCCGAGATGCCCAGAACCCCTGGTGTGCGGCAGGGGGAGGTGTGGGGTTCCCACTGCAATGTAGATGAGGACTCAGCCATTTTGACATATTGACGTATTGATGGAAGCATGACCTCCAGAGTCTGAGGCTTGCAGGCTGAAATGAAATAACTGTCTCGACTGGTCCCCAAAGACAGGGAAGGTGACTGCCTTTTTCTCTGTTCCTGGTGTCTAGTGTGGTCAGTAAGGAAGCCCCGTTCGACTTTACAGTGAAGCCTCCAGTACTCAACTCTCTATCACCACAACTACCACCACCCCCAAGACTTCCAAACCCTGGAATCGAATTGGGAGATTTGTCTGGCTCAGGGCAAAAACAGTAGACAGAAGATTAGCTCCCTCCAATAAAGGAAAAAGAAACATGGCCGTGAAAGGGCATCAAACAAGTGCACACACATACACATACAACACATCACACTCACACCACACACACACACACACACACACATGTGCACTCTCCCTGGCCCAACTACACAATGCTACATAAAATGAAATATTTTTTTGTAAGTTATTCCCCCGAGCAATCATCTTTCCCAAATCACAGAGGCATTGAGTCCCGACTCACGGGTAGAAAGCTGCCTAGATCAATGATCAGCCTAAAGGACATGTTTTGTGTTTTTTTTTATTTAATGCTGCTTTTACATCATTTGCCAAACAACCGTTCGGCCCCACCATGTGCCAGCCATCGCGTTAGGCATTTGAGAAACTGGCTGTAGAGGAAGTTATCCCATCCTCGAAGGACTTTGCAACTCGACTGCGGTGGCCACCTTCCAGTGGTCACTCTGGCCTCAGGTCCAAGATGATCCCCTCCCTGGGGCATCACTCCACCTAGAGTTGACGTGACAATCCTGCCTCTTTTCCAATGGCTCCATAGCCTACCCGCCTGCAGGCATGCTGTTCTCCAGAGCAAAGTAGGGGCAGCAGTGGGCTCACAAAGGCAAAGGTGGTCGCCACAGCTGTGAGGCTCCATTCCCCCCAACAGCCCTCCCCACCCGCCGCCTCATCCAGGGGCTTATTTCTGTTAGCAATCTCAGTAGTGCACATCCACATTTAGATAAGTGGCGCTAAACTAAAATGGACTGTAATTATTGTTATAGATTACAGTAATTACAGAGGGGGAAAGGGCCGATTCGATTAGCACGCCCACCCCCCACCAGGACCCGGCTGATGACAAGGGGATTTGTGCAGAGTACAATGAGCCTGCTGTGAGCGTTGGATGTCACTGTGGCCTCCCAGGGTCCAGGCTGCAAAGGGCAGGGCAGCCGAGGAGGGGAGTGGGAGGTGGAAGGTTTCAATCTGGAAATAAACCAGCCATTAGACAGCAGGGCCTCTTGCTCAGCCTGCCTAGGGGTCACATCCAGCCAACCCAGCCACCCATGTGAGGGGCAGAGTCAAGCCTGGGCTTCCTGCCATGGCCCAGCACAAACGGGGACTGAGTCTTCCTGTTATGAAGAGACTTCCCCTGGGCCTCCAGGTCTGGTCTGCCTTCTCCCACGGGGGCCACACAGGCCCGCCTGGAGCACAGCATCTACCAAGTACGACTGAGACACTAGCAAGGGACTTAGACTCTCTCAGAGCCTTGCTGTCCTCCTGGGTGGATGGAGAGACCATTCCCATTCACGGAACGTTTTAGTGAGATCACAGACAGAGAGTGTCCAGGACAGACTGTGCCTGGCGAGGAGGAGGGCCTGGTAAATATGACTGCTTCTTCCCCTGCCCTGGCAGCTCCCAGCCCCCTTTGGGCCTGCTAGTGTTCCCATCCTCATACCAGTCTGGCCCCGGGATCTAAACAATGCCAACCTTGGGTGGAAGGACTTAGCCTATGACTGCCTTGGCCATGAAATCTGCATTGCCCTCTGAGTCATGGCTCCGCTGTCCACCTGGACTCCATTCATAAAAGGTCCCATGGGTAAGGCTACCCCCTGAGCATCTCCTGGCTTATCCATGGACTGGGTACCCCTCATTGCTGGCCTCCAAGTCTAGGCGCTGCTCCATCGCCATCATCTCTCCTGTAGGAATTGGAGTCCTATTTTGAATCCTGGGGTGGGAAAACTGGGAGCTGATGTCGTGGATCTCTCCTGTCCAACCAACTCTACTTACCTTCGCAGAGCCCAGTCAGCATCAATGATATCTACCACCATGTGGACATCCAGGGCCACCCATTTGTTTGAACCATGGATGAAGTAAGGCATACGCCCAGCCAAGTGCACTGCCCCATCAGCTGGACCTCTGCCATCTCCCAGGCCAGACCACCTCTTGGCCAGTCTCAACAGATGTGTCTACAGCCAAGGCCCAGCCCTTCTCGGATGCTCTATCCTGCTGACACCCATCAGCCAGGGACCCATCTTCCAGGCATTCCCCACCAACGTGTCTTCCTGTGTATGACACTTCTGCTCCTGGGTCTGAGAAGGGTCCCTATGCCACACAGGATCCATTCCAAAATCACTCCGCAGGAGTTGCTACTGGTTACGCTCTCTGTTCTCATCTCCTATTACCCTGCAAGACACTTATCACATCGTGAGTATCTGCTTACTCATCGGTCACCCTCAGAAGGCTATAAACTTCATGGGGAAAAAAAAGAAATTATTTCGCCTTTTAATTACCCTTAGCAGAGTGTCTGACAGACATTAGACACCAATTAAGAGTTGATGAATGAATGAGAAAAATAAAAAGTATTGATGCCCAGAAGCTGGCCAGCCTTCCGCTTTCTTGCTTTATTCATTCTCTGTGGGGACAAACTTTCCCTATGGAATATGGTTAGGGGTAGGGAGGTGCAGGGAGCCTAGCCAGAGGAGGACACTGACGTGGGCCCATCAAGCCAGAAAGGAAGGAGGGTGTGGCAGACTGCAAAGATGGTCCCCATTCTCTCTGGGGAGATGCTTGGAAATAACATAGCTGAACAGAATCTGAAAACACTGGAAACTCTTAGCTATGGCAGGCTGATCCTACTCCCTGGAGATACAGTCTTAGTCAAAGTAAGTAAACCAGCTGATCTGTGGTTCCATATGGCCTCCTCTGACCTGGCAGCCATGCCTGCAAGGGCAGAAACCCCAGAGCTTGATGTGGGGCTTGTACCGCTTATCTCGTGTTGCTAGATTATTATCTCTGCTCCTTACATTCACCAACAAATACTGAATCCAACTTAACTGCTTTCCTGAAAATCTGCAAGTTGCTACCAGGCCAGTTTTTGCTTTCAGCTCCAAAGGTTTGCCTGTTGGCCCCTGCCCTCTTGATTGAGAACTGAAGTACAGATGTGTTCACGAACCAAGAGCATTGGCTATGCTGCCACATCACCCCAACAATCAGGCTCCCAGCCCTATTCCCACTGTCACACATGTGAAGGCTAGCACTTCCAACACATCCAACCAATCTTGCCCCAGGAGCATCTGCAGAATATAGACCCTCAGCTGGATAACCACTCAGAGGAAATCTTGGGACCCTGCCTCCCATGGGATAGGTCCTACCCCAGACAGCCTCTCAATTGGCCCTCCAGATCCTCCCAATGTCCCTGTTGCTCTCCCTCAAAGTCAAAATCTGATAAGATGGAAGTAAGAGACCTCTAATCTGGGTCCTTTTGTACCATTTAATGCCCATGATCAGGTCTCACTGGTAGGGGGAGCCAGGCAAGGTCATTTTCCTCCATGTCCTAAATAGACTGCTAAGTATGGACCCCTGGCCTCTCTCCTGAGGACAAGGTATTTCCCAGCAACAGGTAAGCCCGAGGAATGACTAGAGGGTCCCCACAGACAGTTCTTTATCATGCAATGCTCAGGGAATCGGGAGGTCAAAACTCTAGCCATGGATACTTCTTGGAGGAACCACCTGGTCCCTGGAGGATGAGGGCTCCTCTGAGAGGATGCCCAGTTTCCTGTTCTAATCCTTATCCCCAAATCTCCAAAGCATGAAGCCTACTATTCCAAACCCTCAGGTATGCAGGCTCCCAGGCTTTTTCATCAGGTGGGGCCAGTCCTGAACAGAGAGGATGAAGTCTCCTGCTGAAGCACAGCTGCCCTGACCAGCCAGGGCAGGCCCAGGACTGATGAGCTCTTCGGCTTCAAGAGGCAGAAGTGCTGAATCCTCTTGAGCCAATTGTGCCTCCAAGAAGGCCCAGCCTCTCATCGGGACTAGTCTCTGAGATAGGCTCTCGGGCAGAGGCCCCGGGAGCCCCAGGCAGAGAGAGGAACCGTGAAGACACACAATGGCAGCCACACTGACCTCCACCAATGCCCGGACCTCCCCAAGGTTTGTCTCACCTGGTGTCTCTGCCCTCTCCTTTCCTCTGCCTGCAACACGGTTCCCTGGCTCTAGATGTGGCTTTCTCCCTCTCATCCTTTAGGTTTCAATTTGTCTGTGGCGTCCTCAGAAAGAACTCTGCAAACACATCCCAGCTGACAGCGCCACCCCATCACCGTCAGAACCCACCCTGTTTCCTTTCTAGCATTTACCGTGACCTTTAATCCTTTTTACGTGTGTTCTTGCCATGGCCTGGCGACCTGTTGTCCTCTCCAGCCCAGAGGATGGTCAATGAGGATTTGTTGGCTGGTCACATGAATTTATTCTCTGATAAAAGGCAAACACTAATTGTTTCCAAGCATACATCATCAACTGAAGATTTCTCCAGTCCTGAGGATCTGGGAAGGTGCATCTTCTCTTGGCGTACCTGATTTACTTTGACCTTAGGACAGCCTGGCACTTTGATCAGGACTGTTTCTTTCTTCCCTGTAGCTACTAGGAGGCCCCCAGGCACATGAGGGGCATCTGGAGCTGACCTCTAATAAGTGATCAAGTTCTTAGCACCCAAGCGCACCAGCTGGGAGAGGCTGGGGTGATTTAGAGCCTCCAGCCCAAGTCAGGCCTCACCCGGGAAACACAACTGGGCTGGAGAGCCCAGCCAGTGGGAGGCAGAATGGGTGCCTGCATACTGTGGACTAATCTTTCCACCATCTTCATCTCGCATCCCTGCCCTCATTTTCTCTGTGCTCTGATTTCCCCCATTTCTTGATTAGGGAAAAAAAAAAAAACCCCTCCAGTTGTACATTACATATTTCTATAAGCTGCCACTAATCCTTTTCTGGGATGAGGCAGGATATAAATAAATAAATAAGCTCCGTCTTCCCCCAGGGTGCCCCACTCCACTCGGATTTAGGTCATCCACATGTCTATTTATGATCTATTTTCGAATTTCAGGATTCTGACTGCATAAGCAGGAACCACAGAGCTGGCACTGGGACCGAGACACCTGCCAAAGCCGACACTCCCCGCAGCCCTGCCACTCAGCGCAGGCTGAGAGCAGCCCCGAGGGCCTAGGGGAGATGCTGGAGCATCCACAGAGGGACCGTCAGCACCTCGAACCCAGAGGAATAGTCACCAGTCGCGTCCCACCCTGGATCTCAGCTTGAACTTACGGACAATGGGGGTTTTGGACAAAGACCCTCTCTGAGGTGAAGAGGGGTTCTGCAGAGCTTCTGCTGCAGTATCCTGGACAACGTAGGATTCCTGGTATCAAACAGCCCCTCCGGTGGCACGGGCAGGTTCCCAGTGACACCCTCAGCACAGCCTCATGGATCTGCTTGGCACAGCTAAAGCACAACCACTTTCAAGTTTCATAACAGAGGGGGAGCACCCAGGCTGACTTCAGACCTGCCCATGGGTGGAGGGTCCTTGAGGCACTCACACGATTTGGGGGTCTCATTGTCAGGGTGGCAGAGGTACAGAGCAGAGGTGCAGCAGCGTCCCCAGCTCCAGCCTCAGCCGGTCCTAACCATCCCCACGCGGTGGCAGAGTGATCTCATAAAATGCAAACCTTTCCCCTGCCCTCGGAATACAGCCCAGACCCACAGGTGTGTTTCCGAGAGCCTGGGCGATTAGTCCTGCGCCTCATTTAAACACAGGTGTGTTTCCAAGAGTCTAGGCGATTGGCCCTGCTCCTCTCCCCCCTCACCCACCCTGAAGACCCCCGTTCTGGGATGGCAGCACCCACCCATCTCATGCCTCTTGGCCTTTGTACCTGCTATTCCACCTGCAGGAGCCTTTTCCTTTTTCCACTCTTCTGCCTGACTCCGCTTCCGGCCTCGGCTTCAACATTACCGCGTCTGGAAGCTTTTCCTGACGCCGCCCTCAGCCAGGCCGGAACCACTGTTGTGTGTTCTCCTGGAGCACCCTGTCCCCTCTCAGTGACAGCACTCAGAGCACCACTGAAAACGTCTACTGGGTGGAGCACGGACGACCACCAGACTAATGTGGGAGGGCCAGGCTGTGTCTCCTTCTGTCTCCTGTCATTTCCCCAGCACCCAACCCCATGGCTGGCAGATAGCAGGAACTCAATAAATAGAGACCAAGCAGAGGAATGATTAACCGAGACGACATTCAGTCCGCCGAGCACCAGCAGTTTGTCACCAGGCAATTGTCCTCAGGAGACCCAGCTCTGCACCCAGGGCCCATTTCAGGCCTGGAAAAAGGGAAACTGGCAAGAAACAAAGAAGGTCTGTGTCTGCGAGGAGACGGCAGGACAGGGAAATTACAGAGAGATTGAGAGCTGGGCAGGAAGGAAGCTCTGTCACAGAGGATGGGCTAGTTGGCAGAGGTGGGGGCAGCACATGGGATGAGCTGGGGAGGGTTCAAGCCCCAACATGAGGGGACCACAACACGCTGGAGTCACTGGCTTTGGGCCTGGCTCTATCCTGGAGCCACGTGGCAGGGGGTGGCTGGGTGCTTGGTCAGGCACACGTGGGGATGGACACCACCCTGCTCGATGAGTGGGCATCTAGAGGCCGAGGACAGAGGTGGCTGCTGATAGACATGGGGCTTTCACAGAGTCTGGCACCTGTCACTGTAGGTGCATCCGGCTTGTCATTCCTCCTCCTCACGCCCCTCCTTCCCACCCCCACCCACTGCCCCAACCCAGCCCTGTTGTGGGTTGCACAGAATGCTTTGCAACCCAGCTCTTGCTCTCCTATCAGGGAAGCTTTCCAAGATACCAGTCACACCCCGATGGTCTCTGAAGCGGAGGTGAGATACTAGCCAGCTCTGGTCCCGCTCTTCCTGAGGGCCTGAGGGAGGCACACTCCACTGCCTCCCATAATCGGCCCCACTTCTAATCCTGCCGTTTCCAAAGACAAAGACAAAGAGGGACCCTCACCCCCAGAGACTCTAAACCACCGTGACCAGCACACCTGAGTAAAGAAACAGATGCTAATGAGCAGAACGCAGGTGTCCCCAGATGATTGTTGCAGGGAACCCACAGGAGAAGTGAGTAATGTTACTGAAGAGGCCGGGTCAGCCCCCAAACAGGGGACCGAGCAGGCAAAGACCATGCTGTGGCCTCCAGCCAGGCCTCAGCCAGGAGAGATGCCCCAGACGGTGAGGAGTGAAGCAGCTGAGGGCAGACAGCCCAAGTCAAAACAAGGAGAATGGGGATCTTATGGTGATTTCCTGAAAGTCCCTTCGAATTTCGAATCCTGAAAATTATGAAGAGACACACACCTGGGACAAACCGAATTGAAACTTGGTGCAAGAGCGTTTCTGGTCCCCATGGAGGTGGAGGATTGCCCCAGCTCCCTCTCTCCCAGTCGCCGATCCCTCCCCACATCCTCTTAACAGCGAGCTAGCGTTGGTCAGAGTGAGTGACAACCAGAAAGGAAGCAACAATGAATATACAAACAGAATCTCCCCCCAAAATGGGTGGGGGAGGGAGGAGCAGGCAGGAGGAAGAAAGGAACATCAGAAAGAGCAGATCAAGAAAATGTAATATCCATCACAAGGAATTATCTCTTAGGGAGAGAAGAAAAAAAGATGAACAGTTCAGACAAATATTCTCCCCGGTCTCAAAGAAGTTACAGATAACATGGTCTCTTGGAGGGAAAAGAAATCTAAGAAGAGAGACAAGAGTTCAAAGAAGAGATTATAAAACAACAGAAGGAGATGAAAAGCCAACGGCAGAGCTCAGAAAAGAGGAGCCAGGAGACCCCGGGCCTCTGTGCAGGGGCCGCAGCAAGGCAGGCAGGAGTGGAGGGTCCAGTGTTCAGCCAGGGGGGAGGGTGGCAGCACAAAGAGGGAGGGGAGCAGCAGAGTCCCTGAGGCCTGGGCAGCGGACAAGGCTGCGGGGCTGGGCAAGGGGAGAAGTACATTTATGGGCTCGTGCATAACTCAAGTTCCCTGTCCACTTCCTGCCAAACCATAGCATGCCTTTCCCCAAATCTTCTTCCACAGGTCTGGGCGCTCTGCCTCCCTGGAACCGTTGCGCAGCCCGCTGGACGATCGTGTCCCACTGCCAGTGCCAGCAGAGAGCAATGGTGACAGGTGACACTCCCGAAGGCGGCCACAGCAGCAGCAGGAGAAACAAGCTGTAGCTGTCAGTTCTGAAATGCAGACAGTGTTGTCCCTGTCTCTGGATGAAGCCACAGGACTCGGGGCCTCAGATAAATCTTGTATTGATATTTCCACCAGTGGAGGGAGCCCTGGCGAGGTGCCTTTCAATATTTTGCAAATGATTTTTCCTCTTGGCTGTACTTCATAATAAGTCATCAGACCCTGGAAGCCAGAAGCCTCTTTCTTGCTGAAATGATTTGTTCTCTGGCAGAATGCAGGGCTTATTGCTCTGGAATCCGGCTCACGCCCCGAGCTGAGAGCTGCTGAAGGCCTGGGAACCCTGGTCTCCCGTTACCGTCCTCACTACACAAAGCCACCGATGCAGCCCTGTCCGAGCGCCACAGGGCAAGTTCAAAGGCAGGGCCACCCCAGGCCTTCTCAAAGGAAGTTGTCTTCCTCTCCTCGCGGTTGAAGTCCCTCCCTCCTGATACCCCGGTGCAGCAATGGAAATAACACCCCAGAGTTCGGCAGGGGGAGCCCCAGTGATCCTAGGCCTGACTCTTCTTCCTACAACTAAACCGGCGTGCAGTGCTTCTGCAAGAGGAGTCAGCAAAGCAGAGGGCAATCGAGGCCCTGGCCCATCAGAAAGACAGCAATGAGGATGATGCAGAACATCTCAGATCTTGTCAGATGCCTGCTTCGGGGCTCTGCCACATCCTTGTTCCTCTCCACTCCCACCCAAGGCAGGCACCCAGCAGCAAAGAGAACTAGCCATCCATGGATAATGGTGTTCCATGTGGGTCAAGATGTCCAGGTCTCTGGGAGCCCCACCACGGAGAAATCTACCTTCAAACAAAATAATTGTTAAGGGAAAATATGCCTGATGCTCAGACTCTACGATGGATGAAATCCGTATCAGCATTTTCAGGGAGATGCAGATATGAAGCCCAACCTGCCTGGCTGTGGCCCTCAACATGCACTGAGATTGCGGTCCCACAAATGGTGTACAGGCACCCCATCCTGAGCTGGAGCCACCAAGGACCTGCTTGGCCTGATGCAGGTGTTAATACGCTTGCAATATGAAGGATGAAAGGCTGCCCTGCCTGGATCCAGATATGAAGGTCCTCCATCAGAAAAGAAAAGAAAACACCGTGTTTTCTGTCATTTGTGTGGTATGGGCTTAAATCTGTCCCCATCTTTATGACTAAGGTTTTAGGAACCACTGACTACCTCAGAATCTAGGGGAGGCTCAGCATTACCGAAACCTAGAACTGGAAGGACTTTGGAGGTTAGATAGTCAAATCCCACTGACAACCGAAATCCCCTTCCTAGCTTCTGGACTCTGCTTGAATATCCCCACAATGGGGCACTCACTACCTCACAAAGCAGCCTATGCTGTCTTCTGACAGTTCTGTTAGAAACTTACTTTAGTTTCTGTCTTCCTATAATCTCATCCTTCTGGAACCACGCATTGCACACCCCCTCTCCTCTATAAGACATACTGTCCTGGGACCACTTCTAGAGTCATGTGTGCTTCTAGAAGTCCAATTATCAACGGTAACCTCGTCTTCCCAAGCAGCTAAGTCCTGTCTCCCTTATACTTATTCCTTTGAATCCTTCAGCCCTTTCCAGCCTCCCTGCCAGAGCCTTCATCCATACTCCCCATATCTCTCTCCTAAACTATTTCAAAGGCCTCCTTCCATCTCTCACACCTCCAGTCTCTCTTCCCTCCAACCCCTCACCACATAGAATGATCTTTCTAAAATGAAACCCAATGATGCCATCACCCTTTTAATACTCTTCGGTGGCTCCCCATCACCTTTGGAGACCCCCCATTCCTCAGTAGGGATTTCCATAATGGAGAGCTAGCTAATTACCTAACAGGTAACCTACAGGGAACAGAGATGACATGCCAGGCACTGGGCTAAGCCCATGCTATCTTATTTAAGCCTTGCAAAAAGTCCCATGAGGTGGGCTCCACTTCTATCCCCATGTCACAAGTAAAGAAGAAGGCCTTTCCCAACTTCCTAAGTAGTTTTCTCAAGATTATACATCTGGCAAGTGCCAGGTGTTAGATTCCAGCTCAAGGGTTCCTTGCATGGTGGATGCATGCCCACTCTCTAGTTCAGCCCCCGAGGATGGGCCTTGGCAGCCTCTCCAGGCCCATCTTCCATCTTCCACCTTTGTCTCCTCAAGAGTTCTACAGTCCAGGTGGACTAACCCCAGTGCCTTAGGCAGAAGCAACTATTGGCCATTCCTTCCGCACACCTTTGCACTGGGTGCTACAGGGATGTGCCTCGTGCTTTCTCTGCTGAGAATCTTTAGCCTGCCACCCACCTGGCAGCTCCTGTCCATCCAGCAGCTCAGGGGTGCTCTCCTCAATCAAGCTTCACCTGAACCTTGATTAATTACTTCCTTTTCTGGGGTCTCTCACCCCAGCTCCTGGGATATGCTGGGCCCCTGTGTGTCACCTGTCTGTCACCCCTCCACATGTTAAGCCCTTGTAGACAATGTCTATATCTCATTCATAACTTTATGCACAGAATCCAGCACAGGCCTAGGAGAAGGCCAGCAAAGATGTGAATGAAGGGCCGAGTCCTGCTCTCGGACCGCCAGCTGTCGCATGCGGGTCTCCAGCCTCGGTGCCAGATGGGCTTTCCAGGGCCCCGCCTTTCAGCATTCCTGTTATGCTTATTGACATTAACTTTCTACAAGGTATAATGTGTCCCAGACACCCCACAATGGTAACTATTACTACTATCGTAAAGAACATTTTCCAGGCAGATAATGAAGAGTATACAAAAAATAAGAGCATTATTAGCAGGGGACAAGTTTACTGGCCCTGGATGAATGATGTAACCCAGCATTTTCTTAAGTGAACTCAACAGAGCACTCCTCAAATAGTACAAGGTCCTACGAGGAGTAACAGCACCGACAACAGCAGAAGTCCTATAGTGAATGAACTTTGGAAGAAAAAATGGATGCAACAAAAATTAAGCATATTTCTTTACTACAAACTTTTAATATGCTAATGCGTGCTGTGAATCATCATAAGACAGATTTAACACACAGCGTTTCCCGTATTTAGTTTTCCCCAGAGCCCCCCTTCCTTTGGGAAGCATCTCCTTGAAGAACAGTTGCTCAGAACACACTTTTGGAAACGCTGAATTAATCTCTCTGTCAGCACAGGTGTTCCGATTGATTGTTTTTACCCAAATGAAGGCTGTAGATTTCCCCCTGCTGAGGTTATTTGGTTAGCCTCTGCCAGCCCGCCATAATGATTTAAATATCAACTCTGTCACCCATCATTTTAGCTACTTAATATGATCAGTCACCTAATCATTTACTCGATTTATAACATCATAGGACAAAAACAAGCATAGCTACTTCTGTCCCTGAGAGTGAACCCCAGTGCATCGGCGCTTAGAGAGAAAACGTGAGTCAAGCCACAAATGTTTTCATCGTGCTCACAATAAAGTTAATAATGAGTTTCATAAGTGTCTCTCTAACCAGGTCCCTCAATGACAGCCAATGACATCACACCAAAAATATTTGCTGAAATGGGTCTCCATGAAAGAAAGCAATTCTCATCAGAGAAAGCTCATTCGATGTCCAGCTTTACCAGATTTTAGACATCAGAGTGTCCAAAGGATGGACAGATTGAATGGCTTTCAGGTAATCTACAAAAAATGTTTTTCTCGCAACCCACCTTTGATGGGGATCAAGCAGTGGCAAGTTCAAAGTTTTTCTTCTGACCCAGTGCCTGGGGTGCAGCCAGTATTTACAGCTGGGTACCAACAGGGCCGTGTGCTGGGAAAGGCAGCTGAGCCAGATATGAGACTTTGCATTTGCCTGCTGTAATAATGAGACAACACACCTGTGCCCGTGAAGTCACACACTCATGGGGAAGTGTAAAGTTGGCATATTCCCAAGTGATGGCTTTCTATGCCCCCAAAGAGACAGCAAATTCAGTATGGACGATTTACCAACCTCTTGTACTATTTACATAGCTCTCTGATTTAAAACACAGATGGCACATTCTCCCCCCACTTCCAACTAAAATATTTATGAAGACACAAAAATGATTAAAAAAAGAAAGGATCAAAAAAAAGATGAATACAGTACTGGCAGTCATCCTATTGTAAATACTGGGAGAACTTCCAGTGACTAGAAGGTCAATGGACATGGATTGAGAGATGCAATCATTGGACTACATATGCTTTCCTGCAGAAGACAGGACAGCCTCACCTTTCTGAAACACCAAAGGTGGATGCTCTAACATCACCCTTCGCTTCTTTGGTTGCTCTTGACATTGGAGCTCGGGGTCTATCCTAACCTGAATTGTTCGCATCAATCCTCTTAGTCAGCGCTTCCTGCCCCTGGGCAGCTGGGTGATTTTCTGCATCTTCCCAAACATGTGACAGCAAAGGGTCCCAAAAGGTATTCTGCAGAACATCAGTCTCACAAGATGCCTCTCAGAGAGCTTGGTCTAGCTCCATCTCAAGGAGCTCCAGAGCCATCAAAGGCTCTAGAAGCCACTCAGTAAAGAATCTTTTACGGTTTTGTTTCCTTCCATATTTCTTAAATGCATTCGAATACTTGGCACTTTTATTTTTTCCTGAACATCAATGCACATTCAGAAGAACTACTGTTCCCTGAAACGTATTTTCAGAAAATGCTCTAAATCCATTCACAGAAAACAATTTCCAGAGAATATTGGGCAAGAAGTGGAGCAGGAAGGGGACAAACAAGGACATGTTGAGTCCTGGGAAGCGCAGTCCCCACCAGCAAAACACAGCTGGCTGGGAGAGATTTAGAAAGACTTTTAACAGCTTAAGGCAGGAATTGCGGTTGCTTCCTGAGTAATCTATTTAGAGTGCCAGAGAAAGTGGCCATAGACGGAACAATGCACAATGTAGTAAATGCTACCTTGAAAATAATTCAGAGGACGTTTCTTTTTTCATGAAACTGTTACAAAGATCTAAAAGAAGAAAGCAGGCTAAGAGAGAAAGTCACAGGAAGAGAGAGAAACATAACAAGCTGAGCTTAAAAAAGGAATTGGTGAGTTTAGGAAGGGACGGGTGTAAATAAAACCAAATTTCTAAATCTCCACATTCAAGTCTACGCTGGAATCGAGGAAGAGAAGACGGAATGGGGAAACGCCTCTCCCCGGCAATGTGAGGGACACCGGTGACACGAGTGAAGGAGAGAGGCGTGGAGAACATCGAGAAAGGGGAGCAATGCCAGGATTACAGAAGATTCTTGGGAAATACGTGTAAGAACTGCAAACACACAAAAACTTTAACAGAACCGAAAAAGGCACAAATGAAGAAACATTTCTTTTGAATTTCAAAAGAGTCGATAGTAAATCAAAGGGACTTACAATGCTCTAAACAAAATCACTTAAAATAAATCTAGGCATATTCTGATAAAAAATATTTTAATTCAACAAAGATATATACTATGACAAATTCTTACAGAGAAAAAAATGGGGTTGACTGAAATCAGTTTGATTTCACACTTTCCCTTTTTCACACTGAAAACAGAAAAAAAGGAGTAAATGTCCCCAGCTTATGTAATAACACAAGAAGTGCATTCTAGGTTAAGAAGGGCACTGCCAGATATAAAAGGCTCAGAAATTAATAATAAGTGACATACTTGGAAAAACTGCATGAATATATGTATAATCCAGTATATTGGAAAAATAGCATGAATATATAATCTAGCCACCTGACAGAGATCACAGAGTTCAGAAATCACGATGGGCAAATCATAGGAAGAAAGCAATGATGTTGAACACTGAAATGATTTAACCATGTACTTTATATGTTTTACCTCGAATTTTTTGATTTCTGATGATTGTATGCCAATCTGCCACTTTCCTCTCAACAGTAGAATGTCAAGAAGCAATACTAAGCTCATTTGGAACCCAGGAAAGCAAGAGGCAACAATTGCTTCTTGATATCCTACTGTTGAGAGGAAAGTGGCAAATTGGCATGTAATTATCAGAAATCAAAAAATTCGAGGTAAAGCATATAAAGTATAGGAGGTAGCTGAAGCACTCCAGGACCACACTGGACCCATGGAAAAGCAGAGGAGGGGGCAAAGGAAGACGCAGATGAAAAGCCGTCTGTGGGCGAGGGCCTGAGGCTTGATGGAGGAGAAAATAAATGAGGAAGCTCTGGAGACAAATTTTCCAAGACTTAAAGTTGAATGGCCTTGGATTGAGCATGTCACAGGATAAAACATAGCAAGATAAGAAAGTGGAAGAATTGATAGTATAATGAAATTTGAGACTATCCAAAAACGAAGGAAAAATTCAAACCATTTACTGAGAGAAAGAGCAGACGATCTATCAGAACCATTGGACATCGGGCTTCTCAACAGCGACACTGGCTTCACGAGACAATGGAGCAATATTTTTAAGGAGTCTGAAGCAAAGGAACATTAAACCCGGAATCGTATATCTGGCTATATCACCTTTCAAGTGTCATAAAATAATTCTCAGACATATCTGCCTTTACTAAGTTTATCACACAAAGGCTCATCTTTATTTATTTATTCATTTGATTTTTGTGTGTGCGAGGAAGATCATTGCTGATCTAACATCTGTGCCCATCTTCCTCTATTTTGTATGTAGGATGCCACCACAGCACAGCTTGATGGGGGATGTGTAGGTTCGCACCCGGGATTGAACCCATGAACCCTGGGCTGCCAAAGTGGAGCACGCAATTTAACCACTATGCCACCAGGTCAGCCCCCCAAGGCAGATTTTAAAAAGAATTTGTGAGAAGGTACTCAAATAAGAAAAGGAACAAATCTAGCAGATGTTATAGGAGATTCACAAAGTAGGGGTGAAAAAAATACCTGTAAGGCTTTTTTTTTTTAATCTTAATTCAAAAGGCTGAGAGTGCCCACTAAAGGAAAGAACAAAGTAGATTCATAACAAACCAAAATGAAAATTCCAGGAAATAGCAAGATGATGTGGGTGATGGGAGAAACTAATGGTACAAAGCAGCTAAATTTCTTATCATTTGGGAACAGGCAAAAAAATATTTCAAAAGGCAGAAAAAGTTGGATAATTTAAGTCCAATCTTCAAATGGTGGAAAAATGCAAATTTTTTAGTAATCATAATAAATATTATTTCCAGTTTAAAGGAAATAATTTTGGAGAACTCTGCTGTGTGTTGTTTACAAATTGTATTTGAAGACACTGAAAGGTTAAAAGTAAATGAATGAGATAAATACGCCAAGGAAAACTAATAAAAAGAAAAACTAAAAAATTATCAGATAAGGTAAACATTAAGACAAAAAGTATGAAGAATATAGTCACTACAGAATGTTGAAAAGTCTAATTAATCAAAAAAATAATATGTCTAAATAAGCGTGTATCTCATAAATTAGCCTCCAAATTTATAAAGGGAACATATGTAGAATGGCAAAGAGAAATGTAAAAATCTAGCAATGTAATGATTAATTTATAAGCGGCTTTCTCAATTATTGGTCAAGCAGACCAAATAATCACCAAAGATACAGAAGACGTAAACAATACAATTTAATGAACATATAATTATACACGGGAGTATTTAAAAATACACATTCTTCTCAGATACATGTGGTACACTTCCAAAAGCTAATTACACACCAAACATGAACAAACTATGTTCTTGACCGAAGTTACAAGTTAACAACAAAAACATAAGATATTCCCACATATGAACAAAAACTTAAGTACTTCTAAATAACTCAGAAATCATAGAAAAATTCATAGTGAATAGTTCAAAACCACCAAGAACAGGGACTGTCCCAGTGGTGTAGTGGTTAAGTTCACGTGCTCCACTTTGGTGAGGCGGGGTTCAAGGTTTCGGATCCCAGGCATGGAACAACACTGCTCATCAAGCAATGCTGTGGCAGCATCCCACATACAAAATAGAGGAAGATCAGCACAGATGTCAGCTCAGCAACAATCTTCTCAAGCAAAAAGAGGAAGATTGGCCACAGATGTCAGCTCAGGCCCAATCCTTCTCACCAAAAGAAAAGGAAAACCACCAAGAACTGAATAATAACAATAACAATAATAGTAATATTAGTAACAAAAACAACCATCACATAGCAAAATTTATGGAATGTAGCAAAAGAAGTAATTTGAGGAAAAAGTGTAGCTTCTGATCCTTATATTAGAACAGAAGACCTAAAAATTTAGCAAGAGGAAAACAATAAATCCAAAAATACATAAGAAAGGAGATAAAGATAAGAACAGAAGTGAACAAAATATTTATTTACTAAAAAATTATTTATATATAACTATTTGCCAGGCACTGTTCTAAGTGTTTCACAATCAGGAACTCATCTAATCCTCATTACAACCACACCACATAGGCAGAGGTGGACACTGAAATGCAAAGAACTTAAGTAATTTACATGAGGGCACATAGCTAGTCATTACTGCAGCCAGAATCTGGCTACAAAGTGTGGGCTATTTGCTTTGTTAAAATACAAAGAATCAACTGGAGATAAAATTTAATTTTTTTAAAAAAAGAATAACAGAATAGACAGCCTTCTGGGATTACTGATTTTTGAAGAAAAATAAAGAGAGAGGGAGAGAGAAAAAGAGAGCGAAGGTACAAATAAGTAATATTATGAATGAAAAAGTGATATAATTGCCAATATAGCAGAGATTAAAAATGAGAATATTAATTCCTCTACGTTAATATCTTTTAAAAGCTAAAAAAGGTGTTAAGACATGTATAAATGAGTCAAGAAGAAATAACGTGTGAAAATTAGTATAGATTTTGAAGAAATTTTAAAGCAGTAGTTAAAAGTTCTCCCACAAATAAGTTCTTGATAGCTTTACACACAACTCCTGGTAAATTTATAAAGAATACGTCCTCTTAGAAATTATAAGAAGAAGGAACAGACCATAACTCATCTCATGATCCACTATAATTTTGATGCCGAAAGAAACAAACATAGTACAAGAAGGAAATTTTACTGAACCATTTCTTTCATAAATATAGATGCAAAATATCTAAACCAAAATATCTGAAACAAAATACAACAACATATAAATTGGATTAAACATATTAACGAGGAATACCAATGTCATAACTTCACGGAGGCAGAAAAATCTTTCCATAATACTCAATATCTACTTGATAAAAATCATGATTTTTTTTTTAAAGAAAGGCACCTGAGCTAACAACTCTTGCCAATCTTTTTTTTTTTTTCCTGCTTTTTTCTCCCCAAATCCCCGCAGTATATATTTTAGTTGTGGGTCCTTCTAGTTGTGGCATGTGGGACGCCACCTCAACGTGATTTGATGAGCGGTGCCATATCCGCGCCCAGGATCCAAACTGGTGAAACCCTGGGCTGCCGAAGCACAGCGCGCAAACTTAACCACTCAGCCACAGGGCCAGCCCCAAAATCATGATATATTAAGAATAGAAGGAAAGTTCTTTAACCTGATAAAAGGTATCTACAAAGTACATTTAATAAGTATAAATCCTAAATACTAAAACAGTAATTACTTTAAAATCAGAAAGATGAAAGGATGCTATTACCAAATATATTTGACATTATACTAGAGGTTCTAGAATATACAAGAGAAAGAAAAAAAAGACGTAAGGATTATATAGGAGGAAATGAGTCATTATTTTTAGATTACATGTTTATGCCTATATAGAACAAACAAAAGTAATCTTGAGAAAAACTTTTAGCTACAAGAGATAAATTTAGCAAGATAAATGATTATTGAATCAATTTCATCTAAAGTCAATTGTATGTCTATGCACCAAACAGGTAGAAAAAATATCTTTAAAGGATAGCATTTACAATAGCAGATAAATCTAGCAAAATATGGGCAAGATCCATATGCAGAAAATTATAAAAATTACTGAAAGTCATTAAAGAACTAAAGAAATGAACAGTTAACCCATAATCAAGGAATGACAGACATAACATAGTGAAGATATCAATTCTCCCTAAACTGATCTATATAGGTAAAGAAATGCTAATCAAAAAAAGCAATATTTACCAAGAAACTTGGAAGCATAAAAAGCTAAGCATGATTAAGACATTTCTGGAGAAGAATTGGGAGAGGGGACCCAACTTAACGGATAGTATGATTCATGTGATCTGTTATTAAGTCATAGCAATTATGATAGTTCAGTATTGGTACAGACATAGATCAATCGACCAATGTAATAGCATAGAGAGCCCAGAAGCAGACTCACATATATATGGAAATTTGCTATAGGGAAGAGGAGGTATAATAAATCCTTAGGGAATGGACGATTCAATAAATGAAACTGGGGTAAATGGATATCCATAACTTGTGAAAAATAAAATTATATGCAATTCATGTTATGCACAGAAATCGCTGCCTGATCGATTCAGACCTTAAGTTTGAAAGGAAAACTTTCAAACTTTAATAGGAAGGACTCTTAATCCTGGCCATAACAGAGTAATCGATATTACACTAGCCCTTTGAACATAAATAACTAAAAAGTTGGACTAACTATAGGAAGCAACTATTTTCAGCCATTGGAAAACAGGCAGTGTAAGACTGTGACCCTCGAGAGAAGGGTGACAGATAAGGAAAGCTTGACGTTCTCACTAGAATCTCCTGCAGGATACACACACACACACACAAATACACACAACACCAAGGCACATTACCATCAAATTGCTAAAAAAAAAGAGAAAATCTTCAAAATCAGCCAGAGAAAAAAGAAATATTACTTAGAGTAGAAAAAAGTATAAAACTTCCTACAGATTCTTACTAATTCTAGCACAAGCCAAAAGATCATGAAACAAATTGTTAGTGAAAAAAAATTAATTATCAAAGTAGAATTCTATATGCAGCAAAAAATGAAATTCCTCAAAAAATAAGGAGAAATAAAGCACATTTACAGAAAAACAAATGTCCACCAAAAAGTGTTGAAGGAAGTTTTCAGGCTGCTGGAAAGTAATATCACATGGAAATGGGGATCTGACAGATCAATAAAAAGCAAAGGAAACTGTGTGCAGAGAATAGCGTGCTAAATTTTTTTCATTTTTACAAGATATTTGATTGTGTACAACAAAATTACTAATAATAAACTATGGGTTTAAAATATAAGTAGAAATAAAATTAATGACAATAAAATATGGGATAGTGGCAATCGAAAGTACACTGTTGTAAGCTTCTTACATTATTCATTAATTGGTATAATATTAATTGAAGGTAGAAGATGATAAATTAAAGATGCATATGATAAACCATAACACAAGCACTAAAGATAAATTCAAAAATTAAAGACATATATTTAATATCCCAATAAAGGAGAGAATACTAAAATATGATACAAAAGAAGATGGTAAAAGAGGAAGAAAAAAATAACAAAAACCCCGATGTTACAAATAGACAAATAACAAAGTTACAGACTTAAATCTAACCATATAAATAATTGCATTAAATGCAAACAAAATAAACACACAAATAAAAGGTGAAAACTGTCAGAATAGATTTTAAGCCAAATATGTTGTTTACAAGAAACGTTCTTCTAAAAAAACAGGTTAAAGATAGAAAGATGAAAAAAGACATACCATGCAAACCCTAGCCACAAAAAACGATGTAATGGCTGTACTAATATCTGAGCAAGTACCCTGCAGAGCCAGGAATAAGGACTTCCTTCCTTCCTTCCTTCCTTCCTTCTTCCCTTCCTTCCTTCTTTTTTCCCTGCCTTCTTTCTTCCTTCCTTCCTTCCTTGTGTCCTTTCCTACTTCCCCCCTGTCTCCCTCCTTCTTTCTTTTTTTCCTTTCTTTAACTCCCTGTGTCTAGGGACCAACTGAAGAAAAGAGAGGACACTCAGCTTATCAGAAAACGGCATGACCCTGCTTACATAGTGGAGGCAGAGAGGGAAGTGTGTGAAATTCCTGTGGTCCATTTGGATACCTCTTTGGTGCTGCCTTAACCAGTCATGACTACCTAGGCTGAGAAGTATGATCACCAAGGGAGAGTAATCAGGGTTTGGGTCATTTCACTAGGTAAACCATGGAGACCAGCAGAGGTGATATAAGAGGGCAAGGGAATTAGTGCATCAAGGAAAGTGAGGGAATGAGCATTAGTTGTGGCTCTGAGTATAGGACTTTTTATAACAATAAAAGTAACAATTCATCTATATATGCACCGGATAAAAGAAATATATGAACCAAATACATGAACCAAAAAAAATGGCAGAAAATTCCTTTTTTTCTCAATAATTCATATTTAAAAAAGATGAAAATATCTGTGAGTGACAGAAGACTTGAAGGACACTATGTACAAACTTAACTACCTGGCACTTATGGAAGACCACATCTAACAAGGGCTGTGCAAGTGAATGACAGCTCACCTAGATAAACGACTGTTTTTCCATCAAACAAGTCTCAATCAATTTAAAAGAGCTAAACCCATGCAGATAATACCCTGCGACCATAACAAAACCAATTGAGAAATTAGTAAGAAAAGTATTTTTTTAAAGCTCAAAAAATGAATTTTAAAAAAATATGTGTGTATGTAACCAGTGGGTCAAAAACTCAACAATGAAAATTGGAAAATACTTTGAAGCAAAACATAATGCACATCCAATACATCAAAATTTATGGGAAACAGCTAAACCAGTACTTAGCAAAATACTTATAATTCTAAATACTCACATATTTTTAAAAAGAAAAAGGTATAAAATCACTAACCTGAGATTTTGATTAAGGGGATATGAAAAAGAGCAAATTAACACAAAATAGGCAATATTAAAAATACTAAAAAAGGGAGATGAATGAAATTGAAAAAAAATAAGTGATGCCAAAAATTGGTTCCTGAAAATGTCAATAAAAATCGACAAAACCCTATTTCAACTGATCATGGGGAGAAAAAAATGAAAGAAAGTATAAGGTATCAATATAAAGAGTGAAAGAGGGAACATCACTACAGATTCTATAGACAAGAAAATGGTAAAGAATGGTTAAAAATAAAAATATGCCAATAAGTTAGAAAAACAAATGAAGTGGGAAAAAAATATACTTTAAGATTCAAATGACCAAACTGACACTAGGAGAATTTGGAATTCTGAAGAGATCTATACTACTAAAAATATGGAATTCATAATTTGAAAGTTTCCCACAAAGAAAACTGCAGGTCTAGATGGCTTTACTCAAACAACCATTTGAGGGAAAAAAACAATAACAGTTTCACACAAACAATTTCAAACAAAAGGAGGATACTGCCTAACTTATTTTGTATGGCCAGCATTATCCTCATTCTAAAACTAAAGATATTACAAGGAATAAAAATGATAGATCAATATCTCTCATAAAAGTAAATTAAATCAACCTATAAACAGAAAGAATACAGCATCATGACCATTAGGGAAATTATCCTAGAAACACAAGCATGTTCTATCATTCAAAACATCAATCAATATAATTCAACACATTAACAGAATAAAGCAACAAATTAACATGATAATATCAGAAAAAATTTGATTACACTCAAAGCTTATGATAAAAGTCTCAGCAAAGTAGGAACCAGATAAAGAACTTGTCCCCAAAAAACCTTCATTTCACATCATACTTACTAGTAAAAGTCTGAATACTTTCCCACTAAGACTGGGACAAGAAAAAGTTATCAAGTTTCACCATGTTTTCAAAATTATATTAGAGGTGCAAAAAGAAAAATGGAAAGGAAGAGAGGGAGGGGAGACGAAGTCAACTGCCCTTTTTCGCCATGTCTGTAGAAAATCCAAAGACATCTAGGAAACAACTACTAGAACTAACATATTGTTATTTGAAAGTTCAAAACTATTTAAACTGAACGACGCATCAAGCAAGAGAGAAAGAATAAATAAATGTGTGATAGAATCACAAAAATAAGAGAACTTCCCACAGTCAACAAACATAAGACCTATTGAAATGTATAAAATAACTGTTTTCAGGATTTCATACATCAACCAATACAAGGCTACATTTGAGATAATGAAAAAAACATGAGAGAAACTCAATATTCACACTAGATCTCCTTACCTGAGGACACTTTTCAATCCGCTTAGCATGGAAATTGACATGGGCGTGGGATGGCAGTCTTGCTAGGTAGGGGGAACAGTTTGTGGTGCCAAGGTCACACAAATTGGTGAAGCATGTTAAGAGGGAGGAAGAAGCTGCAGCGAAAAAGTTTAAAATATCTCTGTAAAAATTGCACACAAGTTCTTAGGTGACTCCTATGATATGTATCTAGCTTGCAAAGAATTTAAGAAGATGTGATTGACCTGCTAGGAGGATGGAGAAATGAGCAGATATTTCATAGGTCACAGAATGTTGCAGATAT